>NC_091470.1:303562793-304193846 GCF_036971445.1 Narcine bancroftii
GATTCCCTGCCTCTGATTCTCTGCCTCTGATTCCCTGCCTCTGACTCCCTGCCTCTGATTCCCCACCTCCGATTCCCCGCCTCCGATTCCGCACCTCTGATTCCCTGCCTCTGATTCCCCGCCTCTGATTCACCGCCTCCCTTTTAGCGCAACTTTCCTGGCCTACGTTTCACCACATCTCTTTCCCCACCTCTGATTCCACGCCTCTGATACCCCGAGCTGATTGCCCGCCTCTGATACCCCGCCTCTGATTCCCCGCCTCTGATTCCCCGTCTCTGATTCCCCGCCTCTGATACCCCGCCTATGAATCCCCGCCTCTGATTCCCCGCCCCTGATTCCCCGCCTCTGATTCCCCGCCTCTGATTCCCAGCCTCTGATTCCCCGCCTCTGATTCCCCACCTCTGATTCACTGCCGCCCTTTCCGCGCAACTTTGCCGGCCTACATTTCCCCACATATCTTTCCCCGCCTCTGATTCCACACCTCTGATTCCCCGCCTCTGATTGCCCGCCTCTGATTCCCGGCCTCTGATTCCCTGCCTCAGATTCCCTGCCTCAGATTCCCTTCATCTGATTCCCTGCCTCTGATTCCCCGCCTCTGATTCCCTGCCTCTGATTCCCCGCCTATGTTTACCCGCATCTGTTTACCCGCCTGTTTCCCCACATCTCTTTCCTCACCTCTGATTCCACACATCTAATTCCCCGCCTCTGATTGCCCGCCTCTGATTTCCTGCCTCTGATTCCCCACCTCTGATTCCCCGCCTCTGATACCCTGCATCTGATTCCTCGCCTCTGATTCCCCGCATCTGATTGCCCGCCTCTGATTCCCCGCCTCTGATTCCCCGCCTCTGATTCCCCGCCTCTGATTCCCCGCCTCTGATTCCCTGCCTCTGATTCCCCGCCTATGTTTACCCGCCTCTGTTTACCCGCCTGTTTCCCCACATCTCTTTCCTCACCTCTGATTCCACGCATCTAATTCCCCGCCTCTGATTGCCCGCCTCTGATTTCCTGCCTCTGATTCCCCGCCTCTGATTCCCCGCATCTGATTCCCCGCCTCTGATTCCCCACCTCTGATTCCCCGCCTCTGATTCCCTGCCTCTGATTCCCCTCCTATGTATAACCACCTCTGTTTAACCACCTGTTTCCCCACAACCCTTTCCCCACCTCTGATTCCACGCCTCTGATTCCCCGCCTCTGATTGCCTGCCTCTGATTTCCTGCCTCTGATTCCCCGCCTCTGATTCCCCGCCTCAGATACCCAGCCTCTGATTCCCCACCTCTGTTTCCCTGCATCTGATTCGCTGCCTCGGATTCCCCGCCACTGATTCCCCGCCTCTGATTCCCCGCCTCTGACTCCCCGCCTCTGATTCCCTGCCTCTGAAAACATGCCTCTGATTCCCTGCCTCTGATTCTCTGCCTCTTATTCCCTGCCTCTGATTCCCTGCCTCTGATTCCCCACCTCTGATTCCCCGCCTCCGATTCCACACCTCTGATTCCCCGCCTCTGATTCCCCGCATCTGATTCCACGCCTCTGATTCCCCGCCTCTGTTTCCCCGCCTCTGATTCCCCGCCTCTGATTCACCGCCTCCCTTTCCGCGCAACTTTCCTGGCCTACTTTTCCATACATCTCTTTCCCCACCTCTGATTCCACGCCTCTGATTCCCCGCCTCTGATTGCCCGCCTCTGATTCCCAGCCTCTGATTCCCCGCCTCTGATTCCCCGTCTCTGATTCCCCGCCTCAGATACCCCGCCTCTGAATCCCAGCCTCTGATTCCCCGCCTCTGATTCCCAGCCTCTGGTTCCCCGCCTCTGATTCCCCACCTCTGATTCACTGCCTCCCTTTCCGCGCAACTTTGCCGGCCTACATTTCCCCACATATCTTTCCCCACCTCTGATTCCACGCCTCTGATTCCCCGCCTCTGATTGCGCTTCATCTGATTCCCTGCCTCTGATTCCCCGCCTCTGATTCCCTGCCTCTGATTCCCCGCCTATGTTTATCCGCCTCTGTTTACCCACCTGTTTCCCCACATCTCTTTCCTCACCTCTGATTCCACGCATCTAATTCCCCGCCTCTGATTGCCCGCCTCAGATTTCCTGCCAATGATTCCCCACCTCTGATTCCCCGCCTCTGATACCCTGCATCTGATTCCCCGCTTCTGATTCCCCGCATCTGATTCCCCGCCTCTGATTCCCCGCCTCTGATTCCCCGCCTCTGATTCCCCACCTCAGATTCCCCGCCTCTGATTCCCTGCATCAGATTCCCTTCATCTGATTCCCTGCCTCTGATTCCCCGCCTCTGATTCCCTGCCTCTGATTCCCTGCCTCTGATTTCCTGCTTCTGATTCCCCGCCTCTGATTCCCCGCCTCTGATACCCCGCCTCTGATTCCCCACCTCTGATTCCCTGCATCTGATTCCCCGCCTCGGATTCCCCGCCTCTGATTCCCCGCCTCTGATTCCCCGCCTCTGATTCCCCACCTCTGATTCCCTGCCTCTGAAAACCTGCCTCTGATTCCCTGCCTCTGATTCTCTGCCTCTGATTCCCTGCCTCTGACTCCCTGCCTCTGATTCCCCACCTCCGATTCCCCGCCTCCGATTCCGCACCTCTGATTCCCTGCCTCTGATTCCCCGCCTCTGATTCACCGCCTCCCTTTCCGCGCATCTTTCCTGGCCTACGTTTCCCCACATCTCTTTCCCCACCTCTGATTCCACGCCTCTGATTCCCCGACTCTGATTGCCCGCCTCTGATACCCCGCCTCTGATTCCCCGCCTCTGATTCCCCTTCTCTGATTCCCCGCCTCTGATACCCCGCCTATGAATCCCCGCCTCTGATTCCCCGCCCCTGATTCCCCGCCTCTGATTCCCCGCCTCTGATTCCCAGCCTCTGATTCCCCGCCTCTGATTCCCCACCTCTGATTCACTGCCGCCCTTTCCGCGCAACTTTGCCGGCCTACATTTCCCCACATATCTTTCCCCGCCTCTGATTCCACACCTCTCATTCCCCGCCTCTGATTGCCCGCATCTGATTCCCGGCATCTGATTCCCTGCCTCAGATTCCCTGCCTCAGATTCCCTTCATCTGATTCCCTGCCTCTGATTCCCCGCCTCTGATTCCCTGCCTCTGATTCCCCGCCTATGTTTACCCGCATCTGTTTACCCGCCTGTTTCCCCACATCTCTTTCCTCACCTCTGATTCCACACATCTAATTCCCCGCCTCTGATTGCCCGCCTCTGATTTCCTGCCTCTGATTCCCCACCTCTGATTCCCCGCCTCTGATACCCTGCATCTGATTCCTCATTTCTGGTTCCCCGCATCTGATTCCCCGCCTCTGATTCCCCGCCTCTGATTCCCCACCTCTGATTCCCTGCCTCTGAAAACCTGCCTCTGATTCCCTGCCTCTGATTCTCTGCCTCTGATTCCCTGCCTCTGACTCCCTGCCTCTGATTCCCCACCTCCGATTCCCCGCCTCCGATTCCGCACCTCAGATTCCCTGCCTCTGATTCCCCGCCTCTGATTCACCGCCTCCCTTTCCGCGCATCTTTCCTGGCCTACGTTTCCCCACATCTCTTTCCCCACCTCTGATTCCACGCCTCTGATTCCCCGACTCTGTTTACCCGCCTGTTTCCCCACATCTCTTTCCTCACCTCTGATTCCACGCATCTAATTCCCCGCCTCTGATTGCCCGCCTCTGATTTCCTGCCTCTGATTCCCCGCCTCTGATACCCCGCCTCTGAATCCCAGCCTCTGATTCCCCGCCTCTGATTCCCAGCCTCTGATTCACTGCCTCTAATTCCCCACCTCTGATTCACTGCCTCCCTTTCCGCGCAACTTTGCCGGCCTACATTTCCCCACATATCTTTCCCCACCTCTGATTCCACGCCTCTGATTCCCCGCCTCTGATTGCCCGCCTCTGATTCCCGGCCTCTGATTCCCTGCCTCAGATTCCCTGCCTCAGATTCCCTTCATCTGATTCCCTGCCTCTGATTCCCCGCCTCTGATTCCCTGCCTCTGATTCCCCGCCTATGTTTATCCGCCTCTGTTTACCCACCTGTTTCCCCACATCTCTTTCCTCACCTCTGATTCCACGCATCTAATTCCCCGCCTCTGATTGCCCGCCTCAGATTTCCTGCCTCTGATTCCCCACCTCTGATTCCCCGCCTCTTATACCCTGCATCTGATTCCCCGCTTCTGATTCCCCGCATCTGACTCCCCGCCTCTGATTCCCCGCCTCTGATTCCCCGCCTCTGATTCCCCACCTCAGATTCCCCGCCTCTGATTCCCTGCATCAGATTCCCTTCATCTGATTCCCTGCCTCTGATTCCCCGCCTCTGATTCCCTGCCTCTGATTCCCAGCCTCTGATTTCCTGCTTCTGATTCCCCGTCTCTGATTCCCCGCCTCTGATTCCCCGCCTCTGATTCCCCACCTCTGATTCCCTGCATCTGATTCCCCGCCTCGGATTCCCCGCCTCTGATTCCCCGCCTCTGATTCCCCGACTCTGATTCCCCACCTCTGATTCCCTGCCTCTGAAAACCTGCCTCTAATTCCCTGCCTCTGATTCTCTGCCTCTGATTCCCTGCCTCTGACTCCCTGCCTCTGATTCCCCACCTCCGATTCCCCGCCTCCGATTCCGCACCTCTGATTCCCTGCCTCTGATTCCCCGCCTCCGATTCACCGCCTCCATTTCCGCGCAACTTTCCTTGCCTACGTTTCCCCACATCTCTTTCCCCACCTCTGATTCCACGCCTCTGATACCCCGACTCTGATTGCCCGCCTCTGATTCCCCGCCTCTGATTCCCCGCCTCTGATTCCCCGTCTCTGATTCCCCGCCTCTGATACCCCGCCTATGAATCCCCGCCTCTGATTCCCCGCCCCTGATTCCCCGCCTCTGATTCCCCGCCTCTGATTCCCAGCCTCTGATTCCCCGCCTCTGATTCCCCACCTCTGATTCACTGCCGCCCTTTCCGCGCAACTTTGCCGGCCTACTTTTCCCCACATATCTTTCCCCGCCTCTGATTCCACACCTCTGATTCCCCGCCTCTGATTGCCCGCTTCTGATTCCCGGCCTCTGATTCCCTGCCTCAGATTCCCTGCCTCAGATTCCCTTCATCTGATTCCCTGCCTCTGATTCCCCGCCTCTGATTCACCGCCTCCCTTTCCGCGCATCTTTCCTGGCCTACGTTTCCCCACATCTCTTTCCCCACCTCTGATTCCACGCCTCTGATTCCCCGACTCTGATTGCCCGCCTCTGATACCCCGCCTCTGATTCCCCGCCTCTGATTTCCCGTCTCTGATTCCCCGCCTCTGATACCCCGCCTATGAATCCCCGCCTCTGATTCCCCGCCCCTGATTCCCCGCCTCTGATTCCCCGCCTCTGATTCCCAGCCTCTGATTCCCCGCCTCTGATTCCCCACCTCTGATTCACTGCCGCCCTTTCCGCGCAACTTTGCCGGCCTACATTTCCCCACATATCTTTCCCCGCCTCTGATTCCACACCTCTCATTCCCCGCCTCTGATTGCCCGCATCTGATTCCCGGCCTCTGATTCCCTGCCTCAGATTCCCTGCCTCAGATTCCCTTCATCTGATTCCCTGCCTCTGATTCCCCGCCTCTGATTCCCTGCCTCTGATTCCCCGCCTATGTTTACCCGCATCTGTTTACCCGCCTGTTTCCCCACATCTCTTTCCTCACCTCTGATTCCACACATCTAATTCCCCGCCTCTGATTGCCCGCCTCTGATTTCCTGCCTCTGATTCCCCACCTCTGATTCCCCGCCTCTGATACCCTGCATCTGATTCCTTACCTCTGGTTCCCCGCATCTGATTCCCCGCCTCTGATTCCCCGCCTCTGATTCCCCACCTCTGATTCCCTGCCTCTGAAAACCTGCCTCTGATTCCCTGCCTCTGATTCTCTGCCTCTGATTCCCTGCCTCTGACTCCCTGCCTCTGATTCCCCACCTCCGATTCCCCGCCTCCGATTCCGCACCTCTGATTCCCTGCCTCTGATTCCCCGCCTCTGATTCACCGCCTCCCTTTCCGCGCATCTTTCCTGGCCTACGTTTCCCCACATCTCTTTCCCCACCTCTGATTCCACGCCTCTGATTCCCCGACTCTGTTTACCCGCCTGTTTCCCCACATCTCTTTCCTCACCTCTGATTCCACGCATCTAATTCACCGCCTCTGATTGCCCGCCTCTGATTTCCTGCCTCTGATTCCCCGCCTCTGATACCCCGCCTCTGAATCCCAGCCTCTGATTCCCCGCCTCTGATTCCCAGCCTCTGATTCACCGCCTCTGATTCCCCACCTCTGATTCACTGCCTCCCTTTCCGCGCAACTTTGCCGGCCTACATTTCCCCACATATCTTTCCCCACCTCTGATTCCACGCCTCTGATTCCCCGCCTCTGATTGCCCGCCTCTGATTCCCGGCCTCTGATTCCCTGCCTCAGATTCCCTGCCTCAGATTCCCTTCATCTGATTCCCTGCCTCTGATTCCCCGCCTCTGATTCCCTGCCTCTGATTCCCCGCCTATGTTTATCCGCCTCTGTTTACCCACCTGTTTCCCCACATCTCTTTCCTCACCTCTGATTCCACGCATCTAATTCCCCGCCTCTGATTGCCCGCCTCAGATTTCCTGCCTCTGATTCCCCACCTCTGATTCCCCGCCTCTTATACCCTGCATCTGATTCCCCGCTTCTGATTCCCCGCATCTGACTCCCCGCCTCTGATTCCCCGCCTCTGATTCCCCGCCTCTGATTCCCCACCTCAGATTCCCCGCCTCTGATTCCCTGCATCAGATTCCCTTCATCTGATTCCCTGCCTCTGATTCCCCGCCTCTGATTCCCTGCCTCTGATTCCCAGCCTCTGATTTCCTGCTTCTGATTCCCCGTCTCTGATTCCCCGCCTCTGATTCCCCGCCTCTGATTCCCCACCTCTGATTCCCTGCATCTGATTCCCCGCCTCGGATTCCCCGCCTCTGATTCCCCGCCTCTGATTCCCCGACTCTGATTCCCCACCTCTGATTCCCTGCCTCTGAAAACCTGCCTCTAATTCCCTGCCTCTGATTCTCTGCCTCTGATTCCCTGCCTCTGACTCCCTGCCTCTGATTCCCCACCTCCGATTCCCCGCCTCCGATTCCGCACCTCTGATTCCCTGCCTCTGATTCCCCGCCTCTGATTCACCGCCTCCATTTCCGCGCAACTTTCCTGGCCTACGTTTCCCCACATCTCTTTCCCCACCTCTGATTCCACGCCTCTGATACCCCGACTCTGATTGCCCGCCTCTGATTCCCTGCCTCTGATTCCCCGCCTCTGATTCCCCGTCTCTGATTCCCCGCCTCTGATACCCCGCCTATGAATCCCCGCCTCTGATTCCCCGCCCCTGATTCCCCGCCTCTTATTCCCTGCCTCTGATTCCCAGCCTCTGATTCCCCGCCTCTGATTCCCCACCTCTGATTCACTGCCGCCCTTTCCGCGCAACTTTGCCGGCCTACTTTTCCCCACATATCTTTCCCCGCCTCTGATTCCACACCTCTGATTCCCCGCCTCTGATTGCCCGCCTCTGATTCCCGGCCTCTGATTCCCTGCCTCAGATTCCCTGCCTCAGATTCCCTTCATCAGATTCCCTGCCTCTGATTCCCCGCCTCTGATTCCCTGCCTCTGATTCCCCGCCTATGTTTACCCGCATCTGTTTACCCGCCTGTTTCCCCACATCTCTTTCCTCACCTCTGATTCCACACATCTAATTCCCCGCCTCTGATTGCCCGCCTCTGATTTCCTGCCTCTGATTCCCCACCTCTGATTCCCTGCCTCTGAAAACCTGCCTCTGATTCCCTGTCTCTGATTCTCTGCCTCTTATTCCCTGCCTCTGATTCCCTGCCTCTGATTCCCCACATCTGATTCCCCGCCTCCGATTCCGCACCTCTGATTCCCCGCCTCTGATTCCCCGCATCTGATTCCCCGCCTCTGATTCCCCACCTATGATTCCCCGCTTCAGATTCCCTGGTCCGATTCCCTGCCTCAGATTCCCTGCCTCTGATTCCCTGCCTCTGATTCCCCACCTCTGATTCCCTGCCTCTGATTCCCCGCATCTGATTCCCCGCCTCTGATTCCCCACCTATGATTCCCCGCCTCAGATTCCCTGGTCCGATTCCCTGCCTCAGATTCCCTGCCTCTGATTCCCTGCCTCTGATTCCCCGCCTCTGATTCCCCGCCTCTGATTCCCAGCCTCTGATTCCCCGCCTCTGATTCCCCACCTCTGATTCACTGCCTCCCTTTCCGCGCAACTTTGCCGGCCTACATTTCCCCACATATCTTTCCCCACCTCTGATTCCACGCCTCTGATTCCCCGCCTCTGATTGCCCGCCTCTGATTCCCGGCCTCTGATTCCCTGCCTCAGATTCCCTGCCTCAGATTCCCTTCATCTGATTCCCTGCCTCTGATTCCCAGCCTCTGATTCCCTGCCTCTGATTCCCCGCCTATGTTTACCCGCCTCTGTTTACCCGCCTGTTTCCCCACATCTCTTTCCTCACCTCTGATTCCACACATCTAATTCCCCGCCTCTGATTGCCCGCCTCTGATTCCCTTCCTCTGATTCGCCGCCTATGTTTACCCGCCTCTGTTTCCCCACCTCAGGTTCCCCGCCTTAGATTCGCTGCCTCTGATTCCCTGCCTCTGATTCCCTGCCTCTGATTCCCTGCATCTGATTGCCCGCCTCAAATACTCCGCCTCTGATTCCCCGCCTCTGATTCCCCGCATCTGATTCCCCACCTCTGATTCCCCGCCTCTGATTCCCCGCCCCTGATTCCCCGCCACTGATTCCCCGCCTCTGATTCCCCGCCTCCGATTCCCCGCCTCTGATTCCCTGCCTCTGATTCCCCACCTCTGATTCACTGCCTCCCTTTCCGCGCAACTTTCCCGGCCTACATTTCCCCACATATCTTTCCCCGCCTCTGATTCCACGCCTCTGATTCCCCGCCTCTGATTGCCCGCCTCTGATTCCCTGCCTCTGATTCCCTGCCTCAGATTCCCTGCCTCAGATTCCCTTCATCTGATTCCCTGCCTCTGATTCCCCGCCTCTTATTCCCTGCCTCTGATTCCCCGCCTATGTTTACCCGCCTCTGTTTACCCGCCTGTTTCCCCACATCTCTTTCTTCACCTCTGATTCCACGCATCTGATTCCCCACCCCTCATTGCCCGCCTCAGATTTCCTGCCTCTGATTCCCCACCTCTGATTCCCCGCCTCTAATAACCCACATCTGATTCCCCGCCTCTGATTCCCCGCATCTGATTCCCCGCCTCTGATTCCCCCCTCTGATTCCCCACCTCTGATTCCCCGCCTCAGATTCCCTGCCTCTGAATCCCTGCATCAGATTCCCTCCATCTGATTCAATGCCTCTGATTCCCCGCCTCTGATTCCCTGCCTCTGATTCTCCACCTATGTATACCCACCTGTGTTTACCCGCCAGTTTCGCCACATCTCTTTCCCCACTTCTGATTCCAAGCCACCGATTCACCGCCTCTGATTGCCTGCCTCTGATTTCCTGCCTCTGATTCCCCGCCTCTGATTCCCTGCCTATGATTCCACGCCTCTGATTCCCCACCTCTGATTCCCCGCCTCTGATTCCCCGCCTCTGATTCCCCGCCTCTGATTCCCCGCCCCTGATTCCCCGCCTTTGTTTACCCGCCTCTTTTTACCCACCTGTTTCCCCACATCTCTTTCCTCACCTCTGATTCCACGCATCTAATTCCCCGCCTCTGAATCCCCGCCTCTGATTGCCCGCCTCTGATTCCCGCACCTCTGATTCCCTGCCTCTGATTCCCCGCCTCTGATTCACCGCCTCCCTTTCCGCGCAACTTTCCTGGCCTACATTTCCCCACATCTCTTTCCCCACCTCTGATTCCACGCCTCTGATTCCCTGCCTCTGATTGCCCGCCTCTGATACCCCGCCTCTGATTCCCCGCCTCTGATTCCCCGTCTCTGTTTCCCCGCCTCTGATACCCCGCCTATGAATCCCCGCCTCCGATTCCCCGCCCCTGATTCCCCGCCTCTGATTCCCTGCCTCTGATTCCCTGCCTCTGATTCCCTGCATCTGATTGCCCGCCTCAAATACTCCGCCTCTGATTCCCCGCCTCTGATTCCCCGCATCTGATTCCCCACCTCTGATTCCCCGCCTGTGATTCCCCGCCCCTGATTCCCCGCCACTGATTCCCCGCCTCTGATTCCCCGCCTCCGATTCCCCGCCTCTGATTCCCTGCCTCTGATTCCCCACCTCTGATTCACTGCCTCCCTTTCCGCGCAACTTTCCCGGCCTACATTTCCCCACATATCTTTCCCCGCCTCTGATTCCACGCCTCTGATTCCCCGCCTCTGATTGCCCGCCTCTGATTCCCTGCCTCTGATTCCCTGCCTCAGATTCCCTGCCTCAGATTCCCTTCATCTGATTCCCTGCCTCTGATTCCCCGCCTCTTATTCCCTGCCTCTGATTCCCCGCCTATGTTTACCCGCCTCTGTTTACCCGCCTGTTTCCCCACATCTCTTTCTTCACCTCTGATTCCACGCATCTGATTCCCCACCCCTCATTGCCCGCCTCAGATTTCCTGCCTCTGATTCCCCACCTCTGATTCCCCGCCTCTAATAACCCACATCTGATTCCCCGCCTCTGATTCCCCGCATCTGATTCCCCGCCTCTGATTCCCCCCTCTGATTCCCCACCTCTGATTCCCCGCCTCAGATTCCCTGCCTCTGAATCCCTGCATCAGATTCCCTCCATCTGATTCAATGCCTCTGATTCCCCGCCTCTGATTCCCTGCCTCTGATTCTCCACCTATGTATACCCACCTGTGTTTACCCGCCAGTTTCGCCACATCTCTTTCCCCACTTCTGATTCCAAGCCACCGATTCACCGCCTCTGATTGCCTGCCTCTGATTTCCTGCCTCTGATTCCCCGCCTCTGATTCCCTGCCTATGATTCCACGCCTCTGATTCCCCACCTCTGATTCCCCGCCTCTGATTCCCCGCCTCTGATTCCCCGCCTCTGATTCCCCGCCCCTGATTCCCCGCCTTTGTTTACCCGCCTCTTTTTACCCACCTGTTTCCCCACATCTCTTTCCTCACCTCTGATTCCACGCATCTAATTCCCCGCCTCTGAATCCCCGCCTCTGATTGCCCGCCTCTGATTCCCGCACCTCTGATTCCCTGCCTCTGATTCCCCGCCTCTGATTCACCGCCTCCCTTTCCGCGCAACTTTCCTGGCCTACATTTCCCCACATCTCTTTCCCCACCTCTGATTCCACGCCTCTGATTCCCTGCCTCTGATTGCCCGCCTCTGATACCCCGCCTCTGATTCCCCGCCTCTGATTCCCCGTCTCTGTTTCCCCGCCTCTGATACCCCGCCTATGAATCCCCGCCTCCGATTCCCCGCCCCTGATTCCCCGCCTCTGATTCCCCGCCTCTGATTCCCAGCCTCTGATTCCCCGCCTCTGATTCCCCACCTCTGATTCACTGCCGCCCTTTCCGCCCAACTTTGCCGGCCTACATTTCCCCACATATCTTTCCCCGCCTCTGATTCCACACCTCTGATTCCCCGCCTCTGATTGCCCGCCTCTGATTCCCGGCCTCTGATTCCCTGCCTCAGATTCCCTGCCTCAGATTCCCTTCATCTGATTCCCTGCCTCTGATTCCCCGCATCTGATTCCCTGCCTCTGATTCCCCGCCTATGTTTACCCGCATCTGTTTACCCGCCTGTTTCCCCACATCTCTTTCCTCACCTCTGATTCCACACATCTAATTCCCCGCCTCTGATTGCCCGCCTCTGATTTCCTGCCTCTGATTCCCCACCTCTGATTCCCCGCCTCTGATACCCTGCATCTGATTCCTCGCCTCTGGTTCCCCGCATCTGATTCCCCGCCTCTGATTCCCCGCCTCTGATTCCCCACCTCTGATTCCCCGCCTCTGATTCCCCGCCTCTGATTCCCCGCCTCTGATTCCCCACCTCTGATTCCCCACCTATGTTTACCCGCCTCTGTTTACCCGCCTGTTTCCCCACATCTCTTTCCTCACCTCTGATTCCACGCATCTGATTCCCCACCCCTCATTGCCCGCCTCAGATTTCCTGCCTCTGATTCCCCACCTCTGATTCCCCGCCTCTAATAACCCACATCTGATTCCCCGCCTCTGATTCCCCGCATCTGATTCCCCGCCTCTGATTCCCCCCTCTGATTCCCCACCTCTGATTCCCCCCTCTGATTCCCCACCTCTGATTCCCCGCCTCAGATTCCCTGCCTCTGAATCCCTGCATCAGATTCCCTCCATCTGATTCAATGCCTCTGATTCCCCGCCTCTGATTCCCTGCCTCTGATTCTCCACCTATGTATACCCACCTGTGTTTACCCGCCAGTTTCGCCACATCTCTTTCCCCACTTCTGATTCCAAGCCACCGATTCACCGCCTCTGATTGCCTGCCTCTGATTTCCTGCCTCTGATTCCCCGCCTCTGATTCCCCGCCTATGATTCCACGCCTCTGATTCCCCACCTCTGATTCCCCGCCTCTGATCCCCGCCTCTGATTCCCCGCCTCTGATTCCCCGCCCCTGATTCCCCGCCTTTGTTTACCCGCCTCTTTTTACCCACCTGTTTCCCCACATCTCTTTCCTCACCTCTGATTCCACGCATCTAATTCCCCGCCTCTGAATCCCCGCCTCTGATTGCCCGCCTCTGATTCCCGCACCTCTGATTCCCTGCCTCTGATTCCCCGCCTCTAATTCACCGCCTCCCTTTCCGCGCAACTTTCCTGGCCTACATTTCCCCACATCTCTTTCCCCACCTCTGATTCCACGCCTCTGATTCCCCGCCTCTGATTGCCCGCCTCTGATACCCCGCCTCTGATTCCCCGCCTCTGATTCCCCGTCTCTGTTTCCCCGCCTCTGATACCCCGCCTATGAATCCCCGCCTCTGATTCCCCGCCCCTGATTCCCCGCCTCTGATTCCCCGCCTCTGATTCCCAGCCTCTGATTCCCCGCCTGTGATTCCCCACCTCTGATTCACTGCCGCCCTTTCCGCCCAACTTTGCCGGCCTACATTTCCCCACATATCTTTCCCCGCCTCTGATTCCACACCTCTGATTCCCCGCCTCTGATTGCCCGCCTCTGATTCCCGGCCTCTGATTCCCTGCCTCAGATTCCCTGCCTCAGATTCCCTTCATCTGATTCCCTGCCTCTGATTCCCCGCATCTGATTCCCTGCCTCTGATTCCCCGCCTATGTTTACCCGCATCTGTTTACCCACCTGTTTCCCCACATCTCTTTCCTCACCTCTGATTCCACACATCTAATTCCCCGCCTCTGATTGCCCGCCTCTGATTTCCTGCCTCTGATTCCCCACCTCTGATTCCCCGCCTCTGATACCCTGCATCTGATTCCTCGCCTCTGGTTCCCCGCATCTGATTCCCCGCCTCTGATTCCCCGCCTCTGATTCCCCGCCTCTGATTCCCCGCCTCTGATTCCCCGCCTCTGATTCCCCGCCTCTGATTCCCCACCTCTGATTCCCCGCCTATGTTTCCCGCCTCTGTTTACCCGCCTGTTTCCCCACATCTCTTTCCTAACCTCTGATTCCACGCATCTAATTCCCCGCCTCTGATTGCCCGCCTCTGATTTCCTGCCTCTGATTCCCCGCCTCTGATTCCCCGCATCTGATTCCCCGCCTCTGATTCCCCGCCTCTGATTCCCCGCCTCTGATTCCCTGCCTCTGATTCCCCACCTATGTATAACCGCCTCTGTTTAACCACCTGTTTCCCCACAACCCTTTCCCCACCTCTGATTCCACGCCTCTGATTCCCCGCCTCTGATTGCCTGCCTCTGTTTTCCTGCCTCTGATTCCCCGCCTCTGATTCCCCACCTCTGATTCCCTGCCTCTGAAAACCTGCCTCTGATTCCCTGCCTCTGATTCCCCGCCTCTGATTCACCGCCTCCCTTTCCGCGCAACTTTCCTGGCCTACGTTTCCCCACATCTCTTTCCCCACCTCTGATTCCACGCCTCTGATTCCCCGACTCTGATTGCCCGCCTCTGATACCCCGCCTCTGATTCCCCGCCTCAGATTCCGCGTCTCTGATTCCCCGCCTCTGATACCCCGCCTATGAATCCCCGCCTCTGATTCCCCGCGCCTGATTCCCCGCCTCTGATTCCCCGCCTCTGATTCCCAGCCTCTGATTCCCCGCCTCTGATTCCCCACCTCTGATTCACTGCCGCCCTTTCCGCGCAACTTTGCCGGCCTACATTTCCCCACATATCTTTCCCCGCCTCTGATTCCACACCTCTGATTCCCCGCCTCTGATTGCCCGCCTCTGATTCCCGGCCTCTGATTCCCTGCCTCAGATTCCCTGCCTCAGAATCCCTTCATCTGATTCCCTGCCTCTGATTCCCCGCCTCTGATTCCCTGCCTCTGATTCCCCTCCTATGTTTACCCGCATCTGTTTACCCGCCTGTTTCCCCACATCTCTTTCCTCACCTCTGATTCCACACATCTAATTCCCCGCCTCTGATTGCCCGCCTCTGATTTCCTGCCTCTGATTCCCCACCTCTGATTCCCCGCCTCTGATTCCCTGCCTCTGATTCCCCGCCTCTGTTTCCCTGCCTCTGATTCCCCGCCTATGTTTACCCGCATCTGTTTACCCGCCTGTTTCCCCACATCTCTTTCCTCACCTCTGATTCCACACATCTAATTCCCCGCCTCTGATTGCCCGCCTCTGATTTCCTGCCTCTGATTCCCCACCTCTGATTCCCCGCCTCTGATACCCTGCATCTGATTCCTCGCCTCTGGTTCCCCGCATCTGATTCCCCGCCTCTGATTCCCCGCCTCTGATTCCCCGCCTTTGATTCCCCGCCTCTGATTCCCCGCCTCTGATTCACTGCCTCTGATTCCCCGCCTATGTTTACCCGCATCTGTTTACCAGCCTGTTTCCCCACATCTCTTTCCTCACCTCTGATTCAACACATCTAATTCCCCGCCTCTGATTGCCCACCTCTGATTTCCTGCCTCTGATTCCCCACCTCTGATTCCCCGCCTCTGATACCCTGCATCTGATTCCTCGCCTCTGGTTCCCCGCATCTGATTCCCTGCCTCTGATTCCCCGCCTCTGATTCCCCGCCTCTGATTCCCTGCCTCTGATTCCCCGCCTATGTTTACCCGCATCTGTTTACCCGCCTGTTTCCCCACATCTCTTTCCTCACCTCTGATTCCACACATCTAATTCCCCGCCTCTGATTCCCTGCCTCTGATTCCCCGCCTCTGATTCCCTGCCTCCGATTCCCCGCCTATGATTACCCGCATCTGTTTACCCGCCTGTTTCCCCACATCTCTTTCCTCACCTCTGATTCCACACATCTAATTCCCCGCCTCTGATTGCCCGCCTCTGATTTCCTGCCTCTGATTCCCCACCTCTGATTCCCCGCCTCTGATACCCTGCATCTGATTCCTCACCTCTGGTTCCCCGCATCTGATTCCCCGCCTCTGATGCCCCGCCTCTGATTCCCCGCCTCTGATTCCCCGCCTCTGATTCCCCGCCTCTGATTCCCTGCCTCTGATTCCCCGCATATGTTTACCCGCCTCTGTTTACCCGCCTGTTACCCCACATCTCTTTCCTCACCTCTGATTCCACGCATCTAATTCCCCGCCTCTGATGGCCCGCCTCTGATTTCCTGCCTCTGATTCCCCGCCTCTGATTCCCCGCATCTGATTCCCCGCCTCTGATTCCCCGCCTCTGATTCCCCGCCTCTGATTCCCTGCCTCTGATTCCCCACCTATGTATAACCGCCTCTGTTTAACCACCTGTTTCCCCACAACCCTTTCCCCACTTCTGATTCCACGCCTCTGATTCCCCGCCTCTGAATGCCTGCCTCTGATTTCCTGCCTCTGATTCCCCGCCTCTGATTCCCCGCCTCTTATACCCAGCCTCTGATTCCCCACCTCTGTTTCCCTGCATCTGATTCGCCGCCTCGGATTCCCCGCCACTGATTCCCCGCCTCTGATTCCCCGCCTCTGACTCCCCGCCTCTGATTCCCTGCCTCTGAAAACCTGCCTCTGATTCCCTGCCTCTGATTCTCTGCCTCTTATTCCCTGCCTCTGATTCCCTGCCTCTGATTCCCCACCTCTGATTCCCTGCCTCCGATTCCACACCTCTGATTCCCCGCCTCTGATTCCCCGCATCTGATTCCCCGCCTCTGATTCCCCGCCTATGATTCCCCACCTCAGATTCCCTGCCTCCGATTCCCTGCCTCAGATTCCCTGCCTCTCTTTCCCTGCCTCTATTTCCGTGCCTCTTTCTCTGCATCTCGTTTCCCACATCTCATTTTCCCCCTCTGATAACCCACCTCAGATTCCCTGCCTCCGATTCCCTGCCTCAGATTCCCTGCCTCTGATCCCTGCCTCTGATTCCCCGCCTCTGATTCCCTGCCTCTGATTCCCCGCCTATGTTTACCCGCCTCTGTTTATCCGCCTGTTTCCCACATCTCTTTCCCCACCTCTGATTCCACACCTCTGATTCCCCGCCTCTGTTTCCCCGCCTCTGATTCCCCGCCTCTGATTCACCGCCTCCCTTTCCGCGCAACTTTCCTGGCCTACTTTTCGATACATCTCTTTCCCCACCTCTGATTCCCCGCCTCCGATTCCACACCTCTGATTCCCCGCCTCTGATTCCCCGCATCTGATTCCCCGCCTCTGATTCCCCGCCTGTGATTCCCCGCCTCAGATTCCCTGCCTCTGATTCCCCACCTCTGATTCCCTGCCTCTGATTCCCCGCGTCTGATTCCCTGCCTCTGATTCCCCGCCTATGTTTAACCGCCTGTTTCCCCACATCTCTTTCCACACCTCTGATTCCACGCCTCTGATTCCCCGCCTCTGATTCCCCGCCTCTGATACCCTGCCTCTCTTTCCCTGCCTCTATTTCCGTGCCTCTTTCTCTGCATCTCGTTTCCCACATCTCACTTTCCCCCTCTGATAACCCACCTCAGATTCCCTGCCTCCGATTCCCTGCCTCAGATTCCCTGCCTCTGATCCCTGCCTCTGATTCCCCGCCTCTGATTCCCTGCCTCTGATTCCCCGCCTATGTTTCCCTGCCTCTGATTCCCCGCCTCTGATTCCCCACCTCTGTTTCCCCGCCTCTGATTCCCCGCCTCTGATTCCCTGCCTCTGATTCCCCGCCTATGTTTACCCGCCTCTGTTTATCCGCCTGTTTCCCACATCTCTTTCCCCACCTCTGATTCCACACCTCTGATTCCCCACCTCTGTTTCCCCGCCTCTGATTCCCCGCCTCTGATTCACCACCTCCCTTTCCGCGCAACTTTCCTGGCCTACTTTTCCATACATCTCTTTCCCCACCTCTGATTCCCCGCCTCTGATTCCCTGCCTCTGATTCCCCGCCGATGTTTACCAGCCTCTGTTTACCCGCCTGTTTCCCCACATCTCTTTCCTCACCTCTTATTCCACACATCTAATTCCCCGCCTCTGATTGCCCGCCTCTGATTCCCTGCCTCTGATTCCCCGCCTCGGATTCCCTGCCTCTGATTCCCCGCCTATGTTTACCCGTCTCTGTTTCCCCACCTCAGGTTCCCCGCCTCAGATTCGCTGCCTCTGATTCCCCGCCTCTGATTCCCCGCCTCTGATTCCCCACCTCTGATTCCCCACCTCTGATTCACTGCCTCCCTTTCCGCGCAACTTTCCCGGCCTACATTTCCCCACATATCTTTCCCCGCCTCAGATTCCACGCCTCTGATTCCCCGCCTCTGATTGCCCGCCTCTGATTCCCTGCCTCTGATTCCCTGCCTCAGATTCCCTGCCTCAGATTCCCTTCATCTGATTCCCTGCCTCTGATTCCCTGCCTCTGATTCCCTGCCTCTGATTCCCCACCTATGTTTACCCGCCTCTGTTTACCCGCCTGTTTCCCCACATCTCTTTCTTCACCTCTGATTCCACGCATCTGATTCCCCGCCTCTCATTGCCCGCCTCTGATTCCCTGCCTCTGATTCCCCGCCTATGTTTACCCGCCTCTGTTTACCCGCCTGTTTCCCCACATCTCTTTCCTCACCTCTGATTCCACGCAACTAATTCCCCGCCTCTGATTGCCCGCCTCTGATTTCCTGCCTCTGATTCCCCGCCTCTGATTCCCCGCATCTGATTCCTCGCCTCTGATTCCCCGCCTCTGATTCCCTGCCTCTGATTCCCCACCTATGTATAACCGCCTCTGTTTAACCACCTGTTTCCCCACAACCCTTTCCCCACCTCTGATTCCACGCCTCTGATTCCCCGCCTCTGATTGCCTGCCTCTGATTTCCTGCCTCTTATTCCCCGCCTCTGATTCCCCACCTCTGATACCCCGCCTCTGATTCCCCACCTCTGTTTCCATGCATCTGATTCGCCGCCTCGGATTCCCCGCCACTGATTCCCCGCCTCTGATTCCCCGCCTCTGACTCCCCGCCTCTGATTCCCTGCCTCTGAAAACCTGCCTCTGATTCCCTGCCTCTGATTCTCTGCCTCTTATTCCCTGCCTCTGATTCCCTGCCTCTGATTCCCCACCTCTGATTCCCCACCTCCGATTCCGCACCTCTGATTCCACGCCTCAGATTCCCTGGTCCGATTCCCTGCCTCAGATTCCCTGCCTCTGATTCCCTGCCTCTGATTCCCCACCTCTGATTCCCTGCCTCTGATTCCCCGCATCTGATTCCCCGCCTCTGATTCCCCACCTATGATTCCCCGCCTCAGATTCCCTGGTCCGATTCCCTGCCTCAGATTCCCTGCCTCTGATTCCCTGCCTCTGATTCCCCGCCTCTGATTCCCCGCCTCTGATTCCCAGCCTCTGATTCCCCGCCTCTGATTCCCCACCTCTGATTCACTGCCTCCCTTTCCGCGCAACTTTGCCGGCCTACATTTCCCCACATATCTTTCCCCACCTCTCATTCCACGCCTCTGATTCCCCGCCTCTGATTGCCCGCCTCTGATTCCCGGCCTCTGATTCCCTGCCTCAGATTCCCTGCCTCAGATTCCCTTCATCTGATTCCCTGCCTCTGATTCCCCGCCTCTGATTCCCTGCCTCTGATTCCCCGCCTATGTTTACCCGCCTCTGTTTACCCGCCTGTTTCCCCACATCTCTTTCCTCACCTCTGATTCCACACATCTAATTCCCCGCCTCTGATTGCCCGCCTCTGATTCCCTTCCTCTGATTCCCCGCCTATGTTTACCCGCCTCTGTTTCCCCACCTCAGGTTCCCCGCCTCAGATTCGCTGCCTCTGATTCCCTGCCTCTGATTCTCTGCCTCTGATTCCCTGCATCTGATTGCCCGCCTCAAATACTCCGCCTCTGATTCCCCGCCTCTGATGCCCCGCATCTGATTCCCCACCTCTGATTCCCCGCCTCTGATTCCCCGCCCCTGATTCCCCGCCACTGATTCCCCGCCTCTGATTCCCCGCCTCTGATTCCCCGCCTCTGATTCCCCGCCTCTGATTCCCCACCTCTGATTCACTGCCTCCCTTTCCGCGCAACTTTCCCGGCCTACATTTCCCCACATATCTTTCCCCGCCTCTGATTCCACGCCTCTGATTCCCCGCCTCTGATTGCCCGCCTCTGATTCCCTGCCTCTGATTCCCTGCCTCAGATTCCCTGCCTCAGATTCCCTTCATCTGATTCCCTGCCTCTGATTCCCCGCCTCTGATTCCCTGCCTCTGATTCCCCGCCTATGTTTACCCGCCTCTGTTTACCCGCCTGTTTCCCCACATCTCTTTCTTCACCTCTGATTCCACGCATCTGATTCCCCGCCCCTCATTGCCCGCCTCAGATTTCCTGCCTCTGATTCCCCACCTCTGATTCCCCGCCTCTAATAACCCACATCTGATTCCCCGCCTCTGATTCCCCGCATCTGATTCCCCGCCTCTGATTCCCCCCTCTGATTCCCCACTTCTGATTCCCCGCCTCAGATTCCCTGCCTCAGATTCCCTGCCTCAGATTCCCTTCATCTGATTCCCTGCCTCTGATTCCCCGCCTCTGATTCCCTGCCTCTGATTCCCCGCCTATGTTTACCCGCATCTGTTTACCCGCCTGTTTCCCCACATCTCTTTCCTCACCTCTGATTCCACACATCTAATTCCCCGCCTCTGATTGCCCGCCTCTGATTTCCTGCCTCTGATTCCCCACCTCTGATTCCCCGCCTCTGACTCCCCGCCTCTGATTCCCTGCCTCTGAAAACCTGCCTCTGATTCCCTGTCTCTGATTCTCTGCCTCTTATTCCCTGCCTCTGATTCCCTGCCTCTGATTCCCCACATCTGATTCCCCGCCTCCGATTCCGCACCTCTGATTCCCCGCCTCTGATTCCCCGCATCTGATTCCCCGCCTCTGATTCCCCACCTATGATTCCCCGCTTCAGATTCCCTGGTCCGATTCCCTGCCTCAGATTCCCTGCCTCTGATTCCCTGCCTCTGATTCCCCACCTCTGATTCCCTGCCTCTGATTCCCCGCATCTGATTCCCCGCCTCTGATTCCCCACCTATGATTCCCCGCCTCAGATTCCCTGGTCCGATTCCCTGCCTCAGATTCCCTGCCTCTGATTCCCTGCCTCTGATTCCCCGCCTCTGATTCCCCGCCTCTGATTCCCAGCCTCTGATTCCCCGCCTCTGATTCCCCACCTCTGATTCACTGCCTCCCTTTCCGCGCAACTTTGCCGGCCTACATTTCCCCACATATCTTTCCCCACCTCTGATTCCACGCCTCTGATTCCCCGCCTCTGATTGCCCGCCTCTGATTCCCGGCCTCTGATTCCCTGCCTCAGATTCCCTGCCTCAGATTCCCTTCATCTGATTCCCTGCCTCTGATTCCCCGCCTCTGATTCCCTGCCTCTGATTCCCCGCCTATGTTTACCCGCCTCTGTTTACCCGCCTGTTTCCCCACATCTCTTTCCTCACATCTGATTCCACACATCTAATTCCCCGCCTCCGATTGCCCGCCTCTGAATCCCTTCCTCTAATTCCCCGCCTATGTTTACCCGCCTCTGTTTCCCCACCTCAGGTTCCCCGCCTTAGATTCGCTGCCTCTGATTCCCTGCCTCTGATTCCCTGCCTCTGATTCCCTGCATCTGATTGCCCGCCTCAAATACTCCGCCTCTGATTCCCCGCCTCTGATTCCCCGCATCTGATTCCCCACCTCTGATTCCCCGCCTCTGATTCCCCACCCCTGATTCCCCGCCACTGATTCCCCGCCTCTGATTCCCCGCCTCCGATTCCCCGCCTCTGATTCCCCGCCTCTGATTCCCCACCTCTGATTCACTGCCTCCTTTTCCGCGCAACTTTCCCGGCCTACATTTCCCCACATATCTTTCCCCGCCTCTGATTCCACGCCTCTGATTCCCCGCCTCTGATTGCCCGCCTCTGATTCCCTGCCTCTGATTCCCTGCCTCAGATTCCCTGCCTCAGATTCCCTTCATCTGATTCCCTGCCTCTGATTCCCCGCCTCTTATTCCCTGCCTCTGATTCCCCGCCTATGTTTACCCGCCTCTGTTTACCCGCCTGTTTCCCCACATCTCTTTCTTCACCTCTGATTCCACGCATCTGATTCCCCACCCCTCATTGCCCGCCTCAGATTTCCTGCCTCTGATTCCCCACCTCTGATTCCCCGCCTCTAATAACCCACATCTGATTCCCCGCCTCTGATTCCCCGCATCTGATTCCCCGCCTCTGATTCCCCCCTCTGATTCCCCACCTCTGATTCCCCGCCTCAGATTCCCTGCCTCTGAATCCCTGCATCAGATTCCCTCCATCTGATTCAATGCCTCTGATTCCCCGCCTCTGATTCCCTGCCTCTGATTCTCCACCTATGTATACCCACCTGTGTTTACCCGCCAGTTTCGCCACATCTCTTTCCCCACTTCTGATTCCAAGCCACCGATTCACCGCCTCTGATTGCCTGCCTCTGATTTCCTGCCTCTGATTCCCCGCATCTGATTCCCCGCCTATGATTCCACGCCTCTGATTCCCCACCTCTGATTCCCCGCCTCTGATTCCCCGCCTCTGATTCCCCGCCTCTGATTCCCCGCCCCTGATTCCCCGCCTTTGTTTACCCGCCTCTTTTTACCCACCTGTTTCCCCACATCTCTTTCCTCACCTCTGATTCCACGCATCTAATTCCCCGCCTCTGAATCCCCGCCTCTGATTGCCCGCCTCTGATTCCCGCACCTCTGATTCCCTGCCTCTGATTCCCCGCCTCTGATTCACCGCCTCCCTTTCCGCGCAACTTTCCTGGCCTACATTTCCCCACATCTCTTTCCCCACCTCTGATTCCACGCCTCTGATTCCCTGCCTCTGATTGCCCGCCTCTGATACCCCGCCTCTGATTCCCCGCCTCTGATTCCCCGTCTCTGTTTCCCCGCCTCTGATACCCCGCCTATGAATCCCCGCCTCTGATTCCCCGCCCCTGATTCCCCGCCTCTGATTCCCCGCCTCTGATTCCCAGCCTCTGATTCCCCGCCTCTGATTCCCCACCTCTGATTCACTGCCGCCCTTTCCGCCCAACTTTGCCGGCCTACATTTCCCCACATATCTTTCCCCGCCTCTGATTCCACACCTCTGATTCCCCGCCTCTGATTGCCCGCCTCTGATTCCCGGCCTCTGATTCCCTGCCTCAGATTCCCTGCCTCAGATTCCCTTCATCTGATTCCCTGCCTCTGATTCCCCGCATCTGATTCCCTGCCTCTGATTCCCTGCCTATGTTTACCCGCATCTGTTTACCCGCCTGTTTCCCCACATCTCTTTCCTCACCTCTGATTCCACACATCTAATTCCCCGCCTCTGATTGCCCGCCTCTGATTTCCTGCCTCTGATTCCCCACCTCTGATTCCCCGCCTCTGATACCCTGCATCTGATTCCTCGCCTCTGGTTCCCCGCATCTGATTCCGCGCCTCTGATTCCCCGCCTCTGATTCCCCACCTCTGATTCCCCGCCTCTGATTCCCCGCCTCTGATTCCCCGCCTCTGATTCCCCACCTCTGATTCCCCACCTATGTTTACCCGCCTCTGTTTACCCGCCTGTTTCCCCACATCTCTTTCCTCACCTCTGATTCCACGCATCTGATTCCCCACCCCTCATTGCCCGCCTCAGATTTCCTGCCTCTGATTCCCCACCTCTGATTCCCCGCCTCTAATAACCCACATCTGATTCCCCGCCTCTGATTCCCCGCATCTGATTCCCCGCCTCTGATTCCCCCCTCTGATTCCCCACCTCTGATTCCCCCCTCTGATTCCCCACCTCTGATTCCCCGCCTCAGATTCCCTGCCTCTGAATCCCTGCATCAGATTCCCTCCATCTGATTCAATGCCTCTGATTCCCCGCCTCTGATTCCCTGCCTCTGATTCTCCACCTATGTATACCCACCTGTGTTTACCCGCCAGTTTCGCCACATCTCTTTCCCCACTTCTGATTCCAAGCCACCGATTCACCGCCTCTGATTGCCTGCCTCTGATTTCCTGCCTCTGATTCCCCGCCTCTGATTCCCCGCCTATGATTCCACGCCTCTGATTCCCCACCTCTGATTCCCCGCCTCTGATCCCCGCCTCTGATTCCCCGCCTCTGATTCCCCGCCCCTGATTCCCCGCCTTTGTTTACCCGCCTCTTTTTACCCACCTGTTTCCCCACATCTCTTTCCTCACCTCTGATTCCACGCATCTAATTCCCCGCCTCTGAATCCCCGCCTCTGATTGCCCGCCTCTGATTCCCGCACCTCTGATTCCCTGCCTCTGATTCCCCGCCTCTGATTCACCGCCTCCCTTTCCGCGCAACTTTCCTGGCCTACATTTCCCCACATCTCTTTCCCCACCTCTGATTCCACGCCTCTGAATCCCCGCCTCTGATTGCCCGCCTCTGATACCCCGCCTCTGATTCCCCGCCTCTGATTCCCCGTCTCTGTTTCCCCGCCTCTGATACCCCGCCTATGAATCCCCGCCTCTGATTCCCCGCCCCTGATTCCCCGCCTCTGATTCCCCGCCTCTGATTCCCAGCCTCTGATTCCCCGCCTGTGATTCCCCACCTCTGATTCACTGCCGCCCTTTCCGCCCAACTTTGCCGGCCTACATTTCCCCACATATCTTTCCCCGCCTCTGATTCCACACCTCTGATTCCTCGCCTCTGATTGCCCGCCTCTGATTCCCGGCCTCTGATTCCCTGCCTCAGATTCCCTGCCTCAGATTCCCTTCATCTGATTCCCTGCCTCTGATTCCCCGCATCTGATTCCCTGCCTCTGATTCCCCGCCTATGTTTACCCGCATCTGTTTACCCGCCTGTTTCCCCACATCTCTTTCCTCACCTCTGATTCCACACATCTAATTCCCCGCCTCTGATTGCCCGCCTCTGATTTCCTGCCTCTGATTCCCCACCTCTGATTCCCCGCCTCTGATACCCTGCATCTGATTCCTCGCCTCTGGTTCCCCGCATCTGATTCCCCGCCTCTGATTCCCCGCCTCTGATTCCCCGCCTCTGATTCCCCGCCTCTGATTCCCCGCCTCTGATTCCCCGCCTCTGATTCCCCACCTCTGATTCCCCGCCTATGTTTACCCGCCTCTGTTTACCCGCCTGTTTCCCCACATCTCTTTCCTCACCTCTGATTCCACGCATCTAATTCCCCGCCTCTGATTGCCCGCCTCTGATTTCCTGCCTCTGATTCCCCGCCTCTGATTCCCCGCATCTGATTCCCCGCCTCTGATTCCCCGCCTCTGATTCCCCGCCTCTGATTCCCTGCCTCTGATTCCCCACCTATGTATAACCGCCTCTGTTTAACCACCTGTTTCCCCACAACCCTTTCCCCACCTCTGATTCCACGCCTCTGATTCCCCGCCTCTGATTGCCTGCCTCTGTTTTCCTGCCTCTGATTCCCCGCCTCTGATTCCCCACCTCTGATTCCCTGCCTCTGAAAACCTGCCTCTGATTCCCTGCCTCTGATTCCCCGCCTCTGATTCACCGCCTCCCTTTCCGCGCAACTTTCCTGGCCTACGTTTCCCCACATCTCTTTCCCCACCTCTGATTCCACGCCTCTGATTCCCCGACTCTGATTGCCCGCCTCTGATACCCCGCCTCTGATTCCCCGCCTCAGATTCCCCGTCTCTGATTCCCCGCCTCTGATACCCCGCCTATGAATCCCCGCCTCTGATTCCCCGCGCCTGATTCCCCGCCTCTGATTCCCCGCCTCTGATTCCCAGCCTCTGATTCCCCGCCTCTGATTCCCCACCTCTGATTCACTGCCGCCCTTTCCGCGCAACTTTGCCGGCCTACATTTCCCCACATATCTTTCCCCGCCTCTGATTCCACACCTCTGATTCCCCGCCTCTGATTGCCCGCCTCTGATTCCCGGCCTCTGATTCCCTGCCTCAGATTCCCTGCCTCAGAATCCCTTCATCTGATTCCCTGCCTCTGATTCCCCGCCTCTGATTCCCTGCCTCTGATTCCCCTCCTATGTTTACCCGCATCTGTTTACCCGCCTGTTTCCCCACATCTCTTTCCTCACCTCTGATTCCACACATCTAATTCCCCGCCTCTGATTGCCCGCCTCTGATTTCCTGCCTCTGATTCCCCACCTCTGATTCCCCGCCTCTGATTCCCTGCCTCTGATTCCCCGCCTCTGTTTCCCTGCCTCTGATTCCCCGCCTATGTTTACCCGCATCTGTTTACCCGCCTGTTTCCCCACATCTCTTTCCTCACCTCTGATTCCACACATCTAATTCCCCGCCTCTGATTGCCCGCCTCTGATTTCCTGCCTCTGATTCCCCACCTCTGATTCCCCGCCTCTGATACCCTGCATCTGATTCCTCGCCTCTGGTTCCCCGCATCTGATTCCCCGCCTCTGATTCCCCGCCTCTGATTCCCCGCCTTTGATTCCCCGCCTCTGATTCCCCGCCTCTGATTCACTGCCTCTGATTCCCCGCCTATGTTTACCCGCATCTGTTTACCAGCCTGTTTCCCCACATCTCTTTCCTCACCTCTGATTCCACACATCTAATTCCCCGCCTCTGATTGCCCGCCTCTGATTTCCTGCCTCTGATTCCCCACCTCTGATTCCCCGCCTCTGATACCCTGCATCTGATTCCTCGCCTCTGGTTCCCCGCATCTGATTCCCTGCCTCTGATTCCCCGCCTCTGATTCCCCGCCTCTGATTCCCTGCCTCTGATTCCCCGCCTATGTTTACCCGCATCTGTTTACCCGCCTGTTTCCCCACATCTCTTTCCTCACCTCTGATTCCACACATCTAATTCCCCGCCTCTGATTCCCTGCCTCTGATTCCCCGCCTCTGATTCCCTGCCTCCGATTCCCCGCCTATGATTACCCGCATCTGTTTACCCGCCTGTTTCCCCACATCTCTTTCCTCACCTCTGATTCCACACATCTAATTCCCCGCCTCTGATTGCCCGCCTCTGATTTCCTGCCTCTGATTCCCCACCTCTGATTCCCCGCCTCTGATACCCTGCATCTGATTCCTCACCTCTGGTTCCCCGCATCTGATTCCCCGCCTCTGATGCCCCGCCTCTGATTCCCCGCCTCTGATTCCCCGCCTCTGATTCCCCGCCTCTGATTCCCTGCCTCTGATTCCCCGCATATGTTTACCCGCCTCTGTTTACCCGCCTGTTACCCCACATCTCTTTCCTCACCTCTGATTCCACGCATCTAATTCCCCGCCTCTGATTGCCCGCCTCTGATTTCCTGCCTCTGATTCCCCGCCTCTGATTCCCCGCATCTGATTCCCCGCCTCTGATTCCCCGCCTCTGATTCCCCGCCTCTGATTCCCTGCCTCTGATTCCCCACCTATGTATAACCGCCTCTGTTTAACCACCTGTTTCCCCACAACCCTTTCCCCACTTCTGATTCCACGCCTCTGATTCCCCGCCTCTGATTGCCTGCCTCTGATTTCCTGCCTCTGATTCCCCGCCTCTGATTCCCTGCCTCTTATACCCAGCCTCTGATTCCCCACCTCTGTTTCCCTGCATCTGATTCGCCGCCTCGGATTTCCCGCCACTGATTCCCCGCCTCTGATTCCCCGCCTCTGACTCCCCGCCTCTGATTCCCTGCCTCTGAAAACCTGCCTCTGATTCCCTGCCTCTGATTCTCTGCCTCTTATTCCCTGCCTCTGATTCCCTGCCTCTGATTCCCCACCTCTGATTCCCTGCCTCCGATTCCACACCTCTGATTCCCCGCCTCTGATTCCCCGCATCTGATTCCCCGCCTCTGATTCCCCGCCTATGATTCCCCACCTCAGATTCCCTGCCTCCGATTCCCTGCCTCAGATTCCCTGCCTCTCTTTCCCTGCCTCTATTTCCGTGCCTCTTTCTCTGCATCTCGTTTCCCACATCTCATTTTCCCCCTCTGATAACCCACCTCAGATTCCCTGCCTCCGATTCCCTGCCTCAGATTCCCTGCCTCTGATCCCTGCCTCTGATTCCCCGCCTCTGATTCCCTGCCTCTGATTCCCCGCCTATGTTTACCCGCCTCTGTTTATCCGCCTGTTTCCCACATCTCTTTCCCCACCTCTGATTCCACACCTCTGATTCCCCGCCTCTGTTTCCCCGCCTCTGATTCCCCGCCTCTGATTCACCGCCTCCCTTTCCGCGCAACTTTCCTGGCCTACTTTTCGATACATCTCTTTCCCCACCTCTGATTCCCCGCCTCCGATTCCACACCTCTGATTCCCCGCCTCTGATTCCCCGCATCTGATTCCCCGCCTCTGATTCCCCGCCTATGATTCCCCGCCTCAGATTCCCTGCCTCTGATTCCCAACCTCTGATTCCCTGCCTCTGATTCCCCGCGTCTGATTCCCTGCCTCTGATTCCCCGCCTATGTTTAACCGCCTGTTTCCCCACATCTCTTTCCACACCTCTGATTCCACGCCTCTGATTCCCCGCCTCTGATTCCCCGCCTCTGATACCCTGCCTCTCTTTCCCTGCCTCTATTTCCGTGCCTCTTTCTCTGCATCTCGTTTCCCACATCTCACTTTCCCCCTCTGATAACCCACCTCAGATTCCCTGCCTCCGATTCCCTGCCTCAGATTCCCTGCCTCTGATCCCTGCCTCTGATTCCCCGCCTCTGATTCCCTGCCTCTGATTCCCCGCCTATGTTTCCCCGCCTCTGATTCCCCGCCTCTGATTCCCCACCTCTGTTTCCCCGCCTCTGATTCCCCGCCTCTGATTCCCTGCCTCTGATTCCCCGCCTATGTTTACCCGCCTCTGTTTATCCGCCTGTTTCCCACATCTCTATCCCCACCTCTGATTCCACACCTCTGATTCCCCACCTCTGTTTCCCCGCCTCTGATTCCCCGCCTCTGATTCACCACCTCCCTTTCCGCGCAACTTTCCTGGCCTACTTTTCCATACATCTCTTTCCCCACCTCTGATTCCCCGCCTCTGATTCCCTGCCTCTGATTCCCCGCCGATGTTTACCAGCCTCTGTTTACCCGCCTGTTTCCCCACATCTCTTTCCTCACCTCTTATTCCACACATCTAATTCCCCGCCTCTGATTGCCCGCCTCTGATTCCCTGCCTCTGATTCCCCGCCTATGTTTACCCGTCTCTGTTTCCCCACCTCAGGTTCCCCGCCTCAGATTCGCTGCCTCTGATTCCCCGCCTCTGATTCCCCGCCTCTGATTCCCCACCTCTGATTCCCCACCTCTGATTCACTGCCTCCCTTTCCGCGCAACTTTCCCGGCCTACATTTCCCCACATATCTTTCCCCGCCTCAGATTCCACGCCTCTGATTCCCCGCCTCTGATTGCCCGCCTCTGATTCCCTGCCTCTGATTCCCTGCCTCAGATTCCCTGCCTCAGATTCCCTTCATCTGATTCCCTGCCTCTGATTCCCTGCCTCTGATTCCCTGCCTCTGATTCCCCACCTATGTTTACCCGCCTCTGTTTACCCGCCTGTTTCCCCACATCTCTTTCTTCACCTCTGATTCCACGCATCTGATTCCCCGCCTCTCATTGCCCGCCTCTGATTCCCTGCCTCTGATTCCCCGCCTATGTTTACCCGCCTCTGTTTACCCGCCTGTTTCCCCACATCTCTTTCCTCACCTCTGATTCCACGCAACTAATTCCCCGCCTCTGATTGCCCGCCTCTGATTTCCTGCCTCTGATTCCCCGCCTCTGATTCCCCGCATCTGATTCCTCGCCTCTGATTCCCCGCCTCTGATTCCCTGCCTCTGATTCCCCACCTATGTATAACCGCCTCTGTTTAACCACCTGTTTCCCCACAACCCTTTCCCCACCTCTGATTCCACGCCTCTGATTCCCCGCCTCTGATTGCCTGCCTCTGATTTCCTGCCTCTTATTCCCCGCCTCTGATTCCCCACCTCTGATACCCCGCCTCTGATTCCCCACCTCTGTTTCCATGCATCTGATTCGCCGCCTCGGATTACCCGCCACTGATTCCCCGCCTCTGATTCCCCGCCTCTGACTCCCCGCCTCTGATTCCCTGCCTCTGAAAACCTGCCTCTGATTCCCTGCCTCTGATTCTCTGCCTCTTATTCCCTGCCTCTGATTCCCTGCCTCTGATTCCCCACCTCTGATTCCCCGCCTCCGATTCCGCACCTCTGATTCCACGCCTCAGATTCCCTGGTCCGATTCCCTGCCTCAGATTCCCTGCCTCTGATTCCCTGCCTCTGATTCCCCACCTCTGATTCCCTGCCTCTGATTCCCCGCATCTGATTCCCCGACACTGATTCCCCACCTATGATTCCCCGCCTCAGATTCCCTGGTCCGATTCCCTGCCTCAGATTCCCTGCCTCTGATTCCCTGCCTCTGATTCCCCGCCTCTGATTCCCCGCCTCTGATTCCCAGCCTCTGATTCCCCGCCTCTGATTCCCCACCTCTGATTCACTGCCTCCCTTTCCGCGCAACTTTGCCGGCCTACATTTCCCCACATATCTTTCCCCACCTCTCATTCCACGCCTCTGATTCCCCGCCTCTGATTGCCCGCCTCTGATTCCCGGCCTCTGATTCCCTGCCTCAGATTCCCTGCCTCAGATTCCCTTCATCTGATTCCCTGCCTCTGATTCCCCGCCTCTGATTCTCTGCCTCTGATTCCCTGCATCTGATTGCCCGCCTCAAATACTCCGCCTCTGATTCCCCGCCTCTGATGCCCCGCATCTGATTCCCCACCTCTGATTCCCCGCCTCTGATTCCCCGCCCCTGATTCCCCGCCACTGATTCCCCGCCTCTGATTCCCCGCCTCTGATTCCCCGCCTCTGATTCCCCGCCTCTGATTCCCCACCTCTGATTCACTGCCTCCCTTTCCGCGCAACTTTCCCGGCCTACATTTCCCCACATATCTTTCCCCGCCTCTGATTCCACGCCTCTGATTCCCCGCCTCTGATTGCCCGCCTCTGATTCCCTGCCTCTGATTCCCTGCCTCAGATTCCCTGCCTCAGATTCCCTTCATCTGATTCCCTGCCTCTGATTCCCCGCCTCTGATTCCCTGCCTCTGATTCCCCGCCTATGTTTACCCGCCTCTGTTTACCCGCCTGTTTCCCCACATCTCTTTCTTCACCTCTGATTCCACGCATCTGATTCCCCGCCCCTCATTGCCCGCCTCAGATTTCCTGCCTCTGATTCCCCACCTCTGATTCCCCGCCTCTAATAACCCACATCTGATTCCCCGCCTCTGATTCCCCGCATCTGATTCCCCGCCTCTGATTCCCCCCTCTGATTCCCCACTTCTGATTCCCCGCCTCAGATTCCCTGCCTCTGAATCCCTGCATCAGATTCCCTCCATCTGATTCAATGCCTCTGATTCCACGCCTCTGATTCCCTGCCTCTGATTCTCCACCTATGTATACCCACCTGTGTTTACCCGCCAGTTTCCCCACATCTCTTTCCTCACCTCTGATTCCACGCATCTAATTCCCCGCCTCTGATTGCCCGCCTCTGATTTCCTGCCTCTGATTCCCCGCCTCTGATTCCCCGCCTCTGATACCCAGCCTCTGATTCCCCACCTCTGTTTCCCTGCATCTGATTCGCCGCCTCGGATTCCCCGCCACTGATTCCCCGCCTCTGATTCCCCGCCTCTGACTCCCCGCCTCTGATTCCCTGCCTCTGAAAACCTGCCTCTGATTCCCTGCCTCTGATTCTCTGCCTCTTATTCCCTGCCTCTGATTCCCTGCCTCTGATTCCCCGCATCTGATTCCACGCCTCTGATTCCCCGCCTCTGATTGCGCTTCATCTGATTCCCTGCCTCTGATTCCCCGCCTCTGATTCCCTGCCTCTGATTCCCCACCTATGTTTATCCGCCTCTGTTTACCCACCTGTTTCCCCACATCTCTTTCCTCACCTCTGATTCCACCCATCTAATTCCCCGCCTCTGATTGCCCGCCTCAGATTTCCTGCCTCTGATTCCCCACCTCTGATTCCCCGCCTCTGATACCCTGCATCTGATTCCCCGCTTCTGATTCCCCGCATCTGATTCCCCGCCTCTGATTCCCCGCCTCTGATTCCCGCCTCTGATTCCCCACCTCAGATTCCCCGCCTCTGATTCCCTGCATCAGATTCCCTTCATCTGATTCCCTGCCTCTGATTCCCCGCCTCTGATTCCCTGCCTCTGATTCCCTGCCTCTGATTTCCTGCTTCAGATTCCCCGCCTCTGATTCCCCGCTTCTGATACCCCGCCTCTGATTCCCCACCTCTGATTCCCTGCATCTGATTCCCCGCCTCGGATTCCCCGCCTCTGATTCCCCGGCTCTGATTCCCCGCCTTTGATTCCCCACCTCTGATTCCCTGCCTCTGAAAACCTGCCTCTGATTCCCTGCCTCTGATTCTCTGCCTCTGATTCCCTGCCTCTGACTCCCTGCCTCTGATTCCCCACCTCCGATTCCCCGCCTCCGATTCCGCACCTCTGATTCCCTGCCTCTGATTCCCCGCCTCTGATTCAACGCCTCCCTTTCCGCGCATCTTTCCTGGCCTACGTTTCCCCACATCTCTTTCCACACCTCTGATTCCACGCCTCTGATTCCCCGACTCTGATTGCCCGCCTCTGATACCCCGCCTCTGATTCCCCACCTCTGATTCCCCGTCTCTGATTCCCCGCCTCTGATACCCCGCCTATGAATCCCCGCCTCTGATTCCCCACCCCTGATTCCCCGCCTCTGATTCCCCGCCTCTGATTCCCAGCCTCTGATTCCCCGCCTCTGATTCCCCACCTCTGATTCACTGCCGCCCTTTCCGCGCAACTTTGCCGGCCTACATTTCCCCACATATCATTCCCCGCCTTTGATTCCACACCTCTGATTCCCCGCCTCTGATTGCCCGCCTCTGATTCCCGGCCTCTGATTCCCTGCCTCAGATTCCCTGGCTCAGATTCCCTTCATCTGATTCCCTGCCTCTGATTCCCCGCCTCTGATTCCCTGCCTCTGATTCCCCGCCTATGTTTACCCGCATCTGTTTGCCCGCCTGTTTCCCCACATCTCTTTCCTCACCTCTGATTCCACACATCGAATTCCCCGCCTCTGATTGCCCGCCTCTGATTTCCTGCCTCTGATTTCCCACCTCTGATTCCCCGCCTCTGATACCCTGAATCTGATTCCTCGCCTCTGGTTCCCCGCATCTGTTTCCCCGCCTCTGATTCCCCGCCTCTGATTCCCCGCCTCTGATTCCCCGCCTCTGATTCCCCGCCTCTGATTCCCCGCCTCTGATTCCCCGCCTATGTTTACCCGCCTCTGTTTACCCGCCTGTTTCCCCACATCTCTTTCCTCACCTCTGATTCCACGCATCTAATTCCCCGCCTCTGATTGCCCGCCTCTGATTTCCTGCCTCTGATTCCCCGTCTCTGATTCCCCGCATCTGATTCCCCGCCTCTGATTCCCCGCCTCTGATTCCCCGCCTCTGATTCCCTGCCTCTGATTCCCCACCTATGTATAACCGCCTCTGTTTAACCACCTGTTTCCCCACAACCCTTTCCCCACCTCTGATTCCACGCCTCTGATTCCCCGCCTCTGATTGGCTGCCTCTGATTCCCTGCCTCTGATTCTCTGCCTCTGATTCCCTGCCTCTGACTCCCTGCCTCTGATTCCCCACCTCCGATTCCCCGCCTCTGATTCCGCACCTCTGATTCCCTGCCTCTGATTCCCCGCCTCTGATTCACCGCCTCCCTTTCCGCGCAACTTTCCTGGCCTACGTTTCCCCACATCTCTTTCCCCACCACTGATTCCACGCCTCTGATTCCCGGCCTCTGATTCCCTGCCTCAGATTCCCTGCCTCAGATTCCCTTCATCTGATTCCCTGCCTCTGATTCCCCGCCTCTGATTCCCTGCCTCTGATTCCCCGCCTATGTTTACCCGCATCTGTTTACCCGCCTGTTTCCCCACATCTCTTTCCTCACCTCTGATTCCACACATCTAATTCCCCGCCTCTGATTGCCCGCCTCTGATTTCCTGCCTCTGATTCCCCACCTCTGATTCCCCGCCTCTGATACCCTGCATCTGATTCCTCGCCTCTGGTTCCCTGCATCTGATTCCCCGCCTCTGATTCCCCGCCTCTGATTCCCCGCCTCTGATTCCCCGCCTCTGATTCCCCGCCTCTGATTCCCCGCCTCTGATTCCCCGCCTCTGATTCCCCGCCTATGTTTACCCGCCTCTGTTTACCCGCCTGTTTCCCCACATCTCTTTCCTCACCTCTGATTCCACGCATCTAATTCCCCGCCTCTGATTGCCCGCCTCTGATTTCCTGCCTCTGATTCCCCGCCTCTGATACCCCGCCTCTGAATCCCAGCCTCTGATTCCCCGCCTCTGATTCCCAGCCTCTGATTCCCCGCCTCTGATTCCCCACCTCTGATTCACTGCCTCCCTTTCCGCGCAACTTTGCCGGCCTACATTTCCCCACATATCTTTCCCCACCTCTGATTCCACGCCTCTGATTCCCCGCCTCTGATTGCCCGCCTCTGATTCCCGGCCTCTGATTCCCTGCCTCAGATTCCCTGCCTCAGATTCCCTTCATCTGATTCCCTGCCTCTGATTCCCCGCCTCTGATTCCCTGCCTCTGATTCCCCGCCTATGTTTATCCGCCTCTGTTTACCCACCTGTTTCCCCACATCTCTTTCCTCACCTCTGATTCCACGCATCTAATTCCCCGCCTCTGATTGCCCGCCTCAGATTTCCTGTCTCTGATTCCCCACCTCTGATTCCCCGCCTCTTATACCCTGCATCTGATTCCCCGATTCTGATTCCCCGCATCTGATTCCCCGCCTCTGATTCCCCGCCTCTGATTCCCCGCCTCTGATTCCCCACCTCAGATTCCCCGCCTCTGATTCCCTGCATCAGATTCCCTTCATCTGATTCCCTGCCTCTGATTCCCCGCCTCTGATTCCCTGCCTCTGATTCCCTGCCTCTGATTTCCTGCTTCTGATTCCCCGTCTCTGATTCCCCGCCTCTGATACCCCGCCTCTGATTCCCCACCTCTGATTCCCTGCATCTGATTCCCCGCCTCGGATTCCCCGCCTCTGATTCCCCGCCTCTGATTCCCCGCCTCTGATTCCCCACCTCTGATTCCCTGCCTCTGAAAACCTGCCTCTGATTCCCTGCCTCTGATTCTCTGCCTCTGATTCCCTGCCTCTGACTCCCTGCCTCTGATTCCCCACCTCCGATTCCCCGCCTCCGATTCCGCACCTCTGATTCCCTGCCTCTGATTCCCCGCCTCTGATTCACCGCCTCCCTTTCCGCGCAACTTTCCTGGCCTACGTTTCCCCACATCTCTTTCCCCACCTCTGATTCCACGCCTCTGATACCCCGACTCTGATTGCCCGCCTCTGATTCCCCGCCTCTGATTCCCCATCTCTGATTCCCCGTCTCTGATTCCCCGCCTCTGATACCCCGCCTATGAATCCCTGCCTCTGATTCCCCGCGCCTGATTCCCCGCCTCTGATTCCCCACCTCTGATTCCCAGCCTCTGATTCCCCGCCTCTGATTCCCCACCTCTGATTCACTGCCGCCCTTTCCGCGCAACTTTGCCGGCCTACATTTCCCCACATATCTTTCCCCGCCTCTGATTCCACACCTCTGATTCCCCGCCTCTGATTGCCCGCCTCTGATTCCCGGCCTCTGATTACCTGCCTCAGATTCCCTGCCTCAGATTCCCTTCATCTGATTCCCTGCCTCTGATTCCCCGCCTCTGATTCCCTGCCTCTGATTCCCCGCCTATGTTTACCCGCATCTGTTTACCCGCCTGTTTCCCCACATCTCTTTCCTCACCTCTGATTCCACACATCTAATTCCCCGCCTCTGATTGCCCGCCTCTGATTTCCTGCCTCTGATTCCCCACCTCTGATTCCCCGCCTCTGATACCCTGCATCTGATTCCTCGCCTCTGATTCCCCGCATCTGATTCCCAGCCTCTGATTCCCCGCCTCTGATTCCCCGCCTCTGATTCCCCGCCTCTGATTCCCCGCCTCTGATTCCCTGCCTCTGATTCCCCGCCTATGTTTACCCGCCTCTGTTTACCCGCCTGTTTCCCCACATCTCTTTCCTCACCTCTGATTCCACGCATCTAATTCCCCGCCTCTGATTGCCCGCCTCTGATTTCCTGCCTCTGATTTCCCGCCTCTGATTCCCCGCATCTGATTCCCCGCCTCTGATTCCCCACCTCTGATTCCCCGCCTCCGATTCCCTGCCTCTGATTCCCCACCTATGTATAACCGCCTCTGTTTAACCACCTGTTTCCCCACAACCCTTTCCCCACCTCTGATTCCACGCCTCTGATTCCCCGCCTCTGATTCCCCGCCTCTGACTCCCCGCCTCTGATTCCCTGCCTCTGAAAACCTGCCTCTGATTCCCTGCCTCTGATTCTCTGCCTCTTATTCCCTGCCTCTGATTCCCTGCCTCTGATTCCCCACCTCCGATTCCCCACCTCTGATTCCCCGCCTCTGACTCCCCGCCTCTGATTCCCTGCCTCTGAAAACCTGCCTCTGATTCACTGCCTCTGATTCTCTGCCTCTTATTCCCTGCCTCTGATTCCCTGCCTCTGATTCCCCACCTCTGATTCCCCACCTCCGATTCCACACCTCTGATTCCCCGCCTCTGATTCCCCGCATCTGATTCCACGCCTCTGATACCCCGCCTCTGATTGCGCTTCATCTGATTCCCTGCCTCTGATTCCCCGCCTCTGATTGCGCTTCATCTGATTCCCTGCCTCTGATTCCCCGCCTCTGATTCCCTGCCTCTGATTCCCCACCTATGTTTATCCGCCTCTGTTTACCCACCTGTTTCCCCACATCTCTTTCCTCACCTCTGATTCCACCCATCTAATTCCCCGCCTCTGATTGCCCGCCTCAGATTTCCTGCCTCTGATTCCCCACCTCTGATTCCCCGCCTCTGATACCCTGCATCTGATTCCCCGCTTCTGATTCCCCGCATCTGATTCCCCGCCTCTGATTCCCCGCCTCTGATTCCCGCCTCTGATTCCCCACCTCAGATTCCCCGCCTCTGATTCCCTGCATCAGATTCCCTTCATCTGATTCCCTGCCTCTGATTCCCCGCCTCTGATTCCCTGCCTCTGATTCCCTGCCTCTGATTTCCTGCTTCAGATTCCCCGCCTCTGATTCCCCGCTTCTGATACCCCGCCTCTGATTCCCCACCTCTGATTCCCTGCATCTGATTCCCCGCCTCGGATTCCCCGCCTCTGATTCCCCGGCTCTGATTCCCCGCCTTTGATTCCCCACCTCTGATTCCCTGCCTCTGAAAACCTGCCTCTGATTCCCTGCCTCTGATTCTCTGCCTCTGATTCCCTGCCTCTGACTCCCTGCCTCTGATTCCCCACCTCCGATTCCCCGCCTCCGATTCCGCACCTCTGATTCCCTGCCTCTGATTCCCCGCCTCTGATTCAACGCCTCCCTTTCCGCGCATCTTTCCTGGCCTACGTTTCCCCACATCTCTTTCCACACCTCTGATTCCACGCCTCTGATTCCCCGACTCTGATTGCCCGCCTCTGATACCCCGCCTCTGATTCCCCACCTCTGATTCCCCGTCTCTGATTCCCCGCCTCTGATACCCCGCCTATGAATCCCCGCCTCTGATTCCCCACCCCTGATTCCCCGCCTCTGATTCCCCGCCTCTGATTCCCAGCCTCTGATTCCCCGCCTCTGATTCCCCACCTCTGATTCACTGCCGCCCTTTCCGCGCAACTTTGCCGGCCTACATTTCCCCACATATCTTTCCCCGCCTTTGATTCCACACCTCTGATTCCCCGCCTCTGATTGCCCGCCTCTGATTCCCGGCCTCTGATTCCCTGCCTCAGATTCCCTGGCTCAGATTCCCTTCATCTGATTCCCTGCCTCTGATTCCCCGCCTCTGATTCCCTGCCTCTGATTCCCCGCCTATGTTTACCCGCATCTGTTTGCCCGCCTGTTTCCCCACATCTCTTTCCTCACCTCTGATTCCACACATCGAATTCCCCGCCTCTGATTGCCCGCCTCTGATTTCCTGCCTCTGATTTCCCACCTCTGATTCCCCGCCTCTGATACCCTGAATCTGATTCCTCGCCTCTGGTTCCCCGCATCTGTTTCCCCGCCTCTGATTCCCCGCCTCTGATTCCCCGCCTCTGATTCCCCGCCTCTGATTCCCCGCCTCTGATTCCCCGCCTCTGATTCCCCGCCTATGTTTACCCGCCTCTGTTTACCCGCCTGTTTCCCCACATCTCTTTCCTCACCTCTGATTCCACGCATCTAATTCCCCGCCTCTGATTGCCCGCCTCTGATTTCCTGCCTCTGATTCCCCGTCTCTGATTCCCCGCATCTGATTCCCCGCCTCTGATTCCCCGCCTCTGATTCCCCGCCTCTGATTCCCTGCCTCTGATTCCCCACCTATGTATAACCGCCTCTGTTTAACCACCTGTTTCCCCACAACCCTTTCCCCACCTCTGATTCCACGCCTCTGATTCCCCGCCTCTGATTGGCTGCCTCTGATTCCCTGCCTCTGATTCTCTGCCTCTGATTCCCTGCCTCTGACTCCCTGCCTCTGATTCCCCACCTCCGATTCCCCGCCTCTGATTCCGCACCTCTGATTCCCTGCCTCTGATTCCCCGCCTCTGATTCACCGCCTCCCTTTCCGCGCAACTTTCCTGGCCTACGTTTCCCCACATCTCTTTCCCCACCACTGATTCCACGCCTCTGATTCCCGGCCTCTGATTCCCTGCCTCAGATTCCCTGCCTCAGATTCCCTTCATCTGATTCCCTGCCTCTGATTCCCCGCCTCTGATTCCCTGCCTCTGATTCCCCGCCTATGTTTACCCGCATCTGTTTACCCGCCTGTTTCCCCACATCTCTTTCCTCACCTCTGATTCCACACATCTAATTCCCCGCCTCTGATTGCCCGCCTCTGATTTCCTGCCTCTGATTCCCCACCTCTGATTCCCCGCCTCTGATACCCTGCATCTGATTCCTCGCCTCTGGTTCCCTGCATCTGATTCCCCGCCTCTGATTCCCCGCCTCTGATTCCCCGCCTCTGATTCCCCGCCTCTGATTCCCCGCCTCTGATTCCCCGCCTCTGATTCCCCGCCTCTGATTCCCCGCCTATGTTTACCCGCCTCTGTTTACCCGCCTGTTTCCCCACATCTCTTTCCTCACCTCTGATTCCACGCATCTAATTCCCCGCCTCTGATTGCCCGCCTCTGATTTCCTGCCTCTGATTCCCCGCCTCTGATACCCCGCCTCTGAATCCCAGCCTCTGATTCCCCGCCTCTGATTCCCAGCCTCTGATTCCCCGCCTCTGATTCCCCACCTCTGATTCACTGCCTCCCTTTCCGCGCAACTTTGCCGGCCTACATTTCCCCACATATCTTTCCCCACCTCTGATTCCACGCCTCTGATTCCCCGCCTCTGATTGCCCGCCTCTGATTCCCGGCCTCTGATTCCCTGCCTCAGATTCCCTGCCTCAGATTCCCTTCATCTGATTCCCTGCCTCTGATTCCCCGCCTCTGATTCCCTGCCTCTGATTCCCCGCCTATGTTTATCCGCCTCTGTTTACCCACCTGTTTCCCCACATCTCTTTCCTCACCTCTGATTCCACGCATCTAATTCCCCGCCTCTGATTGCCCGCCTCAGATTTCCTGTCTCTGATTCCCCACCTCTGATTCCCCGCCTCTTATACCCTGCATCTGATTCCCCGATTCTGATTCCCCGCATCTGATTCCCCGCCTCTGATTCCCCGCCTCTGATTCCCCGCCTCTGATTCCCCACCTCAGATTCCCCGCCTCTGATTCCCTGCATCAGATTCCCTTCATCTGATTCCCTGCCTCTGATTCCCCGCCTCTGATTCCCTGCCTCTGATTCCCTGCCTCTGATTTCCTGCTTCTGATTCCCCGTCTCTGATTCCCCGCCTCTGATACCCCGCCTCTGATTCCCCACCTCTGATTCCCTGCATCTGATTCCCCGCCTCGGATTCCCCGCCTCTGATTCCCCGCCTCTGATTCCCCGCCTCTGATTCCCCACCTCTGATTCCCTGCCTCTGAAAACCTGCCTCTGATTCCCTGCCTCTGATTCTCTGCCTCTGATTCCCTGCCTCTGACTCCCTGCCTCTGATTCCCCACCTCCGATTCCCCGCCTCCGATTCCGCACCTCTGATTCCCTGCCTCTGATTCCCCGCCTCTGATTCACCGCCTCCCTTTCCGCGCAACTTTCCTGGCCTACGTTTCCCCACATCTCTTTCCCCACCTCTGATTCCACGCCTCTGATACCCCGACTCTGATTGCCCGCCTCTGATTCCCCGCCTCTGATTCCCCATCTCTGATTCCCCGTCTCTGATTCCCCGCCTCTGATACCCCGCCTATGTATCCCTGCCTCTGATTCCCCGCGCCTGATTCCCCGCCTCTGATTCCCCACCTCTGATTCCCAGCCTCTGATTCCCCGCCTCTGATTCCCCACCTCTGATTCACTGCCGCCCTTTCCGCGCAACTTTGCCGGCCTACATTTCCCCACATATCTTTCCCCGCCTCTGATTCCACACCTCTGATTCCCCGCCTCTGATTGCCCGCCTCTGATTCCCGGCCTCTGATTACCTGCCTCAGATTCCCTGCCTCAGATTCCCTTCATCTGATTCCCTGCCTCTGATTCCCCGCCTCTGATTCCCTGCCTCTGATTCCCCGCCTATGTTTACCCGCATCTGTTTACCCGCCTGTTTCCCCACATCTCTTTCCTCACCTCTGATTCCACACATCTAATTCCCCGCCTCTGATTGCCCGCCTCTGATTTCCTGCCTCTGATTCCCCACCTCTGATTCCCCGCCTCTGATACCCTGCATCTGATTCCTCGCCTCTGATTCCCCGCATCTGATTCCCAGCCTCTGATTCCCCGCCTCTGATTCCCCGCCTCTGATTCCCCGCCTCTGATTCCCCGCCTCTGATTCCCTGCCTCTGATTCCCCGCCTATGTTTACCCGCCTCTGTTTACCCGCCTGTTTCCCCACATCTCTTTCCTCACCTCTGATTCCACGCATCTAATTCCCCGCCTCTGATTGCCCGCCTCTGATTTCCTGCCTCTGATTTCCCGCCTCTGATTCCCCGCATCTGATTCCCCGCCTCTGATTCCCCACCTCTGATTCCCCGCCTCCGATTCCCTGCCTCTGATTCCCCACCTATGTATAACCGCCTCTGTTTAACCACCTGTTTCCCCACAACCCTTTCCCCACCTCTGATTCCACGCCTCTGATTCCCCGCCTCTGATTCCCCGCCTCTGACTCCCCGCCTCTGATTCCCTGCCTCTGAAAACCTGCCTCTGATTCCCTGCCTCTGATTCTCTGCCTCTTATTCCCTGCCTCTGATTCCCTGCCTCTGATTCCCCACCTCCGATTCCCCACCTCTGATTCCCCGCCTCTGACTCCCCGCCTCTGATTCCCTGCCTCTGAAAACCTGCCTCTGATTCACTGCCTCTGATTCTCTGCCTCTTATTCCCTGCCTCTGATTCCCTGCCTCTGATTCCCCACCTCTGATTCCCCACCTCCGATTCCACACCTCTGATTCCCCGCCTCTGATTCCCCGCATCTGATTCCACGCCTCTGATACCCCGCCTCTGATTGCGCTTCATCTGATTCCCTGCCTCTGATTCCCCGCCTCTGATTCCCTGCCTCTGATTCCCCACCTATGTTTATCCGCCTCTTTTTACCCACCTGTTTCCCCACATCTCTTTCCTCACCTCTGATTCCACCCATCTAATTCCCCGCCTCTGATTGCCCGCCTCAGATTTCCTGCCTCTGATTCCCCACCTCTGATTCCCCGCCTCTGATACCCTGCATCTTATTCCCCGCTTCTGATTCCCCGCATCTGATTCCCCGCTTCTGATTCCCCGCCTCTGATTCCCCGCCTCTGATTCCCCACCTCAGATTCCCCGCCTCTGATTCCCTGCATCAGATTCCCTTCATCTGATTCCCTGCCTCTGATTCCCCGCCTCTGATTCCCTGCCTCTGATTCCCTGCCTCTGATTTCCTGCTTCTGATTCCCCGCCTCTGATTCCCTGCCTCTGAAAACCTGCCTCTGAATCCCTGCCTCTGATTCTCTGCCTCTGATTCCCTGCGTCTGACTCCCTGCCTCTGATTCCCCACCTCCGATTCCCCGCCTCCGATTCCGCACCTCTGATTCCCTGCCTCTGATTCCCCGCCTCTGATTCACCGCCTCCCTTTCCGCGCATCTTTCCTGGCCTACGTTTCCCCACATCTCTTTCCACACCTCTGATTCCACGCCTCTGATTCCCCGACTCTGATTGCCCGCCTCTGATACCCGGCCTCTGATTCCCTGCCTCAGATTCCCTGCCTCAGATTCCCTTCATCTGATTCCCTGCCTCTGATTCCCCGCCTCTGATTCCCTGCCTCTGATTCCCCGCCTATGTTTATCCGCCTCTGTTTACCCACCTGTTTCCCCACATCTCTTTCCTCACCTCTGATTCCACGCATCTAATTCCCCGCCTCTGATTGCCCGCCTCAGATTTCCTGTCTCTGATTCCCCACCTCTGATTCCCCGCCTCTTATACCCTGCATCTGATTGCCCGCCTCTGATACCCGGCCTCTGATTCCCTGCCTCAGATTCCCCGTCTCTGATTCCCCGCCTCTGATACCCCGCCTATGAATCCCCGCCTCTGATTCCCCACCCCTGATTCCCCGCCTCTGATTCCCCGCCTCTGATTCCCAGCCTCTGATTCCCCACCTCTGATTCCCTGCATCTGATTCCCCACCTCTGATTCCCTGCCTCTGAAAACTTGCCTCTGAATCCCTGCCTCTGATTCTCTGCCTCTGATTCCCTGCGTCTGACTCCCTGCCTCTGATTCCCCACCTCCGATTCCCCGCCTCCGATTCCGCACCTCTGATTCCCTGCCTCTGATTCCCCGCCTCTGATTCCCTGCCTCTGATTCCCCACCTATGTTTATCCGCCTCTGTTTACCCACCTGTTTCCCCACATCTCTTTCCTCACCTCTGATTCCACCCATCTAATTCCCCGCCTCTGATTGCCCGCCTCAGATTTCCTGCCTCTGATTCCCCACCTCTGATTCCCCTCCTCTGATACCCTGCATCTGATTCCCCGCTTCTGATTCCCCGCATCTGATTCCCCGCCTCTGATTCCCCGCCTCTGATTCCCCGCCTCTGATTCCCCACCTCAGATTCCCCGCCTCTGATTCCCTGCATCAGATTCCCTTCATCTGATTCCCTGCCTCTGATTCCCCGCCTCTGATTCCCTGCCTCTGATTCCCTGCCTCTGATTTCCTGCTTCTGATTCCCCGCCTCTGATTCCCCGCCTCTGATACCCCGCCTCTGATTCCCCACCTCTGATTCCCTGCATCTGATTCCCCACCTCTGATTCCCTGCCTCTGAAAACCTGCCTCTAAATCCCTGCCTCTGATTCTCTGCCTCTGATTCCCTGCGTCTGACTCCCTGCCTCTGATTCCCCACCTCCGATTCCCCGCCTCCGATTCCGCACCTCTGATTCCCTGCCTCTGATTCCCCGCCTCTGATTCACCGCCTCCCTTTCCGCGCATCTTTCCTGGCCTACGTTTCCCCACATCTCTTTCCACACCTCTTATTCCACGCCTCTGATTCCCCGACTCTGATTGCCCGCCTCTGATACCCCGCCTCTGATTCCCCGCCTCTGATTCCCCGTCTCTGATTCCCCGCCTCTGATACTCCGCCTATGAATCCCCGCCTCTGATTCCCCGCCTCTGATTCCCTGCCTCTGATTCCCCGCCTATGTTTACCCGCCTCTGTTTACCCGCCTCTGATTCCCCACCTCTGATTCACTGCCGCCCTTTCCGCGCAACTTTGCCGGCCTACATTTCCCCACATATCTTTCCCCGCCTCTGATTACACACCTCTGATTCCCTGCCTCTGATTCCCCGCCTCTGATTCCCTGCCTCTGATTCCCCGCCTATGTTTACCCGCATCTGTTTACCCGCCTGTTTCCCCACATCTCTTTCCTCACCTTTGATTCCACACATCTAATTCCCCGCCTCTGATTGCCCGCCTCTGATTTCCTGCCTCTGATTCCCCACCTCTGATTCCCCGCCTCTGATACCCTGCATCTGATTCCTCGCCTCTGATTCCCCGCATCTGATTCCCCGCCTCTGATTCCCCGCCTCTGATTCCCCGCCTCTGATTCCCCGCCTCTGATTCGCCGCCTCTGATTCCCTGCCTCTGATTCCCCGCCTATGTTTACCCGCCTCTGTTTACCCGCCTGTTTCCCCACATCTCTTTCCTCACCTCTGATTCCACGCATCTAATTCCCCGCCTCTGATTGCCCGCCTCTGATTTCCTGCCTCTGATTTCCCGCCTCTGATTCCCCGCATCTGATTCCCCGCCTCTGATTCCCCACCTCTGATTCCCCGCCTCTGATTCCCTGCCTCTGATTCCCCAACTATGTATAACCGCCTCTGTTTAACCACCTGTTTCCCCACAACCCTTTCCCCACCTCTGATTCCACGCCTCTGATTCCCCGCCTCTGATTCCCCGCCTCTGACTCCCCGCCTCTGATTCCCTGCCTCTGAAAACCTGCCTCTGATTCCCTGCCTCTGATTCCCTGCCTCTGAAAACCTGCCTCTGATTCCCTGCCTCTGATTCTCTGCCTATTATTCCCTGCCTCTGATTCCCTGCCTCTGATTCCCCACCTCCGATTCCCCACCTCTGATTCCCCGCCTCTGACTCCCCGCCTCTGATTCCCTGCCTCATGAAAACCTGCCTCTGATTCACTGCCTCTGATTCTCTGCCTCTTATTCCCTGCCTCTGATTCCCTGCCTCTGATTCCCCACCTCTGATTCCCCTCCTCCGATTCCACACCTCTGATTCCCCGCCTCTGATTCCCCGCATCTGATTCCACGCCTCTGATTCCCCGCCTCTGATTGCGCTTCATCTGATTCCCTGCCTCTGATTCCCCGCCTCTGATTCCCTGCCTCTGATTCCCCACCTATGTTTATCCGCCTCTGTTTACCCACCTGTTTCCCCACATCTCTTTCCTCACCTCTGATTCCACCCATCTAATTCCCCGCCTCTGATTGCCCGCCTCAGATTTCCTGCCTCTGATTCCCCACCTCTGATTCCCCGCCTCTGATACCCTGCATCTGATTCCCCGCTTCTGATTCCCCGCATCTGATTCCCCGCCTCTGATTCCCCGCCTCTGATTCCCCGCCTCTGATTCCCCACCTCAGATTCCACGCCTCTGATTCCCTGCATCAGATTCCCTGCCTCTGATTTCCTGCTTCTGATTCCCCGCCTCTGATTCCCCGCCTCTGATACCCCGCCTCTGATTCCCCACCTCTGATTCCCTGCATCTGATTCCCCGCCTCGGATTCCCCGCCTCTGATTCCCCGCCTCTGATTCCCCGCCTTTGATTCCCCACCTCTGATTCCCTGCCTCTGAAAACCTGCCTCTGAATCCCTGCCTCTGATTCTCTGCCTCTGATTCCCTGCGTCTGACTCCCTGCCTCTGATTCCCCACCTCCGATTCCCCGCCTCCGATTCCGCACCTCTGATTCCCTGCCTCTGATTCCCCGCCTCTGATTCACCGCCTCCCTTTCCGCGCATCTTTCCTGGCCTACGTTTCCCCACATCTCTTTCCACACCTCTGATTCCACGCCTCTGATTCCCCGACTCTGATTGCCCGCCTCTGATACCCCGCCTCTGATTCCCCACCTCTGATTCCCCGTCTCTGATTCCCCGCCTCTGATACCCCGCCTATGAATCCCCGCCTCTGATTCCCCACCCCTGATTCCCCCCCTCTGATTCCCCGCCTCTGATTCCCAGCCTCTGATTCCCCGCCTCTGATTCCCCACCTCTGATTCACTGCCGCCCTTTGCGCGCAACTTTGCCGGCCTACATTTCCCCACATATCTTTCCCCGCCTCTGATTCCACACCTCTGATTCCCCACCTCTGATTGCCCGCATCTGATTCCCGGCCTCTGATTCCCTGCCTCAGATTCCCTGCCTCAGATTCCCTTCATCTGATTCCCTGCCTCTGATTCCCCGCCTCTGATTCCCTGCCTCTGATTCCCCGCCTATGTTTACCCGCATCTGTTTACCCGCCTATTTCCCCACATCTCTTTCCTCACCTCTGATTCCACACATCTAATTCCCCGCCTCTGATTGCCCGCCTCTGATTTCCTGCCTCTGATTCCCCACCTCTGATTCCCCGCCTCTGATACGCTGCATCTGATTCCTCGCCTCTGGTTCCCCGCATCTGATTCCCCGCCTCTGATTCCCCGCCTCTGATTCCCCGCCTCTGATTCCCCGCCTTTGATTCCCCGCCTCTGATTCCCCGCCTCTGATTCCCCGCCTATGTTTACCCGCCTCTGTTTACCCGCCTGTTTCCCCACATCTCTTTCCTCACCTCTGATTCCACGCATCTAATTCCCCGCCTCTGATTGCCCGACTCTGATTTCCTGCCTCTGATTCCCCGCCTCTGATTCCCCGCATCTGATACCCCGCCTCTGATTCCCCGCCTCTGATTCCCCGCCTCTGATTCCCTGCCTCTGATTCCCCACCTATGTATAACCGCCTCTGTTTAACCACCTGTTTCCCCACAACCCTTTCCCCACCTCTGATTCCACGCCTCTGATTCCCCGCCTCTGATTGCCTGCCTCTGATTTCCTGCCTCTGATTCCCCGCCTCTGATTCCCCACCTCTGATTCGCTGCCTCTGAAAACCTGCCTCTGATTCCCTGCCTCTGATTCTCTGCCTCTGATTCCCTGCCTCTGACTCCCTGCCTCTGATTCCCCACCTCCGATTCCCCGCCTCCGATTCCGCACCTCTGATTCCCTGCCTCTGATTCCCCGCCTCTGATTCACCGCCTCCCTTTCCGCGCAACTTTCCTGGCCTACGTTTCCCCACATCTCTTTCTCCACCTCTGATTCCACGCCTCTGATTCCCCGACTCTGATTGCCCGCCTCTGATACCCCGCCTCTGATTCCCCGCCTCTGATTCCCCGTCTCTGATTCCCCGCCTCTGATACCCCGCCTATGAATCCCCGCCTCTGATTCCCCGCGCCTGATTCCCCACCTCTGATTCCCCGCCTCTGATTCCCAGCCTCTGATTCCCCGCCTCTGATTCCCCACCTCTGATTCACTGCCGCCCTTTCCGCGCAACTTTGCCGGCCTACATTTCCCCACATATCTTTCCCCGCCTCTGATTCCACACCTCTGATTCCCCGCCTCTGATTGCCCGCCTCTGATTCCCGGCCTCTGATTCCCTGCCTCAGATTCCCTGCTTCAGATTCCCTTCATCTGATTCCCTGCCTCTGATTCCCCGCCTCTGATTCCCTGCCTCTGATTCCCCGCCTATGTTTACCCGCATCTGTTTACCCGCCTGTTTCCCCACATCTCTTTCCTCACCTCTGATTCCACACATCTAATTCCCCGCCTCTGATTGCCCGCCTCTGATTTCCTGCCTCTGATTCCCCACCTCTGATTCCCCGCCTCTGATTCCCTGCCTCTGATTCCCCGCCTCTGTTTCCCTGCCTCTGATTCCCCGCCTATGTTTACCCGCATCTGTTTACCCGCCTGTTTCCCCACATCTCTTTCCTCACCTCTGATTCCACACATCTAATTCCCCGCCTCTGATTGCCCGCCTCTGATTTCCTGCCTCTTATTCCCCACCTCTGATTCCCCGCCTCTGATACCCTGCATCTGATTCCTCGCCTCTGGTTCCCCGCATCTGATTCCCCGCCTCTGATTCCCCGCCTCTGATTCCCCGCCTTTGATTCCCCGCCTCTGATTCCCCGCCTCTGATTCACTGCCTCTGATTCCCCGCCTATGCTTACCCGCATCTGTTTACCAGCCTGTTTCCCCACATCTCTTTCCTCACCTCTGATTCCACACATCTAATTCCCCGCCTCTGATTGCCTGCCTCTTATTTCCTGCCTCTGATTCCCCACCTCTGATTCCCCGCCTCTGATACCCTGCATCTGATTCCTCGCCTCTGGTTCCCCGCATCTGATTCCCTGCCTCTGATTCCCCGCCTCTGATTCCCCGCCTCTGATTCCCTGCCTCTGATTCCCCGCCTATGTTTACCCGCATCTGTTTACCCGCCTGTTTCCCCACATCTCTTTCCTCACCTCTGATTCCACACATCTAATTCCCCGCCTCTGATTGCCCGCCTCTGATTTCCTGCCTCTGATTCCCCACCTCTGATTCCCCGCCTCTGATTCCCTGCCTCTGATTCCCCGCCTCTGATTCCCTGCCTCTGATTCCCCGCCTATGATTACCCGCATCTGTTTACCCGCCTGTTTCCCCACATCTCTTTCCTCACCTCTGATTCCACACATCTAATTCCCCGCCTCTGATTGCCCACCTCTGATTTCCTGCCTCTGATTCCCCACCACTGATTCCCCGCCTCTGATACCCTGCATCTGATTCCTCGCCTCTGGTTCCCCGCATCTGATTCCCCGCCTCTGATTCCCCGCCTCTGATTCCCCGCCTCTGATTCCCCGCCTCTGATTCCCCGCCTCTGATTCCCCGCCTCTGATTCCCTGCCTCTGATTCCCCGCATATGTTTACCCGCCTCTGTTTACCCGCCTGTTACCCCACATCTCTTTCCTCACCTCTGATTCCACGCATCTAATTCCCCGCCTCTGATTGCCCGCCTCTGATTTCCTGCCTCTTATTCCACGCCTCTGATTCCCCGCATCTGATTCCCCGCCTCTGATTCCCCGCCTCTGATTCCCTGCCTCTGATTCCCCACCTATGTATAACCGCCTCTGTTTAACCACCTGTTTCCCCACAACCCTTTCCCCACCTCTGATTCCACGCCTCTGATTCCCCGCCTCTGATTGCCTGCCTCTGATTTCCTGCCTCTGATTCCCCGCCTCTGATTCCCCGCCTCTTATACCCAGCCTCTGATTCCCCACCTCTGTTTCCCTGCATCTGATTCGCCGCCTCGGATTCCCCGCCACTGATTCCCCGCCTCTGATTCCCCGCCTCTGACTCCCCGCCTCTGATTCCCTGCCTCTGAAAACCTGCCTCTGATTCCCTGCCTCTGATTCTCTGCCTCTTATTCCCTGCCTCTGATTCCCTGCCTCTGATTCCCCACCTCTGATTCCCCACCTCCGATTCCACACCTCTGATTCCCCGCCTCTGATTCCCCGCATCTGATTCCCCGCCTCTGATTCCCCGCCTATGATTCCCCGCCTCAGATTCCCTGCCTCCGATTCCCTGCCTCAGATTCCCTGCCTCTCTTTCCCTGCCTCTATTTCCGTGCCTCTTTCTCTGCATCTCGTTTCCCACATCTCATTTTCCCCCTCTGATAACCCACCTCAGATTCCCTGCCTCCGATTCCCTGCCTCAGATTCCCTGCCTCTGATCCCTGCCTCTGATTCCCCGCCTCTGATTCCCTGCCTCTGGGTCCCCGCCTATGTTTACCCGCCTCTGTTTATCCGCCTGTTTCCCACATCTCTTTCCCCACCTCTGATTCCACACCTCTGATTCCCCGCCTCTGTTTCCCCACCTCTGATTTCCCGCCTCTGATTCACCGCCTCCCTTTCCGCGCAACTTTCCTGGCCTACTTTTCCATACATCTCTTTCCCCACCTCTGATTCCCCGCCTCCGATTCCACACCTCTGATTCCCCGCCTCTGATTCCCCGCATCTGATGCCCCGCCTCTGATTCCCCGCCTATGATTCCCCGCCTCAGATTCCCTGCCTCTGATTCCCCACCTCTGATTCCCTGCCTCTGATTCCCCGCCTCTGATTCCCTGCCTCTGATTCCCCGCCTATGTTTAACCGCCTGTTTCCCCACATCTCTTTCCACACCTCTGATTCCACGCCTCTGATTCCCCGCCTCTGATTCCCCGCCTCTGATACCCTGCCTCTCTTTCCCTGCCTCTATTTCCGTGCCTCTTTCTCTGCATCTCGTTTCCCACATCTCATTTTCCCCCTCTGATAACCCACCTCAGATTCCCTGCCTCCGATTCCCTGCCTCAGATTCCCTGCCTCTGATCCCTGCCTCTGATTCCCCGCCTCTGATTCCCTGCCTCTGATTCCCCGCCTATGTTTACCCGCCTCTGTTTATCCGCCTGTTTCCCACATCTCTTTCCCCACCTCTGATTCCACACCTCTGATTCCCCGCCTCTGTTTCCCCGCCTCTGATTCCCCGCCTCTGATTCACCGCCTCCCTTTCCGCGCAACTTTCCTGGCCTACTTTTCCATACATCTCTTTCCCCACCTCTGATTCCCCGCCTCTGATTCCCTGCCTCTGATTCCCCGCCGATGTTTACCCGCCTCTGTTTACCCGCCTGTTTCCCCACATCTCTTTCCTCACCTCTGATTCCACACATCTAATTCCCCGCCTCTGATTGCCCGCCTCTGATTCCCTGCCTCTGATTCCCCGCCTCGGATTCCCTGCCTCTGATTCCCCGCCTATGTTTACCCGCCTCTGTTTCCCCACCTCAGGTTCCCCGCCTCAGATTCGCTGCCTCTGATTCCCCGCCTCTGATTCCCCGCCTCTGATTCCCCGCCTCTGATTCCCCACCTCTGATTCACTGCCTCCCTTTCCGCGCAACTTTCCCGGCCTACATTTCCCCACATATCTTTCCCCGCCTCAGATTCCACGCCTCTGATTCCCCGCCTCTGATTGCCCGCCTCTGATTCCCTGCCTCTGATTCCCTGCCTCTGATTCCCTGCCTCAGATTCCCTGCCTCAGATTCCCTTCATCTGATTCCCTGCCTCTGATTCCCTGCCTCTGATTCCCTGCCTCTGATTCCCCGCCTCTGATTCCCCGCATCTGATTCCTCGCCTCTGATTTCCCGCCTCTGATTCCCTGCCTCTGATTCCCCACCTATGTATAACCGCCTCTGTTTAACCACCTGTTTCCCCACAACCCTTTCCCCACCTCTGATTCCACGCCTCTGATTCCCCGTCTCTGATTGCCTGCCTCTGATTTCCTGCCTCTTATTCCCCGCCTCTGATTCCCCGCCTCTGATACCCCGCCTCTTGTACCCAGCCTCTGATTCCCCACCTCTGTTTCCCTGCATCTGATTCGCCGTCTCGGATTCCCCGCCACTGATTCCCCGCCTCTGATTCCCCGCCTCTGACTCCCCGCCTCTGATTCCCTGCCTCTGAAAACCTGCCTCTGATTCCCTGCCTCTGATTCTCTGCCTCTTATTCCCTGCCTCTGATTCCCTGCCTCTGATTCCCCACCTCTGATTCCCCGCCTCCGATTCCACACCTCTGATTCCCCGCCTCTGATTCCCCGCATCTGATTCCCCGCCTCTGATTCCCCGCCTATGATTCCCCACCTCAGATTCCCTGCCTCCGATTCCCTGCCTCAGATTCCCTGCCTCTCTTTTCCTGCCTCTATTTCGGTGCCTCTTTCTCTGCATCTCGTTTCCCACATCTCATTTTCCCCCTCTGATAACCCACCTCAGATTCCCTGCCTCCGATTCCCTGCCTCAGATTCCCTGCCTCTGATCCCTGCCTCTGATTCCCCGCCTCTGATTCCCTGCCTCTGATTCCCCGCCTATGTTTACCCGCCTCTGTTTATCGGCCTGTTTCCCACATCTCTTTCCCCACCTCTGATTCCACACCTCTGATTCCCCGCCTCTGTTTCCCCGCCTCTGATTCCCCGCCTCTGATTCACCGCCTCCCTTTCCGCGCAACTTTCCTGGCCTACTTTTCCATACATCTCTTTCCCCACCTCTGATTCCCCGCCTCCGATTCCACACCTCGTATTCCCCGCCTCTGACTCCCCGCCTATGATTCCCCGCCTCAGATTCCCTGCCTCTGATTCCCCACCTCTGATTGCCCGCCTCTGATACCCCGCCTCTGATTCCCCACCTCTGATTCCCCGTCTCTGATTCCCCGCCTCTGATACCCCGCCTATGAATCCCCGCCTCTGATTCCCCACCCCTGATTCCCCGCCTCTGATTCCCCGCCTCTGATTCCCAGCCTCTGATTCCCCGCCTCTGATTCCCCACCTCTGATTCACTGCCGCCCTTTGCGCGCAACTTTGCCGGCCTACATTTCCCCACATATCTTTCCCCGCCTCTGATTACACACCTCTGATTCCCCGCCTCTGATTGCCTGCATCTGATTCCCGGCCTCTGATTCCCTGCCTCAGATTCCCTGCCTCAGATTCCCTTCATCTGATTCCCTGCCTCTGATTCCCCGCCTCTGATTCCCTGCCTCTGATTCCCCGCCTATGTTTACCCGCATCTGTTTACCCGCCTATTTCCCCACATCTCTTTCCTCACCTCTGATTCCACACATCTAATTCCCCGCCTCTGATTGCCCGCCTCTGATTTCCTGCCTCTGATTCCCCACCTCTGATTCCCCGCCTCTGATACGCTGCATCTGATTCCTCGCCTCTGGTTCCCCGCATCTGATTCCCCGCCTCTGATTCCCCGCCTCTGATTCCCCGCCTCTGATTCCCCGCCTTTGATTCCCCGCCTCTGATTCCCCGCCTCTGATTCCCCGCCTATGTTTACCCGCCTCTGTTTACCCGCCTGTTTCCCCACATCTCTTTCCTCACCTCTGATTCCACGCATCTAATTCCCCGCCTCTGATTGCCCGACTCTGATTTCCTGCCTCTGATTCCCCGCCTCTGATTCCCCGCATCTGATACCCCGCCTCTGATTCCCCGCCTCTGATTCCCCGCCTCTGATTCCCTGCCTCTGATTCCCCACCTATGTATAACCGCCTCTGTTTAACCACCTGTTTCCCCACAACCCTTTCCCCACCTCTGATTCCACGCCTCTGATTCCCCGCCTCTGATTGCCTGCCTCTGATTTCCTGCCTCTGATTCCCCGCCTCTGATTCCCCACCTCTGATTCGCTGCCTCTGAAAACCTGCCTCTGATTCCCTGCCTCTGATTCTCTGCCTCTGATTCCCTGCCTCTGACTCCCTGCCTCTGATTCCCCACCTCCGATTCCCCGCCTCCGATTCCGCACCTCTGATTCCCTGCCTCTGATTCCCCGCCTCTGATTCACCGCCTCCCTTTCCGCGCAACTTTCCTGGCCTACGTTTCCCCACATCTCTTTCTCCACCTCTGATTCCACGCCTCTGATTCCCCGACTCTGATTGCCCGCCTCTGATACCCCGCCTCTGATTCCCCGCCTCTGATTCCCCGTCTCTGATTCCCCGCCTCTGATACCCCGCCTATGAATCCCCGCCTCTGATTCCCCGCGCCTGATTCCCCACCTCTGATTCCCCGCCTCTGATTCCCAGCCTCTGATTCCCCGCCTCTGATTCCCCACCTCTGATTCACTGCCGCCCTTTCCGCGCAACTTTGCCGGCCTACATTTCCCCACATATCTTTCCCCGCCTCTGATTCCACACCTCTGATTCCCCGCCTCTGATTGCCCGCCTCTGATTCCCGGCCTCTGATTCCCTGCCTCAGATTCCCTGCTTCAGATTCCCTTCATCTGATTCCCTGCCTCTGATTCCCCGCCTCTGATTCCCTGCCTCTGATTCCCCGCCTATGTTTACCCCCATCTGTTTACCCGCCTGTTTCCCCACATCTCTTTCCTCACCTCTGATTCCACACATCTAATTCCCCACCTCTGATTGCCCGCCTCTGATTTCCTGCCTCTGATTCCCCACCTCTGATTCCCCGCCTCTGATTCCCTGCCTCTGATTCCCCGCCTCTGTTTCCCTGCCTCTGATTCCCCGCCTATGTTTACCCGCATCTGTTTACCCGCCTGTTTCCCCACATCTCTTTCCTCACCTCTGATTCCACACATCTAATTCCCCGCCTCTGATTGCCCGCCTCTGATTTCCTGCCTCTGATTCCCCACCTCTGATTCCCCGCCTCTGATACCCTGCATCTGATTCCTCGCCTCTGGTTCCCCGCATCTGATTCCCCGCCTCTGATTCCCCGCCTCTGATTCCCCGCCTTTGATTCCCCGCCTCTGATTCCCCGCCTCTGATTCCCTGCCTCTGATTCCCCACCTCTGATTCCCCGCCTCCGATTCCACACCTCTGATTCCCCGCCTCTGATTCCCCGCCTCTGATTCCCCGCCTCTGATTCCCCGCCTCTGATTCCCTGCCTCTGATTCCCCGCATATGTTTACCCGCCTCTGTTTACCCGCCTGTTACCCCACATCTCTTTCCTCACCTCTGATTCCACGCATCTAATTCCCCGCCTCTGATTGCCCGCCTCTGATTTCCTGCCTCTGATTCCACGCCTCTGATTCCCCGCATCTGATTCCCCGCCTCTGATTCCCCGCCTCTGATTACCTGCCTCTGATTCCCCACCTATGTATAACCGCCTCTGTTTAACCACCTGTTTCCCCACAACCCTTTCCCCACCTCTGATTCCACGCCTCTGATTCCCCGCCTCTGATTGCCTGCCTCTGATTTCCTGCCTCTGATTCCCCGCCTCTGATTCCCCGCCTCTTATACCCAGCCTCTGATTCCCCACCTCTGTTTCCCTGCATCTGATTCGCCGCCTCGGATTCCCCGCCACTGATTCCCCGCCTCTGATTCCCCGCCTCTGACTCCCCGCCTCTGATTCCCTGCCTCTGAAAACCTGCCTCTGATTCCCTGCCTCTGATTCTCTGCCTCTTATTCCCTGCCTCTGATTCCCTGCCTCTGATTCCCCACCTCTGATTCCCCACCTCCGATTCCACACCTCTGATTCCCCGCCTCTGATTCCCCGCATCTGATTCCCCGCCTCTGATTCCCCGCCTATGATTCCCCGCCTCAGATTCCCTGCCTCCGATTCCCTGCCTCAGATTCCCTGCCTCTCTTTCCCTGCCTCTATTTCCGTGCCTCTTTCTCTGCATCTCGTTTCCCACATCTCATTTTCCCCCTCTGATAACCCACCTCAGATTCCCTGCCTCAGATTCCCTGCCTCAGATTCCCTGCCTCTGATCCCTGCCTCTGATTCCCCGCCTCTGATTCCCTGCCTCTGGTTCCCCGCCTATGTTTACCCGCCTCTGTTTATCCGCCTGTTTCCCACATCTCTTTCCCCACCTCTGATTCCACACCTCTGATTCCCCGCCTCTGTTTCCCCACCTCTGATTTCCCGCCTCTGATTCACCGCCTCCCTTTCCGCGCAACTTTCCTGGCCTACTTTTCCATACATCTCTTTCCCCACCTCTGATTCCCCGCCTCCGATTCCACACCTCTGATTCCCCGCCTCTGATTCCCCGCATCTGATGCCCCGCCTCTGATTCCCCGCCTATGATTCCCCGCCTCAGATTCCCTGCCTCTGATTCCCCACCTCTGATTCCCTGCCTCTGATTCCCCGCCTCTGATTCCCTGCCTCTGATTCCCCGCCTATGTTTAACCGCCTGTTTCCCCACATCTCTTTCCACACCTCTGATTCCACGCCTCTGATTCCCCGCCTCTGATTCCCCGCCTCTGATACCCTGCCTCTCTTTCCCTGCCTCTATTTCCGTGCCTCTTTCTCTGCATCTCGTTTCCCACATCTCATTTTCCCCCTCTGATAACCCACCTCAGATTCCCTGCCTCCGATTCCCTGCCTCAGATTCCCTGCCTCTGATCCCTGCCTCTGATTCCCCGCCTCTGATTCCCTGCCTCTGATTCCCCGCCTATGTTTACCCGCCTCTGTTTATCCGCCTGTTTCCCACATCTCTTTCCCCACCTCTGATTCCACACCTCTGATTCCCCGCCTCTGTTTCCCCGCCTCTGATTCCCCGCCTCTGATTCACCGCCTCCCTTTCCGCGCAACTTTCCTGGCCTACTTTTCCATACATCTCTTTCCCCACCTCTGATTCCCCGCCTCTGATTCCCTGCCTCTGATTCCCCGCCGATGTTTACCCGCCTCTGTTTACCCGCCTGTTTCCCCACATCTCTTTCCTCACCTCTGATTCCACACATCTAATTCCCCGCCTCTGATTGCCCGCCTCTGATTCCCTGCCTCTGATTCCCCGCCTCGGATTCCCTGCCTCTGATTCCCCGCCTATGTTTACCCGCCTCTGTTTCCCCACCTCAGGTTCCCCGCCTCAGATTCGCTGCCTCTGATTCCCCGCCTCTGATTCCCCGCCTCTGATTCCCCGCCTCTGATTCCCCACCTCTGATTCACTGCCTCCCTTTCCGCGCAACTTTCCCGGCCTACATTTCCCCACATATCTTTCCCCGCCTCAGATTCCACGCCTCTGATTCCCCGCCTCTGATTGCCCGCCTCTGATTCCCTGCCTCTGATTCCCTGCCTCTGATTCCCTGCCTCAGATTCCCTGCCTCAGATTCCCTTCATCTGATTCCCTGCCTCTGATTCCCTGCCTCTGATTCCCTGCCTCTGATTCCCCGCCTCTGATTCCCCGCATCTGATTCCTCGCCTCTGATTTCCCGCCTCTGATTCCCTGCCTCTGATTCCCCACCTATGTATAACCGCCTCTGTTTAACCACCTGTTTCCCCACAACCCTTTCCCCACCTCTGATTCCACGCCTCTGATTCCCCGTCTCTGATTGCCTGCCTCTGATTTCCTGCCTCTTATTCCCCGCCTCTGATTCCCCGCCTCTGATACCCCGCCTCTTGTACCCAGCCTCTGATTCCCCACCTCTGTTTCCCTGCATCTGATTCGCCGTCTCGGATTCCCCGCCACTGATTCCCCGCCTCTGATTCCCCGCCTCTGACTCCCCGCCTCTGATTCCCTGCCTCTGAAAACCTGCCTCTGATTCCCTGCCTCTGATTCTCTGCCTCTTATTCCCTGCCTCTGATTCCCTGCCTCTGATTCCCCACCTCTGATTCCCCGCCTCCGATTCCACACCTCTGATTCCCCGCCTCTGATTCCCCGCATCTGATTCCCCGCCTCTGATTCCCCGCCTATGATTCCCCACCTCAGATTCCCTGCCTCCGATTCCCTGCCTCAGATTCCCTGCCTCTCTTTCCCTGCCTCTATTTCCGTGCCTCTTTCTCTGCATCTCGTTTCCCACATCTCATTTTCCCCCTCTGATAACCCACCTCAGATTCCCTGCCTCCGATTCCCTGCCTCAGATTCCCTGCCTCTGATCCCTGCCTCTGATTCCCCACCTCTGATTCCCTGCCTCTGATTCCCCGCCTATGTTTACCCGCCTCTGTTTATCGGCCTGTTTCCCACATCTCTTTCCCCACCTCTGATTCCACACCTCTGATTCCCCGCCTCTGTTTCCCCGCCTCTGATTCCCCGCCTCTGATTCACCGCCTCCCTTTCCGCGCAACTTTCCTGGCCTACTTTTCCATACATCTCTTTCCCCACCTCTGATTCCCCGCCTCCGATTCCACACCTCTGATTCCCCGCCTCTGATTCCCCGCCTATGATTCCCCGCCTCAGATTCCCTGCCTCTGATTCCCCACCTCTGATTCCCTGCCTCTGATTCCCCGCGTCTGATTCCCTGCCTCTGATTCCCCGCCTATGTTTAACCGCCTGTTTCCCCACATCTCTTTCCACACCTCTGATTCCACGCCTCTGATTCCCCGCCTCTGATTCCCCGCCTCTGATACCCTGCCTCTCTTTCCCTGCCTCTATTTCCGTGCCTCTTTCTCTGCATCTCGTTTCCCACATCTCACTTTCCCCCTCTGATAACCCAGCTCAGATTCCCTGCCTCCGATTCCCTGCCTCAGATTCCCTGCCTCTGATCCCTGCCTCTGATTCCCCGCCTCTGATTCCCTGCCTCTGATTCCCCGCCTATGTTTCCCCGCCTCTGATTCCCCGCCTCTGATTCCCCACCTCTGTTTCCCCGCCTCTGATTCCCCGCCTCTGATTCCCTGCCTCTGATTCCCCGCCTATGTTTACCCGCCTCTGTTTATCCGCCTGTTTCCCACATCTCTTTCCCCACCTCTGATTCAACACCTCTGATTCCCCACCTCTGTTTCCCCGCCTCTGATTCCCCGCCTCTGATTCACCACCTCCCTTTCCGCGCAACTTTCCTGGCCTACTTTTCCATACATCTCTTTCCCCACCTCTGATTCCCCGCCTCTGATTCCCTGCCTCTGATTCCCCACCGATGTTTACCAGCCTCTGTTTACCCGCCTGTTTCCCCACATCTCTTTCCTCACCTCTTATTCCACACATCTAATTCCCCGCCTCTGATTGCCCGCCTCTGATTCCCTGCCTCTGATTCCCCGCCTCGGATTCCCTGCCTCTGATTCCCCGCCTATGTTTACCCGTCTCTGTTTCCCCACCTCAGGTTCCCCGCCTCAGATTCGCTGCCTCTGATTCCCCGCCTCTGATTCCCCGCCTCTGATTCCCCACCTCTGATTCCCCACCTCTGATTCACTGCCTCCCTTTCCGCGCAACTTTCCCGGCCTACATTTCCCCACATATCTTTCCCCGCCTCAGATTCCACGCCTCTGATTCCCCGCCTCTGATTGCCCGCCTCTGATTCCCTGCCTCTGATTCCCTGCCTCAGATTCCCTGCCTCAGATTCCCTTCATCTGATTCCCTGCCTCTGATTTTCTGCCTCTGATTCCCTGCCTCTGATTCCCCACCTATGTTTACCCGCCTCTGTTTACCCGCCTGTTTCCCCACATCTCTTTCTTCACCTCTGATTCCACGCATCTGATTCCCCGCCTCTCATTGCCCGCCTCTGATTCCCTGCCTCTGATTCCCCGCCTATGTTTACCCGCCTCTGTTTACCCGCCTGTTTCCCCACATCTCTTTCCTCACCTCTGATTCCACGCAACTAATTCCCCGCCTCTGATTGCCCGCCTCTGATTTCCTGCCTCTGATTCCCCGCCTCTGATTCCCCGCATCTGATTCCTCGCCTCTGATTCCCCGCCTCTGATTCCCTGCCTCTGATTCCCCACCTATGTATAACCGCCTCTGTTTAACCACCTGTTTCCCCACAACCCTTTCCCCACCTCTGATTCCACGCCTCTGATTCCCCGCCTCTGATTGCCTGCCTCTGATTTCCTGCCTCTTATTCCCCGCCTCTGATTCCCCACCTCTGATACCCCGCCTCTGATTCCCCACCTCTGTTTCCATGCATCTGATTCGCCGCCTCGGATTCCCCGCCACTGATTCCCCGCCTCTGATTCCCCGCCTCTGACTCCCCGCCTCTGATTCCCTGCCTCTGAAAACCTGCCTCTGATTCCCTGCCTCTGATTCTCTGCCTCTTATTCCCTGCCTCTGATTCCCTGCCTCTGATTCCCCACCTCTGATTCCCCGCCTCCGATTCCGCACCTCTGATTCCACGCCTCAGATTCCCTGGTCCGATTCCCTGCCTCAGATTCCCTGCCTCTGATTCCCTGCCTCTGATTCCCCACCTCTGATTCCCTGCCTCTGATTCCCCGCATCTGATTCCCCGCCTCTGATTCCCCACCTATGATTCCCCTCCTCAGATTCCCTGGTCCGATTCCCTGCCTCAGATTCCCTGCCTCTGATTCCCTGCCTCCGATTCCTCCCCTCTGATTCCCCGCCTCTGATTCCCAGCCTCTGATTCCCCGCCTCTGATTCCCCACCTCTGATTCACTGCCTCCCTTTCCGCGCAACTTTGCCGGCCTACATTTCCCCACATATCTTTCCCCACCTCTCATTCCACGCCTCTGATTCCCCGCCTCTGATTGCCCGCCTCTGATTCCCGGCCTCTGATTCCCTGCCTCAGATTCCCTGCCTCAGATTCCCTTCATCTGATTCCCTGCCTCTGATTCCCCACCTCTGATTCCCTGCCTCTGATTCCCCGCCTATGTTTACCCGCCTCTGTTTACCCGCCTGTTTCCCCACATCTCTTTCCTCACCTCTGATTCCACACATCTAATTCCCCGCCTCTGATTGCCCGCCTCTGATTCCCTTCCTCTGATTCCCCGCCTATGTTTACCCGCCTCTGTTTCCCCACCTCATGTTCCCCGCCTCAGATTCGCTGCCTCTGATTCCCTGCCTCTGATTCTCTGCCTCTGATTCCCTGCATCTGATTGCCCGCCTCAAATACTCCGCCCCTGATTCCCCGCCTCTGATGCCCCGCATCTGATTCCCCACCTCTGATTCCCCGCCTCTGATTCCCCGCCCCTGATTCCCCGCCACTGATTCCCCGCCTCTGATTCCCCGCCTCTGATTCCCCGCCTCTGATTCCCCGCCTCTGATTCCCCACCTCTGATTCACTGCCTCCCTTTCCGCGCAACTTTCCCGGCCTACATTTCCCCACATATCTTTCCCCGCCTCTGATTCCACGCCTCTGATTCCCCGCCTCTGATTGCCCGCCTCTGATTCCCTGCCTCTGATTCCCTGCCTCAGATTCCCTGCCTCAGATTCCCTTCATCTGATTCCCTGCCTCTGATTCCCCGCCTCTGATTCCCTGCCTCTGATTCCCTGCCTCTGATTCTCTGCCTCTGTTTACCCGCCTGTTTCCCCACATCTCTTTCTTCACCTCTGATTCCACGCATCTGATTCCCCGCCCCTCATTGCCCGCCTCAGATTTCCTGCCTCTGATTCCCCACCTCTGATTCCCCGCCTCTAATAACCCACATCTGATTCCCCGCCTCTGATTCCCCGCATCTGATTCCCCGCCTCTGATTCCCCCCTCTGATTCCCCACTTCTGATTCCCCGCCTCAGATTCCCTGCCTCTGAATCCCTGCATCAGATTCCCTCCATCTGATTCAATGCCTCTGATTCCACGCCTCTGATTCCCTGCCTCTGATTCTCCACCTATGTATACCCACCTGTGTTTACCCGCCAGTTTCGCCACATCTCTTTCCCCACTTCTGATTCCAAGCCACCGATTCCCCGCCTCTGAATGCCTGCCTCTGATTTCCTGCCTCTGATTCCCCGCCTCTGATTCCCCGCCTATGATTCCCCGCCTCTGATTCCCCGCATCTGATTCCACGCCTCTGATTCCCCGCCTCTGATTGCGCTTCATCTGATTCCCTGCCTCTGATTCCCCGCCTCTGATTCCCTGCCTCTGATTCCCCACCTATGTTTATCCGCCTCTGTTTACCCACCTGTTTCCCCACATCTCTTTCCTCACCTCTGATTCCACCCATCTAATTCCCCGCCTCTGATTGCCCGCCTCAGATTTCCTGCCTCTGATTCCCCACCTCTGATTCCCCGCCTCTGATACCCTGCATCTGATTCCCCGCTTCTGATTCCCCGCATCTGATTCCCCGCCTCTGATTCCCCGCCTCTGATTCCCCGCCTCTGATTCCCCACCTCAGATTCCCCGCCTCTGATTCCCTGCATCAGATTCCCTTCATCTGATTCCCTGCCTCTGATTCCCCGCCTCTGATTCCCTGCCTCTGATTCCCTGCCTCTGATTTCCTGCTTCTGATTCCCCGCCTCAGATTACCTGCCTCTGAATCCCTGCATCAGATTCCCTCCATCTGATTCAATGCCTCTGATTCCACGCCTCTGATTCCCTGCCTCTGATTCTCCACCTATGTATACCCACCTGTGTTTACCCGCCAGTTTCGCCACATCTCTTTCCCCACTTCTGATTCCAAGCCACCGATTCCCCGCCTCTGAATGCCTGCCTCTGATTTCCTGCCTCTGATTCCCCGCCTCTGATTCCCCGCCTATGATTCCCCGCCTCTGATTCCCCGCATCTGATTCCACGCCTCTGATTCCCCGCCTCTGATTGCGCTTCATCTGATTCCCTGCCTCTGATTCCCCGCCTCTGATTCCCTGCCTCTGATTCCCCACCTATGTTTATCCGCCTCTGTTTACCCACCTGTTTCCCCACATCTCTTTCCTCACCTCTGATTCCACCCATCTAATTCCCCGCCTCTGATTGCCCGCCTCAGATTTCCTGCCTCTGATTCCCCACCTCTGATTCCCCGCCTCTGATACCCTGCATCTGATTCCCCGCTTCTGATTCCCCGCATCTGATTCCCCGCCTCTGATTCCCCGCCTCTGATTCCCCGCCTCTGATTCCCCACCTCAGATTCCCCGCCTCTGATTCCCTGCATCAGATTCCCTTCATCTGATTCCCTGCCTCTGATTCCCCGCCTCTGATTCCCTGCCTCTGATTCCCTGCCTCTGATTTCCTGCTTCTGATTCCCCGCCTCTGATTCCCCGCCTCTGATACCCCGCCTCTGATTCCCCACCTCTGATTCCCTGCATCTGATTCCCCGCCTCGGATTCCCCGCCTCTGATTCCCCGCCTCTGATTCCCCGCCTTTGATTCCCCACCTCTGATTCCCTGCCTCTGAAAACCTGCCTCTGAATCCCTGCCTCTGATTCTCTGCCTCTGATTCCCTGCGTCTGACTCCCTGCCTCTGATTCCCCACCTCCGATTCCCCGCCTCCGATTCCGCACCTCTGATTCCCTGCCTCTGATTCCCCGCCTCTGATTCACCGCCTCCCTTTCCGCGCATCTTTCCTGGCCTACGTTTCCCCACATCTCTTTCCACACCTCTGATTCCACGCCTCTGATTCCCCGACTCTGATTGCCCGCCTCTGATACCCCGCCTCTGATTCCCCGCCTCTGATTCCCCGTCTCTGATTCCCCGCCTCTGATACCCCGCCTATGAATCCCCATCTCTGATTCCCCACCCCTGATTCCCCGCCTCTGATTCCCCGCCTCTGATTCCCAGCCTCTGATTCCCCGCCTCTGATTCCCCACCTCTGATTCACTGCCGCCCTTTCCGCGCAACTTTGCCGGCCTACATTTCCCCACATATCTTTCCCCGCCTCTGATTCCACACCTCTGATTCCCCGCCTCTGATTGCCCGCATCTGATTCCCGGCCTCTGATTCCCTGCCTCAGATTCCCTGCCTCAGATTCCCTTCATCTGATTCCCTGCCTCTGATTCCCCGCCTCTGATTCCCTGCCTCTGATTCCCCGCCTATGTTTACCCGCATCTGTTTACCCGCCTATTTCCCCACATCTCTTTCCTCACCTCTGATTCCACACATCTAATTCCCCGCCTCTGATTGCCCGCCTCTGATTTCCTGCCTCTGATTCCCCACCTCTGATTCCCCGCCTCTGATACGCTGCATCTGATTCCTCGCCTCTGGTTCCCCGCATCTGATTCCCCGCCTCTGATTCCCCGCCTCTGATTCCCCGCCTCTGATTCCCCGCCTTTGATTCCCCGCCTCTGATTCCCCGCCTCTGATTCCCCGCCTATGTTTACCTGCCTCTGTTTACCCGCCTGTTTCCCCACATCTCTTTCCTCACCTCTGATTCCACGCATCTAATTCCCCGCCTCTGATTGCCCGACTCTGATTTCCTGCCTCTGATTCCCCGCCTCTGATTCCCCGCATCTGATTCCCCGCCTCTGATTCCCCGCCTCTGATTCCCCGCCTCTGATTCCCTGCCTCTGATTCCCCACCTATGTATAACCGCCTCTGTTTAACCACCTGTTTCCCCACAACCCTTTCCCCACCTCTGATTCCACGCCTCTGATTCCCCGCCTCTGATTGCCTGCCTCTGATTTCCTGCCTCTGATTCCCCGCCTCTGATTCCCCACCTCTGATTCGCTGCCTCTGAAAACCTGCCTCTGATTCCCTGCCTCTGATTCTCTGCCTCTGATTCCCTGCCTCTGACTCCCTGCCTCTGATTCCCCACCTCCGATTCCCCGCCTCCGATTCCGCACCTCTGATTCCCTGCCTCTGATTCCCCGCCTCTGATTCACCGCCTCCCTTTCCGCGCAACTTTCCTGGCCTACGTTTCCCCACATCTCTTTCCCTACCTCTGATTCCGCGCCTCTGATTCCCCGACTCTGATTGCCCGCCTCTGATACCCCGCCTCTGATTCCCCGCCTCTGATTCCCCGTCTCTGATTCCCCGCCTCTGATTCCCCGCCTATGAATCCCCGCCTCTGATTCCCCGCGCCTGATTCCCCACCTCTGATTCCCCGCCTCTGATTCCCAGCCTCTGTTTCCCCGCCTCTGATTCCCCACCTCTGATTCACTGCCGCCCTTTCCGCGCAACTTTGCCGGCCTACATTTCCCCACATATCTTTCCCCGCCTCTGATTCCACACCTCTGATTCCCCGCCTCTGATTGCCTGCCTCTGATTCCCGGCCTCTGATTCCCTGCCTCAGATTCCCTGCTTCAGATTCCCTTCATCTGATTCCCTGCCTCTGATTCCCCGCCTCTGATTCCCTGCCTCTGATTCCCCGCCTATGTTTACCCGCATCTGTTTACCCGCCTGTTTCCCCACATCTCTTTCCTCACCTCTGATTCCACACATCTAATTCCCCGCCTCTGATTGCCCGCCTCTGATTTCCTGCCTCTGATTCCCCACCTCTGATTCCCCGCCTCTGATTCCCTGCCTCTGATTCCCCGCCTCTGTTTCCCTGCCTCTGATTCCCCGCCTATGTTTACCCGCATCTGTTTACCCGCCTGTTTCCCCACATCTCGTTCCTCACCTCTGATTCCACACATCTAATTCCCCGCCTCTGATTGCCCGCCTCTGATTTCCTGCCTCTGATTCCCCACCTCTGATTCCCCGCCTCTGATACCCTGCATCTGATTCCTCGCCTCTGGTTCCCCGCATCTGATTCCCCGCCTCTGATTCCCCGCCTCTGATTCCCCGCCTTTGATTCCCCGCCTCTGATTCCCCGCCTCTGATTCACTGCCTCTGATTCCCCGCCTATGTTTACCCGCATCTGTTTACCAGCCTGTTTCCCCACATCTCTTTCCTCACCTCTGATTCCACACATCTAATTCCCCGCCTCTGATTGCCTGCCTCTGATTTCCTGCCTCTGATTCCCCACCTCTGATTCCCCGCCTCTGATACCCTGCATCTGATTCCTCGCCTCTGGTTCCCCGCATCTGATTCCCTGCCGCTGATTCCCCGCCTCTGATTCCCCGCCTCTGATTCCCTGCCTCTGATTCCCCGCCTATGTTTACCCGCATCTGTTTACCCGCCTGTTTCCCCACATCTCTTTCCTCACCTCTGATTCCACACATCTAATTCCCCGCCTCTGATTGCCCGCCTCTGATTTCCTGCCTCTGATTCCCCACCTCTGATTCCCCGCCTCTGATTCCCTGCCTCTGATTCCCCGCCTCTGATTCCCTGCCTCTGATTCCCCGCCTATGATTACCCGCATCTGTTTACCCGCCTGTTTCCCCACATCTCTTTCCTCACCTCTGATTCCACACATCTAATTCCCCGCCTCTGATTGCCCACCTCTGATTTCCTGCCTCTGATTCCCCACCTCTGATTCCCCGCCTCTGATACCCTGCATCTGATTCCTCGCCTCTGGTTCCCCGCATCTGATTCCCCGCCTCTGATTCCCCGCCTCTGATTCCCCGCCTCTGATTCCCCGCCTCTGATTCCCCGCCTCTGATTCCCTGCCTCTGATTCCCCGCATATGTTTACCCGCCTCTGTTTACCCGCCTGTTACCCCACATCTCTTTCCTCACCTCTGATTCCACGCATCTAATTCCCCGCCTCTGATTGCCCGCCTCTGATTTCCTGCCTCTGATTCCCCGCCTCTGATTCCCCGCATCTGATTCCCCGCCTCTGATTCCCCGCCTCTGATTCCCCGCCTCTGATTCCCTGCCTCTGATTCCCCACCTATGTATAACCGCCTCTGTTTAACCACCTGTTTCCCCACAACCCTTTCCCCACCTCTGATTCCACGCCTCTGATTCCCCGCCTCTGATTGCCTGCCTCTGATTTCCTGCCTCTGATTCCCCGCCTCTGATTCCCCGCCTCTTATACCCAGCCTCTGATTCCCCACCTCTGTTTCCCTGCATCTGATTCGCCGCCTCGGATTCCCCGCCACTGATTCCCCGCCTCTGATTCCCCGCCTCTGATTCTCTGCCTCTTATTCCCTGCCTCTGATTCCCTGCCTCTGATTCCCCACCTCTGATTCCCCGCCTCCGATTCCACACCTCTGATTCCCCGCCTCTGATTCCCCGCATCTGATTCCCCGCCTCTGATTCCCCGCCTATGATTCCCCGCCTCAGATTCCCTGCCTCCGATTCCCTGCCTCAGATTCCCTGCCTCTCTTTCCCTGCCTCTATTTCCGTGCCTCTTTCTCTGCATCTCGTTTCCCACATCTCATTTTCCCCCTCTGATAACCCACCTCAGATTCCCTGCCTCCGATTCCCTGCCTCAGATTCCCTGCCTCTGATCCCTGCCTCTGATTCCCCGCCTCTGATTCCCTGCCTCTGGTTCCCCGCCTATGTTTACCCGCCTCTGTTTATCCGCCTGTTTCCCACATCTCTTTCCCCACCTCTGATTCCACACCTCTGATTCCCCGCCTCTGTTTCCCCACCTCTGATTTCCCGCCTCTGATTCACCGCCTCCCTTTCCGCGCAACTTTCCTGGCCTACTTTTCCATACATCTCTTTCCCCACCTCTGATTCCCCGCCTCCGATTCCACACCTCTGATTCCCCGCCTCTGATTCCCCGCATCTGATGCCCCGCCTCTGATTCCCCGCCTATGATTCCCCGCCTCAGATTCCCTGCCTCTGATTCCCCACCTCTGATTCCCTGCCTCTGATTCCCCGCCTCTGATTCCCTGCCTCTGATTCCCCGCCTATGTTTAACCGCCTGTTTCCCCACATCTCTTTCCACACCTCTGATTCCACGCCTCTGATTCCCCGCCTCTGATTCCCCGCCTCTGATACCCTGCCTCTCTTTCCCTGCCTCTATTTCCGTGCCTCTTTCTCTGCATCTCGTTTCCCACATCTCATTTTCTCCCTCTGATAACCCACCTCAGATTCCCTGCCTCCGATTCCCTGCCTCAGATTCCCTGCCTCTGATCCCTGCCTCTGATTCCCCGCCTCTGATTCCCTGCCTCTGATTCCCCGCCTATGTTTACCCGCCTCTGTTTATCCGCCTGTTTCCCACATCTCTTTCCCCACCTCTGATTCCACACCTCTGATTCCCCGCCTCTGTTTCCCCGCCTCTGATTCCCCGCCTCTGATTCACCGCCTCCCTTTCCGCGCAACTTTCCTGGCCTACTTTTCCATACATCTCTTTCCCCACCTCTGATTCCCCGCCTCTGATTCCCTGCCTCTGATTCCCCGCCGATGTTTACCCGCCTCTGTTTACCCGCCTGTTTCCCCACATCTCTTTCCTCACCTCTGATTCCACACATCTAATTCCCCGCCTCTGATTGCCCGCCTCTGATTCCCTGCCTCTGATTCCCCGCCTCGGATTCCCTGCCTCTGATTCCCCGCCTATGTTTACCCGCCTCTGTTTCCCCACCTCAGGTTCCCCGCCTCAGATTCGCTGCCTCTGATTCCCCGCCTCTGATTCCCCGCCTCTGATTCCCCGCCTCTGATTCCCCACCTCTGATTCACTGCCTCCGTTTCCGCGCAACTTTCCCGGCCTACATTTCCCCACATATCTTTCCCCGCCTCAGATTCCACGCCTCTGATTCCCCGCCTCTGATTGCCCGCCTCTGATTCCCTGCCTCTGATTCCCTGCCTCAGATTCCCTGCCTCAGATTCCCTTCATCTGATTCCCTGCCTCTGATTCCCTGCCTCTGATTCCCTGCCTCTGATTCCCCGCCTCTGATTCCCCGCATCTGATTCCTCGCCTCTGATTTCCCGCCTCTGATTCCCTGCCTCTGATTCCCCACCTATGTATAACCGCCTCTGTTTAACCACCTGTTTCCCCACAACCCTTTCCCCACCTCTGATTCCACGCCTCTGATTCCCCGCCTCTGATTGCCTGCCTCTGATTTCCTGCCTCTTATTCCCCGCCTCTGATTCCCCGCCTCTGATACCCCGCCTCTGATTCCCCAACTCTGTTTCCCTGCATCTGATTCGCCGCCTCGGATTCCCCGCCACTGATTCCCCGCCTCTGATTCCCCGCCTCTGACTCCCCGCCTCTGATTCCCTGCCTCTGAAAACCTGCCTTTGATTCCCTGTCTCTGATTCTCTGCCTCTTATTCCCTGCCTCTGATTCCCTGCCTCTGATTCCCCACATCTGATTCCCCGCCTCCAATTCCGCACCTCTGATTCCCCGCCTCTGATTCCCCGCATCTGATTCCCCGCCTCTGATTCCCCACCTATGATTCCCCGCTTCAGATTCCCTGGTCCGATTCCCTGCCTCAGATTCCCTGCCTCTGATTCCCTGCCTCTGATTCCCCACCTCTGATTCCCTGCCTCTGATTCCCCGCATCTGATTCCCCGCCTCTGATTCCCCACCTATGATTCCCCGCCTCAGATTCCCTGGTCCGATTCCCTGCCTCAGATTCCCTGCCTCTGATTCCCTGCCTCTGATTCCCCGCCTCTGATTCCCTGCCTCTGATTCCCAGCCTCTGATTCCCCGCCTCTGATTCCCCACCTCTGATTCACTGCCTCCCTTTCCGCGCAACTTTGCCGGCCTACATTTCCCCACATATCTTTCCCCACCTCTGATTCCACACCTCTGATTCCCCGCCTCTGATTGCCCGCCTCTGATTCCCGGCCTCTGATTCCATGCCTCAGATTCCCTGCCTCAGATTCCCTTCATCTGATTCCCTGCCTCTGATTCCCCGCCTCTGATTCCCTGCCTCTGATTCCCCGCCTATGTTTACCCGCCTCTGTTTACCCGCCTGTTTCCCCACATCTCTTTCCTCACCTCTGATTCCACACATCTAATTCCCCGCCTCTGATTGCCCGCCTCTGATTCCCTTCCTCTGATTCCCCGCCTATGTTTACCCGCCTCTGTTTCCCCACCACAGGTTCCCCGCCTCAGATTCGCTGCCTCTGATTCCCTGCCTCTGATTCCCTGCCTCTGATTCCCTGCATCTGATTGCCCGCCTCAAATACTCCGCCTCTGATTCCCCGCCTCTGATTCCCCGCATCTGATTCCCCACCTCTGATTCCCCGCCTCTGATTCCCCGCCCCTGATTCCCCGCCACTGATTCCCCGCCTCTGATTCCCCGCCTCCGATTCCCCGCCTCTGATTCCCCGCCTCTGATTCCCCAGCTCTGATTCACTGCCTCCCTTTCCGCGCAACTTTCCCGGCCTACATTTCCCCACATATCTTTCCCCGCCTCTGATTCCACGCCTCTGATTCCCCGCCTCTGATTTCCCGCCTCTGATTCCCTGCCTCTGATTCCCTGCCTCAGATTCCCTGCCTCAGATTCCCTTCATCTGATTCCCTGCCTCTGATTCCCCGCCTCTTATTCCCTGCCTCTGATTCCCCGCCTATGTTTACCCGCCTCTGTTTACCCGCCTGTTTCCCCACAACTCTTTCTTCACCTCTGATTCCACGCATCTGATTCCCCACCCCTCATTGCCCGCCTCAGATTTCCTGCCTCTGATTCCCCACCTCTGATTCCCCGCCTCTAATAACCCACATCTGATTCCCCGCCTCTGATTCCCCGCATCTGATTCCCCGCCTCTGATTCCCCCCTCTGATTCCCCACCTCTGATTCCCCGCCTCAGATTCCCTGCCTCTGAATCCCTGCATCAGATTCCCTCCATCTGATTCAATGCCTCTGATTCCCCGCCTCTGATTCCCTGCCTCTGATTCTCCACCTATGTATACCCACCTGTGTTTACCCGCCAGTTTCGCCACATCTCTTTCCCCACTTCTGATTCCAAGCCACCGATTCACCGCCTCTGATTGCCTGCCTCTGATTTCCTGCCTCTGATTCCCCGCCTCTGATTCCCCGCCTATGATTCAACGCCTCTGATTCCCCACCTCTGATTCCCCGCCTCTGATTTCCCGCCTCTGATTCCCCGCCTCTGATTCCCCGCCCCTGATTCCCCGCCTTTGTTTACCCGCCTCTTTTTACCCACCTGTTTCCCCACATCTCTTTCCTCACCTCTGATTCCACGCATCTAATTCCCCGCCTCTGAATCCCCGCCTCTGATTGCCCGCCTCTGATTCCCGCACCTCTGATTCCCTGCCTCTGATTCCCCGCCTCTGATTCACCGCCTCCCTTTCCGCGCAACTTTCCTGGCCTACATTTCCCCACATCTTTTTCCCCACCTCTGATTCCACGCCTCTGATTCCCCGCCTCTGATTGCCCGCCTCTGATACCCCGCCTCTGATTCCCCGCCTCTGATTCCCCGTCTCTGATTCCCCGCCTCTGATACCCCGCCTATGAATCCCCGCCTCTGATTCCCCGCCCCTGATTCCCCGCCTCTGATTCCCCGCCTCTGATTCCCAGCCACTGATTCCCCGCCTGTGATTCCCCACCTCTGATTCACTGCCGCCCTTTCCGCCCAACTTTGCCGGCCTACATTTCCCCACATATCTTTCCCCGCCTCTGATTCCACACCTCTGATTCCCCGCCTCTGATTGCCCGCCTCTGATTCCCGGCCTCTGATTCCCTGCCTCAGATTCCCTGCCTCAGATTCCCTTCATCTGATTCCCTGCCTCTGATTCCCCGCATCTGATTCCCTGCCTCTGATTCCCCGCCTATGTTTACCCGCATCTGTTTACCCGCCTGTTTCCCCACATCTCTTTCCTCACCTCTGATTCCACACATCTAATTCCCCTCCTCTGATTGCCCGCCTCTGATTTCCTGCCTCTGATTCCCCACCTCTGATTCCCCGCCTCTGATACCCTGCATCTGATTCCTCGCCTCTGGTTCCCCGCATCTGATTCCCCGCCTCTGATTCCCCGCCTCTGATTCCCCGCCTCTGATTCCCCGCCTCTGATTCCCCGCCTCTGATTCCCCGCCTCTGATTCCCCACCTCTGATTCCCCGCCTATGTTTACCCGCCTCTGTTTACCCGCCTGTTTCCCCACATCTCTTTCCTCACCTCTGATTCCACGCATCTAATTCCCCGCCTCTGATTGCCCGCCTCTGATTTCCTGCCTCTGATTCCCCGCCTCTGATTCCCCGCATCTGATTCCCCGCCTCTGATTCCCCGCCTCTGATTCCCCGCCTCTGATTCCCCGTCTCTGATTCCCCGCCTCTGATACCCCGCCTATGAATCCCCGCCTCTGATTCCCCGCCCCTGATTCCCCGCCTCTGATTCCCCGCCTCTGATTCCCAGCCACTGATTCCCCGCCTGTGATTCCCCACCTCTGATTCACTGCCGCCCTTTCCGCCCAACTTTGCCGGCCTACATTTCCCCACATATCTTTCCCCGCCTCTGATTCCACACCTCTGATTCCCCGCCTCTGATTGCCCGCCTCTGATTCCCGGCCTCTGATTCCCTGCCTCAGATTCCCTGCCTCAGATTCCCTTCATCTGATTCCCTGCCTCTGATTCCCCGCATCTGATTCCCTGCCTCTGATTCCCCGCCTATGTTTACCCGCATCTGTTTACCCGCCTGTTTCCCCACATCTCTTTCCTCACCTCTGATTCCACACATCTAATTCCCCTCCTCTGATTGCCCGCCTCTGATTTCCTGCCTCTGATTCCCCACCTCTGATTCCCCGCCTCTGATACCCTGCATCTGATTCCTCGCCTCTGGTTCCCCGCATCTGATTCCCCGCCTCTGATTCCCCGCCTCTGATTCCCCGCCTCTGATTCCCCGCCTCTGATTCCCCGCCTCTGATTCCCCGCCTCTGATTCCCCACCTCTGATTCCCCGCCTATGTTTACCCGCCTCTGTTTACCCGCCTGTTTCCCCACATCTCTTTCCTCACCTCTGATTCCACGCATCTAATTCCCCGCCTCTGATTGCCCGCCTCTGATTTCCTGCCTCTGATTCCCCGCCTCTGATTCCCCGCATCTGATTCCCCGCCTCTGATTCCCCGCCTCTGATTCCCCGCCTCTGATTCCCTGCCTGTGATTCCCCACCTATGTATAACCGCCTCTGTTTAACCACCTGTTTCCCCACAACCCTTTCCCCACCTCTGATTCCACGCCTCTGATTCCCCGCCTCTGATTGCCTGCCTCTGATTTCCTGCCTCTGATTCCCCGCCTCTGATTCCCCACCTCTGATTCCCTGCCTCTGAAAACCTGCCTCTGATTCCCTGCCTCTGATTCCCCGCCTCTGATTCACCGCCTCCCTTTCCGCGCAACTTTCCTGGCCTACGTTTCCCCACATCTCTTTCCCCACCTCTGATTCCACGCCTCTGATTCCCCGACTCTGATTGCCCGCCTCTGATACCCCGCCTCTGATTCCCCGCCTCTGATTCCCCGTCTCTGATTCCCCGCCTCTGATACCCCGCCTATGAATCCCCGCCTCTGATTCCCCGCGCCTGATTCCCCGCCTCTGATTCCCCGCCTCTGATTCCCAGCCTCTGATTCCCCGCCTCTGATTCCCCACCTCTGATTCACTGCCGCCCTTTCCGCGCAACTTTGCCGGCCTACATTTCCCCACATATCTTTCCCCGCCTCTGATTCCACACCTCTGATCCCCGCCTCTGATTGCCCGCCTCTGATTCCCGGCCTCTGATTCCCTGCCTCAGATTCCCTGCCTCAGATTCCCTTCATCTGATTCCCTGCCTCTGATTCCCCGCCTCTGATTCCCTGCCTCTGATTCCCCTCCTATGTTTACCCGCATCTGTTTACCCGCCTGTTTCCCCACATCTCTTTCCTCACCTCTGATTCCACACATCTAATTCCCCGCCTCTGATTGCCCGCCTCTGATTTCCTGCCTCTGATTCCCCACCTCTGATTCCCCGCCTCTGATTCCCTGCCTCTGATTCCCCGCCTCTGTTTCCCTGCCTCTGATTCCCCGCCTATGTTTACCCGCATCTGTTTACCCGCCTGTTTCCCCACATCTCTTTCCTCACCTCTGATTCCACACATCTAATTCCCCGCCTCTGATTGCCCGCCTCTGATTTCCTGCCTCTGATTCCCCACCTCTGATTCCCCGCCTCTGATACCCTGCATCTGATTCCTCGCCTCTGGTTCCCCGCATCTGATTCCCCGCCTCTGATTCCCCGCCTCTGATTCCCCGCCTTTGATTCCCCGCCTCTGATTCCCCGCCTCTGATTCACTGCCTCTGATTCCCCGCCTATGTTTACCCGCATCTGTTTACCAGCCTGTTTCCCCACATCTCTTTCCTCACCTCTGATTCCACACATCTAATTCCCCGCCTCTGATTGCCCGCCTCTGATTTCCTGCCTCTGATTCCCCACCTCTGATTCCCCGCCTCTGATACCCTGCATCTGATTCCTCGCCTCTGGTTCCCCGCATCTGATTCCCTGCCTCTGATTCCCCGCCTCTGATTCCCCGCCTCTGATTCCCTGCCTCTGATTCCCCGCCTATGTTTACCCGCATCTGTTTACCCGCCTGTTTCCCCACATCTCTTTCCTCACCTCTGATTCCACACATCTAATTCCCCGCCTCTGATTCCCTGCCTCTGATTCCCCGCCTCTGATTCCCTGCCTCCGATTCCCCGCCTATGATTACCCGCATCTGTTTACCCGCCTGTTTCCCCACATCTCTTTCCTCACCTCTGATTCCACACATCTAATTCCCCGCCTCTGATTGCCCGCCTCTGATTTCCTGCCTCTGATTCCCCACCTTTGATTCCCCGCCTCTGATACCCTGCATCTGATTCCTCGCCTCTGGTTCCCCGCATCTGATTCCCCGCCTCTGATTCCCCGCCTCTGATTCCCCGCCTCTGATTCCCCGCCTCTGATTCCCCGCCTCTGATTCCCTGCCTCTGATTCCCCGCATATGTTTACCCGCCTCTGTTTACCCGCCTGTTACCCCACATCTCTTTCCTCACCTCTGATTCCACGCATCTAATTCCCCGCCTCTGATTGCCCGCCTCTGATTTCCTGCCTCTGATTCCCCGCCTCTGATTCCCCGCATCTGATTCCCCGCCTCTGATTCCCCGCCTCTGATTCCCCGCCTCTGATTCCCTGCCTCTGATTCCCCACCTATGTATAACCGCCTCTGTTTAACCACCTGTTTCCCCACAACCCTTTCCCCACTTCTGATTCCACGCCTCTGATTCCCCGCCTCTGATTGCCTGCCTCTGATTTCCTGCCTCTGATTCCCCGCCTCTGATTCCCCGCCTCTTATACCCAGCCTCTGATTCCCCACCTCTGTTTCCCTGCATCTGATTCGCCGCCTCGGATTCCCCGCCACTGATTCCCCGCCTCTGATTCCCCGCCTCTGACTCCCCGCCTCTGATTCCCTGCCTCTGAAAACCTGCCTCTGATTCCCTGCCTCTGATTCTCTGCCTCTTATTCCCTGCCTCTGATTCCCTGCCTCTGATTCCCCACCTCTGATTCCCCGCCTCCGATTCCACACCTCTGATTCCCCGCCTCTGATTCCCCGCATCTGAATCCCCGCCTCTGATTCCCCGCCTATGATTCCCCACCTCAGATTCCCTGCCTCCGATTCCCTGCCTCAGATTCCCTGCCTCTCTTTCCCTGCCTCTATTTCCGTGCCTCTTTCTCTGCATCTCGTTTCCCACATCTCATTTTCCCCCTCTGATAACCCACCTCAGATTCCCTGCCTCCGATTCCCTGCCTCAGATTCCCTGCCTCTGATCCCTGCCTCTGATTCCCCGCCTATGTTTACCCGCATCTGTTTACCCGCCTGTTTCCCCACATCTCTTTCCTCACCTCTGATTCCACACATCTAATTCCCCGCCTCTGATTGCCCGCCTCTGATTTCCTGCCTCTGATTCCCCACCTCTGATTCCCCGCCTCTGATACCCTGCATCTGATTCCTCGCCTCTGGTTCCCCGCATCTGATTCCCCGCCTCTGATTCCCCGCCTCTGATTCCCCGCCTTTGATTCCCCGCCTCTGATTCCCCGCCTCTGATTCACTGCCTCTGATTCCCCGCCTATGTTTACCCGCATCTGTTTACCAGCCTGTTTCCCCACATCTCTTTCCTCACCTCTGATTCCACACATCTAATTCCCCGCCTCTGATTGCCCGCCTCTGATTTCCTGCCTCTGATTCCCCACCTCTGATTCCCCGCCTCTGATACCCTGCATCTGATTCCTCGCCTCTGGTTCCCCGCATCTGATTCCCTGCCTCTGATTCCCCGCCTCTGATTCCCCGCCTCTGATTCCCTGCCTCTGATTCCTCGCCTATGTTTACCCGCATCTGTTTACCCGCCTGTTTCCCCACATCTCTTTCCTCACCTCTGATTCCACACATCTAATTCCCCGCCTCTGATTCCCTGCCTCTGATTCCCCGCCTCTGATTCCCTGCCTCCGATTCCCCGCCTATGATTACCCGCATCTGTTTACCCGCCTGTTTCCCCACATCTCTTTCCTCACCTCTGATTCCACACATCTAATTCCCCGCCTCTGATTGCCCGCCTCTGATTTCCTGCCTCTGATTCCCCACCTCTGATTCCCCGCCTCTGATACCCTGCATCTGATTCCTCGCCTCTGGTTCCCCGCATCTGATTCCCCGCCTCTGATTCCCCGCCTCTGATTCCCCGCCTCTGATTCCCCGCCTCTGATTCCCCGCCTCTGATTCCCTGCCTCTGATTCCCCGCATATGTTTACCCGCCTCTGTTTACCCGCCTGTTACCCCACATCTCTTTCCTCACCTCTGATTCCACGCATCTAATTCCCCGCCTCTGATTGCCCGCCTCTGATTTCCTGCCTCTGATTCCCCGCCTCTGATTCCCCGCATCTGATTCCCCGCCTCTGATTCCACGCCTCTGATTCCCCGCCTCTGATTCCCTGCCTCTGATTCCCCACCTATGTATAACCGCCTCTGTTTAACCACCTGTTTCCCCACAACCCTTTCCCCACTTCTGATTCCACGCCTCTGATTCCCCGCCTCTGATTGCCTGCCTCTGATTTCCTGCCTCTGATTCCCCGCCTCTGATTCCCCGCCTCTTATACCCAGCCTCTGATTCCCCACCTCTGTTTCCCTGCATCTGATTCGCCGCCTCGGATTCCCCGCCACTGATTCCCCGCCTCTGATTCCCCGCCTCTGACTCCCCGCCTCTGATTCCCTGCCTCTGAAAACCTGCCTCTGATTCCCTGCCTCTGATTCTCTGCCTCTTATTCCCTGCCTCTGATTCCCTGCCTCTGATTCCCCACCTCTGATTCCCCGCCTCCGATTCCACACCTCTGATTCCCCGCCTCTGATTCCCCGCATCTGATTCCCCGCCTCTGATTCCCCGCCTATGATTCCCCACCTCAGATTCCCTGCCTCCGATTCCCTGCCTCAGATTCCCTGCCTCTCTTTCCCTGCCTCTATTTCCGTGCCTCTTTCTCTGCATCTCGTTTCCCACATCTCATTTTCCCCCTCTGATAACCCACCTCAGATTCCCTGCCTCCGATTCCCTGCCTCAGATTCCCTGCCTCTGATCCCTGCCTCTGATTCCCCGCCTCTGATTCCCTGCCTCTGATTCCCCGCCTATGTTTACCCGCCTCTGTTTATCCGCCTGTTTCCCACATCTCTTTCCCCACCTCTGATTCCACACCTCTGATTCCCCGCCTCTGTTTCCCCGCCTCTGATTCCCCGCCTCTGATTCACCGCCTCCCTTTCCGCGCAACTTTCCTGGCCTACTTTTCCATACATCTCTTTCCCCACCTCTGATTCACCGCCTCCGATTCCACACCTCTGATTCCCCGCCTCTGATTCCCCGCATCTGATTCCCCGCCTCTGATTCCCCGCCTATGATTCCCCGCCTCAGATTCCCTGCCTCTGATTCCCCACCTCTGATTCCCTGCCTCTGATTCCCCGCGTCTGATTCCCTGCCTCTGATTCCCCGCCTATGTTTAACCGCCTGTTTCCCCACATCTCTTTCCACACCTCTGATTCCACGCCTCTGATTCCCCGCCTCTGATTCCCCGCCTCTGATACCCTGCCTCTCTTTCCCTGCCTCTATTTCCGTGCCTCTTTCTCTGCATCTCGTTTCCCACATCTCACTTTCCCCCTCTGATAACCCACCTCAGATTCCCTGCCTCCGATTCCCTGCCTCAGATTCCCTGCCTCTGATCCCTGCCTCTGATTCCCCGCCTCTGATTCCCTGCCTCTGATTCCCCGCCTATGTTTACCCGCCTCTGTTTATCCGCCTGTTTCCCACATCTCTTTCCCCACCTCTGATTCCACACCTCTGATTCCCCACCTCTGTTTCCCCGCCTCTGATTCCCCGCCTCTGATTCACAACCTCCCTTTCCGCGCAACTTTCCTGGCCTACTTTTCCATACATCTCTTTCCCCACCTCTGATTCCCCGCCTCTGATTCCCTGCCTCTGATTCCCCGCCGATGTTTACCAGCCTCTGTTTACCCGCCTGTTTCCCCACATCTCTTTCCTCACCTCTTAATCCACACATCTAATTCCCCGCCTCTGATTGCCCGCCTCTGATTCCCTGCCTCTGATTCCCCGCCTCGGATTCCCTGCCTCTGATTCCCCGCCTATGTTTACCCGTCTCTGTTTCCCCACCTCAGGTTCCCCGCCTCAGATTTGCTGCCTCTGATTCCCCGCCTCTGATTCCCCGCCTCTGATTCCCCGCCTCTGATTCCCCACCTCTGATTCACTGCCTCCCTTTCCGCGCAACTTTCCCGGCCTACATTTCCCCACATATCTTTCCCCGCCTCAGATTCCACGCCTCTGATTCCCCGCCTCTGATTGCCCGCCTCTGATTCCCTGCCTCTGATTCCCTGCCTCAGATTCCCTGCCTCAGATTCCCTTCATCTGATTCCCTGCCTCTGATTCCCTGCCTCTGATTCCCTGCCTCTGATTCCCCACCTATGTTTACCCGCCTCTGTTTACCCGCCTGTTTCCCCACATCTCTTTCTTCACCTCTGATTCCACGCATCTGATTCCCCGCCTCTCATTGCCCGCCTCTGATTCCCTGCCTCTGATTCCCCGCCTATGTTTACCCGCCTCTGTTTACCCGCCTGTTTCCCCACATCTCTTTCCTCACCTCTGATTCCACGCAACTAATTCCCCGCCTCTGATTGCCCGCCTCTGATTTCCTGCCTCTGATTCCCCGCCTCTGATTCCCCGCATCTGATTCCTCGCCTCTGATTCCACGCCTCTGATTCCCTGCCTCTGATTCCCCACCTATGTATAACCGCCTCTGTTTAACCACCTGTTTCCCCACAACCCTTTCCCCACCTCTGATTCCACGCCTCTGATTCCCCGCCTCTGATTGCCTGCCTCTGATTTCCTGCCTCTTATTCCCCGCCTCTGATTCCCCACCTCTGATACCCCGCCTCTGATTCCCCACCTCTGTTTCCATGCATCTGATTCGCCGCCTCGGATTCCCCGCCACTGATTCCCCGCCTCTGATTCCCCGCCTCTGACTCCCCGCCTCTGATTCCCTGCCTCTGAAAACCTGCCTCTGATTCCCTGCCTCTGATTCTCTGCCTCTTATTCCCTGCCTCTGATTCCCTGCCTCTGATTCCCCACCTCTGATTCCCCGCCTCCGATTCCACACCTCTGATTCCCCGCCTCTGATTCCCCGCATCTGATTCCCCGCCTCTGATTCCCCGCCTATGATTCCCCACCTCAGATTCCCTGCCTCCGATTCCCTGCCTCAGATTCCCTGCCTCTCTTTCCCTGCCTCTATTTCCGTGCCTCTTTCTCTGCATCTCGTTTCCCACATCTCATTTTCCCCCTCTGATAACCCACCTCAGATTCCCTGCCTCCGATTCCCTGCCTCAGATTCCCTGCCTCTGATCCCTGCCTCTGATTCCCCGCCTCTGATTCCCTGCCTCTGATTCCCCGCCTATGTTTACCCGCCTCTGTTTATCCGCCTGTTTCCCACATCTCTTTCCCCACCTCTGATTCCACACCTCTGATTCCCCGCCTCTGTTTCCCCGCCTCTGATTCCCCGCCTCTGATTCACCGCCTCCCTTTCCGCGCAACTTTCCTGGCCTTCTTTTCCATACATCTCTTTCCCCACCTCTGATTCACCGCCTCCGATTCCACACCTCTGATTCCCCGCCTCTGATTCCCCGCATCTGATTCCCCGCCTCTGATTCCCCGCCTATGATTCCCCGCCTCAGATTCCCTGCCTCTGATTCCCCACCTCTGATTCCCTGCCTCTGATTCCCCGCGTCTGATTCCCTGCCTCTGATTCCCCGCCTATGTTTAACCGCCTGTTTCCCCACATCTCTTTCCACACCTCTGATTCCACGCCTCTGATTCCCCGCCTCTGATTCCCCGCCTCTGATACCCTGCCTCTCTTTCCCTGCCTCTATTTCCGTGCCTCTTTCTCTGCATCTCGTTTCCCACATCTCACTTTCCCCCTCTGATAACCCACCTCAGATTCCCTGCCTCCGATTCCCTGCCTCAGATTCCCTGCCTCTGATCCCTGCCTCTGATTCCCCGCCTCTGATTCCCTGCCTCTGATTCCCCGCCTATGTTTACCCGCCTCTGTTTATCCGCCTGTTTCCCACATCTCTTTCCCCACCTCTGATTCCACACCTCTGATTCCCCACCTCTGTTTCCCCGCCTCTGATTCCCCGCCTCTGATTCACAACCTCCCTTTCCGCGCAACTTTCCTGGCCTACTTTTCCATACATCTCTTTCCCCACCTCTGATTCCCCGCCTCTGATTCCCTGCCTCTGATTCCCCGCAGATGTTTACCAGCCTCTGTTTACCCGCCTGTTTCCCCACATCTCTTTCCTCACCTCTTAATCCACACATCTAATTCCCCGCCTCTGATTGCCCGCCTCTGATTCCCTGCCTCTGATTCCCCGCCTCGGATTCCCTGCCTCTGATTCCCCGCCTATGTTTACCCGTCTCTGTTTCCCCACCTCAGGTTCCCCGCCTCAGATTTGCTGCCTCTGATTCCCCGCCTCTGATTCCCCGCCTCTGATTCCCCGCCTCTGATTCCCCACCTCTGATTAACTGCCTCCCTTTCCGCGCAACTTTCCCGGCCTACATTTCCCCACATATCTTTCCCCGCCTCAGATTCCACGCCTCTGATTCCCCGCCTCTGATTGCCCGCCTCTGATTCCCTGCCTCTGATTCCCTGCCTCAGATTCCCTGCCTCAGATTCCCTTCATCTGATTCCCTGCCTCTGATTCCCTGCCTCTGATTCCCTGCCTCTGATTCCCCACCTATGTTTACCCGCCTCTGTTTACCCGCCTGTTTCCCCACATCTCTTTCTTCACCTCTGATTCCACGCATCTGATTCCCCGCCTCTCATTGCCCGCCTCTGATTCCCTGCCTCTGATTCCCCGCCTATGTTTACCCGCCTCTGTTTACCCGCCTGTTTCCCCACATCTCTTTCCTCACCTCTGATTCCACGCAACTAATTCCCCGCCTCTGATTGCCCGCCTCTGATTTCCTGCCTCTGATTCCCCGCCTCTGATTCCCCGCATCTGATTCCTCGCCTCTGATTCCACGCCTCTGATTCCCTGCCTCTGATTCCCCACCTATGTATAACCGCCTCTGTTTAACCACCTGTTTCCCCACAACCCTTTCCCCACCTCTGATTCCACGCCTCTGATTCCCCGCCTCTGATTGCCTGCCTCTGATTTCCTGCCTCTTATTCCCCGCCTCTGATTCCCCACCTCTGATACCCCGCCTCTGATTCCCCACCTCTGTTTCCATGCATCTGATTCGCCGCCTCGGATTCCCCGCCACTGATTCCCCGCCTCTGATTCCCCGCCTCTGACTCCCCGCCTCTGATTCCCTGCCTCTGAAAACCTGCCTCTGATTCCCTGCCTCTGATTCTCTGCCTCTTATTCCCTGCCTCTGATTCCCTGCCTCTGATTCCCCACCTCTGATTCCCCGCCTCCGATTCCGCACCTCTGATTCCACGCCTCAGATTCCCTGGTCCGATTCCCTGCCTCAGATTCCCTGCCTCTGATTCCCTGCCTCTGATTCCCCACCTCTGATTCCCTGCCTCTGATTCCCTGCATCTGATTCCCCGCCTCTGATTCCCCACCTATGATTCCCCGCCTCAGATTCCCTGGTCCGATTCCCTGCCTCAGATTCCCTGCCTCTGATTCCCTGCCTCTGATTCCCCGCCTCTGATTCCCCGCCTCTGATTCCCAGCCTCTGATTCCCCGCCTCTGATTCCCCACCTCTGATTCACTGCCTCCCTTTCCGCGCAACTTTGCCGGCCTACATTTCCCCACATATCTTTCCCCACCTCTCATTCCACGCCTCTGATTCCCCGCCTCTGATTGCCCGCCTCTGATTCCCGGCCTCTGATTCCCTGCCTCAGATTCCCTGCCTCAGATTCCCTTCATCTGATTCCCTGCCTCTGATTCCCCGCCTCTGATTCCCTGCCTCTGATTCCCCGCCTATGTTTACCCGCCTCTGTTTACCCGCCTGTTTCCCCACATCTCTTTCCTCACCTCTGATTCCACACATCAAATTCCCCGCCTCTGATTGCCCGCCTCTGATTCCCTTCCTCTGATTCCCCGCCTATGTTTACCCGCCTCTGTTTCCCCACCTCAGGTTCCCCGCCTCAGATTCGCTGCCTCTGATTCCCTGCCTCTGATTCTCTGCCTCTGATTCCCTGCATCTGATTGCCCGCCTCAAATACTCCGCCTCTGATTCCCCGCCTCTGATGCCCCGCATCTGATTCCCCACCTCTGATTCCCCGCCTCTGATTCCCCGCCCCTGATTCCCCGCCACTGATTCCCCGCCTCTGATTCCCCGCCTCTGATTCCCCGCCTCTGATTCCCCGCCTCTGATTCCCCACCTCTGATTCACTGCCTCCCTTTCCGCGCAACTTTCCCGGCCTACATTTCCCCACATATCTTTCCCCGCCTCTGATTCCACGCCTCTGATTCCCCGCCTCTGATTGCCCGCCTCTGATTCCCTGCCTCTGATTCCCTGCCTCAGATTCCCTGCCTCAGATTCCCTTCATCTGATTCCCTGCCTCTGATTCCCCGCCTCTGATTCCCTGCCTCTGATTCCCCGCCTATGTTTACCCGCCTCTGTTTACCCGCCTGTTTCCCCACATCTCTTTCTTCACCTCTGATTCCACGCATCTGATTCCCCGCCCCTCATTGCCCGCCTCAGATTTCCTGCCTCTGATTCCCCACCTCTGATTCCCCGCCTCTAATAACCCACATCTGATTCCCCGCCTCTGATTCCCCGCATCTGATTCCCCGCCTCTGATTCCCCCCTCTGATTCCCCACTTCTGATTCCCCGCCTCAGATTCCCTGCCTCTGAATCCCTGCATCAGATTCCCTCCATCTGATTCAATGCCTCTGATTCCCCGCCTCTGATTCCCTGCCTCTGATTCTCCACCTATGTATACCCACCTGTGTTTACCCGCCAGTTTCGCCACATCTCTTTCCCCACTTCTGATTCCAAGCCACCGATTCCCCGCCTCTGATTGCCTGCCTCTGATTTCCTGCCTCTGATTCCCCGCCTCTGATTCCCCGCCTATGATTCCCCGCCTCTGATTCCCCGCCTCTGATTCCCCGCCTCTGATTCCACACCTCTGATTCACTGCCTCCCTTTCCGCGCAACTTTCCCGGCCTACATTTCCCCACATATCTTTCCCCGCCTCTGATTCCATGCCTCTGATTCCCCGCCTCTGATTCCCCGCCTCTGATTCCCCGCCCCTGATTCCCCGCCTTTGTTTACCCGCCTCTTTTTACCCACCTGTTTCCCCACATCTCTTTCCTCACCTCTGATTCCACTCATCTAATTCCCCGCCTCTGAATCCCCGCCTCTGATTGCCCGCCTCTGATTCCCGCACCTCTGATTCCCTGCCTCTGATTCCCCGCCTCTGATTCACCGCCTCCCTTTCCGCGCAACTTTCCTGGCCTACATTTCCCCACATCTCTTTCCCCACCTCTGATTCCACGCCTCTGATTCCCCGCCTCTGATTGCCCGCCTCTGATACCCCGCCTGTGATTCCCCGCCTCTGATTCCCCGTCTCTGATTCCCCGCCTCTGATACCCCGCCTATGAATCCCCGCCTCTGATTCCCCGCCCCTGATTCCCCGCCTCTGATTCCCCGCCTCTGATTCCCAGCCTCTGATTCCCCGCCTCTGATTCCCCACCTCTGATTCACTGCCGCCCTTTCCGCGCAACTTTGCCGGCCTACATTTCCCCACATATCTTTCCCCGCCTCTGATTCCACACCTCTGATTCCCCGCCTCTGATTGCCCGCCTCTGATTCCCGGCCTCTGATTCCCTGCCTCAGATTCCCTGCCTCAGATTCCCTTCATCTGATTCCCTGCCTCTGATTCCCCGCCTCTGATTCCCTGGCTCTGATTCCCAGCCTATGTTTACCCGCATCTGTTTACCCGCCTGTTTCCCCACATCTCTTTCCTCACCTCTGATTCCACACATCTAATTCCCCGCCTCTGATTGCCCGCCTCTGATTTCCTGCCTCTGATTCCCCACCTCTGATTCCCCGCCTCTGATACCCTGCATCTGATTCCCCGCCTCTGATTCCCCGCATCTGATTCCCCGCCTCTGATTCCCCACCTCTGATTCCCCGCCTCTGATTCACAGCCTCTGATTCCCCGCCTCTGATTCCCTGCCTCTGATTCCCCGCCTATGTTTACCCGCCTCTGTTTACCCGCCTGTTTCCCCACATCTCTTTCCTCACCTGTGATTCCACGCATCTAATTCCCCGCCTCTGATTGCCCGCCTCTGATTTCCTGCCTCTGATTCCCCGCCTCTGATTCCCCGCATCTGATTCCCCGCCTCTGATTCCCCGCCTCTGATTCCCCGCCTCTGATTCTCTGCCTCTGATTCCCCACCTATGTATAACCGCCTCTGTTTAACCACCTGTTTCCCCACAACCCTTTCCCCACCTCTGATTCCACGCCTCTGATTCCCCGCCTCTGATTGCCTGCCTCTGATTTCCTGCCTCTGATTCCCCGCCTCTGATTCCCCGCCTCTGATACCCAGCCTCTGATTCCCCACCTCTGTTTCCCTGCATCTGATTCGCCGCCTCGGATTCCCCGCCACTGATTCCCCGCCTCTGATTCCCCGCCTCTGACTCCCCACCTCTGATTCCCTGCCTCTGAAAACCTGCCTCTGATTCCCTGCCTCTGATTCTCTGCCTCTTATTCCCTGCCTCTGATTCCCTGCCTCTGATTGCCCACCTATGAGTCCCCGCCTCCGATTCCGCACCTCTGATTCCCCGCCTCTGATTCCCCGCATCTGATTCCCCGCCTCTGATTCTCCGCCTATGATTCCCCGCATCAGATTCCCTGCCTCCGATTCCCTGCCTCAGATTCCCTGCCTCTGATTCCCTGCCTCTGATTCCCCACCTCTGATTCCCTGCCTCTGATTCCCCGCCTCTGATTCCCTGCCTCTGATTCCCCGCCTATGTTTACCCGCCTGTTTCCCCACATCTCTTTCCCCACCTCTGATTCCACGCATCTGATTCCCCGCCTCTGATTCACCGCCTCCCTTTCCGCGCAACTTTCCTGGCCTACTTTTCCATACATCTCTTTCCCCACCTCTGATTCCACACCTCTGATTCCCCGCCTCTGATTGCCCGCCTCTGATTCCCAGCCTCTGATTCCCCGCCTCTGATTCCCCGCCTTTGATACCCCGCCTCTGAATCCCAGCCTCTGATTCCCCGCCTCTGATTCCCAGCCTCTGATTCCCCGCCTCTGATTCCCCACATCTGATTCACTGCCTCCCTTTCCGCGCAACTTTTCCGGCCTACATTTCCCCACATATCTTTCCCCACCTCTGATTCCACGCCTCTGATTCCCCTCCTCTGATTGCCCGCCTCTGATTCCCGGCCTCTGATTCCCTGCCTCAGATTCCCTGCCTCAGATACCCTTCATCTGATTCCCTGCCTCTGATTCCCCGCCTCTGATTCCCTGCCTCTGATTCCCCGCATATGTTTACCCGCCTCTGTTTACCCGCCTGTTTCCCCACATCTCTTTCCTCACCTCTGATTCCACGCATCTAATTCCCCGCCTCTGATTGCCAGCCTCTGATTTCCTGCCTCTGATTCCCCGCCTCTGATTCCCCGCATCTGATTCCCCGCCTCTGATTCCCCGCCTCTGATTCCCCGCCTCTGATTCCCTGCCTCTGAATCCCCACCTATGTATAACCGCCTCTGTTTAACCACCTGTTTCCCCACAACCCTTTCCCCACCTCTGATTCCATGCCTCTGATTCCCCGCCTCTGATTGCCTGCCTCTGATTTCCTGCCTCTGATTCCCCGCCTCTGATTCCCCGCCTCTGATACCCAGCCTCTGATTCCCCACCTCTGTTTCCCTGCATCTGATTCGCCGCCTCGGATTCCCCGCCACTGATTCCCCGCCTCTGATTCCCCGCCTCTGACTCCCCGCCTCTGATTGCCTGCCTCTGAAAACCTGCCTCTGATTCCCTGCCTCTGATTCTCTGCCTCTTATTCCCTGCCTCTGATTCCCTGCCTCTGATTCCCCACCTCTGATTCCCCGCCTCCGATTCCACACCTCTGATTCCCCGCCTCTGATTCCCCGCATCTGATTCCACGCCTCTGATTCCCCGCCTCTGTTTCCCCGCCTCTGATTCCCCGCCTCTGATTCACCGCCTCCCTTTCCGCGCAACTTTCCTGGCCTACTTTTCCATACATCTCTTTCCCCGCCTCTGATTGCCCGCCTCTGATTCCCAGGCTCTGATTCCCCGCCACTGATTCCCCGTCACTGATTCCCCTCCTCTGATACCCCTCCTCTGATTCCCTGCCTCTGATTCCCCGCCTCTGATTCCCTGCCTCTGATTCCCCGCCTATGTTTACCCGCCTCTGTTTACCCGCCTGTTTCCCCACATCTCTTTCCTCACCTCTGATTCCACACATCAAATTCCCCGCCTCTGATTTCCCGCCTCTGATTCCCTTCCTCTGATTCCCCGCCTATGTTTACCCGCCTCTGTTTCCCCACCTCAGGTTCCCCGCCTCAGATTCGCTGCCTCTGATTCCCTGCCTCTGATTCTCTGCCTCTGATTCCCTGCATCTGATTGCCCGCCTCAAATACTCCGCCTCTGATTCCCCGCCTCTGATGCCCCGCATCTGATTCCCCACCTCTGATTCCCCGCCTCTGATTCCCCGCCCCTGATTCCCCGCCACTGATTCCCCGCCTCTGATTCCCCGCCTCTGATTCCCCGCCTCTGATTCCCCGCCTCTGATTCCCCACCTCTGATTCACTGCCTCCCTTTCCGCGCAACTTTCCCGGACTACATTTCCCCACATATCTTTCCCCGCCTCTGATTCCACGCCTCTGATTCCCCGCCTCTGATTGCCCGCCTCTGATTCCCTGCCTCTGATTCCCTGCCTCAGATTCCCTGCCTCAGATTCCCTTCATCTGATTCCCTGCCTCTGATTCCCCGCCTCTGATTCCCTGCCTCTGATTCCCCGCCTATGTTTACCCGCCTCTGTTTACCCGCCTGTTTCCCCACATCTCTTTCTTCACCTCTGATTCCACGCATCTGATTCCCCGCCCCTCATTGCCCGCCTCAGATTTCCTGCCTCTGATTCCCCACCTCTGATTCCCCGCCTCTAATAACCCACATCTGATTCCCCGCCTCTGATTCCCCGCATCTGATTCCCCGCCTCTGATTCCCCCCTCTGATTCCCCACTTCTGATTCCCCGCCTCAGATTCCCTGCCTCTGAATCCCTGCATCAGATTCCCTCCATCTGATTCAATGCCTCTGATTCCCCGCCTCTGATTCCCTGCCTCTGATTCTCCACCTATGTATACCCACCTGTGTTTACCCGCCAGTTTCGCCACATCTCTTTCCCCACTTCTGATTCCAAGCCACCGATTCCCCGCCTCTGATTGCCTGCCTCTGATTTCCTGCCTCTGATTCCCCGCCTCTGATTCCCCGCCTATGATTCCCCGCCTCTGATTCCCCGCCTCTGATTCCCCGCCTCTGATTCCACACCTCTGATTCACTGCCTCCCTTTCCGCGCAACTTTCCCGGCCTACATTTCCCCACATATCTTTCCCCGCCTCTGATTCCATGCCTCTGATTCCCCGCCTCTGATTCCCCGCCTCTGATTCCCCGCCCCTGATTCCCCGCCTTTGTTTACCCGCCTCTTTTTACCCACCTGTTTCCCCACATCTCTTTCCTCACCTCTGATTCCACGCATCTAATTCCCCGCCTCTGAATCCCCGCCTCTGATTGCCCGCCTCTGATTCCCGCACCTCTGATTCCCTGCCTCTGATTCCCCGCCTCTGATTCACCGCCTCCCTTTCCGCGCAACTTTCCTGGCCTACATTTCCCCACATCTCTTTCCCCACCTCTGATTCCACGCCTCTGATTCCCCGCCTCTGATTGCCCGCCTCTGATACCCCGCCTGTGATTCCCCGCCTCTGATTCCCCGTCTCTGATTCCCCGCCTCTGATACCCCGCCTATGAATCCCCGCCTCTGATTCCCCGCCCCTGATTCCCCGCCTCTGATTCCCCGCCTCTGATTCCCAGCCTCTGATTCCCCGCCTCTGATTCCCCACCTCTGATTCACTGCCGCCCTTTCCGCGCAACTTTGCCGGCCTACATTTCCCCACATATCTTTCCCCGCCTCTGATTCCACACCTCTGATTCCCCGCCTCTGATTGCCCGCCTCTGATTCCCGGCCTCTGATTCCCTGCCTCAGATTCCCTGCCTCAGATTCCCTTCATCTGATTCCCTGCCTCTGATTCCCCGCCTCTGATTCCCTGGCTCTGATTCCCCGCCTATGTTTACCCGCATCTGTTTACCCGCCTGTTTCCCCACATCTCTTTCCTCACCTCTGATTCCACACATCTAATTCCCCGCCTCTGATTGCCCGCCTCTGATTTCCTGCCTCTGATTCCCCACCTCTGATTCCCCGCCTCTGATACCCTGCATCTGATTCCCCGCCTCTGATTCCCCGCATCTGATTCCCCGCCTCTGATTCCCCACCTCTGATTCCCCGCCTCTGATTCCCAGCCTCTGATTCCCCGCCTCTGATTCCCTGCCTCTGATTCCCCGCCTATGTTTACCCGCCTCTGTTTACCCGCCTGTTTCCCCACATCTCTTTCCTCACCTGTGATTCCACGCATCTAATTCCCCGCCTCTGATTGCCCGCCTCTGATTTCCTGCCTCTGATTCCCCGCCTCTGATTCCCCGCATCTGATTCCCCGCCTCTGATTCCCCGCCTCTGATTCCCCGCCTCTGATTCTCTGCCTCTGATTCCCCACCTATGTATAACCGCCTCTGTTTAACCACCTGTTTCCCCACAACCCTTTCCCCAACTCTGATTCCACGCCTCTGATTCCCCGCCTCTGATTGCCTGCCTCTGATTTCCTGCCTCTGATTCCCCGCCTCTGATTCCCCGCCTCTGATACCCAGCCTCTGATTCCCCACCTCTGTTTCCCTGCATCTGATTCGCCGCCTCGGATTCCCCGCCACTGATTCCCCGCCTCTGATTCCCCGCCTCTGACTCCCCGCCTCTGATTCCCTGCCTCTGAAAACCTGCCTCTGATTCCCTGCCTCTGATTCTCTGCCTCTTATTCCCTGCCTCTGATTCCCTGCCTCTGATTGCCCACCTATGAGTCCCCGCCTCCGATTCCGCACCTCTGATTCCCCGCCTCTGATTCCCCGCATCTGATTCCCCGCCTCTGATTCTCCGCCTATGATTCCCCGCATCAGATTCCCTGCCTCCGATTCCCTGCCTCAGATTCCCTGCCTCTGATTCCCTGCCTCTGATTCCCCACCTCTGATTCCCTGCCTCTGATTCCCCGCCTCTGATTCCCTGCCTCTGATTCCCCGCCTATGTTTACCCGCCTGTTTCCCCACATCTCTTTCCCCACCTCTGATTCCACGCATCTGATTCCCCGCCTCTGATTCACCGCCTCCCTTTCCGCGCAACTTTCCTGGCCTACTTTTCCATACATCTCTTTCCCCACCTCTGATTCCACACCTCTGATTCCCCGCCTCTGATTGCCCGCCTCTGATTCCCAGCCTCTGATTCCCCGCCTCTGATTCCCCGCCTTTGATACCCCGCCTCTGAATCCCAGCCTCTGATTCCCCGCCTCTGATTCCCAGCCTCTGATTCCCCGCCTCTGATTCCCCACATCTGATTCACTGCCTCCCTTTCCGCGCAACTTTGCCGGCCTACATTTCCCCACATATCTTTCCCCACCTCTGATTCCACGCCTCTGATTCCCCTCCTCTGATTGCCCGCCTCTGATTCCCGGCATCTGATTCCCTGCCTCAGATTCCCTGCCTCAGATACCCTTCATCTGATTCCCTGCCTCTGATTCCCCGCCTCTGATTCCCTGCCTCTGATTCCCCGCATATGTTTACCCGCCTCTGTTTACCCGCCTGTTTCCCCACATCTCTTTCCTCACCTCTGATTCCACGCATCTAATTCCCCGCCTCTGATTGCCAGCCTCTGATTTCCTGCCTCTGATTCCCCGCCTCTGATTCCCCGCATCTGATTCCCCGCCTCTGATTCCCCGCCTCTGATTCCCCGCCTCTGATTCCCTGCCTCTGAATCCCCACCTATGTATAACCGCCTCTGTTTAACCACCTGTTTCCCCACAACCCTTTCCCCACCTCTGATTCCATGCCTCTGATTCCCCGCCTCTGATTGCCTGCCTCTGATTTCCTGCCTCTGATTCCCCGCCTCTGATTCCCCGCCTCTGATACCCAGCCTCTGATTCCCCACCTCTGTTTCCCTGCATCTGATTCGCCGCCTCGGATTCCCCGCCACTGATTCCCCGCCTCTGATTCCCCGCCTCTGACTCCCCGCCTCTGATTCCCTGCCTCTGAAAACCTGCCTCTGATTCCCTGCCTCTGATTCTCTGCCTCTTATTCCCTGCCTCTGATTCCCTGCCTCTGATTCCCCACCTCTGATTCCCCGCCTCCGATTCCACATCTCTGATTCCCCGCCTCTGATTCCCCGCATCTGATTCCACGCCTCTGATTCCCCGCCTCTGTTTCCCCGCCTCTGATTCCCCGCCTCTGATTCACCGCCTCCCTTTCCGCGCAACTTTCCTGGCCTACTTTTCCATACATCTCTTTCCCCGCCTCTGATTGCCCGCCTCTGATTCCCAGCCTCTGATTCCCCGCCACTGATTCCCCGTCACTGATTCCCCTCCTCTGATACCCCGCCTCTGAATCCCAGCCTCTGATTCCCCGCCTCTGATTCCCAGCCTCTGATTCCCCGCCTCTGATTCCCCGTCACTGATTCCCCGCCTCTGATACCCCGCCTCTGAATCCCAGCCTCTGATTCCCCGCCTCTGATTCCCAGCCTCTGATTCCCCGCCTCTGATTCCCTGCCTCTGATTCCCCGCCTATGTTTATCCGCCTCCGTTTACACACCTGTTTCCCCACATCTCTTTCCTCACCTCTGATTCCACGCATCTAATTCCCCGCCTCTGATTGCCCGCCTCAGATTTCCTGCCTCTGATTCCGCACCTCTGATTCCCTGCCTCTGATACCCTGCATCTGATTCCCTGCTTCTGATTCCCCGCATCTGATTCCCCGCCTCTGATTCCCCGCCTCTGATTCCCCGCCTCTGATTCCCCACTTCAGATTCCCCGCCTCTGATTCCCTGCATCAGATTCCCTTCATCTGATTCCCTGCCTCTGATTCCCCGCCTCTGACTCCCTGCCTCTGATTCCCTGCCTCTGATTTCCTGCTTCTGATTCCCCGCCTCTGATTCCCCGCCTCTGATACCCCGCCTCTGATTCCCCACCTCTGATTCCCTGCATCTGATTCCCCGCCTCGGATTCCCCGCCTCTGATTCCCCGCCTCTGATTCCCCGCCTCTGATTCCCCACCTCTGATTCCCTGCCTCTGAAAACCTGCCTCTGATTCCCTGCCTCTGATTCTCTGCCTCTGATTCCCTGCCTCTGACTCCCTGCCTCTGATTCCCCACCTCCGATTCCCTTCCTCCGATTCCACACCTCTGATTCCCTGCCTCTGATTCCCCGCCTCTGATTCCCCGCCTCCCTTTCCGCGCAACTTTCCTGGCCTACGTTTCCCCACATCTCTTTCCCCACCTCTGATTCCACGCCTCTGATTCCCCGACTCTGATTGCCCGCCTCTGATACCCCGCCTCTGATTCCCCGCCTCTGATTCCCCGTCTCTGATTCCCCGCCTCTGATACCCCGCCTATGAATCCCCGCCTCTGATTCCCCGCCCCTGATTCCCCACCTCTGATTCACTGCCGCCCTTTCCGCGCAACTTTGCCGGCCTACATTTCCCCACATATCTTTCCCCGCCTCTGATTCCACACCTCTGATTCCCCGCCTCTGATTGCCTGCCTCTGATTCCCGGCCTCTGATTCCCTGCCTCAGATTCCCTGCCTCAGATTCCCTTCATCTGATTCCCTGCCTCTGATTCCCCGCCTCTGATTCCCTGCCTCTGATTCCCCGCCTATGTTTACCCGCATCTGTTTACCCGCCTGTTTCCCCACATCTCTTTCCTCACCTCTGATTCCACACATCTAATTCCCCGCCTCTGATTGCCCGCCTCTGATTTCCTGCCTCTGATTCCCCACCTCTGATTCCCCGCCTCTGATACCCTGCATCTGATTCCTCGCCTCTAGTTCCCCGCATCTGATTCCCCGCCTCTGATTCCCCGCCTCTGATTCCCCGCCTCTGATTCCCCGCCTCTGATTCCCCGCCTCTGATTTCCTGCCTCTGATTCCCCGCCTATGTTTACCCGCCTCTGTTTACCCGCCTGTTTCCCCACATCTCTTTCCTCACCTCTGATTCCACGCATCTAATTCCCCGCCTCTGATTGCCCGACTCTGATTTCCTGCATCTGATTCCTCGCCTCTGGTTCCCCGCATCTGATTCCCCGCCTCTGATTCCCCGCCTCTGATTCCCAGCCTCTGATTCCCCGCCTCTGATTCCCCACCTCTGATTCACTGCCGCCGTTTCCGCGCAACTTTGCCGGCCTACATTTCCCCACATATCTTTCCCCGCCTCTGATTCCACACCTCTGATTCCCCGCCTCTGATTGCCCGCCTCTGATTCCCGGCCTCTGATTCCCTGCCTCTGATTCCCCGCCTCTGATTCCCTGGCTCTGATTCCCCGCCTATGTTTACCCGCATCTGTTTACCCGCCTGTTTCCCCACATCTCTTTCCTCACCTCTGATTCCACACATCTAATTCCCCGCCTCTGATTGCCCGCCTCTGATTTCCTGCCTCTGATTCCCCACCTCTGATTCCCCGCCTCTGATACCCTGCATCTGATTCCCCGCCTCTGATTCCCCGCATCTGATTCCCCGCCTCTGATTCCCCACCTCTGATTCCCCGCCTCTGATTCCCAGCCTCTGATTCCCCGCCTCTGATTCCCTGCCTCTGATTCCCCGCCTATGTTTACCCGCCTCTGTTTACCCGCCTGTTTCCCCACATCTCTTTCCTCACCTGTGATTCCACGCATCTAATTCCCCGCCTCTGATTGCCCGCCTCTGATTTCCTGCCTCTGATTCCCCGCCTCTGATTCCCCGCATCTGATTCCCCGCCTCTGATTCCCCGCCTCTGATTCCCCGCCTCTGATTCCCTGCCTCTGATTCCCCACCTATGTATAACCGCCTCTGTTTAACCACCTGTTTCCCCACAACCCTTTCCCCACCTCTGATTCCACGCCTCTGATTCCCCGCCTCTGATTGCCTGCCTCAGATTTCCTGCCTCTGATTCCCCGCCTCTGATTCCCCGCCTCTGATACCCAGCCTCTGATTCCCCACCTCTGTTTCCCTGCATCTGATTCGCCGCCTCGGATTCCCCGCCACTGATTCCCCGCCTCTGATTCCCCGCCTCTGACTCCCACGCCTCTGATTCCCTGCCTCGGAAAACCTGCCTCTGATTCCCTGCCTCTGATTCTCTGCCTCTTATTCCCTGCCTCTGATTCCCTGCCTCTGATTCCCCACCTATGATTCCCCGCCTCCGATTCCGCACCTCTGATTCCCCGCCTCTGATTCCCCGCATCTGATTCCCCGCCTCTGATTCTCCGCCTATGATTCCCCGCCTCAGATTCCCTGCCTCCGATTCCCTGCCTCAGATTCCCTGCCTCTGATTCCCTGCCTCTGATTCCCCACCTCTGATTCCCTGCCTCTGATTCCCCGCCTCTGATTCCCTGCCTCTGATTCCCCGCCTATGTTTACCCGCCTGTTTCCCCACATCTCTTTCCCCACCTCTGATTCCACGCATCTGATTCCCCGTCTCTGATTCACCGCCTCCCTTTCCGCGCAACTTTCCTGGCCTACTTTTCCATACATCTCTTTCCCCACCTTTGATTCCACACCTCTAATTCCCCGCCTCTGATTGCCCGCCTCTGATTCCCAGCCTCTGATTCCCCGCCTCTGATTCCCCGCCTCTGATACCCCGCCTCTGAATCCCAGCCTCTGATTCCCCGCCTCTGATTCCCAGCCTCTGATTCCCCGCCTCTGATTCCCCACATCTGATTCACTGCCTCCCTTTCCGCGCAACTTTGCCGGCCTACATTTCCCCACATATCTTTCCCCACCTCTGATTCCACGCCTCTGATTCCCCGCCTCTGATTGCCCGCCTCTGATTCCCGGCCTCTGATTCCCTGCCTCAGATTCCCTGCCTCAGATTCCCTTCATCTGATTCCCTGCCTCTGATTCCCCGCCTCTGATTCCCTGCCTCTGATTCCCCGCCTATGTTTATCTGCCTCTGTTTACCCACCTGTTTCCCCACATCTCTTTCCTCACCTCTGATTCCACGCATCTAATTCCCCGCCTCTGATTGCCCGCCTCAGATTTCCTGCCTCTGATTCCCCACCTCTGATTCCCCGCCTCTTATACCCTGCATCTGATTCCCCACCTCTGATTCCCCGCCTCCGATTCCACACCTCTGATTCCCCGCCTCTGATTCCCCGCATCTGATTCAACGCCTCTGATTCCCCGCCTCTGTTTCCCCGCCTCTGATTCCCCGCCTCTGATTCACCGCCTCCCTTTCCGCGCAACTTTCCTGGCCTACTTTTCCATACATCTCTTTCCCCGCCTCTGATTGCCCGCCTCTGATTCCCAGCCTCTGATTCCCCGCCACTGATTCCCCGTCACTGATTCCCCTCCTCTGATACCCCGCCTCTGAATCCCAGCCTCTGATTCCCCGCCTCTGATTCCCAGCCTCTGATTCCCCGCCTCTGATTCCCCGTCACTGATTCCCCGCCTCTGATACCCCGCCTCTGAATCCCAGCCTCTGATTCCCCGCCTCTGATTCCCAGCCTCTGATTCCCCGCCTCTGATTCCCTGCCTCTGATTCCCCGCCTATGTTTATCCGCCTCCGTTTACACACCTGTTTCCCCACATCTCTTTCCTCACCTCTGATTCCACGCATCTAATTCCCCGCCTCTGATTGCCCGCCTCAGATTTCCTGCCTCTGATTCCGCACCTCTGATTCCCCGCCTCTGATACCCTGCATCTGAAAACCTGCCTCTGATTCCCTGCCTCTGATTCCCTGCATCAGATTCCCTTCATCTGATTCCCTGCCTCTGATTCCCCGCCTCTGATTCCCTGCCTCTGATTCCCTGCCTCTGATTTCCTGCTTCTGATTCCCCGCCTCTGATTCCCCGCCTCTGATACCCCGCCTCTGATTCCCCACCTCTGATTCCCTGCATCTGATTCCCCGCCTCGGATTCCCCGCCTCTGATTCCCCGCCTCTGATTCCCCGCCTCTGATTCCCCACCTCTGATTCCCTGCCTCAGAAAACCTGCCTCTGATTCCCTGCCTCTGATTCTCTGCCTCTGATTCCCTGCCTCTGACTCCCTGCCTCTGATTCCCCACCTCCGATTCCCCGCCTCCGATTCCGCACCTCTGATTCCCTGCCTCTGATTCCCCGCCTCTGATTCCCCGCCTCCCTTTCCGCGCAACTTTCCTGGCCTACGTTTCCCCACATCTCTTTCCCCACCTCTGATTCCACGCCTCTGATTCCCCGACTCTGATTGCCCGCCTCTGATACCCCGCCTCTGATTCCCCGCCTCTGATTCCCCGTCTCTGATTCCCCGCCTCTGATACCCCGCCTATGAATCCCCGCCTCTGATTCCCCGCCCCTGATTCCCCGCCTCTGATTCCCCGCCTCTGATTCCCAGCCTCTGATTCCCCGCCTCTGATTCCCCACCTCTGATTCACTGCCGCCCTTTCCGCGCAACTTTGCCGGCCTACATTTCCCCACATATCTTTCCCCGCCTCTGATTCCACACCTCTGATTCCCCGCCTCTGATTGCCCGCCTCTGATTCCCGGCCTCTGATTCCCTGCCTCAGATTCCCTGCCTCAGATTCCCTTCATCTGATTCCCTGCCTCTGATTCCCCGCCTCTGATTCCCTGCCTCTGATTCCCCACCTATGTTTACCCGCATCTGTTTACCCGCCTGTTTCCCCACATCTCTTTCCTCAACTCTGATTCCACACATCTAATTCCCCGCCTCTGATTGCCCGCCTCTGATTTCCTGCCTCTGATTCCCCACCTCTGATTCCCCGCCTCTGATACCCTGCATCTGATTCCTCGCCTCTGGTTCCCCGCATCTGATTCCCCGCCTCTGATTCCGCGCCTCTGATTCCCCGCCTCTGATTCCCCGCCTCTGATTCCCCGCCTCTGATTTCCTTCCTCTGATTCCCCGCCTATGTTTACCCGCCTCTGTTTACCCGCCTGTTTCCCCACATCTCTTTCCTCACCTCTGATTCCACGCATCTAATTCCCCGCCTCTGATTGCCCGACTCTGATTTCCTGCATCTGATTCCTCGCCTCTGGTTCCCCGCATCTGATTCCCCGCCTCTGATTCCCCGCCTCTGATTCCCAGCCTCTGATTCCCCGCCTCTGATTCCCCACCTCTGATTCACTGCCGCCCTTTCCGCGCAACTTTGCCGGCCTACATTTCCCCACATATCTTTCCCCGCCTCTGATTCCACACCTCTGATTCCCCGCCTCTGATTGCCCGCCTCTGATTCCCGGCCTCTGATTCCCTGCCTCAGATTCCCTGCCTCAGATTCCCTTCATCTGATTCCCTGCCTCTGATTCCCCGCCTCTGATTCCCTGGCTCTGATTCCCCGCCTATGTTTACCCGCATCTGTTTACCCGCCTGTTTCCCCACATCTCTTTCCTCACCTCTGATTCCACACATCTAATTCCCCGCCTCTGATTGCCCGCCTCTGATTTCCTGCCTCTGATTCCCCACCTCTGATTCCCCGCCTCTGATACCCTGCATCTGATTCCCCGCCTCTGATTCCCCGCATCTGATTCCCCGCCTCTGATTCCCCACCTCTGATTCCCCGCCTCTGATTCCCAGCCTCTGATTCCCCGCCTCTGATTCCCTGCCTCTGATTCCCCGCCTATGTTTACCCGCCTCTGTTTACCCGCCTGTTTCCCCACATCTCTTTCCTCACCTGTGATTCCACGCATCTAATTCCCCGCCTCTGATTGCCCGCCTCTGATTTCCTGCCTCTGATTCCCCGCCTCTGATTCCCCGCATCTGATTCCCCGCCTCTGATTCCCCGCCTCTGATTCCCCGCCTCTGATTCCCTGCCTCTGATTCCCCACCTATGTATAACCGCCTCTGTTTAACCACCTGTTTCCCCACAACCCTTTCCCCACCTCTGATTCCACGCCTCTGATTCCCCGCCTCTGATTCCCCGCCTCTGATACCCAGCCTCTGATTCCCCACCTCTGTTTCCCTGCATCTGATTCGCCGCCTCGGATTCCCCGCCACTGATTCCCCGCCTCTGATTCCCCGCCTCTGACTCCCCGCCTCTGATTCCCTGCCTCTGAAAACCTGCCTCTGATTCCCTGCCTCTGATTCTCTGCCTCTTATTCCCTGCCTCTGATTCCCTGCCTCTGATTCCCCACCTATGATTCCCCGCCTCCGATTCCGCACCTCTGATTCCCCGCCTCTGATTCCCCGCATCTGATTCCCCGCCTCTGATTCTCCGCCTATGATTCCCCGCCTCAGATTCCCTGCCTCCGATTCCCTGCCTCAGATTCCCTGCCTCTGATTCCCTGCCTCTGATTCCCCACCTCTGATTCCCTGCCTCTGATTCCCCGCCTCTGATTCCCTGCCTCTGATTCCCCGCCTATGTTTACCCGCCTGTTTCCCCACATCTCTTTCCCCACCTCTGATTCCACGCATCTGATTCCCCGCCTCTGATTCACCGCCTCCCTTTCCGCGCAACTTTCCTGGCCTACTTTTCCATACATCTCTTTCCCCACCTCTGATTCCACACCTCTAATTCCCCGCCTCTGATTGCCCGCCTCTGATTCCCAGCCTCTGATTCCCCGCCTCTGATTCCCCGCCTCTGATACCCCGCCTCTGAATCCCAGCCTCTGATTCCCCGCCTCTGATTCCCAGCCTCTGATTCCCCGCCTCTGATTCCCCACATCTGATTCACTGCCTCCCTTTCCGCGCAACTTTGCCGGCCTACATTTCCCCACATATCTTTCCCCACCTCTGATTCCACGCCTCTGATTCCCCGCCTCTGATTGCCCGCCTCTGATTCCCGGCCTCTGATTCCCTGCCTCAGATTCCCTGCCTCAGATTCCCTTCATCTGATTCCCTGCCTCTGATTCCCCACCTATGATTCCCCGCCTCCGATTCCGCACCTCTGATTCCCCGCCTCTGATTCCCCGCATCTGATTCCCCGCCTCTGATTCTCCGCCTATGATTCCCCGCCTCAGATTCCCTGCCTCCGATTCCCTGCCTCAGATTCCCTGCCTCTGATTCCCTGCCTCTGATTCCCCACCTCTGATTCCCTGCCTCTGATTCCCCGCCTCTGATTCCCTGCCTCTGATTCCCCGCCTATGTTTACCCGCCTGTTTCCCCACATCTCTTTCCCCACCTCTGATTCCACGCATCTGATTCCCCGTCTCTGATTCACCGCCTCCCTTTCCGCGCAACTTTCCTGGCCTACTTTTCCATACATCTCTTTCCCCACCTTTGATTCCACACCTCTAATTCCCCGCCTCTGATTGCCCGCCTCTGATTCCCAGCCTCTGATTCCCCGCCTCTGATTCCCCGCCTCTGATACCCCGCCTCTGAATCCCAGCCTCTGATTCCCCGCCTCTGATTCCCAGCCTCTGATTCCCCGCCTCTGATTCCCCACATCTGATTCACTGCCTCCCTTTCCGCGCAACTTTGCCGGCCTACATTTCCCCACATATCTTTCCCCACCTCTGATTCCACGCCTCTGATTCCCCGCCTCTGATTGCCCGCCTCTGATTCCCGGCCTCTGATTCCCTGCCTCAGATTCCCTGCCTCAGATTCCCTTCATCTGATTCCCTGCCTCTGATTCCCCGCCTCTGATTCCCTGCCTCTGATTCCCCGCCTATGTTTATCTGCCTCTGTTTACCCACCTGTTTCCCCACATCTCTTTCCTCACCTCTGATTCCACGCATCTAATTCCCCGCCTCTGATTGCCCGCCTCAGATTTCCTGCCTCTGATTCCCCACCTCTGATTCCCCGCCTCTTATACCCTGCATCTGATTCCCCGCTTCTGATTCCCCGCATCTGATTCCCCGCCTCTGATTCCCCGCCTCTGATTCCCCGCCTCTGATTCCCCACCTCAGATTCCCCGCCTCTGATTCCCTGCATCAGATTCCCTTCATCTGATTCCCTGCCTCTGATTCCCCGCCTCTGATTCCCTGCCTCTGATTCCCTGCCTCTGATTTCCTGCTTCTGATTCCCCGCCTCTGATTCCCCGCCTCTGATACCCCGCCTCTGATTCCCCACCTCTGATTCCCTGCATCTGATTCCCCGCCTCGGATTCCCCGCCTCTGATTCCCCGCCTCTGATTCCCCGCCTCTGATTCCCCACCTCTGATTCCCTGCCTCAGAAAACCTGCCTCTGATTCCCTGCCTCTGATTCTCTGCCTCTGATTCCCTGCCTCTGACTCCCTGCCTCTGATTCCCCACCTCCGATTCCCCGCCTCCGATTACGCACCTCTGATTCCCTGCCTCTGATTCCCCGCCTCTGATTCCCCGCCTCCCTTTCCGCGCAACTTTCCTGGCCTACGTTTCCCCACATCTCTTTCCCCACCTCTGATTCCACGCCTCTGATTCCCCGACTCTGATTGCCCGCCTCTGATACCCCGCCTCTGATTCCCCGCCTCTGATTCCCCGTCTCTGATTCCCCGCCTCTGATACCCCGCCTATGAATCCCCGCCTCTGATTCCCCGCCCCTGATTCCCCGCCTCTGATTCCCCGCCTCTGATTCCCAGCCTCTGATTCCCCGCCTCTGATTCCCCACCTCTGATTCACTGCCGCCCTTTCCGCGCAACTTTGCCGGCCTACATTTCCCCACATATCTTTCCCCGCCTCTGATTCCACACCTCTGATTCCCCGCCTCTGATTGCCCGCCTCTGATTCCCGGCCTCTGATTCCCTGCCTCAGATTCCCTGCCTCAGATTCCCTTCATCTGATTCCCTGCCTCTGATTCCCCGCCTCTGATTCCCTGCCTCTGATTCCCCGCCTATGTTTACCCGCATCTGTTTACCCGCCTGTTTCCCCACATCTCTTTCCTCAACTCTGATTCCACACATCTAATTCCCCGCCTCTGATTGCCCGCCTCTGATTTCCTGCCTCTGATTCCCCACCTCTGATTCCCCGCCTCTGATACCCTGCATCTGATTCCTCGCCTCTGGTTCCCCGCATCTGATTCCCCGCCTCTGATTCCGCGCCTCTGATTCCCCGCCTCTGATTCCCCGCCTCTGATTCCCCGCCTCTGATTTCCTGCCTCTGATTCCCCGCCTATGTTTACCCGCCTCTGTTTACCCGCCTGTTTCCCCACATCTCTTTCCTCACCTCTGATTCCACGCATCTAATTCCCCGCCTCTGATTGCCCGACTCTGATTTCCTGCATCTGATTCCTCGCCTCTGGTTCCCCGCATCTGATTCCCCGCCTCTGATTCCCCGCCTCTGATTCCCAGCCTCTGATTCCCCGCCTCTGATTCCCCACCTCTGATTCACTGCCGCCCTTTCCGCGCAACTTTGCCGGCCTACATTTCCCCACATATCTTTCCCCGCCTCTGATTCCACACCTCTGATTCCCCGCCTCTGATTGCCCGCCTCTGATTCCCGGCCTCTGATTCCCTGCCTCAGATTCCCTGCCTCAGATTCCCTTCATCTGATTCCCTGCCTCTGATTCCCCGCCTCTGATTCCCTGGCTCTGATTCCCCGCCTATGTTTACCCGCATCTGTTTACCCGCCTGTTTCCCCACATCTCTTTCCTCACCTCTGATTCCACACATCTAATTCCCCGCCTCTGATTGCCCGCCTCTGATTTCCTGCCTCTGATTCCCCACCTCTGATTCCCCGCCTCTGATACCCTGCATCTGATTCCCCGCCTCTGAATCCCCGCATCTGATTCCCCGCCTCTGATTCCCCACCTCTGATTCCCCGCCTCTGATTCCCAGCCTCTGATTCCCCGCCTCTGATTCCCTGCCTCTGATTCCCCGCCTATGTTTACCCGCCTCTGTTTACCCGCCTGTTTCCCCACATCTCTTTCCTCACCTGTGATTCCACGCATCTAATTCCCCGCCTCTGATTGCCCGCCTCTGATTTCCTGCCTCTGATTCCCCGCCTCTGATTCCCCGCATCTGATTCCCCGCCTCTGATTCCCCGCCTCTGATTCCCCGCCTCTGATTCCCTGCCTCTGATTCCCCACCTATGTATAACCGCCTCTGTTTAACCACCTGTTTCCCCACAACCCTTTCCCCACCTCTGATTCCACGCCTCTGATTCCCCGCCTCTGATTCCCCGCCTCTGATACCCAGCCTCTGATTCCCCACCTCTGTTTCCCTGCATCTGATTCGCCGCCTCGGATTCCCCGCCACTGATTCCCCGCCTCTGATTCCCCGCCTCTGACTCCCCGCCTCTGATTCCCTGCCTCTGAAAACCTGCCTCTGATTCCCTGCCTCTGATTCTCTGCCTCTTATTCCCTGCCTCTGATTCCCTGCCTCTGATTCCCCACCTATGATTCCCCGCCTCCGATTCCGCACCTCTGATTCCCCGCCTCTGATTCCCCGCATCTGATTCCCCGCCTCTGATTCTCCGCCTATGATTCCCCGCCTCAGATTCCCTGCCTCCGATTCCCTGCCTCAGATTCCCTGCCTCTGATTCCCTGCCTCTGATTCCCCACCTCTGATTCCCTGCCTCTGATTCCCCGCCTCTGATTCCCTGCCTCTGATTCCCCGCCTATGTTTACCCGCCTGTTTCCCCACATCTCTTTCCCCACCTCTGATTCCACGCATCTGATTCCCCGCCTCTGATTCACCGCCTCCCTTTCCGCGCAACTTTCCTGGCCTACTTTTCCATACATCTCTTTCCCCACCTCTGATTCCACACCTCTAATTCCCCGCCTCTGATTGCCCGCCTCTGATTCCCAGCCTCTGATTCCCCGCCTCTGATTCCCCGCCTCTGATACCCCGCCTCTGAATCCCAGCCTCTGATTCCCCGCCTCTGATTCCCAGCCTCTGATTCCCCGCCTCTGATTCCCCACATCTGATTCACTGCCTCCCTTTCCGCGCAACTTTGCCGGCCTACATTTCCCCACATATCTTTCCCCACCTCTGATTCCACGCCTCTGATTCCCCGCCTCTGATTGCCCGCCTCTGATTCCCGGCCTCTGATTCCCTGCCTCAGATTCCCTGCCTCAGATTCCCTTCATCTGATTCCCTGCCTCTGATTCCCCGCCTCTGATTCCCTGCCTCTGATTCCCCGCCTATGTTTATCTGCCTCTGTTTACCCACCTGTTTCCCCACATCTCTTTCCTCACCTCTGATTCCACGCATCTAATTCTCTGCCTCTGATTGCCCGCCTCAGATTTCCTGCCTCTGATTCCCCACCTCTGATTCCCCGCCTCTTATACCCTGCATCTGATTCCCCGCTTCTGATTCCCCGCATCTGATTCCCCGCCTCTGATTCCCCGCCTCTGATTCCCCGCCTCTGATTCCCCACCTCAGATTCCCCGCCTCTGATTCCCTGCATCAGATTCCCTTCATCTGATTCCCTGCCTCTGATTCCCCGCCTCTGATTCCCTGCCTCTGATTCCCTGCCTCTGATTTCCTGCTTCTGATTCCCCGCCTCTGATTCCCCGCCTCTGATACCCCGCCTCTGATTCCCCACCTCTGATTCCCTGCATCTGATTCCCCGCCTCGGATTCCCCGCCTCTGATTCCCCGCCTCTGATTTCCCGCCTCTGATTCCCCACCTCAGATTCCCTGCCTCTGAAAACCTGCCTCTGATTCCCTGCCTCTGATTCTCTGCCTCTGATTCCCTGCCTCTGACTCCCTGCCTCTGATTCCCCACCTCCGATTCCCCGCCTCCGATTCCGCACCTCTGATTCCCTGCCTCTGATTCCCCGCCTCTGATTCCCCGCCTCCCTTTCCGCGCAACTTTCCTGGCCTACGTTTCCCCACATCTCTTTCCCCACCTCTGATTCCACGCCTCTGTTTCCCCGACTCTGATTGCCCACCTCTGATACCCCGCCTCTGATTCCCCGCCTCTGATTCCCCGTCTCTGATTCCCCGCCTCTGATACCCCGCCTATGAATCCCCGCCTCTGATTCCCCGCCCCTGATTCCCCGCCTCTGATTCCCCGCCTCTGATTCCGCACCTCTGATTCCCTGCCTCTGATTCCCCGTCTCTGATTCCCCGCCTCCCTTTCCGCGCATCTGATACCCTGCATCTGATTCCTCGCCTCTGATTTCCCGCATCTGATTCCCCGCCTCTGATTCCCCGCCTCTGATTCCCCGCCTCTGATTCCCCGCCTCTGATTCCCCGCCTCTGATTCCCTGCCTCTGATTCCCCGCCTATGTTTACCCGCCTCTGTTTACCCGCCTGTTTCCCCACATCTCTTTCCTCACCTCTGATTCCACGCATCTAATTCCCCGCCTCTGATTGCCAGCCTCTGATTTCCTGCCTCTGATTCCCCGCCTCTGATTCCCCGCATCTGATTCCCCGCCTCTGATTCCCCGCCTCTGATTCCCCGCCTCTGAATCCCTGCCTCTGAATCCCCACCTATGTATAACCGCCTCTGTTTAACCACCTGTTTCCCCACAACCCTTTCCCCACCTCTGATTCCATGCCTCTGATTCCCCGCCTCTGATTGCCTGCCTCTGATTTCCTGCCTCTGATTCCCCGCCTCTGATTCCCCGCCTCTGATACCCAGCCTCTGATTCCCCACCTCTGTTTCCCTGCATCTGATTCGCCGCCTCGGATTCCACGCCACTGATTCCCCGCCTCTGATTCCCCGCCTCTGACTCCCCGCCTCTGATTCCCTGCCTCTGAAAACCTGCCTCTGATTCCCTGCCTCTGATTCTCTGCCTCTTATTCCCTGCCTCTGATTCCCTGCCTCTGATTCCCCACCTCTGATTCCCCGCCTCCGATTCCACACCTCTGATTCCCCGCCTCTGATTCCCCGCATCTGATTCCACGCCTCTGATTCCCCGCCTCTGTTTCCCCGCCTCTGATTCCCCGCCTCTGATTCACCGCCTCCCTTTCCGCGCAACTTTCCTGGCCTACTTTTCCATACATCTCTTTCCCCACCTCTGATTCCACGCCTCTGATTCCCCGCCTCTGATTGCCCGCCTCTGATTCCCAGCCTCTGATTCCCCGCCACTGATTCCCCGTCACTGATTCACCGCCTCTGATACCCCGCCTCTGAATCCCAGCCTCTGATTCCCCGCCTCTGATGCCCAGCCTCTGATTCCCCGCCTCTGATTCCCCGTCACTGATTCCCCGCCTCTGATACCCCGCCTCTGAATCCCAGCCTCTGATTCCCCGCCTCTGATTCCCAGCCTCTGATTCCCCGCCTCTGATTCCCTGCCTCTGATTCCCCGCCTATGTTTATCCGCCTCTGTTTACACACCTGTTTCCCCACATCTCTTTCCTCACCTCTGATTCCACGCATCTAATTCCCCGCCTCTGATTGCCCGCCTCTGATTCCCCACTTCAGATTCCCCGCCTCTGATTCCCTGCATCAGATTCCCTTCATCTGATTCCCTGCCTCTGATTCCCCGCCTCTGATTCCCTGCCTCTGATTCCCTGCCTCTGATTTCCTGCTTCTGATTCCCCGCCTCTGATTCCCCGCCTCTGATACCCCGCCTCTGATTCCCCACCTCTGATTCCCTGCATCTGATTCCCCGCCTCGGATTCCCCGCCTCTGATTCCCCGCCTCTGATTCCCCGCCTCTGATTCCCCACCTCTGATTCCCTGCCTCTGAAAACCTGCCTCTGATTCCCTGCCTCTGATTCTCTGCCTCTGATTCCCTGCCTCTGACTCCCTGCCTCTGATTCCCCACCTCCGATTCCCCGCCTCCGATTCCGCACCTCTGATTCCCTGCCTCTGATTCCCCGCCTCTGATTCCCCGCCTCCCTTTCCGCGCAACTTTCCTGGCCTACGTTTCCCCACATCTCTTTCCCCACCTCTGATTCCACGCCTCTGATTCCCCGACTCTGATTGCCCGCCTCTGATACCCCGCCTCTGATTCCCCGCCTCTGATTCCCCGTCTCTGATTCCCCGCCTCTGATACCCCGCCTATGAATCCCCGCCTATGATTCCCCGCCCCTGATTCCCCGCCTCTGATTCCCCGCCTCTGATTCCCAGCCTCTGATTCCCCGCCTCTGATTCCCCACCTCTGATTCACTGCCGCCCTTTCCGCGCAACTTTGCCGGCCTACATTTCCCCACATATCTTTCCCCGCCTCTGATTCCACACCTCTGATTCCCCGCCTCTGATTGCCCGCCTCTGATTCCCGGCCTCTGATTCCCTGCCTCAGATTCCCTGCCTCAGATTCCCTTCATCTGATTCCCTGCCTCTGATTCCCCGCCTCTGATTCCCTGCCTCTGATTCCCCGCCTATGTTTACACGCATCTGTTTACCCGCCTGTTTCCCCACATCTCTTTCCTCACCTCTGATTCCACACATCTAATTCCCCGCCTCTGATTGCCCGCCTCTGATTTCCTGCCTCTGGTTCCCCACCTCTGATTCCCCGCCTCTGATACCCTGCATCTGATTCCTCGCCTCTGGTTCCCCGCATCTGATTCCCCGCCTCTGATTCCCCGCCTCTGATTCCCCGCCTCTGATTCCCCGCCTCTGATTCCCCGCCTCTGATTTCCTGCCTCTGATTCCCCGCCTATGTTTACCCGCCTCTGTTTACCCGCCTGTTTCCCCACATCTCTTTCCTCACCTCTGATTCCACGCATCTAATTCCCCGCCTCTGATTGCCCGCCTCTTATTTCCTGCCTCTGATTCCCCGCCTCTGATTCCCCGCATCTGATTCCCCGCCTCTGATTCCCCGCCTCTGATTCCCCACCTCTGATTCCCTGCCTCTGATTCCCCACCTATGTATAACCGCCTCTGTTTAACCACCTGTTTCCCCACAACCCTTTCCCCACCTCTGATTCCACGCCTCTGATTCCCCGCCTCTGATTGCCTGCCTCTGATTTCCTGCCTCTGATTCCCCGCCTCTGATACCCCACCTCTGATTCCCTGCCTCTGAAAACCTGCCTCTGATTCCCTGCCTCTGATTCTCTGCCTCTGATTCCCTGCCTCTGACTCCCTGCCTCTGATTCCCCACCTCCGATTCCCCGCCTCCGATTCCGCACCTCTGATTCCCTGCCTCTGATTCCCCGCCTCTGATTCACCGCCTCCCTTTCCGCGCAACTTTCCTGGCCTACGTTTCCCCACATCTCTTTCCCCACCTCTGATTCCACGCCTCTGATTCCCCACCTCTGATTCCCTGCCTCTGATTCCCCGCATCTGATTCCCCGCCTCTGATTCCCCACCTATGATTCCCCGCCTCAGATTCCCTGGTCCGATTCCCTGCCTCAGATTCCCTGCCTCTGATTCCCTGCCTCTGATTCCCCGCCTCTGATTCCCCGCCTCTGATTCCCAGCCTCTGATTCCCCGCCTCTGATTCCCCACCTCTGATTCACTGCCTCCCTTTCCGCGCAACTTTGCCGGCCTACATTTCCCCACATATCTTTCCCCACCTCTGATTCCACGCCTCTGATTCCCCGCCTCTGATTTCCCGCCTCTGATTCCCGGCCTCTGATTCCCTGCCTCAGATTCCCTGCCTCAGATTCCCTTCATCTGATTCCCTGCCTCTGATTCCCCGCCTCTGATTCCCTGCCTCTGATTCCCCGCCTATGTTTACCCGCCTCTGTTTACCCGCCTGTTTCCCCACATCTCTTTCCTCACCTCTGATTCCACACATCTAATTCCCCGCCTCTGATTGCCCGCCTCTGATTCCCTTCCTCTGATTCCCCGCCTATGTTTACCCGCCTCTGTTTCCCCACCTCTGGTTCCCCGCCTCAGATTCGCTGCCTCTGATTCCCTGCCTCTGATTCTCTGCCTTTGATTCCCTGCATCTGATTGCCCACCTCAAATACTCCGCCTCTGATTCCCCGCCTCTGATTCCCCGCCCCTGATTCCCCGCCACTGATTCCCCGCCTCTGATTCCCCGCCCCTGATTCCCCGCCACTGATTCCCCGCCTCTGATTCCCCACCTCTGATTCACTGCCTCCCTTTCCGCGCAACTTTCCCGGCCTACATTTCCCCACATATCTTTCCCCGCCTCTGATTCCACGCCTCTGATTCCCCGCCTCTGATTGCCCGCCTCTGATTCCCTGCCTCTGATTCCCTGCCTCAGATTCCCTGCCTCAGATTCCCTTCATCTGATTCCCTGCCTCTGATTCCCCGCCTCTGATTCCCTGCCTCTGATTCCCCGCCTATGTTTACCCGCCTCTGTTTACCCGCCTGTTTCCCCACATCTCTTTCTTCACCTCTGATTCCACGCATCTGATTCCCCGCCCCTCATTGCCCGCCTCAGATTTCCTGCCTCTGATTCCCCACCTCTGATTCCCCGCCTCTAATAACCCACATCTGATTCCCCGCCTCTGATTCCCCGCATCTGATTCCCCGCCTCTGATTCCCCCCTCTGATTCCCCACCTCTGATTCCCCGCCTCAGATTCCCTGCCTCTGAATCCCTGCATCAGATTCCCTCCATCTGATTCAATGCCTCTGATTCCCCGCCTCTGATTCCCTGCCTCTGATTCTCCACCTATGTATACCCACCTGTGTTTACCCGCCAGTTTCGCCACATCTCTTTCCCCACTTCTGATTCCAAGCCACCGATTCCCCGCCTCTGATTGCCTGCCTCTGATTTCCTGCCTCTGATTCCCCGCCTCTGATTCCCCGCCTATGATTCCCCGCCTCTGATTCCCCGCCTCTGATTCCCCGCCCCTGATTCCCCGCCTTTGTTTACCCGCCTCTTTTTACCCACCTGTTTCCCCACATCTCTTTCCTTACCTCTGATTCCACGCATCTAATTCCCCGCCTCTGAATCCCCGCCTCTGATTGCCCGCCTCTGATTCCCGCACCTCTGATTCCCTGCCTCTGATTCCCCGCCTCTGATTCACCGCCTCCCTTTCCGCGCAACTTTCGTGGCCTACATTTCCCCACATCTCTTTCCCCACCTCTGATTCCACGCCTCTGATTCCCCGCCTCTGATTGCCCGCCTCTGATACCCCGCCTCTGATTCCCCACCTCTGATTCCCCGTCTCTGATTCCCCGCCTCTGATACCCCGCCTATGAATCCCCGCCTCTGATTCCCCGCCCCTGATTCCCCGCCTCTGATTCCCCGCCTCTGATTCCCAGCCTCTGATTCCCCGCCTCTGATTGCCTGCCTCTGATTTCCTGCCTCTGATTCCCCGCCTCTGATTCCCCGCCTCTGATACCCAGCCTCTGATTCCCCACCTCTGTTTCCCTGCATCTGATTCGCCGCCTCGGATTCCCCGCCACTGATTCCCCGCCTCTGATTCCCCGCCTCTGACTCCCCGCCTCTGATTCCCTGCCTCTGAAAACCTGCCTCTGATTCCCTGCCTCTGATTCTCTGCCTCTTATTCCCTGCCTCTGATTCCCTGCCTCTGATTCCCCACCTATGATTCCCCGCCTCTGATTCCGCACCTCTGATTCCCCGCCTCTGATTCCCCGCATCTGATTCCCCGCCTCTGATTCTCCGCCTATGATTCCCCGCCTCAGATTCCCTGCCTCCGATTCCCTGCCTCAGATTCCCTGCCTCTGATTCCCTGCCTCTGATTCCCCACCTCTGATTCCCTGCCTCTGATTCCCCGCCTCTGATTCCCTGCCTCTGATTCCCCGCCTATGTTTACCCGCCTGTTTCCCCACATCTCTTTCCCCACCTCTGATTCCACGCATCTGATTCCCCGCCTCTGATTCACCGCCTCCCTTTCCGCGCAACTTTCCTGGCCTACTTTTCCATACATCTCTTTCCCCACCTTTGATTCCACACCTCTAATTCCCCGCCTCTGATTGCCCGCCTCTGATTCCCAGCCTCTGATTCCCCGCCTCTGATTCCCCGCCTCTGATACCCCGCCTCTGAATCCCAGCCTCTGATTCCCCGCCTCTGATTCCCAGCCTCTGATTCCCCGCCTCTGATTCCCCACATCTGATTCACTGCCTCCCTTTCCGCGCAACTTTGCCGGCCTACATTTCCCCACATATCTTTCCCCACCTCTGATTCCACGCCTCTGATTCCCCGCCTCTGATTGCCCGCCTCTGATTCCCGGCCTCTGATTCCCTGCCTCAGATTCCCTGCCTCAGATTCCCTTCATCTGATTCCCTGCCTCTGATTCCCTGCCTCTGATTCCCTGCCTCTGATTCCCCGCCTATGTTTATCTGCCTCTGTTTACCCACCTGTTTCCCCACATCTCTTTCCTCACCTCTGATTCCACGCATCTAATTCCCCGCCTCTGATTGCCCGCCTCAGATTTCCTGCCTCTGATTCCCCACCTCTGATTCCCCGCCTCTTATACCCTGCATCTGATTCCCCGCTTCTGATTCCCCGCATCTGATTCCCCGCCTCTTATTCCCCGCCTCTGATTCCCCGCCTCTGATTCCCCACCTCAGATTCCCCGCCTCTGATTCCCTGCATCAGATTCCCTTCATCTGATTCCCTGCCTCTGATTCCCCGCCTCTGATTCCCCGCCTCTGATTCCCCGCCTCTGATTTCCTGCCTCTGATTCCCCGCCTATGTTTACCCGCCTCTGTTTACCCGCCTGTTTCCCCACATCTCTTTCCTCACCTCTGATTCCACGCATCTAATTCCCCGCCTCTGATTGCCCGCCTCTTATTTCCTGCCTCTGATTCCCCGCCTCTGATTCCCCGCATCTGATTCCCCGCCTCTGATTCCCCGCCTCTGATTCCCCACCTCTGATTCCCTGCCTCTGATTCCCCACCTATGTATAACCGCCTCTGTTTAACCACCTGTTTCCCCACAACCCTTTCCCCACCTCTGATTCCACGCCTCTGATTCCCCGCCTCTGATTGCCTGCCTCTGATTTCCTGCCTCTGATTCCCCGCCTCTGATACCCCACCTCTGATTCCCTGCCTCTGAAAACCTGCCTCTGATTCCCTGCCTCTGATTCTCTGCCTCTGATTCCCTGCCTCTGACTCCCTGCCTCTGATTCCCCACCTCCGATTCCCCGCCTCCGATTCCGCACCTCTGATTCCCTGCCTCTGATTCCCCGCCTCTGATTCACCGCCTCCCTTTCCGCGCAACTTTCCTGGCCTACGTTTCCCCACATCTCTTTCCCCACCTCTGATTCCACGCCTCTGATTCCCCACCTCTGATTCCCTGCCTCTGATTCCCCGCATCTGATTCCCCGCCTCTGATTCCCCACCTATGATTCCCCGCCTCAGATTCCCTGGTCCGATTCCCTGCCTCAGATTCCCTGCCTCTGATTCCCTGCCTCTGATTCCCCGCCTCTGATTCCCCGCCTCTGATTCCCAGCCTCTGATTCCCCGCCTCTGATTCCCCACCTCTGATTCACTGCCTCCCTTTCCGCGCAACTTTGCCGGCCTACATTTCCCCACATATCTTTCCCCACCTCTGATTCCACGCCTCTGATTCCCCGCCTCTGATTTCCCGCCTCTGATTCCCGGCCTCTGATTCCCTGCCTCAGATTCCCTGCCTCAGATTCCCTTCATCTGATTCCCTGCCTCTGATTCCCCGCCTCTGATTCCCTGCCTCTGATTCCCCGCCTATGTTTACCCGCCTCTGTTTACCCGCCTGTTTCCCCACATCTCTTTCCTCACCTCTGATTCCACACATCTAATTCCCCGCCTCTGATTGCCCGCCTCTGATTCCCTTCCTCTGATTCCCCGCCTATGTTTACCCGCCTCTGTTTCCCCACCTCTGGTTCCCCGCCTCAGATTCGCTGCCTCTGATTCCCTGCCTCTGATTCTCTGCCTTTGATTCCCTGCATCTGATTGCCCACCTCAAATACTCCGCCTCTGATTCCCCGCCTCTGATTCCCCGCCCCTGATTCCCCGCCACTGATTCCCCACCTCTGATTCTCCGCCCCTGATTCCCCGCCACTGATTCCCCGCCTCTGATTCCCCACCTCTGATTCACTGCCTCCCTTTCCGCGCAACTTTCCCGGCCTACATTTCCCCACATATCTTTCCCCGCCTCTGATTCCACGCCTCTGATTCCCCGCCTCTGATTGCCCGCCTCTGATTCCCTGCCTCTGATTCCCTGCCTCAGATTCCCTGCCTCAGATTCCCTTCATCTGATTCCCTGCCTCTGATTCCCCGCCTCTGATTCCCTGCCTCTGATTCCCCGCCTATGTTTACCCGCCTCTGTTTACCCGCCTGTTTCCCCACATCTCTTTCTTCACCTCTGATTCCACGCATCTGATTCCCCGCCCCTCATTGCCCGCCTCAGATTTCCTGCCTCTGATTCCCCACCTCTGATTCCCCGCCTCTAATAACCCACATCTGATTCCCCGCCTCTGATTCCCCGCATCTGATTCCCCGCCTCTGATTCCCCCCTCTGATTCCCCACCTCTGATTCCCCGCCTCAGATTCCCTGCCTCTGAATCCCTGCATCAGATTCCCTCCATCTGATTCAATGCCTCTGATTCCCCGCCTCTGATTCCCTGCCTCTGATTCTCCACCTATGTATACCCACCTGTGTTTACCCGCCAGTTTCGCCACATCTCTTTCCCCACTTCTGATTCCAAGCCACCGATTCCCCGCCTCTGATTGCCTGCCTCTGATTTCCTGCCTCTGATTCCCCGCCTCTGATTCCCCGCCTATGATTCCCCGCCTCTGATTCCCCGCCTCTGATTCCCCGCCCCTGATTCCCCGCCTTTGTTTACCCGCCTCTTTTTACCCACCTGTTTCCCCACATCTCTTTCCTTACCTCTGATTCCACGCATCTAATTCCCCGCCTCTGAATCCCCGCCTCTGATTGCCCGCCTCTGATTCCCGCACCTCTGATTCCCTGCCTCTGATTCCCCGCCTCTGATTCACCGCCTCCCTTTCCGCGCAACTTTCGTGGCCTACATTTCCCCACATCTCTTTCCCCACCTCTGATTCCACGCCTCTGATTCCCCGCCTCTGATTGCCCGCCTCTGATACCCCGCCTCTGATTCCCCGCCTCTGATTCCCCGTCTCTGATTCCCCGCCTCTGATACCCCGCCTATGAATCCCCGCCTCTGATTCCCCGCCCCTGATTCCCCGCCTCTGATTCCCCGCCTCTGATTCCCAGCCTCTGATTCCCCGCCTCTGATTGCCTGCCTCTGATTTCCTGCCTCTGATTCCCCGCCTCTGATTCCCCGCCTCTGATACCCAGCCTCTGATTCCCCACCTCTTTTTCCCTGCATCTGATTCGCCGCCTCGGATTCCCCGCCACTGATTCCCCGCCTCTGATTCCCCGCCTCTGACTCCCCGCCTCTGATTCCCTGCCTCTGAAAACCTGCCTCTGATTCCCTGCCTCTGATTCTCTGCCTCTTATTCCCTGCCTCTGATTCCCTGCCTCTGATTCCCCACCTATGATTCCCCGCCTCCGATTCCGCACCTCTGATTCCCCGCCTCTGATTCCCCGCATCTGATTCCCCGCCTCTGATTCTCCGCCTATGATTCCCCGCCTCAGATTCCCTGCCTCCGATTCCCTGCCTCAGATTCCCTGCCTCTGATTCCCTGCCTCTGATTCCCCACCTCTGATTCCCTGCCTCTGATTCCCCGCCTCTGATTCCCTGCCTCTGATTCCCCGCCTATGTTTACCCGCCTGTTTCCCCACATCTCTTTCCCCACCTCTGATTCCACGCATCTGATTCCCCGCCTCTGATTCACCGCCTCCCTTTCCGCGCAACTTTCCTGGCCTACTTTTCCATACATCTCTTTCCCCACCTTTGATTCCACACCTCTAATTCCCCGCCTCTGATTGCCCGCCTCTGATTCCCAGCCTCTGATTCCCCGCCTCTGATTCCCCGCCTCTGATACCCCGCCTCTGAATCCCAGCCTCTGATTCCCCGCCTCTGATTCCCAGCCTCTGATTCCCCGCCTCTGATTCCCCACATCTGATTCACTGCCTCCCTTTCCGCGCAACTTTGCCGGCCTACATTTCCCCACATATCTTTCCCCACCTCTGATTCCACGCCTCTGATTCCCCGCCTCTGATTGCCCGCCTCTGATTCCCGGCCTCTGATTCCCTGCCTCAGATTCCCTGCCTCAGATTCCCTTCATCTGATTCCCTGCCTCTGATTCCCCGCCTCTGATTCCCTGCCTCTGATTCCCCGCCTATGTTTATCTGCCTCTGTTTACCCACCTGTTTCCCCACATCTCTTTCCTCACCTCTGATTCCACGCATCTAATTCCCCGCCTCTGATTGCCCGCCTCAGATTTCCTGCCTCTGATTCCCCACCTCTGATTCCCCGCCTCTTATACCCTGCATCTGATTCCCCGCTTCTGATTCCCCGCATCTGATTCCCCGCCTCTGATTCCCCGCCTCTGATTCCCCGCCTCTGATTCCCCACCTCAGATTCCCCGCTTCTGATTCCCTGCATCAGATTCCCTTCATCTGATTCCCTGCCTCTGATTCCCCGCCTCTGATTCCCTGCCTCTGATTCCCTGCCTCTGATTTCCTGCTTCTGATTCCCCGCCTCTGATTCCCCGCCTCTGATACCCCGCCTCTGATTCCCCACCTCTGATTCCCTGCATCTGATTCCCCGCCTCGGATTCCCCGCCTCTGATTCCCCGCCTCTGATTCCCCGCCTCTGATTCCCCACCTCTGATTCCCTGCCTCTGAAAACCTGCCTCTGATTCCCTGCCTCTGATTCTCTGCCTCTGATTCCCTGCCTCTGACTCCCTGCCTCTGATTCCCCACCTCCGATTCCCCGCCTCCGATTCCGCACCTCTGATTCCCTGCCTCTGATTCCCCGCCTCTGATTCCCCGCCTCCCTTTCCGCGCAACTTTCCTGGCCTACGTTTCCCCACATCTCTTTCCCCACCTCTGATTCCACGCCTCTGATTCCCCGACTCTGATTGCCCGCCTCTGATACCCCGCCTCTGATTCCCCGCCTCTGATTCCCCGTCTCTGATTCCCCGCCTCTGATACCCCGCCTATGAATCCCCGCCTCTGATTCCCCGCCCCTGATTCCCCGCCTCTGATTCCCCGCCTCTGATTCCCAGCCTCTGATTCCCCGCCTCTGATTCCCCACCTCTGATTCACTGCCGCCCTTTCCGCGCAACTTTGCCGGCCTACATTTCCCCACATATCTTTCCCCGCCTCTGATTCCACACCTCTGATTCCCCGCCTCTGATTGCCCGCCTCTGATTCCCGGCCTCTGATTCCCTGCCTCAGATTCCCTGCCTCAGATTCCCTTCATCTGATTCCCTGCCTCCGATTCCCTGCCTCAGATTCCCTGCCTCTGATTCCCTGCCTCTGATTGCCCGCCTCTGATTCCCAGCCTCTGATTCCCCGCCTCTGATTCCCCGCCTCTGATACCCCGCCTCTGAATCCCAGCCTCTGATTCCCCGCCTCTGATTCCCAGCCTCTGATTCCCCGCCTCTGATTCCCCACATCTGATTCACTGCCTCCCTTTCCGCGCAACTTTGCCGGCCTACATTTCCCCACATATCTTTCCCCACCTCTGATTCCACGCCTCTGATTCCCCGCCTCTGATTGCCCGCCTCTGATTCCCGGCCTCTGATTCCCTGCCTCAGATTCCCTGCCTCAGATTCCCTTCATCTGATTCCCTGCCTCTGATTCCCCGCCTCTGATTCCCTGCCTCTGATTCCCCGCCTATGTTTATCTGCCTCTGTTTACCCACCTGTTTCCCCACATCTCTTTCCTCACCTCTGATTCCACGCATCTAATTCCCCGCCTCTGATTGCCCGCCTCAGATTTCCTGCCTCTGATTCCCCACCTCTGATTCCCCGCCTCTTATACCCTGCATCTGATTCCCCGCTTCTGATTCCCCGCATCTGATTCCCCGCCTCTGATTCCCCGCCTCTGATTCCCCGCCTCTGATTCCCCACCTCAGATTCCCCGCTTCTGATTCCCTGCATCAGATTCCCTTCATCTGATTCCCTGCCTCTGATTCCCCGCCTCTGATTCCCTGCCTCTGATTCCCTGCCTCTGATTTCCTGCTTCTGATTCCCCGCCTCTGATTCCCCGCCTCTGATACCCCGCCTCTGATTCCCCACCTCTGATTCCCTGCATCTGATTCCCCGCCTCGGATTCCCCGCCTCTGATTCCCCGCCTCTGATTCCCCGCCTCTGATTCCCCACCTCTGATTCCCTGCCTCTGAAAACCTGCCTCTGATTCCCTGCCTCTGATTCTCTGCCTCTGATTCCCTGCCTCTGACTCCCTGCCTCTGATTCCCCACCTCCGATTCCCCGCCTCCGATTCCGCACCTCTGATTCCCTGCCTCTGATTCCCCGCCTCTGATTCCCCGCCTCCCTTTCCGCGCAACTTTCCTGGCCTACGTTTCCCCACATCTCTTTCCCCACCTCTGATTCCACGCCTCTGATTCCCCGACTCTGATTGCCCGCCTCTGATACCCCGCCTCTGATTCCCCGCCTCTGATTCCCCGTCTCTGATTCCCCGCCTCTGATACCCCGCCTATGAATCCCCGCCTCTGATTCCCCGCCCCTGATTCCCCGCCTCTGATTCCCCGCCTCTGATTCCCAGCCTCTGATTCCCCGCCTCTGATTCCCCACCTCTGATTCACTGCCGCCCTTTCCGCGCAACTTTGCCGGCCTACATTTCCCCACATATCTTTCCCCGCCTCTGATTCCACACCTCTGATTCCCCGCCTCTGATTGCCCGCCTCTGATTCCCGGCCTCTGATTCCCTGCCTCAGATTCCCTGCCTCAGATTCCCTTCATCTGATTCCCTGCCTCTGATTCCCCGCCTCTGATTCCCTGCCTCTGATTCCCCGCCTATGTTTACCCGCATCTGTTTACCCGCCTGTTTCCCCACATCTCTTTCCTCACCTCTGATTCCACACATCTAATTCCCCGCCTCTGATTGCCCGCCTCTGATTTCCTGCCTCTGATTCCCCACCTCTGATTCCCCGCCTCTGATACCCTGCATCTGATTCCTCGCGTCTGGTTCCCCGCATCTGATTCCCCGCCTCTGATTCCCCGCCTCTGATTCCCCGCCTCTGATTCCCCGCCTCTGATTCCCCGCCTCTGATTTCCTGCCTCTGATTCCCCGCCTATGTTTACCCGCCTCTGTTTACCCGCCTGTTTCCCCACATCTCTTTCCTCACCTCTGATTCCACGCATCTAATTCCCCGCCTCTGATTGCCCGACTCTGATTTCCTGCATCTGATTCCTCGCCTCTGGTTCCCCGCATCTGATTCCCCGCCTCTGATTCCCCGCCTCTGATTCCCAGCCTCTGAATCCCCGCCTCTGATTCCCCACCTCTGATTCACTGCCGCCCTTTCCGCGCAACTTTGCCGGCCTACATTTCCCCACATATCTTTCCCCGCCTCTGATTCCACACCTCTGATTCCCCGCCTCTGATTGCCCGCCTCTGATTCCCGGCCTCTGATTCCCTGCCTCAGATTCCCTGCCTCAGATTCCCTTCATCTGATTCCCTGCCTCTGATTCCCCGCCTCTGATTCCCTGGCTCTGATTCCCCGCCTATGTTTACCCGCATCTGTTTACCCGCCTGTTTCCCCACATCTCTTTCCTCACCTCTGATTCCACACATCTAATTCCCCGCCTCTGATTGCCCGCCTCTGATTTCCTGCCTCTGATTCCCCACCTCTGATTCCCCGCCTCTGATACCCTGCATCTGATTCCCCGCCTCTGATTCCCCGCATCTGATTCCCCGCCTCTGATTCCCCACCTCTGATTCCCCGCCTCTGATTCCCAGCCTCTGATTCCCCGCCTCTGATTCCCTGCCTCTGATTCCCCGCCTATGTTTACCCGCCTCTGTTTACCCGCCTGTTTCCCCACATCTCTTTCCTCACCTGTGATTCCACGCATCTAATTCCCCGCCTCTGATTGCCCGCCTCTGATTTCCTGCCTCTGATTCCCCGCCTCTGATTCCCCGCATCTGATTCCCCGCCTCTGATTCCCCGCCTCTGATTCCCCGCCTCTGATTCCCTGCCTCTGATTCCCCACCTATGTATAACCGCCTCTGTTTAACCACCTGTTTCCCCACAACCCTTTCCCCACCTCTGATTCCACGCCTCTGATTCCCCGCCTCTGATTGCCTGCCTCAGATTTCCTGCCTCTGATTCCCCGCCTCTGATTCCCCGCCTCTTGATACCCAGCCTCTGATTCCCCACCTCTGTTTCCCTGCATCTGATTCGCCGCCTCGGATTCCCCGCCACTGATTCCCCGCCTCTGATTCCCCGCCTCTGACTCCCCACCTCTGATTCCCTGCCTCTGAAAACCTGCCTCTGATTCCCTGCCTCTGATTCTCTGCCTCTTATTCCCTGCCTCTGATTCCCTGCCTCTGATTCCCCACCTATGATTCCCCGCCTCCGATTCCGCACCTCTGATTCCCCGCCTCTGATTCCCCGCATCTGATTCCCCGCCTCTGATTCTCCGCCTATGATTCCCCGCCTCAGATTCCCTGCCTCCGATTCCCTACCTCAGATTCCCTGCCTCTGATTCCCTGCCTCTGATTCCCCACCTCTGATTCCCTGCCTCTGATTCCCCGCCTCTGATTCCCTGCCTCTGATTCCCCGCCTATGTTTACCCGCCTGTTTCCCCACATCTCTTTCCCCACCTCTGATTCCACGCATCTGATTCCCCGCCTCTGATTCACCGCCTCCCTTTCCGCGCAACTTTCCTGGCCTACTTTTCCATACATCTCTTTCCCCACCTCTGATTCCACACCTCTAATTCCCCGCCTCTTATTGCCCGCCTCTGATTCACAGCCTCTGATTCCCCGCCTCTGATTCCCCGCCTCTGATACCCCGCCTCTGAATTCCAGCCTCTGATTCCCCGCCTCTGATTCCCAGCCTCTGATTCCCCGCCTCTGATTCCCCACATCTGATTCACTGCCTCCCTTTCCGCGCAACTTTGCAGGCCTACATTTCCCCACATATCTTTCCCCACCTCTGATTCCACGCCTCTGATTCCCCGCCTCTGATTGCCCGCCTCTGATTCCCGGCCTCTGATTCCCTGCCTCAGATTCCCTGCCTCAGATTCCCTTCATCTGATTCCCTGCCTCTGATTCCCCGCCTCTGATTCCCTGCCTCTGATTCCCCGCCTATGTTTATCTGCCTCTGTTTACCCACCTGTTTCCCCACATCTCTTTCCTCACCTCTGATTCCACGCATCTAATTCCCCGCCTCTGATTGCCCGCCTCAGATTTCCTGCCTCTGATTCCCCACCTCTGATTCCCCGCCTCTTATACCCTGCATCTGATTCCCCGCTTCTGATTCCCCGCATCTGATTCCCCGCCTCTGATTCCCCGCCTCTGATTCCCCGCCTCTGATTCCCCACCTCAGATTCCCCGCCTCTGATTCCCTGCATCAGATTCCCTTCATCTGATTCCCTGCCTCTGATTCCCCGCCTCTGAATCCCTGCCTCTGATTCCCTGCCTCTGATTTCCTGCTTCTGATTCCCGGCCTCTGATTCCCTGCCTCAGATTCCCTGCCTCAGATTCCCTTCATCTGATTCCCTGCCTCTGATTCCCCGCCTCTGATTCCCTGGCTCTGATTCCCCGCCTATGTTTACCCGCATCTGTTTACCCGCCTGTTTCCCCACATCTCTTTCCTCACCTCTGATTCCACACATCTAATTCCCCGCCTCTGATTGCCCGCCTCTGATTTCCTGCCTCTGATTCCCCACCTCTGATTCCCCGCCTCTGATACCCTGCATCTGATTCCCCGCCTCTGATTCCCCGCATCTGATTCCCCGCCTCTGATTCCCCACCTCTGATTCCCCGCCTCTGATTCCCAGCCTCTGATTCCCCGCCTCTGATTCCCTGCCTCTGATTCCCCGCCTATGTTTACCCGCCTCTGTTTACCCGCCTGTTTCCCCACATCTCTTTCCTCACCTGTGATTCCACGCATCTAATTCCCCGCCTCTGATTGCCCGCCTCTGATTCCCTGCCTCAGATTCCCTGCCTCAGATTCCCTTCATCTGATTCCCTGCCTCTGATTCCCCGCCTCTGATTCCCTGCCTCTGATTCCCCGCCTATGTTTATCTGCCTCTGTTTACCCACCTGTTTCCCCACATCTCTTTCCTCACCTCTGATTCCACGCATCTAATTCCCCGCCTCTGATTGCCCGCCTCAGATTTCCTGCCTCTGATTCCCCACCTCTGATTCCCCGCCTCTTATACCCTGCATCTGATTCCCCGCTTCTGATTCCCCGCATCTGATTCCCCGCCTCTGATTCCCCGCCTCTGATTCCCCGCCTCTGATTCCCCACCTCAGATTCCCCGCCTCTGATTCCCTGCATCAGATTCCCTTCATCTGATTCCCTGCCTCTGATTCCCCGCCTCTGAATCCCTGCCTCTGATTCCCTGCCTCTGATTTCCTGCTTCTGATTCCCCGCCTCTGATTCCCCGCCTCTGATACCCCGCCTCTGATTCCCCACCTCTGATTCCCTGCATCTGATTCCCCGCCTCGGATTCCCCGCCTCTGATTCCCCGCCTCTGATTCCCCGCCTCTGATTCCCCACCTCTGATTCCCTGCCTCTGAAAACCTGCCTCTGATTCCCTGCCTCTGATTCTCTGCCTCTGATTCCCTGCCTCTGACTCCCTGCCTCTGATTCCCCACCTCCGATTCCCCGCCTCCGATTCCGCACCTCTGATTCCCTGCCTCTGATTCCCCGCCTCTGATTCCCCGCCTCCCTTTCCGCGCAACTTTCCTGGCCTACGTTTCCCCACATCTCTTTCCCCACCTCTGATTCCACGCCTCTGATTCCCCGACTCTGATTGCCCGCCTCTGATTCCCGGCCTCTGATTCCCTGCCTCAGATTCCCTGCCTCAGATTCCCTTCATCTGATTCCCTGCCTCTGATTCCCCGCCTCTGATTCCCTGCCTCTGATTCCCCGCCTATGTTTACCCGCATCTGTTTACCCGCCTGTTTCCCCACATCTCTTTCCTCACCTCTGATTCCACACATCTAATTCCCCGCCTCTGATTGCCCGCCTCTGATTTCCTGCCTCTGATTCCCCACCTCTGATTCCCCGCCTCTGATACCCTGCATCTGATTCCTCGCGTCTGGTTCCCCGCATCTGATTCCCCGCCTCTGATTCCCCGCCTCTGATTCCCCGCCTCTGATTCCCCGCCTCTGATTCCCCGCCTCTGATTTCCTGCCTCTGATTCCCCGCCTATGTTTACCCGCCTCTGTTTACCCGCCTGTTTCCCCACACCTCTTTCCTCACCTCTGATTCCACGCATCTAATTCCCCGCCTCTGATTGCCCGACTCTGATTTCCTGCATCTGATTCCTCGCCTCTGGTTCCCCGCATCTGATTCCCCGCCTCTGATTCCCCGCCTCTGATTCCCAGCCTCTGAATCCCCGCCTCTGATTCCCCACCTCTGATTCACTGCCGCCCTTTCCGCGCAACTTTGCCGGCCTACATTTCCCCACATATCTTTCCCCGCCTCTGATTCCACACCTCTGATTCCCCGCCTCTGATTGCCCGCCTCTGATTCCAGGCCTCTGATTCCCTGCCTCAGATTCCCTGCCTCAGATTCCCTTCATCTGATTCCCTGCCTCTGATTCCCCGCCTCTGATTCCCTGGCTCTGATTCCCCACCTATGTTTACCCGCATCTGTTTACCCGCCTGTTTCCCCACATCTCTTTCCTCACCTCTGATTCCACACATCTAATTCCCCGCCTCTGATTGCCCGCCTCTGATTTCCTGCCTCTGATTCCCCACCTCTGATTCCCCGCCTCTGATACCCTGCATCTGATTCCCCGCCTCTGATTCCCCGCATCTGATTCCCCGCCTCTGATTCCCCACCTCTGATTCCCCGCCTCTGATTCCCAGCCTCTGATTCCCCGCCTCTGATTCCCTGCCTCTGATTCCCCGCCTATGTTTACCCGCCTCTGTTTACCCCCCTGTTTCCCCACATCTCTTTCCTCACCTGTGATTCCACGCATCTAATTCCCCGCCTCTGATTGCCCGCCTCTGATTTCCTGCCTCTGATTCCCCGCCTCTGATTCCCCACATCTGATTCCCCGCCTCTGATTCCCCGCCTCTGATTCCCCGCCTCTGATTCCCTGCCTCTGATTCCCCACCTATGTATAACCGCCTCTGTTTAACCACCTGTTTCCCCACAACCCTTTCCCCACCTCTGATTCCACGCCTCTGATTCCCCGCCTCTGATTGCCTGCCTCAGATTTCCTGCCTCTGATTCCCCGCCTCTGATTCCCCGCCTCTTGATACCCAGCCTCTGATTCCCCACCTCTGTTTCCCTGCATCTGATTCGCCGCCTCGGATTCCCCGCCACTGATTCCCCGCCTCTGATTCCCCGCCTCTGATTCCCCACCTCTGATTCCCTGCCTCTGAAAACCTGCCTCTGATTCCCTGCCTCTGATTCTCTGCCTCTTATTCCCTGCCTCTGATTCCCTGCCTCTGATTCCCCACCTATGATTCCCCGCCTCCGATTCCGCACCTCTGATTCCCCGCCTCTGATTCCCCGCATCTGATTCCCCGCCTCTGATTCTCCGCCTATGATTCCCCGCCTCAGATTCCCTGCCTCCGATTCCCTGCCTCAGATTCCCTGCCTCTGATTCCCTGCCTCTGATTCCCCACCTCTGATTCCCTGGCTCTGATTCCCCGCCTATGTTTACCCGCATCTGTTTACCCGCCTGTTTCCCCACATCTCTTTCCTCACCTCTGATTCCACACATCTAATTCCCCGCCTCTGATTGCCCGCCTCTGATTTCCTGCCTCAGATTCCCCACCTCTGATTCCCCGCCTCTGATACCCTGCATCTGATTCCCCGCCTCTGATTCCCCGCATCTGATTCCCCGCCTCTGATTCCCCACCTCTGATTCCCCGCCTCTGATTCCCAGCCTCTGATTCCCCGCCTCTGATTCCCTGCCTCTGATTTCCCGCCTATGTTTACCCGCCTCTGTTTACCCGCCTGTTTCCCCACATCTCTTTCCTCACCTGTGATTCCACGCATCTAATTCCCCGCCTCTGATTGCCCGCCTCTGATTTCCTGCCTCTGATTCCCCGCCTCTGATTCCCCGCATCTGATTCCCCGCCTCTGATTCCCCGCCTCTGATTCCCCGCCTCTGATTCCCTGCCTCTGATTCCCCACCTATGTATAACCGCCTCTGTTTAACCACCTGTTTCCCCACAACCCTTTCCCCACCTCTGATTCCACGCCTCTGATTCCCCGCCTCTGATTGCCTGCCTCAGATTTCCTGCCTCTGATTCCCCGCCTCTGATTCCCCGCCTCTTGATACCCAGCCTCTGATTCCCCACCTCTGTTTCCCTGCATCTGATTCGCCGCCTCGGATTCCCCGCCACTGATTCCCCGCCTCTGATTCCCCGCCTCTGACTCCCCACCTCTGATTCCCTGCCTCTGAAAACCTGCCTCTGATTCCCTGCCTCTGATTCTCTGCCTCTTATTCCCTGCCTCTGATTCCCTGCCTCTGATTCCCCACCTATGATTCCCCGCCTCCGATTCCGCACCTCTGATTCCCCGCCTCTGATTCCCCGCATCTGATTCCCCGCCTCTGATTCTCCGCCTATGATTCCCCGCCTCAGATTCCCTGCCTCCGATTCCCTGCCTCAGATTCCCTGCCTCTGATTCCCTGCCTCTGATTCCCCACCTCTGATTCCCTGCCTCTGATTCCCCGCCTCTGATTCCCTGCCTCTGATTCCCCGCCTATGTTTACCCGCCTGTTTCCCCACATCTCTTTCCCCACCTCTGATTCCACGCATCTGATTCCCCGCCTCTGATTCACCGCCTCCCTTTCCGCGCAACTTTCCTGGCCTACTTTTCCATACATCTCTTTCCCCACCTCTGATTCCACACCTCTAATTCCCCGCCTCTGATTGCCCGCCTCTGATTCACAGCCTCTGATTCCCCGCCTCTGATTCCCCGCCTCTGATACCCCGCCTCTGAATTCCAGCCTCTGATTCCCCGCCTCTGATTCCCAGCCTCTGATTCCCCGCCTCTGATTCCCCACATCTGATTCACTGTCTCCCTTTCCGCGCAACTTTGCAGGCCTACATTTCCCCACATATCTTTCCCCACCTCTGATTCCACGCCTCTGATTCCCCGCCTCTGATTGCCCGCCTCTGATTCCCGGCCTCTGATTCCCTGCCTCAGATTCCCTGCCTCAGATTCCCTTCATCTGATTCCCTGCCTCTGATTCCCCGCCTCTGATTCCCTGCCTCTGATTCCCCGCCTATGTTTATCTGCCTCTGTTTACCCACCTGTTTCCCCACATCTCTTTCCTCACCTCTGATTCCACGCATCTAATTCCCCGCCTCTGATTGCCCGCCTCAGATTTCCTGCCTCTGATTCCCCACCTCTGATTCCCCGCCTCTTATACCCTGCATCTGATTCCCCGCTTCTGATTCCCCGCATCTGATTCCCCGCCTCTGATTCCCCGCCTCTGATTCCCCGCCTCTGATTCCCCACCTCAGATTCCCCGCCTCTGATTCCCTGCATCAGATTCCCTTCATCTGATTCCCTGCCTCTGATTCCCCGCCTCTGAATCCCTGCCTCTGATTCCCTGCCTCTGATTTCCTGCTTCTGATTCCCCGCCTCTGATTCCCCGCCTCTGATACCCCGCCTCTGATTCCCCACCTCTGATTCCCTGCATCTGATTCCCCGCCTCGGATTCCCCGCCTCTGATTCCCCGCCTCTGATTCCCCGCCTCTGATTCCCCACCTCTGATTCCCTGCCTCTGAAAACCTGCCTCTGATTCCCTGCCTCTGATTCTCTGCCTCTGATTCCCTGCCTCTGACTCCCTGCCTCTGATTCCCCACCTCCGATTCCCCGCCTCCGATTCCGCACCTCTGATTCCCTGCCTCTGATTCCCCGCCTCTGATTCCCCGCCTCCCTTTCCGCGCAACTTTCCTGGCCTACGTTTCCCCACATCTCTTTCCCCACCTCTGATTCCACGCCTCTGATTCCCCGACTCTGATTGCCCGCCTCTGATTCCCGGCCTCTGATTCCCTGCCTCAGATTCCCTGCCTCAGATTCCCTTCATCTGATTCCCTGCCTCTGATTCCCCGCCTCTGATTCCCTGCCTCTGATTCCCCGCCTATGTTTACCCGCATCTGTTTACCCGCCTGTTTCCCCACATCTCTTTCCTCACCTCTGATTCCACACATCTAATTCCCCGCCTCTGATTGCCCGCCTCTGATTTCCTGCCTCTGATTCCCCACCTCTGATTCCCCGCCTCTGATACCCTGCATCTGATTCCTCGCGTCTGGTTCCCCGCATCTGATTCCCCGCCTCTGATTCCCCGCCTCTGATTCCCCGCCTCTGATTCCCCGCCTCTGATTCCCCGCCTCTGATTTCCTGCCTCTGATTCCCCGCCTATGTTTACCCGCCTCTGTTTACCCGCCTGTTTCCCCACATCTCTTTCCTCACCTCTGATTCCACGCATCTAATTCCCCGCCTCTGATTGCCCGACTCTGATTTCCTGCATCTGATTCCTCGCCTCTGGTTCCCCGCATCTGATTCCCCGCCTCTGATTCCCCGCCTCTGATTCCCAGCCTCTGAATCCCCGCCTCTGATTCCCCACCTCTGATTCACTGCCGCCCTTTCCGCGCAACTTTGCCGGCCTACATTTCCCCACATATCTTTCCCCGCCTCTGATTCCACACCTCTGATTCCCCGCCTCTGATTGCCCGCCTCTGATTCCAGGCCTCTGATTCCCTGCCTCAGATTCCCTGCCTCAGATTCCCTTCATCTGATTCCCTGCCTCTGATTCCCCGCCTCTGATTCCCTGGCTCTGATTCCCCGCCTATGTTTACCCGCATCTGTTTACCCGCCTGTTTCCCCACATCTCTTTCCTCACCTCTGATTCCACACATCTAATTCCCCGCCTCTGATTGCCCGCCTCTGATTTCCTGCCTCTGATTCCCCACCTCTGATTCCCCGCCTCTGATACCCTGCATCTGATTCCCCGCCTCTGATTCCCCGCATCTGATTCCCCGCCTCTGATTCCCCACCTCTGATTCCCCGCCTCTGATTCCCAGCCTCTGATTCCCCGCCTCTGATTCCCTGCCTCTGATTCCCCGCCTATGTTTACCCGCCTCTGTTTACCCCCCTGTTTCCCCACATCTCTTTCCTCACCTGTGATTCCACGCATCTAATTCCCCGCCTCTGATTGCCCGCCTCTGATTTCCTGCCTCTGATTCCCCGCCTCTGATTCCCCGCATCTGATTCCCCGCCTCTGATTCCCCGCCTCTGATTCCCCGCCTCTGATTCCCTGCCTCTGATTCCCCACCTATGTATAACCGCCTCTGTTTAACCACCTGTTTCCCCACAACCCTTTCCCCACCTCTGATTCCACGCCTCTGATTCCCCGCCTCTGATTGCCTGCCTCAGATTTCCTGCCTCTGATTCGCCGCCTCGGATTCCCCGCCACTGATTCCCCGCCTCTGATTCCCCGCCTCTGACTCCCCACCTCTGATTCCCTGCCTCTGAAAACCTGCCTCTGATTCCCTGCCTCTGATTCTCTGCCTCTTATTCCCTGCCTCTGATTCCCTGCCTCTGATTCCCCACCTATGATTCCCCGCCTCCGATTCCGCACCTCTGATTCCCCGCCTCTGATTCCCCGCATCTGATTCCCCGCCTCTGATTCTCCGCCTATGATTCCCTGCCTCAGATTCCCTGCCTCCGATTCCCTGCCTCAGATTCCCTGCCTCTGATTCCCTGCCTCTGATTCCCCACCTCTGATTCCCTGCCTCTGATTCCCCGCCTCTGATTCCCTGCCTCTGATTCCCCGCCTATGTTTACCCGCCTGTTTCCCCACATCTCTTTCCCCACCTCTGATTCCACGCATCTGATTCCCCGCCTCTGATTCACCGCCTCCCTTTCCGCGCAACTTTCCTGGCCTACTTTTCCATACATCTCTTTCCCCACCTCTGATTCCACACCTCTAATTCCCCGCCTCTGATTGCCCGCCTCTGATTCACAGCCTCTGATTCCCCGCCTCTGATTCCCCGCCTCTGATACCCCGCCTCTGAATTCCAGCCTCTGATTCCCCGCCTCTGATTCCCAGCCTCTGATTCCCCGCCTCTGATTCCCCACATCTGATTCACTGCCTCCCTTTCCGCGCAACTTTGCAGGCCTACATTTCCCCACATATCTTTCCCCACCTCTGATTCCACGCCTCTGATTCCCCGCCTCTGATTGCCCGCCTCTGATTCCCGGCCTCTGATTCCCTGCCTCAGATTCCCTGCCTCAGATTCCCTTCATCTGATTCCCTGCCTCTGATTCCCCGCCTCTGATTCCCTGCCTCTGATTCCCCGCCTATGTTTATCTGCCTCTGTTTACCCACCTGTTTCCCCACATCTCTTTCCTCACCTCTGATTCCACGCATCTAATTCCCCGCCTCTGATTGCCCGCCTCAGATTTCCTGCCTCTGATTCCCCACCTCTGATTCCCCGCCTCTTATACCCTGCATCTGATTCCCCGCTTCTGATTCCCCGCATCTGATTCCCCGCCTCTGATTCCCCGCCTCTGATTCCCCGCCTCTGATTCCCCACCTCAGATTCCCCGCCTCTGATTCCCTGCATCAGATTCCCTTCATCTGATTCCCTGCCTCTGATTCCCCGCCTCTGAATCCCTGCCTCTGATTCCCTGCCTCTGATTTCCTGCTTCTGATTCCCCGCCTCTGATTCCCCGCCTCTGATACCCCGCCTCTGATTCCCCACCTCTGATTCCCTGCATCTGATTCCCCGCCTCGGATTCCCCGCCTCTGATTCCCCGCCTCTGATTCCCCGCCTCTGATTCCCCACCTCTGATTCCCTGCCTCTGAAAACCTGCCTCTGATTCCCTGCCTCTGATTCTCTGCCTCTGATTCCCTGCCTCTGACTCCCTGCCTCTGATTCCCCACCTCCGATTCCCCGCCTCCGATTCCGCACCTCTGATTCCCTGCCTCTGATTCCCCGCCTCTGATTCCCCGCCTCCCTTTCCGCGCAACTTTCCTGGCCTACGTTTCCCCACATCTCTTTCCCCACCTCTGATTCCACGCCTCTGATTCCCCGACTCTGATTGCCCGCCTCTGATACCCCGCCTCTGATTCCCCGCCTCTGATTCCCCGTCTCTGATTCCCCGCCTCTGATACCCCGCCTATGAATCCCCGCCTCTGATTCCCCGCCCCTGATTCCCCGCCTCTGATTCCCCGCCTCTGATTCCGCACCTCTGATTCCCTGCCTCTGATTCCCCGCCTCTGATTCCCCGCCTCCCTTTCCGCGCATCTGATACCCTGCATCTGATTCCTCGCCTCTGATTTCCCGCATCTGATTCCCCGCCTCTGATTCCCCGCCTCTGATTCCCCGCCTCTGATTCCCCGCCTCTGATTCCCCGCCTCTGATTCCCTGCCTCTGATTCCCCGCCTATGTTTACCCGCCTCTGTTTACCCGCCTGTTTCCCCACATCTCTTTCCTCACCTCTGATTCCACGCATCTAATTCCCCGCCTCTGATTGCCAGCCTCTGATTTCCTGCCTCTGATTCCCCGCCTCTGATTCCCCGCATCTGATTCCCCGCCTCTGATTCCCCGCCTCTGATTCCCCGCCTCTGATTCCCTGCCTCTGAATCCCCACCTATGTATAACCGCCTCTGTTTAACCACCTGTTTCCCCACAACCCTTTCCCCACCTCTGATTCCATGCCTCTGATTCCCCGCCTCTGATTGCCTGCCTCTGATTTCCTGCCTCTGATTCCCCGCCTCTGATTCCCCGCCTCTGATACCCAGCCTCTGATTCCCCACCTCTGTTTCCCTGCATCTGATTCGCCGCCTCGGATTCCCCGCCACTGATTCCCCGCCTCTGATTCCCCGCCTCTGACTCCCCGCCTCTGATTCCCTGCCTCTGAAAACCTGCCTCTGATTCCCTGCCTCTGATTCTCTGCCTCTTATTCCCTGCCTCTGATTCCCTGCCTCTGATTCCCCACCTCTGATTCCCCGCCTCCGATTCCACACCTCTGATTCCCCGCCTCTGATTCCCCGCATCTGATTCCACGCCTCTGATTCCCCGCCTCTGTTTCCCCGCCTCTGATTCCCCGCCTCTGATTCACCGCCTCCCTTTCCGCGCAACTTTCCTGGCCTACTTTTCCATACATCTCTTTCCCCACCTCTGATTCCACGCCTCTGATTCCCCGCCTCTGATTGCCCGCCTCTGATTCCCAGCCTCTGATTCCCCGCCACTGATTCCCCGTCACTGATTCCCCGCTTCTGATACCCCGCCTCTGAATCCCAGCCTCTGATTCCCCGCCTCTGATGCCCAGCCTCTGATTCCCCGCCTCTGATTCCCCGTCACTGATTCCCCGCCTCTGATACCCCGCCTCTGAATCCCAGCCTCTGATTCCCCGCCTCTGATTCCCAGCCTCTGATTCCCCGCCTCTGATTCCCTGCCTCTGATTCCCCGCCTATGTTTATCCGCCTCTGTTTACACACCTGTTTCCCCACATCTCTTTCCTTACCTCTGATTCCACGCATCTAATTCCCCGCCTCTGATTGCCCGCCTCAGATTTCCTGCCTCTGATTCCGCACCTCTGATTCCCCGCCTCTGATACCCTGCATCTGATTCCCCGCTTCTGATTCCCCGCATCTGATTCCCCGCCTCTGATTCCCCGCCTCTGATTCCCCGCCTCTGATTCCCCACTTCAGATTCCCCGCCTCTGATTCCCTGCATCAGATTCCCTTCATCTGATTCCCTGCCTTTGATTCCCCGCCTCTGATTCCCTGCCTCTGATTCCCTGCCTCTGATTTCCTGCTTCTGATTCCCCGCCTCTGATTCCCCGCCTCTGATACCCCGCCTCTGATTCCCCACCTCTGATACCCTGCATCTGATTCCCCGCCTCGGATTCCCCGCCTCTGATTCCCCGCCTCTGATTCCCCGCCTCTGATTCCCCACCTCTGATTCCCTGCCTCTGAAAACCTGCCTCTGATTCCCTGCCTCTGATTCTCTGCCTCTGATTCCCTGCCTCTGACTCCCTGCCTCTGATTCCCCACCTCCGATTCCCCGCCTCCGATTCTGCACCTCTGATTCCCTGCCTCTGATTCCCCGCCTCTGATTCCCCGCCTCCCTTTCCGCGCAACTTTCCTGGCCTACGTTTCCCCACATCTCTTTCCCCACCTCTGATTCCACGCCTCTGATTCCCCGACTCTGATTGCCCGCCTCTGATACCCCGCCTCTGATTCCCCGCCTCTGATTCCCCGTCTCTGATTCCCCGCCTCTGATACCCCGCCTATGAATCCCCGCCTATGATTCCCCGCCCCTGATTCCCCGCCTCTGATTCCCCGCCTCTGATTCCCAGCCTCTGATTCCCCGCCTCTGATTCCCCACCTCTGATTCACTGCCGCCCTTTCCGCGCAACTTTGCCGGCCTACATTTCCCCACATATCTTTCCCCGCCTCTGATTCCACACCTCTGATTCCCCGCCTCTGATTGCCCGCCTCTGATTCCCGGCCTCTGATTCCCTGCCTCAGATTCCCTGCCTCAGATTCCCTTCATCTGATTCCCTGCCTCTGATTCCCCGCCTCTGATTCCCTGCCTCTGATTCCCCGCCTATGTTTACACGCATCTGTTTACCCGCCTGTTTCCCCACATCTCTTTCCTCACCTCTGATTCCACACATCTAATTCCCCGCCTCTGATTGCCCGCCTCTGATTTCCTGCCTCTGGTTCCCCACCTCTGATTCCCCGCCTCTGATACCCTGCATCTGATTCCTCGCCTCTGGTTCCCCGCATCTGATTCCCCGCCTCTGATTCCCCGCCTCTGATTCCCCGCCTCTGATTCCCCGCCTCTGATTCCCCGCCTCTGATTTCCTGCCTCTGATTCCCCGCCTATGTTTACCCGCCTCTGTTTACCCGCCTGTTTCCCCACATCTCTTTCCTCACCTCTGATTCCACGCATCTAATTCCCCGCCTCTGATTGCCCGCCTCTTATTTCCTGCCTCTGATTCCCCGCCTCTGATTCCCCGCATCTGATTCCCCGCCTCTGATTCCCCGCCTCTGATTCCCCACCTCTGATTCCCTGCCTCTGATTCCCCACCTATGTATAACCGCCTCTGTTTAACCACCTGTTTCCCCACAACCCTTTCCCCACCTCTGATTCCACGCCTCTGATTCCCCGCCTCTGATTGCCTGCCTCTGATTTCCTGCCTCTGATTCCCCGCCTCTGATACCCCACCTCTGATTCCCTGCCTCTGAAAACCTGCCTCTGATTCCCTGCCTCTGATTCTCTGCCTCTGATTCCCTGCCTCTGACTCCCTGCCTCTGATTCCCCACCTCCGATTCCCCGCCTCCGATTCCGCACCTCTGATTCCCTGCCTCTGATTCCCCGCCTCTGATTCACCGCTTCCCTTTCCGCGCAACTTTCCTGGCCTACGTTTCCCCACATCTCTTTCCCCACCTCTGATTCCATGCCTCTGATTCCCCACCTCTGATTCCCTGCCTCTGATTCCCCGCATCTGATTCCCCGCCTCTGATTCCCCACCTATGATTCCCCGCCTCAGATTCCCTGGTCCGATTCCCTGCCTCAGATTCCCTGCCTCTGATTCCCTGCCTCTGATTCCCCGCCTCTGATTCCCCGCCTCTGATTCCCAGCCTCTGATTCCCCGCCTCTGATTCCCCACCTCTGATTCACTGCCTCCCTTTCCGCGCAACTTTGCCGGCCTACATTTCCCCACATATCTTTCCCCACCTCTGATTCCACGCCTCTGATTCCCCGCCTCTGATTGCCCGCCTCTGATTCCCGGCCTCTGAATCCCTGCCTCAGATTCCCTGCCTCAGATTCCCTTCATCTGATTCCCTGCCTCTGATTCCCCGCCTCTGATTCTCTGCCTCTTATTCCCTGCCTCTGATTCCCTGCCTCTGATTCCCCACCTATGAATCCCCGCCTCCGATTCCGCACCTCTGATTCCCCGCCTCTGATTCCCCGCATCTGATTCCCCGCCTCTGATTCTCCGCCTATGATTCCCCGCCTCAGATTCCCTGCCTCCGATTCCCTGCCTCAGATTCCCTGCCTCTGATTCCCTGCCTCTGATTTCCCGCCTCTGATTCCCCGCATCTGATTCCCCGCCTCTGATTCTCCGCCTATGATTCCCCGCCTCAGATTCCCTGCCTCCGATTCCCTGCCTCAGATTCCCTGCCTCTGATTCCCTGCATCAGATTCCCTTCATCTGATTCCCTGCCTCTGATTCCCCGCCTCTGAATCCCTGCCTCTGATTCCCTGCCTCTGATTTCCTGCTTCTGATTCCCCGCCTCTGATTCCCCGCCTCTGATACCCCGCCTCTGATTCCCCACCTCTGATTCCCTGCATCTGATTCCCCGCCTCGGATTCCCCGCCTCTGATTCCCCGCCTCTGATTCCCCGCCTCTGATTCCCCACCTCTGATTCCCTGCCTCTGAAAACCTGCCTCTGATTCCCTGCCTCTGATTCTCTGCCTCTGATTCCCTGCCTCTGACTCCCTGCCTCTGATTCCCCACCTCCGATTCCCCGCCTCCGATTCCGCACCTCTGATTCCCTGCCTCTGATTCCCCGCCTCTGATTCCCCGCCTCCCTTTCCGCGCAACTTTCCTGGCCTACGTTTCCCCACATCTCTTTCCCCACCTCTGATTCCACGCCTCTGATTCCCCGACTCTGATTGCCCGCCTCTGATTCCCGGCCTCTGATTCCCTGCCTCAGATTCCCTGCCTCAGATTCCCTTCATCTGATTCCCTGCCTCTGATTCCCCGCCTCTGATTCCCTGCCTCTGATTCCCCGCCTATGTTTACCCGCATCTGTTTACCCGCCTGTTTCCCCACATCTCTTTCCTCACCTCTGATTCCACACATCTAATTCCCCGCCTCTGATTGCCCGCCTCTGATTTCCTGCCTCTGATTCCCCACCTCTGATTCCCCGCCTCTGATACCCTGCATCTGATTCCTCGCGTCTGGTTCCCCGCATCTGATTCCCCGCCTCTGATTCCCCGCCTCTGATTCCCCGCCTCTGATTCCCCGCCTCTGATTCCCCGCCTCTGATTTCCTGCCTCTGATTCCCCGCCTATGTTTACCCGCCTCTGTTTACCCGCCTGTTTCCCCACACCTCTTTCCTCACCTCTGATTCCACGCATCTAATTCCCCGCCTCTGATTGCCCGACTCTGATTTCCTGCATCTGATTCCTCGCCTCTGGTTCCCCGCATCTGATTCCCCGCCTCTGATTCCCCGCCTCTGATTCCCAGCCTCTGAATCCCCGCCTCTGATTCCCCACCTCTGATTCACTGCCGCCCTTTCCGCGCAACTTTGCCGGCCTACATTTACCCACATATCTTTCCCCGCCTCTGATTCCACACCTCTGATTCCCCGCCTCTGATTGCCCGCCTCTGATTCCAGGCCTCTGATTCCCTGCCTCAGATTCCCTGCCTCAGATTCCCTTCATCTGATTCCCTGCCTCTGATTCCCCGCCTCTGATTCCCTGGCTCTGATTCCCCACCTATGTTTACCCGCATCTGTTTACCCGCCTGTTTCCCCACATCTCTTTCCTCACCTCTGATTCCACACATCTAATTCCCCGCCTCTGATTGCCCGCCTCTGATTTCCTGCCTCTGATTCCCCACCTCTGATTCCCCGCCTCTGATACCCTGCATCTGATTCCCCGCCTCTGATTCCCCGCATCTGATTCCCCGCCTCTGATTCCCCACCTCTGATTCCCCGCCTCTGATTCCCAGCCTCTGATTCCCCGCCTCTGATTCCCTGCCTCTGATTCCCCGCCTATGTTTACCCGCCTCTGTTTACCCCCCTGTTTCCCCACATCTCTTTCCTCACCTGTGATTCCACGCATCTAATTCCCCGCCTCTGATTGCCCGCCTCTGATTTCCTGCCTCTGATTCCCCGCCTCTGATTCCCCACATCTGATTCCCCGCCTCTGATTCCCCGCCTCTGATTCCCCGCCTCTGATTCCCTGCCTCTGATTCCCCACCTATGTATAACCGCCTCTGTTTAACCACCTGTTTCCCCACAACCCTTTCCCCACCTCTGATTCCACGCCTCTGATTCCCCGCCTCTGATTGCCTGCCTCAGATTTCCTGCCTCTGATTCCCCGCCTCTGATTCCCCGCCTCTTGATACCCAGCCTCTGATTCCCCACCTCTGTTTCCCTGCATCTGATTCGCCGCCTCGGATTCCCCGCCACTGATTCCCCGCCTCTGATTCCCCGCCTCTGATTCCCCACCTCTGATTCCCTGCCTCTGAAAACCTGCCTCTGATTCCCTGCCTCTGATTCTCTGCCTCTTATTCCCTGCCTCTGATTCCCTGCCTCTGATTCCCCACCTATGATTCCCCGCCTCCGATTCCGCACCTCTGATTCCCCGCCTCTGATTCCCCGCATCTGATTCCCCGCCTCTGATTCTCCGCCTATGATTCCCCGCCTCAGATTCCCTGCCTCCGATTCCCTGCCTCAGATTCCCTGCCTCTGATTCCCTGCCTCTGATTCCCCACCTCTGATTCCCTGGCTCTGATTCCCCGCCTATGTTTACCCGCATCTGTTTACCCGCCTGTTTCCCCACATCTCTTTCCTCACCTCTGATTCCACACATCTAATTCCCCGCCTCTGATTGCCCGCCTCTGATTTCCTGCCTCAGATTCCCCACCTCTGATTCCCCGCCTCTGATACCCTGCATCTGATTCCCCGCCTCTGATTCCCCGCATCTGATTCCCCGCCTCTGATTCCCCACCTCTGATTCCCCGCCTCTGATTCCCAGCCTCTGATTCCCCGCCTCTGATTCCCTGCCTCTGATTCCCCGCCTATGTTTACCCGCCTCTGTTTACCCGCCTGTTTCCCCACATCTCTTTCCTCACCTGTGATTCCACGCATCTAATTCCCCGCCTCTGATTGCCCGCCTCTGATTTCCTGCCTCTGATTCCCCGCCTCTGATTCCCCGCATCTGATTCCCCGCCTCTGATTCCCCGCCTCTGATTCCCCGCCTCTGATTCCCTGCCTCTGATTCCCCACCTATGTATAACCGCCTCTGTTTAACCACCTGTTTCCCCACAACCCTTTCCCCACCTCTGATTCCACGCCTCTGATTCCCCGCCTCTGATTGCCTGCCTCAGATTTCCTGCCTCTGATTCCCCGCCTCTGATTCCCCGCCTCTTGATACCCAGCCTCTGATTCCCCACCTCTGTTTCCCTGCATCTGATTCGCCGCCTCGGATTCCCCGCCACTGATTCCCCGCCTCTGATTCCCCGCCTCTGACTCCCCACCTCTGATTCCCTGCCTCTGAAAACCTGCCTCTGATTCCCTGCCTCTGATTCTCTGCCTCTTATTCCCTGCCTCTGATTCCCTGCCTCTGATTCCCCACCTATGATTCCCCGCCTCCGATTCCGCACCTCTGATTCCCCGCCTCTGATTCCCCGCATCTGATTCCCCGCCTCTGATTCTCCGCCTATGATTCCCCGCCTCAGATTCCCTGCCTCCGATTCCCTGCCTCAGATTCCCTGCCTCTGATTCCCTGCCTCTGATTCCCCACCTCTGATTCCCTGCCTCTGATTCCCCGCCTCTGATTCCCTGCCTCTGATTCCCCGCCTATGTTTACCCGCCTGTTTCCCCACATCTCTTTCCCCACCTCTGATTCCACGCATCTGATTCCCCGCCTCTGATTCACCGCCTCCCTTTCCGCGCAACTTTCCTGGCCTACTTTTCCATACATCTCTTTCCCCACCTCTGATTCCACACCTCTAATTCCCCGCCTCTGATTGCCCGCCTCTGATTCACAGCCTCTGATTCCCCGCCTCTGATTCCCCGCCTCTGATACCCCGCCTCTGAATTCCAGCCTCTGATTCCCCGCCTCTGATTCCCAGCCTCTGATTCCCCGCCTCTGATTCCCCACATCTGATTCACTGTCTCCCTTTCCGCGCAACTTTGCAGGCCTACATTTCCCCACATATCTTTCCCCACCTCTGATTCCACGCCTCTGATTCCCCGCCTCTGATTGCCCGCCTCTGATTCCCGGCCTCTGATTCCCTGCCTCAGATTCCCTGCCTCAGATTCCCTTCATCTGATTCCCTGCCTCTGATTCCCCGCCTCTGATTCCCTGCCTCTGATTCCCCGCCTATGTTTATCTGCCTCTGTTTACCCACCTGTTTCCCCACATCTCTTTCCTCACCTCTGATTCCACGCATCTAATTCCCCGCCTCTGATTGCCCGCCTCAGATTTCCTGCCTCTGATTCCCCACCTCTGATTCCCCGCCTCTTATACCCTGCATCTGATTCCCCGCTTCTGATTCCCCGCATCTGATTCCCCGCCTCTGATTCCCCGCCTCTGATTCCCCGCCTCTGATTCCCCACCTCAGATTCCCCGCCTCTGATTCCCTGCATCAGATTCCCTTCATCTGATTCCCTGCCTCTGATTCCCCGCCTCTGAATCCCTGCCTCTGATTCCCTGCCTCTGATTTCCTGCTTCTGATTCCCCGCCTCTGATTCCCCGCCTCTGATACCCCGCCTCTGATTCCCCACCTCTGATTCCCTGCATCTGATTCCCCGCCTCGGATTCCCCGCCTCGGATTCCCCGCCTCTGATTCCCCGCCTCTGATTCCCCACCTCTGATTCCCTGCCTCTGAAAACCTGCCTCTGATTCCCTGCCTCTGATTCTCTGCCTCTGATTCCCTGCCTCTGACTCCCTGCCTCTGATTCCCCACCTCCGATTCCCCGCCTCCGATTCCGCACCTCTGATTCCCTGCCTCTGATTCCCCGCCTCTGATTCCCCGCCTCCCTTTCCGCGCAACTTTCCTGGCCTACGTTTCCCCACATCTCTTTCCCCACCTCTGATTCCACGCCTCTGATTCCCCGACTCTGATTGCCCGCCTCTGATTCCCGGCCTCTGATTCCCTGCCTCAGATTCCCTGCCTCAGATTCCCTTCATCTGATTCCCTGCCTCTGATTCCCCGCCTCTGATTCCCTGCCTCTGATTCCCCGCCTATGTTTACCCGCATCTGTTTACCCGCCTGTTTCCCCACATCTCTTTCCTCACCTCTGATTCCACACATCTAATTCCCCGCCTCTGATTGCCCGCCTCTGATTTCCTGCCTCTGATTCCCCACCTCTGATTCCCCGCCTCTGATACCCTGCATCTGATTCCTCGCGTCTGGTTCCCCGCATCTGATTCCCCGCCTCTGATTCCCCGCCTCTGATTCCCCGCCTCTGATTCCCCGCCTCTGATTCCCCGCCTCTGATTTCCTGCCTCTGATTCCCCGCCTATGTTTACCCGCCTCTGTTTACCCGCCTGTTTCCCCACATCTCTTTCCTCACCTCTGATTCCACGCATCTAATTCCCCGCCTCTGATTGCCCGACTCTGATTTCCTGCATCTGATTCCTCGCCTCTGGTTCCCCGCATCTGATTCCCCGCCTCTGATTCCCCGCCTCTGATTCCCAGCCTCTGAATCCCCGCCTCTGATTCCCCACCTCTGATTCACTGCCGCCCTTTCCGCGCAACTTTGCCGGCCTACATTTCCCCACATATCTTTCCCCGCCTCTGATTCCACACCTCTGATTCCCCGCCTCTGATTGCCCGCCTCTGATTCCAGGCCTCTGATTCCCTGCCTCAGATTCCCTGCCTCAGATTCCCTTCATCTGATTCCCTGCCTCTGATTCCCCGCCTCTGATTCCCTGGCTCTGATTCCCCGCCTATGTTTACCCGCATCTGTTTACCCGCCTGTTTCCCCACATCTCTTTCCTCACCTCTGATTCCACACATCTAATTCCCCGCCTCTGATTGCCCGCCTCTGATTTCCTGCCTCTGATTCCCCACCTCTGATTCCCCGCCTCTGATACCCTGCATCTGATTCCCCGCCTCTGATTCCCCGCATCTGATTCCCCGCCTCTGATTCCCCACCTCTGATTCCCCGCCTCTGATTCCCAGCCTCTGATTCCCCGCCTCTGATTCCCTGCCTCTGATTCCCCGCCTATGTTTACCCGCCTCTGTTTACCCCCCTGTTTCCCCACATCTCTTTCCTCACCTGTGATTCCACGCATCTAATTCCCCGCCTCTGATTGCCCGCCTCTGATTTCCTGCCTCTGATTCCCCGCCTCTGATTCCCCGCATCTGATTCCCCGCCTCTGATTCCCCGCCTCTGATTCCCCGCCTCTGATTCCCTGCCTCTGATTCCCCACCTATGTATAACCGCCTCTGTTTAACCACCTGTTTCCCCACAACCCTTTCCCCACCTCTGATTCCACGCCTCTGATTCCCCGCCTCTGATTGCCTGCCTCAGATTTCCTGCCTCTGATTCGCCGCCTCGGATTCCCCGCCACTGATTCCCCGCCTCTGATTCCCCGCCTCTGACTCCCCACCTCTGATTCCCTGCCTCTGAAAACCTGCCTCTGATTCCCTGCCTCTGATTCTCTGCCTCTTATTCCCTGCCTCTGATTCCCTGCCTCTGATTCCCCACCTATGATTCCCCGCCTCCGATTCCGCACCTCTGATTCCCCGCCTCTGATTCCCCGCATCTGATTCCCCGCCTCTGATTCTCCGCCTATGATTCCCTGCCTCAGATTCCCTGCCTCCGATTCCCTGCCTCAGATTCCCTGCCTCTGATTCCCTGCCTCTGATTCCCCACCTCTGATTCCCTGCCTCTGATTCCCCGCCTCTGATTCCCTGCCTCTGATTCCCCGCCTATGTTTACCCGCCTGTTTCCCCACATCTCTTTCCCCACCTCTGATTCCACGCATCTGATTCCCCGCCTCTGATTCACCGCCTCCCTTTCCGCGCAACTTTCCTGGCCTACTTTTCCATACATCTCTTTCCCCACCTCTGATTCCACACCTCTAATTCCCCGCCTCTGATTGCCCGCCTCTGATTCACAGCCTCTGATTCCCCGCCTCTGATTCCCCGCCTCTGATACCCCGCCTCTGAATTCCAGCCTCTGATTCCCCGCCTCTGATTCCCAGCCTCTGATTCCCCGCCTCTGATTCCCCACATCTGATTCACTGCCTCCCTTTCCGCGCAACTTTGCAGGCCTACATTTCCCCACATATCTTTCCCCACCTCTGATTCCACGCCTCTGATTCCCCGCCTCTGATTGCCCGCCTCTGATTCCCGGCCTCTGATTCCCTGCCTCAGATTCCCTGCCTCAGATTCCCTTCATCTGATTCCCTGCCTCTGATTCCCCGCCTCTGATTCCCTGCCTCTGATTCCCCGCCTATGTTTATCTGCCTCTGTTTACCCACCTGTTTCCCCACATCTCTTTCCTCACCTCTGATTCCACGCATCTAATTCCCCGCCTCTGATTGCCCGCCTCAGATTTCCTGCCTCTGATTCCCCACCTCTGATTCCCCGCCTCTTATACCCTGCATCTGATTCCCCGCTTCTGATTCCCCGCATCTGATTCCCCGCCTCTGATTCCCCGCCTCTGATTCCCCGCCTCTGATTCCCCACCTCAGATTCCCCGCCTCTGATTCCCTGCATCAGATTCCCTTCATCTGATTCCCTGCCTCTGATTCCCCGCCTCTGAATCCCTGCCTCTGATTCCCTGCCTCTGATTTCCTGCTTCTGATTCCCCGCCTCTGATTCCCCGCCTCTGATACCCCGCCTCTGATTCCCCACCTCTGATTCCCTGCATCTGATTCCCCGCCTCGGATTCCCCGCCTCTGATTCCCCGCCTCTGATTCCCCGCCTCTGATTCCCCACCTCTGATTCCCTGCCTCTGAAAACCTGCCTCTGATTCCCTGCCTCTGATTCTCTGCCTCTGATTCCCTGCCTCTGACTCCCTGCCTCTGATTCCCCACCTCCGATTCCCCGCCTCCGATTCCGCACCTCTGATTCCCTGCCTCTGATTCCCCGCCTCTGATTCCCCGCCTCCCTTTCCGCGCAACTTTCCTGGCCTACGTTTCCCCACATCTCTTTCCCCACCTCTGATTCCACGCCTCTGATTCCCCGACTCTGATTGCCCGCCTCTGATACCCCGCCTCTGATTCCCCGCCTCTGATTCCCCGTCTCTGATTCCCCGCCTCTGATACCCCGCCTATGAATCCCCGCCTCTGATTCCCCGCCCCTGATTCCCCGCCTCTGATTCCCCGCCTCTGATTCCGCACCTCTGATTCCCTGCCTCTGATTCCCCGCCTCTGATTCCCCGCCTCCCTTTCCGCGCATCTGATACCCTGCATCTGATTCCTCGCCTCTGATTTCCCGCATCTGATTCCCCGCCTCTGATTCCCCGCCTCTGATTCCCCGCCTCTGATTCCCCGCCTCTGATTCCCCGCCTCTGATTCCCTGCCTCTGATTCCCCGCCTATGTTTACCCGCCTCTGTTTACCCGCCTGTTTCCCCACATCTCTTTCCTCACCTCTGATTCCACGCATCTAATTCCCCGCCTCTGATTGCCAGCCTCTGATTTCCTGCCTCTGATTCCCCGCCTCTGATTCCCCGCATCTGATTCCCCGCCTCTGATTCCCCGCCTCTGATTCCCCGCCTCTGATTCCCTGCCTCTGAATCCCCACCTATGTATAACCGCCTCTGTTTAACCACCTGTTTCCCCACAACCCTTTCCCCACCTCTGATTCCATGCCTCTGATTCCCCGCCTCTGATTGCCTGCCTCTGATTTCCTGCCTCTGATTCCCCGCCTCTGATTCCCCGCCTCTGATACCCAGCCTCTGATTCCCCACCTCTGTTTCCCTGCATCTGATTCGCCGCCTCGGATTCCCCGCCACTGATTCCCCGCCTCTGATTCCCCGCCTCTGACTCCCCGCCTCTGATTCCCTGCCTCTGAAAACCTGCCTCTGATTCCCTGCCTCTGATTCTCTGCCTCTTATTCCCTGCCTCTGATTCCCTGCCTCTGATTCCCCACCTCTGATTCCCCGCCTCCGATTCCACACCTCTGATTCCCCGCCTCTGATTCCCCGCATCTGATTCCACGCCTCTGATTCCCCGCCTCTGTTTCCCCGCCTCTGATTCCCCGCCTCTGATTCACCGCCTCCCTTTCCGCGCAACTTTCCTGGCCTACTTTTCCATACATCTCTTTCCCCACCTCTGATTCCACGCCTCTGATTCCCCGCCTCTGATTGCCCGCCTCTGATTCCCAGCCTCTGATTCCCCGCCACTGATTCCCCGTCACTGATTCCCCGCTTCTGATACCCCGCCTCTGAATCCCAGCCTCTGATTCCCCGCCTCTGATGCCCAGCCTCTGATTCCCCGCCTCTGATTCCCCGTCACTGATTCCCCGCCTCTGATACCCCGCCTCTGAATCCCAGCCTCTGATTCCCCGCCTCTGATTCCCAGCCTCTGATTCCCCGCCTCTGATTCCCTGCCTCTGATTCCCCGCCTATGTTTATCCGCCTCTGTTTACACACCTGTTTCCCCACATCTCTTTCCTTACCTCTGATTCCACGCATCTAATTCCCCGCCTCTGATTGCCCGCCTCAGATTTCCTGCCTCTGATTCCGCACCTCTGATTCCCCGCCTCTGATACCCTGCATCTGATTCCCCGCTTCTGATTCCCCGCATCTGATTCCCCGCCTCTGATTCCCCGCCTCTGATTCCCCGCCTCTGATTCCCCACTTCAGATTCCCCGCCTCTGATTCCCTGCATCAGATTCCCTTCATCTGATTCCCTGCCTTTGATTCCCCGCCTCTGATTCCCTGCCTCTGATTCCCTGCCTCTGATTTCCTGCTTCTGATTCCCCGCCTCTGATTCCCCGCCTCTGATACCCCGCCTCTGATTCCCCACCTCTGATACCCTGCATCTGATTCCCCGCCTCGGATTCCCCGCCTCTGATTCCCCGCCTCTGATTCCCCGCCTCTGATTCCCCACCTCTGATTCCCTGCCTCTGAAAACCTGCCTCTGATTCCCTGCCTCTGATTCTCTGCCTCTGATTCCCTGCCTCTGACTCCCTGCCTCTGATTCCCCACCTCCGATTCCCCGCCTCCGATTCTGCACCTCTGATTCCCTGCCTCTGATTCCCCGCCTCTGATTCCCCGCCTCCCTTTCCGCGCAACTTTCCTGGCCTACGTTTCCCCACATCTCTTTCCCCACCTCTGATTCCACGCCTCTGATTCCCCGACTCTGATTGCCCGCCTCTGATACCCCGCCTCTGATTCCCCGCCTCTGATTCCCCGTCTCTGATTCCCCGCCTCTGATACCCCGCCTATGAATCCCCGCCTATGATTCCCCGCCCCTGATTCCCCGCCTCTGATTCCCCGCCTCTGATTCCCAGCCTCTGATTCCCCGCCTCTGATTCCCCACCTCTGATTCACTGCCGCCCTTTCCGCGCAACTTTGCCGGCCTACATTTCCCCACATATCTTTCCCCGCCTCTGATTCCACACCTCTGATTCCCCGCCTCTGATTGCCCGCCTCTGATTCCCGGCCTCTGATTCCCTGCCTCAGATTCCCTGCCTCAGATTCCCTTCATCTGATTCCCTGCCTCTGATTCCCCGCCTCTGATTCCCTGCCTCTGATTCCCCGCCTATGTTTACACGCATCTGTTTACCCGCCTGTTTCCCCACATCTCTTTCCTCACCTCTGATTCCACACATCTAATTCCCCGCCTCTGATTGCCCGCCTCTGATTTCCTGCCTCTGGTTCCCCACCTCTGATTCCCCGCCTCTGATACCCTGCATCTGATTCCTCGCCTCTGGTTCCCCGCATCTGATTCCCCGCCTCTGATTCCCCGCCTCTGATTCCCCGCCTCTGATTCCCCGCCTCTGATTCCCCGCCTCTGATTTCCTGCCTCTGATTCCCCGCCTATGTTTACCCGCCTCTGTTTACCCGCCTGTTTCCCCACATCTCTTTCCTCACCTCTGATTCCACGCATCTAATTCCCCGCCTCTGATTGCCCGCCTCTTATTTCCTGCCTCTGATTCCCCGCCTCTGATTCCCCGCATCTGATTCCCCGCCTCTGATTCCCCGCCTCTGATTCCCCACCTCTGATTCCCTGCCTCTGATTCCCCACCTATGTATAACCGCCTCTGTTTAACCACCTGTTTCCCCACAACCCTTTCCCCACCTCTGATTCCACGCCTCTGATTCCCCGCCTCTGATTGCCTGCCTCTGATTTCCTGCCTCTGATTCCCCGCCTCTGATACCCCACCTCTGATTCCCTGCCTCTGAAAACCTGCCTCTGATTCCCTGCCTCTGATTCTCTGCCTCTGATTCCCTGCCTCTGACTCCCTGCCTCTGATTCCCCACCTCCGATTCCCCGCCTCCGATTCCGCACCTCTGATTCCCTGCCTCTGATTCCCCGCCTCTGATTCACCGCTTCCCTTTCCGCGCAACTTTCCTGGCCTACGTTTCCCCATATCTCTTTCCCCACCTCTGATTCCATGCCTCTGATTCCCCACCTCTGATTCCCTGCCTCTGATTCCCCGCATCTGATTCCCCGCCTCTGATTCCCCACCTATGATTCCCCGCCTCAGATTCCCTGGTCCGATTCCCTGCCTCAGATTCCCTGCCTCTGATTCCCTGCCTCTGATTCCCCGCCTCTGATTCCCCGCCTCTGATTCCCAGCCTCTGATTCCCCGCCTCTGATTCCCCACCTCTGATTCACTGCCTCCCTTTCCGCGCAACTTTGCCGGCCTACATTTCCCCACATATCTTTCCCCACCTCTGATTCCACGCCTCTGATTCCCCGCCTCTGATTGCCCGCCTCTGATTCCCGGCCTCTGATTCCCTGCCTCAGATTCCCTGCCTCAGATTCCCTTCATCTGATTCCCTGCCTCTGATTCCCCGCCTCTGATTCTCTGCCTCTTATTCCCTGCCTCTGATTCCCTGCCTCTGATTCCCCACCTATGAATCCCCGCCTCCGATTCCGCACCTCTGATTCCCCGCCTCTGATTCCCCGCATCTGATTCCCCGCCTCTGATTCTCCGCCTATGATTCCCCGCCTCAGATTCCCTGCCTCCGATTCCCTGCCTCAGATTCCCTGCCTCTGATTCCCTGCCTCTGATTCCCCACCTCTGATTCCCTGCCTCTGATTCCCCGCCTCTGATTCCCTGCCTCTGATTCCCCGCCTATGTTTACCCGCCTGTTTCCCCACATCTCTTTCCCCACCTCTGATTCCACGCATCTGATTCCCCGCCTCTGATTCACCGCCTCCCTTTCCGCGCAACTTTCCTGGCCTACTTTTCCATACATCTCTTTCCCCACCTCTGATTCCACACCTCTAATTCCCCGCCTCTGATTGCCCGCCTCTGATTCCCAGCCTCTGATTCCCCGCCTCTGATTCCCCGCCTCTGATACCCCGCCTCTGAATTCCAGCCTCTGATTCCCCGCCTCTGATTCCCAGCCTCTGATTCCCCGCCTCTGATTCCCCACATCTGATTCACTGCCTCCCTTTCCGCGCAACTTTGCAGGCCTACATTTCCCCACATATCTTTCCCCACCTCTGATTCCACGCCTCTGATTCCCCGCCTCTGATTGCCCGCCTCTGATTCCCGGCCTCTGATTCCCTGCCTCAGATAACCTGCCTCAGATTCCCTTCATCTGATTCCCTGCCTCTGATTCCCCGCCTCTGATTCCCTGCCTCTGATTCCCCGCCTATGTTTATCTGCCTCTGTTTACCCACCTGTTTCCCCACATCTCTTTCCTCACCTCTGATTCCACGCATCTAATTCCCCGCCTCTGATTGCCCGCCTCAGATTTCCTGCCTCTGATTCCCCACCTCTGATTCCCCGCCTCTTATACCCTGCATCTGATTCCCCGCTTCTGATTCCCCGCATCTGATTCCCCGCCTCTGATTCCCCGCCTCTGATTCCCCGCCTCTGATTCCCCACCTCAGATTCCCCGCCTCTGATTCCCTGCATCAGATTCCCTTCATCTGATTCCCTGCCTCTGATTCCCCGCCTCTGAATCCCTGCCTCTGATTCCCTGCCTCTGATTTCCTGCTTCTGATTCCCCGCCTCTGATTCCCCGCCTCTGATACCCCGCCTCTGATTCCCCACCTCTGATTCCCTGCATCTGATTCCCCGCCTCGGATTCCCCGCCTCTGATTCCCCGCCTCTGATTCCCCGCCTCTGATTCCCCACCTCTGATTCCCTGCCTCTGAAAACCTGCCTCTGATTCCCTGCCTCTGATTCTCTGCCTCTGATTCCCTGCCTCTAACTCCCTGCCTCTGATTCCCCACCTCCGATTCCCCGCCTCCGATTCCGCACCTCTGATTCCCTGCCTCTGATTCCCCGCCTCTGATTCCCCGCCTCCCTTTCCGCGCAACTTTCCTGGCCTACGTTTCCCCACATCTCTTTCCCCACCTCTGATTCCACGCCTCTGATTCCCCGACTCTGATTGCCCGCCTCTGATACCCCGCCTCTGATTCCCCGCCTCTGATTCCCCGTCTCTGATTCCCCGCCTCTGATACCCCGCCTATGAATCCCCGCCTCTGATTCCCCGCCCCTGATTCCCCGCCTCTGATTCCCCGCCTCTGATTCCGCACCTCTGATTCCCTGCCTCTGATTCCCCGCCTCTGATTCCCCGCCTCCCTTTCCGCGCATCTGATACCCTGCATCTGATTCCTCGCCTCTGATTTCCCGCATCTGATTCCCCGCCTCTGATTCCCCGCCTCTGATTCCCCGCCTCTGATTCCCCGCCTCTGATTCCCCGCCTCTGATTCCCTGCCTCTGATTCCCCGCCTATGTTTACCCGCCTCTGTTTACCCGCCTGTTTCCCCACATCTCTTTCCTCACCTCTGATTCCACGCATCTAATTCCCCGCCTCTGATTGCCAGCCTCTGATTTCCTGCCTCTGATTCCCCGCCTCTGATTCCCCGCATCTGATTCCCCGCCTCTGATTCCCCGCCTCTGATTCCCCGCCTCTGATTCCCTGCCTCTGAATCCCCACCTATGTATAACCGCCTCTGTTTAACCACCTGTTTCCCCACAACCCTTTCCCCACCTCTGATTCCATGCCTCTGATTCCCCGCCTCTGATTGCCTGCCTCTGATTTCCTGCCTCTGATTCCCCGCCTCTGATTCCCCGCCTCTGATACCCAGCCTCTGATTCCCCACCTCTGTTTCCCTGCATCTGATTCGCCGCCTCGGATTCCCCGCCACTGATTCCCTGCCTCTGATTCCCCGCCTCTGACTCCCCGCCTCTGATTCCCTGCCTCTGAAAACCTGCCTCTGATTCCCTGCCTCTGATTCTCTGCCTCTTATTCCCTGCCTCTGATTCCCTGCCTCTGATTCCCCACCTCTGATTCCCCGCCTCCGATTCCACACCTCTGATTCCCCGCCTCTGATTCCCCGCATCTGATTCCACGCCTCTGATTCCCCGCCTCTGTTTCCCCGCCTCTGATTCCCCGCCTCTGATTCACCGCCTCCCTTTCCGCGCAACTTTCCTGGCCTACTTTTCCATACATCTCTTTCCCCACCTCTGATTCCACGCCTCTGATTCCCCGCCTCTGATTGCCCGCCTCTGATTCCCAGCCTCTGATTCCCCGCCACTGATTCCCCGTCACTGATTCCCCGCCTCTGATACCCCGCCTCTGAATCCCAGCCTCTGATTCCCCGCCTCTGATGCCCAGCCTCTGATTCCCCGCCTCTGATTCCCCGTCACTGATTCCCCGCCTCTGATACCCCGCCTCTGAATCCCAGCCTCTGATTCCCCGCCTCTGATTCCCAGCCTCTGATTCCCCGCCTCTGATTCCCTGCCTCTGATTCCCCGCCTATGTTTATCCGCCTCTGTTTACACACCTGTTTCCTCACATCTCTTTCCTTACCTCTGATTCCACGCATCTAATTCCCCGCCTCTGATTGCCCGCCTCAGATTTCCTGCCTCTGATTCCGCACCTCTGATTCCCCGCCTCTGATACCCTGCATCTGATTCCCCGCTTCTGATTCCCCGCATCTGATTCCCCGCCTCTGATTCCCCGCCTCTGATTCCCCGCCTCTGATTCCCCACTTCAGATTCCCTGCCTCTGATTCCCTGCATCAGATTCCCTTCATCTGATTCCCTGCCTCTGATTCCCCACCTCTGATTCCCTGCCTCTGATTCCCTGCCTCTGATTTCCTGCTTCTGATTCCCCGCCTCTGATTCCCCGCCTCTGATACCCCGCCTCTGATTCCCCACCTCTGATACCCTGCATCTGATTCCCCGCCTCGGATTCCCCGCCTCTGATTCCCCGCCTCTGATTCCCCGCCTCTGATTCCCCACCTCTGATTCCCTGCCTCTGAAAACCTGCCTCTGATTCCCTGCCTCTGATTCTCTGCCTCTGATTCCCTGCCTCTGACTCCCTGCCTCTGATTCCCCACCTCCGATTCCCCGCCTCCGATTCCGCACCTCTGATTCCCTGCCTCTGATTCCCCGCCTCTGATTCCCCGCCTCCCTTTCCGCGCAACTTTCCTGGCCTACGTTTCCCCACATCTCTTTCCCCACCTCTGATTCCACGCCTCTGATTCCCCGACTCTGATTGCCCGCCTCTGATACCCCGCCTCTGATTCCCCGCCTCTGATTCCCCGTCTCTGATTCCCCGCCTCTGATACCCCGCCTATGAATCCCCGCCTATGATTCCCCGCCCCTGATTCCCCGCCTCTGATTCCCCGCCTCTGATTCCCAGCCTCTGATTCCCCGCCTCTGATTCCCCACCTCTGATTCACTGCCGCCCTTTCCGCGCAACTTTGCCGGCCTACATTTCCCCACATATCTTTCCCCGCCTCTGATTCCACACCTCTGATTCCCCGCCTCTGATTGCCCGCCTCTGATTCCCGGCCTCTGATTCCCTGCCTCAGATTCCCTGCCTCAGATTCCCTTCATCTGATTCCCTGCCTCTGATTCCCTGCCTCTGATTCCCTGCCTCTGATTCCCCGCCTATGTTTACACGCATCTGTTTACCCGCCTGTTTCCCCACATCTCTTTCCTCACCTCTGATTCCACACATCTAATTCCCCGCCTCTGATTGCCCGCCTCTGATTTCCTGCCTCTGGTTCCCCACCTCTGATTCCCCGCCTCTGATACCCTGCATCTGATTCCTCGCCTCTGGTTCCCCGCATCTGATTCCCCGCCTCTGATTCCCCGCCTCTGATTCCCCGCCTCTGATTCCCCGCCTCTGATTCCCCGCCTCTGATTTCCTGCCTCTGATTCCCCGCCTATGTTTACCCGCCTCTGTTTACCCGCCTGTTTCCCCACATCTCTTTCCTCACCTCTGATTCCACGCATCTAATTCCCCGCCTCTGATTGCCCGCCTCTTATTTCCTGCCTCTGATTCCCCGCCTCTGATTCCCCGCATCTGATTCCCCGCCTCTGATTCCCCGCCTCTGATTCCCCACCTCTGATTCCCTGCCTCTGATTCCCCACCTATGTATAACCGCCTCTGTTTAACCACCTGTTTCCCCACAACCCTTTCCCCACCTCTGATTCCACGCCTCTGATTCCCCGCCTCTGATTGCCTGCCTCTGATTTCCTGCCTCTGATTCCCCGCCTCTGATACCCCACCTCTGATTCCCTGCCTCTGAAAACCTGCCTCTGATTCCCTGCCTCTGATTCTCTGCCTCTGATTCCCTGCCTCTGACTCCCTGCCTCTGATTCCCCACCTCCGATTCCCCGCCTCCGATTCCGCACCTCTGATTCCCTGCCTCTGATTCCCCGCCTCTGATTCACCGCCTCCCTTTCCGCGCAACTTTCCTGGCCTACGTTTCCCCACATCTCTTTCCCCACCTCTTATTCCATGCCTCTGATTCCCCACCTCTGATTCCCTGCCTCTGATTCCCCGCATCTGATTCCCCGCCTCTGATTCCCCACCTATGATTCCCCGCCTCAGATTCCCTGGTCCGATTCCCTGCCTCAGATTCCCTGCCTCTGATTCCCTGCCTCTGATACCCCGCCTCTGATTCCCCGCCTCTGATTCCCAGCCTCTGATTCCCCGCCTCTGATTCCCCACCTCTGATTCACTGCCTCCCTTTCCGCGCAACTTTGCCGGCCTACATTTCCCCACATATCTTTCCCCACCTCTGATTCCACGCCTCTGATTCCCCGCCTCTGATTGCCCGCCTCTGATTCCCGGCCTCTGATTCCCTGCCTCAGATTCCCTGCCTCAGATTCCCTTCATCTGATTCCCTGCCTCTGATTCCCCGCCTCTGATTCCCTGCCTCTGATTCCCCGCCTATGTTTACCCGCCTCTGTTTACCCGCCTGTTTCCCCACATCTCTTTCCTCACCTCTGATTCCACACATCTAATTCCCCGCCTCTGATTGCCCGCCTCTGATTCCCTTCCTCTGATTCCCCGCCTATGTTTACCCGCCTCTGTTTCCCCACCTCTGGTTCCCCGCCTCAGATTCGCTGCCTCTGATTCCCTGCCTCTGATTCTCTGCCTTTGATTCCCTGCATCTGATTGCCCACCTCAAATACTCCGCCTCTGATTCCCCGCCTCTGATTCCCCGCCCCTGATTCCCCGCCACTGATTCCCCGCCTCTGATTCCCCGCCCCTGATTCCCCGCCACTGATTCCCCGCCTCTGATTCCCCACCTCTGATTCACTGCCTCACTTTCCACGCAACTTTCCCGGCCTACATTTCCCCACATATCTTTCCCCGCCTCTGATTCCACGCCTCTGATTCCCCGCCTCTGATTGCCCGCCTCTGATTCCCTGCCTCTGATTCCCTGCCTCAGATTCCCTGCCTCAGATTCCCTTCATCTGATTCCCTGCCTCTGATTCCCCGCCTCTGATTCCCTGCCTCTGATTCCCCGCCTATGTTTACCCGCCTCTGTTTACCCGCCTGTTTCCCCACATCTCTTTCTTCACCTCTGATTCCACGCATCTGATTCCCCGCCCCTCATTGCCCGCCTCAGATTTCCTGCCTCTGATTCCCCACCTCTGATTCCCCGCCTCTAATAACCCACATCTGATTCCCCGCCTCTGATTCCCCGCATCTGATTCCCCGCCTCTGATTCCCCCCTCTGATTCCCCACCTCTGATTCCCCGCCTCAGATTCCCTGCCTCTGAATCCCTGCATCAGATTCCCTCCATCTGATTCAATGCCTCTGATTCCCCGCCTCTGATTCCCTGCCTCTGATTCTCCACCTATGTATACCCACCTGTGTTTACCCGCCAGTTTCGCCACATCTCTTTCCCCACTTCTGATTCCAAGCCACCGATTCCCCGCCTCTGATTGCCTGCCTCTGATTTCCTGCCTCTGATTCCCCGCCTCTGATTCCCCGCCTATGATTCCCCGCCTCTGATACCCCGCCTCTGATTCCCCGCCCCTGATTCCCCGCCTTTGTTTACCCGCCTCTTTTTACCCACCTGTTTCCCAACATCTCTTTCCTTACCTCTGATTCCACGCATCTAATTCCCCGCCTCTGAATCCCCGCCTCTGATTGCCCGCCTCTGATTCCCGCACCTCTGATTCCCTGCCTCTGATTCCCCGCCTCTGATTCACCGCCTCCCTTTCCGCGCAACTTTCGTGGCCTACATTTCCCCACATCTCTTTCCCCACATCTGATTCCACGCCTCTGATTCCCCACCTCTGATTGCCCGCCTCTGATACCCCGCCTCTGATTCCCCGCCTCTGATTCCCCGTCTCTGATTCCCCGCCTCTGATACCCCGCCTATGAATCCCCGCCTCTGATTCCCCGCCCCTGATTCCGCGCCTCTGATTCCCAGCCTCTGATTCCCCGCCTCTGATTCCCCACCTCTGATTCACTGCCGCCATTTCCGCGCAACATTGCCGGCCTACATTTCCCTACATATCTTTCCCCGCCTCTGATTCCACACCTCTGATTCCCCGCCTCTGATTGCCCGCCTCTGATTCCCGGCCTCTGATTCCCTGCCTCAGATTCCCTGCCTCAGATTCCCTTCATCTGATTCCCTGCCTCTGATTCCCCGCCTCTGATTCCCTGGCTCTGATTCCCCGCCTATGTTTACCCGCATCTGTTTACCCGCCTGTTTCCCCACATCTCTTTCCTCACCTCTGATTCCACACATCTAATTCCCCACCTCTGATTGCCCGCCTCTGATTTCCTGCCTCTGATTCCCCACCTCTGATTCCCCGCCTCTGATACCCTGCATCTGATTCCCCGCCTCTGATTCCCCGCATCTGATTCCCCGCCTCTGATTCCCCACCTCTGATTCCCCGCCTCTGATTCCCAGCCTCTGATTCCCCGCCTCTGATTCCCTGCCTCTGATTCCCCGCCTATGTTTACCCGCCTCTGTTTACCCGCCTGTTTCCCCACATCTCTTTCCTCACCTGTGATTCCACGCATCTAATTCCCCGCCTCTGATTGCCCGCCTCTGATTTCCTGCCTCTGATTCCCCGCCTCTGATTCCCCGCATCTGATTCCCCGCCTCTGATTCCCCGCCTCTGATTCCCCGCCTCTGATTCCCTGCCTCTGATTCCCCACCTATGTATAACCGCCTCTGTTTAACCACCTGTTTCTCCACAACCCTTTCCCCACCTCTGATTCCACGCCTCTGATTCCCCGCCTCTGATTGCCTGCCTCTGATTTCCTGCCTCTGATTCCCCGCCTCTGATTCCCTGCCTCTGATACCCAGCCTCTGATTCCCCACCTCTGTTTCCCTGCATCTGATTCGGGGCCTCGGATTCCCCGCCACTGATTCCCCGCCTCTGATTCCCCGCCTCTGACTCCCCGCCTCTGATTCCCTGCCTCTGAAAACCTGCCTCTGATTCCCTGCCTCTGATTCTCTGCCTCTTATTCCCTGCCTCTGATTCCCTGCCTCTGATTCCCCACCTATGATTCCCCGCCTCCGATTCCGCACCTCTGATTCCCCGCCTCTGATTCCCCACATCTGATTCCCCGCCTCTGATTCCCCGCCTCTGATTCTCCGCCTATGATTCCCCGCCTCTGATTCCCCGCCTCCCTTTCCGCGCAACTTTCCTGGCCTACGTTTCCCCACATCTCTTTCCCCACCTCTGATTCCACGCCTCTGATTCCCCGACTCTGATTGCCCGCCTCTGATACCCCGCCTCTGATTCCCCGCCTCTGATTCCCCGTCTCTGATTCCCCGCCTCTGATACCCCGCCTATGAATCCCCGCCTCTGATTCCCCGCCCCTGATTCCCCGCCTCTGATTCCCCGCCTCTGATTCCCAGCCTCTGATTCCCCGCCTCTGATTCCCCACCTCTGATTCACTGCCGCCCTTTCCGCGCAACTTTGCCGGCCTACATTTCCCCACATATCTTTCCCCGCCTCTGATTCCACACCTCTGATTCCCCGCCTCTGATTGCCCGCCTCTGATTCCCGGCCTCTGATTCCCTGCCTCAGATTCCCTGCCTCAGATTCCCTTCATCTGATTCCCTGCCTCTGATTCCCCGCCTCTGATTCCCTGCCTCTGATTCCCCGCCTATGTTTACACGCATCTGTTTACCCGCCTGTTTCCCCACATCTCTTTCCTCACCTCTGATTCCACACATCTAATTCCCCGCCTCTGATTGCCCGCCTCTGATTTCCTGCCTCTGGTTCCCCACCTCTGATTCCCCGCCTCTGATTTCCTGCCTCTGATTCCCCGCCTATGTTTACCCGCCTCTGTTTACCCGCCTGTTTCCCCACATCTCTTTCCTCACCTCTGATTCCACGCATCTAATTCCCCGCCTCTGATTGCCCGCCTCTGATTTCCTGCCTCTGATTCCCCGCCTCTGATTCCCCGCATCTGATTCCCCGCCTCTGATTCCCCGCCTCTGATTCCCCACCTCTGATTCCCTGCCTCTGATTCCCCACCTATGTATAACAGCCTCTGTTTAACCACCTGTTTCCCCACAACCCTTTCCCCACCTCTGATTCCACGCCTCTGATTCCCCGCCTCTGATTGCCTGCCTCTGATTTCCTGCCTCTGATTCCCCGCCTCTGATACCCCACCTCTGATTCCCTGCCTCTGAAAACCTGCCTCTGATTCCCTGCCTCTGATTCTCTGCCTCTGATTCCCTGCCTCTGACTCCCTGCCTCTGATTCCCCACCTCCGATTCCCCGCCTCCGATTCCGCACCTCTGATTCCCTGCCTCTGATTCCCCGCCTCTGATTCACCGCCTCCCTTTCCGCGCAACTTTCCTGGCCTACGTTTCCCCACATCTCTTTCCCCACCTCTGATTCCACGCCTCTGATTCCCCACCTCTGATTCCCTGCCTCTGATTCCCCGCATCTGATTCCCCGCCTCTGATTCCCCACCTATGATTCCCCGCCTCAGATTCCCTGGTCCGATTCCCTGCCTCAGATTCCCTGCCTCTGATTCCCTGCCTCTGATTCCCCGCCTCTGATTCCCCGCCTCTGATTCCCAGCCTCTGATTCCCCGCCTCTGATTCCCCACCTCTGATTCACTGCCTCCCTTTCCGCGCAACTTTGCCGGCCTACATTTCCCCACATATCTTTCCCCACCTCTGATTCCACGCCTCTGATTCCCCGCCTCTGATTGCCCGCCTCTGATTCCCGGCCTCTGATTCCCTGCCTCAGATTCCCTGCCTCAGATTCCCTTCATCTGATTCCCTGCCTCTGATTCCCCGCCTCTGATTCCCTGCCTCTGATTCCCCGCCTATGTTTACCCGCCTCTGTTTACCCGCCTGTTTCCCCACATCTCTTTCCTCACCTCTGATTCCACACATCTAATTCCCCGCCTCTGATTGCCCGCCTCTGATTCCCTTCCTCTGATTCCCCGCCTATGTTTACCCGCCTCTGTTTCCCCACCTCAGGTTACCCGCCTCAGATTCGCTGCCTCTGATTCCCTGCCTCTGATTCTCTGCCTTTGATTCCCTGCATCTGATTGCCCACCTCAAATACTCCGCCTCTGATTCCCCGCCTCTGATTCCCCGCATCTGATTCCCCACCTCTGATTCCCCGCCTCTGATTCCCCGCCCCTGATTCCCCGCCACTGATTCCCCGCCTCTGATTCCCCGCCTCTGATTCCCCGCCTCTGATTCCCCGCCTCTGATTCCCCACCTCTGATTCACTGCCTCCCTTTCCGCGCAACTTTCCCGGCCTACATTTCCCCACATATCTTTCCCCGCCTCTGATTCCACGCCTCTGATTCCCCGCCTCTGATTGCCCGCCTCTGATTCCCTGCCTCTGATTCCCTGCCTCAGATTCCCTGCCTCAGATTCCCTTCATCTGATTCCCTTCCTCTGATTCCCCGCCTCTGATTCCCTGCCTCTGATTCCCCGCCTATGTTTACCCGCCTCTGTTTACCCGCCTGTTTCCCCACATCTCGTTCTTCACCTCTGATTCCACGCATCTGATTCCCCGCCGCTCATTGCCCGCCTCAGATTCCCTGCCTCAGATTCCCTTCATCTGATTCCCTGCCTCTGATTCCCCGCCTCTGATTCCCTGCCTCTGATTCCCCGCCTATGTTTACCCGCATCTGTTTACCCGCCTGTTTCCCCACATCTCTTTCCTCACCTCTGATTCCACACATCTAATTCCCCGCCTCTGATTGCCCGCCTCTGATTTCCTGCCTCTGATTCCCCACCTCTGATTCCCCGCCTCTGATACCCTGCATCTGATTCCTCGCGTCTGGTTCCCCGCATCTGATTCCCCGCCTCTGATTCCCCGCCTCTGATTCCCCGCCTCTGATTCCCCGCCTCTGATTCCCCGCCTCTGATTTCCTGCCTCTGATTCCCCGCCTATGTTTACCCGCCTCTGTTTACCCGCCTGTTTCCCCACATCTCTTTCCTCACCTCTGATTCCACGCATCTAATTCCCCGCCTCTGATTGCCCGACTCTGATTTCCTGCATCTGATTCCTCGCCTCTGGTTCCCCGCATCTGATTCCCCGCCTCTGATTCCCCGCCTCTGATTCCCAGCCTCTGAATCCCCGCCTCTGATTCCCCACCTCTGATTCACTGCCGCCCTTTCCGCGCAACTTTGCCGGCCTACATTTCCCCACATATCTTTCCCCGCCTCTGATTCCACACCTCTGATTCCCCGCCTCTGATTGCCCGCCTCTGATTCCAGGCCTCTGATTCCCTGCCTCAGATTCCCTGCCTCAGATTCCCTTCATCTGATTCCCTGCCTCTGATTCCCCGCCTCTGATTCCCTGGCTCTGATTCCCCGCCTATGTTTACCCGCATCTGTTTACCCGCCTGTTTCCCCACATCTCTTTCCTCACCTCTGATTCCACACATCTAATTCCCCGCCTCTGATTGCCCGCCTCTGATTTCCTGCCTCTGATTCCCCACCTCTGATTCCCCGCCTCTGATACCCTGCATCTGATTCCCCGCCTCTGAATCCCCGCATCTGATTCCCCGCCTCTGATTCCCCACCTCTGATTCCCCGCCTCTGATTCCCAGCCTCTGATTCCCCGCCTCTGATTCCCTGCCTCTGATTCCCCGCCTATGTTTACCCGCCTCTGTTTACCCGCCTGTTTCCCCACATCTCTTTCCTCACCTGTGATTCCACGCATCTAATTCCCCGCCTCTGATTGCCCGCCTCTGATTTCCTGCCTCTGATTCCCCGCCTCTGATTCCCCGCATCTGATTCCCCGCCTCTGATTCCCCGCCTCTGATTCCCCGCCTCTGATTCCCTGCCTCTGATTCCCCACCTATGTATAACCGCCTCTGTTTAACCACCTGTTTCCCCACAACCCTTTCCCCACCTCTGATTCCACGCCTCTGATTCCCAGCCTCTGATTGCCTGCCTCAGATTTCCTGCCTCTGATTCCCCGCCTCTGATTCCCCGCCTCTTGATACCCAGCCTCTGATTCCCCACCTCTGTTTCCCTGCATCTGATTCGCCGCCTCGGATTCCCCGCCACTGATTCCCCGCCTCTGATTCCCCGCCTCTGACTCCCCACCTCTGATTCCCTGCCTCTGAAAACCTGCCTCTGATTCCCTGCCTCTGATTCTCTGCCTCTTATTCCCTGCCTCTGATTCCCTGCCTCTGATTCCCCACCTATGATTCCCCGCCTCCGATTCCGCACCTCTGATTCCCCGCCTCTGATTCCCCGCATCTGATTCCCCGCCTCTGATTCTCCGCCTATGATTCCCCGCCTCAGATTCCCTGCCTCCGATTCCCTGCCTCAGATTCCCTGCCTCTGATTCCCTGCCTCTGATTCCCCACCTCTGATTCCCTGCCTCTGATTCCCCGCCTCTGATTCCCTGCCTCTGATTCCCCGCCTATGTTTACCCGCCTGTTTCCCCACATCTCTTTCCCCACCTCTGATTCCACGCATCTGATTCCCCGCCTCTGATTCACCGCCTCCCTTTCCGCGCAACTTTCCTGGCCTACTTTTCCATACATCTCTTTCCCCACCTCTGATTCCACACCTCTAATTCCCCGCCTCTGATTGCCCGCCTCTGATTCACAGCCTCTGATTCCCCGCCTCTGATTCCCCGCCTCTGATACCCCGCCTCTGAATTCCAGCCTCTGATTCCCCGCCTCTGATTCCCAGCCTCTGATTCCCCGCCTCTGATTCCCCACATCTGATTCACTGCCTCCCTTTCCGCGCAACTTTGCAGGCCTACATTTCCCCACATATCTTTCCCCACCTCTGATTCCACGCCTCTGATTCCCCGCCTCTGATTGCCCGCCTCTGATTCCCGGCCTCTGATTCCCTGCCTCAGATTCCCTGCCTCAGATTCCCTTCATCTGATTCCCTGCCTCTGATTCCCCACCTCTGATTCCCTGCCTCTGATTCCCCGCCTATGTTTATCTGCCTCTGTTTACCCACCTGTTTCCCCACATCTCTTTCCTCACCTCTGATTCCACGCATCTAATTCCCCGCCTCTGATTGCCCGCCTCAGATTTCCTGCCTCTGATTCCCCACCTCTGATTCCCCGCCTCTTATACCCTGCATCTGATTCCCCGCTTCTGATTCCCCGCATCTGATTCCCCGCCTCTGATTCCCCGCCTCTGATTCCCCGCCTCTGATTCCCCACCTCAGATTCCCCGCCTCTGATTCCCTGCATCAGATTCCCTTCATCTGATTCCCTGCCTCTGATTCCCCGCCTCTGAATCCCTGCCTCTGATTCCCTGCCTCTGATTTCCTGCTTCTGATTCCCCGCCTCTGATTCCCCGCCTCTGATACCCCGCCTCTGATTCCCCACCTCTGATTCCCTGCATCTGATTCCCCGCCTCGGATTCCCCGCCTCTGATTCCCCGCCTCTGATTCCCCGCCTCTGATTCCCCACCTCTGATTCCCTGCCTCTGAAAACCTGCCTCTGATTCCCTGCCTCTGATTCTCTGCCTCTGATTCCCTGCCTCTGACTCCCTGCCTCTGATTCCCCACCTCCGATTCCCCGCCTCCGATTCCGCACCTCTGATTCCCTGCCTCTGATTCCCCGCCTCTGATTCCCCGCCTCCCTTTCCGCGCAACTTTCCTGGCCTACGTTTCCCCACATCTCTTTCCCCACCTCTGATTCCACGCCTCTGATTCCCCGACTCTGATTGCCCGCCTCTGATACCCCGCCCCTGATTCCCCGCCTCTGATTCCCCGTCTCTGATTCCCCGCCTCTGATACCCCGCCTATGAAACCCCGCCTCTGATTCCCCGCCCCTGATTCCCCGCCTCTGATTCCCCGCCTCTGATTCCGCACCTCTGATTCCCTACCTCTGATTCCCCGCCTCTGATTCCCCGCCTCCCTTTCCGCGCATCTGATACCCTGCATCTGATTCCTCGCCTCTGATTTCCCGCATCTGATTCCCCGCCTCTGATTCCCCGCCTCTGATTCCCCGCCTCTGATTCCCCGCCTCTGATTCCCCGCCTCTGATTCCCTGCCTCTGATTCCCCGCCTATGTTTACCCGCCTCTGTTTACCCGCCTGTTTCCCCACATCTCTTTCCTCACCTCTGATTCCACGCATCTAATTCCCCGCCTCTGATTGCCAGCCTCTGATTTCCTGCCTCTGATTCCCCGCCTCTGATTCCCCGCATCTGATTCCCCGCCTCTGATTCCCCGCCTCTGATTCCCCGCCTCTGATTCCCTGCCTCTGAATCCCCACCTATGTATAACCGCCTCTGTTTAACCACCTGTTTCCCCACAACCCTTTCCCCACCTCTGATTCCATGCCTCTGATTCCCCGCCTCTGATTGCCTGCCTCTGATTTCCTGCCTCTGATTCCCCGCCTCTGATTCCCCGCCTCTGATACCCAGCCTCTGATTCCCCACCTCTGTTTCCCTGCATCTGATTCGCCGCCTCGGATTCCCCGCCACTGATTCCCCGCCTCTGATTCCCCGCCTCTGACTCCCCGCCTCTGATTCCCTGCCTCTGAAAACCTGCCTCTGATTCCCTGCCTCTGATTCTCTTCCTCTTATTCCCTGCCTCTGATTCCCTGCCTCTGATTCCCCACCTCTGATTCCCCGCCTCCGATTCCACACCTCTGATTCCCCGCCTCTGATTCCCCGCATCTGATTCCACGCCTCTGATTCCCCGCCTCTGTTTCCCCGCCTCTGATTCCCCGCCTCTGATTCACCGCCTCCCTTTCCGCGCAACTTTCCTGGCCTACTTTTCCATACATCTCTTTCCCCACCTCTGATTCCACGCCTCTGATTCCCCGCCTCTGATTGCCCGCCTCTGATTCCCAGCCTCTGATTCCCCGCCACTGATTCCCCGTCACTGATTCCCCGCCTCTGATACCCCGCCTCTGAATCCCAGCCTCTGATTCCCCGCCTCTGATGCCCAGCCTCTGATTCCCCGCCTCTGATTCCCCGTCACTGATTCCCCGCCTCTGATACCCCGCCTCTGAATCCCAGCCTCTGATTCCCCGCCTCTGATTCCCAGCCTCTGATTCCCCGCCTCTGATTCCCTGCCTCTGATTCCCCGCCTATGTTTATCCGCCTCTGTTTACACACCTGTTTCCCCACATCTCTTTCCTTACCTCTGATTCCACGCATCTAATTCCCCGCCTCTGATTGCCCGCCTCAGATTTCCTGCCTCTGATTCCGCACCTCTGATTCCCCGCCTCTGATACCCTGCATCTGATTCCCCGCTTCTGATTCCCCGCATCTGATTCCCCGCCTCTGATTCCCCGCTTCTGATTCCCCGCCTCTGATTCCCCACTTCAGATTCCCCGCCTCTGATTCCCTGCATCAGATTCCCTTCATCTGATTCCCTGCCTCTGATTCCCCGCCTCTGATTCCCTGCCTCTGATTCCCTGCCTCTGATTTCCTGCTTCTGATTCCCCGCCTCTGATTCCCCACCTCTGATACCCCGCCTCTGATTCCCCACCTCTGATACCCTGCATCTGATTCCCCGCCTCGGATTCCCCGCCTCTGATTCCCCGCCTCTGATTCCCCGCCTCTGATTCCCCACCTCTGATTCCCTGCCTCTGAAAACCTGCCTCTGATTCCCTGCCTCTGATTCTCTGCCTCTGATTCCCTGCCTCTGACTCCCTGCCTCTGATTCCCCACCTCCGATTCCCCAACTCCGATTCCGCACCTCTGATTCCCTGCCTCTGATTCCCCGCCTCTGATTCCCCGCCTCCCTTTCCGCGCAACTTTCCTGGCCTACGTTTCCCCACATCTCTTTCCCCACCTCTGATTCCACGCCTCTGATTCCCCGACTCTGATTGCCCGCCTCTGATACCCCGCCTCTGATTCCCCGCCTCTGATTCCCCGTCTCTGATTCCCCGCCTCTGATACCCCGCCTATGAATCCCCGCCTATGATTCCCCGCCCCTGATTCCCCGCCTCTGATTCCCCGCCTCTGATTCCCAGCCTCTGATTCCCCGCCTCTGATTCCCCACTTCTGATTCACTGCCGCCCTTTCCGCGCAACTTTGCCGGCCTACATTTCCCCACATATCTTTCCCCGCCTCTGATTCCACACCTCTGATTCCCCGCCTCTGATTGCCCGCCTCTGATTCCCGGCCTCTGATTCCCTGCCTCAGATTCCCTGCCTCAGATTCCCTTCATCTGATTCCCTGCCTCTGATTCCCCGCCTCTGATTCCCTGCCTCTGATTCCCCGCCTATGTTTACACGCATCTGTTTACCCGCCTGTTTCCCCACATCTCTTTCCTCACCTCTGATTCCACACATCTAATTCCCCGCCTCTGATTGCCCGCCTCTGATTTCCTGCCTCTGGTTCCCCACCTCTGATTCCCCGCCTCTGATACCCTGCATCTGATTCCTCGCCTCTGGTTCCCCGCATCTGATTCCCCGCCTCTGATTCCCCGCCTCTGATTCCCCGCCTCTGATTCCCCGCCTCTGATTCCCCGCCTCTGATTTCCTGCCTCTGATTCCCCGCCTATGTTTACCCGCCTCTGTTTACCCGCCTGTTTCCCCACATCTCTTTCCTCACCTCTGATTCCACGCATCTAATTCCCCGCCTCTGATTGCCCGCCTCTGATTTCCTGCCTCTGATTCCCCGCCTCTGATTCCCCGCATCTGATTCCCCGCCTCTGATTCCCCGCCTCTGATTCCCCACCTCTGATTCCCTGCCTCTGATTCCCCACCTATGTATAACCGCCTCTGTCTAACCACCTGTTTCCCCACAACCCTTTCCCCACCTCTGATTCCACGCCTCTGATTCCCCGCCTCTGATTGCCTGCCTCTGATTTCCTGCCTCTGATTCCCCGCCTCTGATACCCCACCTCTGATTCCCTGCCTCTGAAAACCTGCCTCTGATTCCCTGCCTCTGATTCTCTGCCTCTGATTCCCTGCCTCTGACTCCCTGCCTCTGATTCCCCACCTCCGATTCCCCGCCTCCGATTCCGCACCTCTGATTCCCTGCCTCTGATTCCCCGCCTCTGATTCACCGCCTCCCTTTCCGCGCAACTTTCCTGGCCTACGTTTCCCCACATCTCTTTCCCCACCTCTGATTCCATGCCTCTGATTCCCCACCTCTGATTCCCTGCCTCTGATTCCCCGCATCTGATTCCCCGCCTCTGATTCCCCAACTATGATTCCCCGCCTCAGATTCCCTGGTCCGATTCCCTGCCTCAGATTCCCTGCCTCTGATTCCCTGCCTCTGATTCCCCGCCTCTGATTCCCCGCCTCTGATTCCCAGCCTCTGATTCCCCGCCTCTGATTCCCCACCTCTGATTCACTGCCTCCCTTTCCGCGCAACTTTGCCGGCCTACATTTCCCCACATATCTTTCCCCACCTCTGATTCCACGCCTCTGATTCCCCGCCTCTGATTGCCCGCCTCTGATTCCCGGCCTCTGATTCCCTGCCTCAGATTCCCTGCCTCAGATTCCCTTCATCTGATTCCCTGCCTCTGATTCCCCGCCTCTGATTCTCTGCCTCTTATTCCCTGCCTCTGATTCCCTGCCTCTGATTCCCCACCTATGAATCCCCGCCTCCGATTCCGCACCTCTGATTCCCCGCCTCTGATTCCCCGCATCTGATTCCCCGCCTCTGATTCTCCGCCTATGATTCCCCGCCTCAGATTCCCTGCCTCCGATTCCCTGCCTCAGATTCCCTGCCTCTGATTCCCTGCCTCTGATTCCCCACCTCTGATTCCCTGCCTCTGATTCCCCGCCTCTGATTCCCTGCCTCTGATTCCCCGCCTATGTTTACCCGCCTGTTTCCCCACATCTCTTTACCCACCTCTGATTCCACGCATCTGATTCCCCGCCTCTGATTCACCGCCTCCCTTTCCGCGCAACTTTCCTGGCCTACTTTTCCATACATCTCTTTCCCCACCTCTGATTCCACACCTCTAATTCCCCGCCTCTGATTGCCCGCCTCTGATTCCCAGCCTCTGATTCCCCGCCTCTGATTCCCCGCCTCTGATACCCCGCCTCTGAATTCCAGCCTCTGATTCCCCGCCTCTGATTCCCAGCCTCTGATTCCCCGCCTCTGATTCCCCACATCTGATTCACTGCCTCCCTTTCCGCGCAACTTTGCAGGCCTACATTTCCCCACATATCTTTCCCCACCTCTGATTCCACGCCTCTGATTCCCCGCCTCTGATTGCCCGCCTCTGATTCCCGGCCTCTGATTCCCTGCCTCAGATTCCCTGCCTCAGATTCCCTTCATCTGATTCCCTGCCTCTGATTCCCCGCCTCTGATTCCCTGCCTCTGATTCCCCGCCTATGTTTATCTGCCTCTGTTTACCCACCTGTTTCCCCACATCTCTTTCCTCACCTCTGATTCCACGCATCTAATTCCCCGCCTCTGATTGCCCGCCTCAGATTTCCTGCCTCTGATTCCCCACCTCTGATTCCCCGCCTCTTATACCCTGCATCTGATTCCCCGCTTCTGATTCCCCGCATCTGATTCCCCGCCTCTGATTCCCCGCCTCTGATTCCCCGCCTCTGATTCCCCACCTCAGATTCCCCGCCTCTGATTCCCTGCATCAGATTCCCTTCATCTGATTCCCTGCCTCTGATTCCCCGCCTCTGAATCCCTGCCTCTGATTCCCTGCCTCTGATTTCCTGCTTCTGATTCCCCGCCTCTGATTCCCCGCCTCTGATACCCCGCCTCTGATTCCCCACCTCTGATTCCCTGCATCTGATTCCACGCCTCGGATTCCCCGCCTCTGATTCCCCGCCTCTGATTCCCCGCCTCTGATTCCCCACCTCTGATTCCCTGCCTCTGAAAACCTGCCTCTGATTCCCTGCCTCTGATTCTCTGCCTCTGATTCCCTGCCTCTGACTCCCTGCCTCTGATTCCCCACCTCCGATTCCCCGCCTCCGATTCCGCACCTCTGATTCCCTGCCTCTGATTCCCCGCCTCTGATTCCCCGCCTCCCTTTCCGCGCAACTTTCCTGGCCTACGTTTCCCCACATCTCTTTCCCCACCTCTGATTCCACGCCTCTGATTCCCCGACTCTGATTGCCCGCCTCTGATACCCCGCCTCTGATTCCCCGCCTCTGATTCCCCGTCTCTGATTCCCCGCCTCTGATACCCCGCCTATGAATCCCCGCCTCTGATTCCCCGCCCCTGATTCCCCGCCTCTGATTCCCCGCCTCTGATTCCGCACCTCTGATTCCCTGCCTCTGATTCCCCGCCTCTGATTCCCCGCCTCCCTTTCCGCGCATCTGATACCCTGCATCTGATTCCTCGCCTCTGATTTCCCGCATCTGATTCCCCGCCTCTGATTCCCCGCCTCTGATTCCCCGCCTCTGATTCCCCGCCTCTGATTCCCCGCCTCTGATTCCCTGCCTCTGATTCCCCGCCTATGTTTACCCGCCTCTGTTTACCCGCCTGTTTCCCCACATCTCTTTCCTCACCTCTGATTCCACGCATCTAATTCCCCGCCTCTGATTGCCAGCCTCTGATTTCCTGCCTCTGATTCCCCGCCTCTGATTCCCCGCATCTGATTCCCCGCCTCTGATTCCCCGCCTCTGATTCCCCGCCTCTGATTCCCTGCCTCTGAATCCCCACCTATGTATAACCGCCTCTGTTTAACCACCTGTTTCCCCACAACCCTTTCCCCACCTCTGATTCCATGCCTCTGATTCCCCGCCTCTGATTGCCTGCCTCTGATTTCCTGCCTCTGATTCCCCGCCTCTGATTCCCCGCCTCTGATACCCAGCCTCTGATTCCCCACCTCTGTTTCCCTGCATCTGATTCGCCGCCTCGGATTCCCCGCCACTGATTCCCTGCCTCTGATTCCCCGCCTCTGACTCCCCGCCTCTGATTCCCTGCCTCTGAAAACCTGCCTCTGATTCCCTGCCTCTGATTCTCTGCCTCTTATTCCCTGCCTCTGATTCCCTGCCTCTGATTCCCCACCTCTGATTCCCCGCCTCCGATTCCACACCTCTGATTCCCCGCCTCTGATTCCCCGCATCTGATTCCACGCCTCTGATTCCCCGCCTCTGTTTCCCCGCCTCTGATTCCCCGCCTCTGATTCACCGCCTCCCTTTCCGCGCAACTTTCCTGGCCTACTTTTCCATACATCTCTTTCCCCACCTCTGATTCCACGCCTCTGATTCCCCGCCTCTGATTGCCCGCCTCTGATTCCCAGCCTCTGATTCCCCGCCACTGATTCCCCGTCACTGATTCCCCGCCTCTGATACCCCGCCTCTGAATCCCAGCCTCTGATTCCCCGCCTCTGATGCCCAGCCTCTGATTCCCCGCCTCTGATTCCCCGTCACTGATTCCCCGCCTCTGATACCCCGCCTCTGAATCCCAGCCTCTGATTCCCCGCCTCTGATTCCCAGCCTCTGATTCCCCGCCTCTGATTCCCTGCCTCTGATTCCCCGCCTATGTTTATCCGCCTCTGTTTACACACCTGTTTCCCCACATCTCTTTCCTTACCTCTGATTCCACGCATCTAATTCCCCGCCTCTGATTGCCCGCCTCAGATTTCCTGCCTCTGATTCCGCACCTCTGATTCCCCGCCTCTGATACCCTGCATCTGATTCCCCGCTTCTGATTCCCCGCATCTGATTCCCCGCCTCTGATTCCCCGCCTCTGATTCCCCGCCTCTGATTCCCCACTTCAGATTCCCTGCCTCTGATTCCCTGCATCAGATTCCCTTCATCTGATTCCCTGCCTCTGATTCCCCGCCTCTGATTCCCTGCCTCTGATTCCCTGCCTCTGATTTCCTGCTTCTGATTCCCCGCCTCTGATTCCCCGCCTCTGATACCCCGCCTCTGATTCCCCACCTCTGATACCCTGCATCTGATTCCCCGCCTCGGATTCCCCGCCTCTGATTCCCCGCCTCTGATTCCCCGCCTCTGATTCCCCACCTCTGATTCCCTGCCTCTGAAAACCTGCCTCTGATTCCCTGCCTCTGATTCTCTGCCTCTGATTCCCTGCCTCTGACTCCCTGCCTCTGATTCCCCACCTCCGATTCCCCGCCTCCGATTCCGCACCTCTGATTCCCTGCCTCTGATTCCCCGCCTCTGATTCCCCGCCTCCCTTTCCGCGCAACTTTCCTGGCCTACGTTTCCCCACATCTCTTTCCCCACCTCTGATTCCACGCCTCTGATTCCCCGACTCTGATTGCCCGCCTCTGATACCCCGCCTCTGATTCCCCGCCTCTGATTCCCCGTCTCTGATTCCCCGCCTCTGATACCCCGCCTATGAATCCCCGCCTATGATTCCCCGCCCCTGATTCCCCGCCTCTGATTCCCCGCCTCTGATTCCCAGCCTCTGATTCCCCGCCTCTGATTCCCCACCTCTGATTCACTGCCGCCCTTTCCGCGCAACTTTGCCGGCCTACATTTCCCCACATATCTTTCCCCGCCTCTGATTCCACACCTCTGATTCCCCGCCTCTGATTGCCCGCCTCTGATTCCCGGCCTCTGATTCCCTGCCTCAGATTCCCTGCCTCAGATTCCCTTCATCTGATTCCCTGCCTCTGATTCCCCGCCTCTGATTCCCTGCCTCTGATTCCCCGCCTATGTTTACACGCATCTGTTTACCCGCCTGTTTCCCCACATCTCTTTCCTCACCTCTGATTCCACACATCTAATTCCCCGCCTCTGATTGCCCGCCTCTGATTTCCTGCCTCTGGTTCCCCACCTCTGATTCCCCGCCTCTGATACCCTGCATCTGATTCCTCGCCTCTGGTTCCCCGCATCTGATTCCCCGCCTCTGATTCCCCGCCTCTGATTCCCCGCCTCTGATTCCCCGCCTCTGATTCCCCGCCTCTGATTTCCTGCCTCTGATTCCCCGCCTATGTTTACCCGCCTCTGTTTACCCGCCTGTTTCCCCACATCTCTTTCCTCACCTCTGATTCCACGCATCTAATTCCCCGCCTCTGATTGCCCGCCTCTTATTTCCTGCCTCTGATTCCCCGCCTCTGATTCCCCGCATCTGATTCCCCGCCTCTGATTCCCCGCCTCTGATTCCCCACCTCTGATTCCCTGCCTCTGATTCCCCACCTATGTATAACCGCCTCTGTTTAACCACCTGTTTCCCCACAACCCTTTCCCCACCTCTGATTCCCCGCCTCTGATTGCCTGCCTCTGATTTCCTGCCTCTGATTCCCCGCCTCTGATACCCCACCTCTGATTCCCTGCCTCTGAAAACCTGCCTCTGATTCCCTGCCTCTGATTCTCTGCCTCTGATTCCCTGCCTCTGACTCCCTGCCTCTGATTCCCCACCTCCGATTCCCCGCCTCCGATTCCGCACCTCTGATTCCCTGCCTCTGATTCCCCGCCTCTGATTCACCGCCTCCCTTTCCGCGCAACTTTCCTGGCCTACGTTTCCCCACATCTCTTTCCCCACCTCTGATTCCATGCCTCTGATTCCCCACCTCTGATTCCCTGCCTCTGATTCCCCACATCTGATTCCCCGCCTCTGATTCCCCACCTATGATTCCCCGCCTCAGATTCCCTGGTCCGATTCCCTGCCTCAGATTCCCTGCCTCTGATTCCCTGCCTCTGATTCCCCGCCTCTGATTCCCCGCCTCTGATTCCCAGCCTCTGATTCCCCGCCTCTGATTCCCCACCTCTGATTCACTGCCTCCCTTTCCGCGCAACTTTGCCGGCCTACATTTCCCCACATATCTTTCCCCACCTCTGATTCCACGCCTCTGATTCCCCGCCTCTGATTGCCCGCCTCTGATTCCCGGCCTCTGATTCCCTGCCTCAGATTCCCTGCCTCAGATTCCCTTCATCTGATTCCCTGCCTCTGATTCCCCGCCTCTGATTCCCTGCCTCTGATTCCCCGCCTATGTTTACCCGCCTCTGTTTACCCGCCTGTTTCCCCACATCTCTTTCCTCACCTCTGATTCCACACATCTAATTCCCCGCCTCTGATTGCCCGCCTCTGATTCCCTTCCTCTGACTCCCCGCCTATGTTTACCCGCCTCTGTTTCCCCACCTCTGGTTCCCCGCCTCAGATTCGCTGCCTCTGATTCCCTGCCTCTGATTCTCTGCCTTTGATTCCCTGCATCTGATTGCCCACCTCAAATACTCCGCCTCTGATTCCCCGCCTCTGATTCCCCGCCCCTGATTCCCCGCCACTGATTCCCCGCCTCTGATTCCCCGCCCCTGATTCCCCGCCACTGATTCCCCGCCTCTGATTCCCCACCTCTGATTCACTGCCTCACTTTCCATGCAACTTTCCCGGCCTACATTTCCCCACATATCTTTCCCCGCCTCTGATTCCACGCCTCTGATTCCCCGCCTCTGATTGCCCGCCTCTGATTCCCTGCCTCTGATTCCCTGCCTCAGATTCCCTGCCTCAGATTCCCTTCATCTGATTCCCTGCCTCTGATTCCCCGCCTCTGATTCCCTGCCTCTGATTCCCCGCCTATGTTTACCCGCCTCTGTTTACCCGCCTGTTTCCCCACATCTCTTTCTTCACCTCTGATTCCACGCATCTGATTCCCCGCCCCTCATTGCCCGCCTCAGATTTCCTGCCTCTGATTCCCCACCTCTGATTCCCCGCCTCTAATAACCCACATCTGATTCCCCGCCTCTGATTCCCCGCATCTGATTCCCCGCCTCTGATTCCCCCCTCTGATTCCCCACCTCTGATTCCCCGCCTCAGATTCCCTGCCTCTGAATCCCTGCATCAGATTCCCTCCATCTGATTCAATGCCTCTGATTCCCCGCCTCTGATTCCCTGCCTCTGATTCTCCACCTATGTATACCCACCTGTGTTTACCCGCCAGTTTCGCCACATCTCTTTCCCCACTTCTGATTCCAAGCCACCGATTCCCCGCCTCTGATTGCCTGCCTCTGATTTCCTGCCTCTGATTCCCCGCCTCTGATTCCCCACCTATGATTCCCCGCCTCTGATTCCCCGCCTCTGATTCCCCGCCCCTGATTCCCCGCCTTTGTTTACCCGCCTCTTTTTACCCACCTGTTTCCCAACATCTCTTTCCTTACCTCTGATTCCACGCATCTAATTCCCCGCCTCTGAATCCCCGCCTCTGATTGCCCGCCTCTGATTCCCGCACCTCTGATTCCCTGCCTCTGATTCCCCGCCTCTGATTCACCGCCTCCCTTTCCGCGCAACTTTCGTGGCCTACATTTCCCCACATCTCTTTCCCCACATCTGATTCCACGCCTCTGATTCCCCACCTCTGATTGCCCGCCTCTGATACCCCGCCTCTGATTCCCCGCCTCTGATTCCCCGTCTCTGATTCCCCGCCTCTGATACCCCGCCTATGAATCCCCGCCTCTGATTCCCCGCCCCTGATTCCGCGCCTCTGATTCCCCGCCTCTGATTCCCAGCCTCTGATTCCCCGCCTCTGATTCCCCACCTCTGATTCACTGCCGCCATTTCCGCGCAACATTGCCGGCCTACATTTCCCTACATATCTTTCCCCGCCTCTGATTCCACACCTCTGATTCCCCGCCTCTGATTGCCCGCCTCTGATTCCCGGCCTCTGATTCCCTGCCTCAGATTCCCTGCCTCAGATTCCCTTCATCTGATTCCCTGCCTCTGATTCCCCGCCTCTGATTCCCTGGCTCTGATTCCCAGCCTATGTTTACCCGCATCTGTTTACCCGCCTGTTTCCCCACATCTCTTTCCTCACCTCTGATTCCACACATCTAATTCCCCGCCTCTGATTGCCCGCCTCTGATTTCCTGCCTCTGATTCCCCACCTCTGATTCCCCGCCTCTGATACCCTGCATCTGATTCCCCGCCTCTGATTCCCCGCATCTGATTCCCCGCCTCTGATTCCCCACCTCTGATTCCCCGCCTCTGATTCCCAGCCTCTGATTCCCCGCCTCTGATTCCCTGCCTCTGATTCCCCGCCTATGTTTACCCGCCTCTGTTTACCCGCCTGTTTCCCCACATCTCTTTCCTCACCTGTGATTCCACGCATCTAATTCCCCGCCTCTGATTGCCCGCCTCTGATTTCCTGCCTCTGATTCCCCGCCTCTGATTCCCCGCATCTGATTCCCCGCCTCTGATTCCCCGCCTCTGATTCCCCGCCTCTGATTCCCTGCCTCTGATTCCCCACCTATGTATAACCGCCTCTGTTTAACCACCTGTTTCTCCACAACCCTTTCCCCACTTCTGATTCCACGCCTCTGATTCCCCGCCTCTGATTGCCTGCCTCTGATTTCCTGCCTCTGATTCCCCGCCTCTGATTCCCTGCCTCTGATACCCAGCCTCTGATTCCCCACCTCTGTTTCCCTGCATCTGATTCGGGGCCTCGGATTCCCAGCCACTGATTCCCCGCCTCTGATTCCCCGCCTCTGACTCCCCGCCTCTGATTCCCTGCCTCTGAAAACCTGCCTCTGATTCCCTGCCTCTGATTCTCTGCCTCTTATTCCCTGCCTCTGATTCCCTGCCTCTGATTCCCCACCTATGATTCCCCGCCTCCGATTCCGCACCTCTGATTCCCCGCCTCTGATTCCCCACATCTGATTCCCCGCCTCTGATTCCCCGCCTCTGATTCTCCGCCTATGATTCCCCGCCTCTGATTCCCCGCCTCCCTTTCCGCGCAACTTTCCTGGCCTACGTTTCCCCACATCTCTTTCCCCACCTCTGATTCCACGCCTCTGATTCCCCGACTCTGATTGCCCGCCTCTGATACCCCGCCTCTGATTCCCCGCCTCTGATTCCCCGTCTCTGATTCCCCGCCTCTGATACCCCGCCTATGAATCCCCGCCTCTGATTCCCCGCCCCTGATTCCCCGCCTCTGATTCCCCGCCTCTGATTCCCAGCCTCTGATTCCCCGCCTCTGATTCCCCACCTCTGATTCACTGCCGCCCTTTCCGCGCAACTTTGCCGGCCTACATTTCCCCACATATCTTTCCCCGCCTCTGATTCCACACCTCTGATTCCCCGCCTCTGATTGCCCGCCTCTGATTCCCGGCCTCTGATTCCCTGCCTCAGATTCCCTGCCTCAGATTCCCTTCATCTGATTCCCTGCCTCTGATTCCCCGCCTCTGATTCCCTGCCTCTGATTCCCCGCCTATGTTTACACGCATCTGTTTACCCGCCTGTTTCCCCACATCTCTTTCCTCACCTCTGATTCCACACATCTAATTCCCCGCCTCTGATTGCCCGCCTCTGATTTCCTGCCTCTGGTTCCCCACCTCTGATTCCCCGCCTCTGATACCCTGCATCTGATTCCTCGCCTCTGGTTCCCCGCATCTGATTCCCCGCCTCTGATTCCCCGCCTCTGATTCCCCGCCTCTGATTCCCCGCCTCTGATTCCCCGCCTCTGATTTCCTGCCTCTGATTCCCCGCCTATGTTTACCCGCCTCTGTTTACCCGCCTGTTTCCCCACATCTCTTTCCTCACCTCTGATTCCACGCATCTAATTCCCCGCCTCTGATTGCCCGCCTCTGATTTCCTGCCTCTGATTCCCCGCCTCTGATTCCCCGCATCTGATTCCCCGCCTCTGATTCCCCGCCTCTGATTCCCCACCTCTGATTCCCTGCCTCTGATTCCCCACCTATGTATAACAGCCTCTGTTTAACCACCTGTTTCCCCACAACCCTTTCCCCACCTCTGATTCCACGCCTCTGATTCCCCGCCTCTGATTGCCTGCCTCTGATTTCCTGCCTCTGATTCCCCGCCTCTGATACCCCACCTCTGATTCCCTGCCTCTGAAAACCTGCCTCTGATTCCCTGCCTCTGATTCTCTGCCTCTGATTCCCTGCCTCTGACTCCCTGCCTCTGATTCCCCACCTCCGATTCCCCGCCTCCGATTCCGCACCTCTGATTCCCTGCCTCTGATTCCCCGCCTCTGATTCACCGCCTCCCTTTCCGTGCAACTTTCCTGGCCTACGTTTCCCCACATCTCTTTCCCCACCTCTGATTCCACGCCTCTGATTCCCCACCTCTGATTCCCTGCCTCTGATTCCCCGCATCTGATTCCCCGCCTCTGATTCCCCACCTATGATTCCCCGCCTCAGATTCCCTGGTCCGATTCCCTGCCTCAGATTCCCTGCCTCTGATTCCCTGCCTCTGATTCCCCGCCTCTGATTCCCCGCCTCTGATTCCCAGCCTCTGATTCCCCGCCTCTGATTCCCCACCTCTGATTCACTGCCTCCCTTTCCGCGCAACTTTGCCGGCCTACATTTCCCCACATATCTTTCCCCACCTCTGATTCCACGCCTCTGATTCCCCGCCTCTGATTGCCCGCCTCTGATTCCCGGCCTCTGATTCCCTGCCTCAGATTCCCTGCCTCAGATTCCCTTCATCTGATTCCCTGCCTCTGATTCCCCGCCTCTGATTCCCTGCCTCTGATTCCCCGCCTATGTTTACCCGCCTCTGTTTACCCGCCTGTTTCCCCACATCTCTTTCCTCACCTCTGATTCCACACATCTAATTCCCCGCCTCTGATTGCCCGCCTCTGATTCCCTTCCTCTGATTCCCCGCCTATGTTTACCCGCCTCTGTTTCCCCACCTCAGGTTACCCGCCTCAGATTCGCTGCCTCTGATTCCCTGCCTCTGATTCTCTGCCTTTGATTCCCTGCATCTGATTGCCCACCTCAAATACTCCACCTCTGATTCCCCGCCTCTGATTCCCCGCATCTGATTCCCCACCTCTGATTCCCCGCCTCTGATTCCCCGCCCCTGATTCCCCGCCACTGATTCCCCGCCTCTGATTCCCCGCCTCTGATTCCCCGCCTCTGATTCCCCGCCTCTGATTCCCCACCTCTGATTCACTGCCTCCCTTTCCGCGCAACTTTCCCGGCCTACATTTCCCCACATATCTTTCCCCGCCTCTGATTCCACGCCTCTGATTCCCCGCCTCTGATTGCCCGCCTCTGATTCCCTGCCTCTGATTCCCTGCCTCAGATTCCCTGCCTCAGATTCCCTTCATCTGATTCCCTTCCTCTGATTCCCCGCCTCTGATTCCCTGCCTCTGATTCCCCGCCTATGTTTACCCGCCTCTGTTTACCCGCCTGTTTCCCCACATCTCGTTCTTCACCTCTGATTCCACGCATCTGATTCCCCGCCGCTCATTGCCCGCCTCAGATTTCCTGCCTCTGATTCCCCACCTCTGATTCCCCGCCTCTAATAACCCACATCTGATTCCCCGCCTCTGATTCCCCGCATCTGATTCCCCGCCTCTGATTCCCCCCTCTGATTCCCCACCTCTGATTCCCCGCCTCAGATTCCCTGCCTCTGAATCCCTGCATCAGATTCCCTCCATCTGATTCAATGCCTCTGATTCCCCGCCTCTGATTCCCTGCCTCTGATTCTCCACCTATGTATACCCACCTGTGTTTACCCGCCAGTTTCGCCACATCTCTTTCCCCACTTCTGATTCCAAGCCACCGATTCCCCGCCTCTGATTGCCTGCCTCTGATTTCCTGCCTCTGATTCCCCGCCTCTGATTCCCCGCCTATGATTCCCCGCCTCTGATTCCCCGCCTCTGATTCCCCGCCCCTGATTCCCCGCCTTTGTTTACCCGCCTCTTTTTACCCACCTGTTTCCCCACATCTCTTTCCTTACCTCTGATTCCACGCATCTAATTCCCCGCCTCTGAATCCCCGCCTCTGATTGCCCTCCTCTGATTCCCGCACCTCTGATTCCCTGCCTCTGATTCCCCGCCTCTGATTCACCGCCTCCCTTTCCGCGCAACTTTCGTGGCCTACATTTCCCCACATCTCTTTCCCCACCTCTGATTCCACGCCTCTGATTCCCCGCCTCTGATTGCCCGCCTCTGATACCCCGCCTCTGATTCCCCGCCTCTGATTCCCCGTCTCTGATTCCCCGCCTCTGATACCCCGCCTATGAATCCCCGCCTCTGATTCCCCGCCCCTGATTCCCCGCCTCTGATTCCCCGCCTCTGATTCCCAGCCTCTGATTCCCCGCCTCTGATTCCCCACCTCTGATTCACTGCCGCCCTTTCCGCGCAACTTTGCCGGCCTACATTTCCCTACATATCTTTCCCCGCCTCTGATTCCACACCTCTGATTCCCCGCCTCTGATTGCCCGCCTCTGATTCCCGGCCTCTGATTCCCTGCCTCAGATTCCCTGCCTCAGATTCCCTTCATCTGATTCCCTGCCTCTGATTCCCCGCCTCTGATTCCCTGGCTCTGATTCCCCGCCTATGTTTACCCGCATCTGTTTACCCGCCTGTTTCCCCACATCTCTTTCCTCACCTCTGATTCCACACATCTAATTCCCCGCCTCTGATTGCCCGCCTCTGATTTCCTGCCTCTGATTCCCCACCTCTGATTCCCCGCCTCTGATACCCTGCATCTGATTCCCCGCCTCTGATTCCCCGCATCTGATTCCCCGCCTCTGATTCCCCACCTCTGATTCCCCGCCTCTGATTCCCCGCCTATGTTTACCCGCCTGTTTCCCCACATCTCTTTCCCCACCTCTGATTCCACGCCTCTGATTCCCCGCCTCTGATTGCCCGCCTCTGATACCCCGCCTCAGATTCCCCGCCTCTGATTCCCCGTCTCTGATTCCCCGCCTCTGATACCCCGCCTATGAATCCCCGCCTCTGATTCCCCGCCCCTGATTCCCCGCCTCTGATTCCCCGCCTCTGATTCCCAGCCTCTGATTCCCCGCCTCTGATTCCCCACCTCTGATTCACTGCCGCCCTTTCCGCGCAACTTTGCCGGCCTACATTTCCCTACATATCTTTCCCCGCCTCTGATTCCACACCTCTGATTCCCCACCTCTGATTGCCCGCCTCTGATTCCCGGCATCTGATTCCCTGCCTCAGATTCCCTGCCTCAGATTCCCTTCATCTGATTCCCTGCCTCTGATTCCCCGCCTCTGATTCCCTGGCTCTGATTCCCCGCCTATGTTTACCCGCATCTGTTTACCCGCCTGTTTCCCCACATCTCTTTCCTCACCTCTGATTCCACACATCTAATTCCCCGCCTCTGATTGCCCGCCTCTGATTTCCTGCCTCTGATTCCCCACCTCTGATTCCCCGCCTCTGATACCCTGCATCTGATTCCCCGCCTCTGATTCCCCGCATCTGATTCCCCGCCTCTGATTCCCCACCTCTGATTCCCTGCCTCTGATTCCCCGCCTATGTTTACCCGCCTGTTTCCCCACATCTCTTTCCCCACCTCTGATTCACCGCCTCCCTTTCCGCGCAACTTTCCTGGCCTACTTTTCCATACATCTCTTTCCCCACCTCTGATTCCACACCTCTGATTCCCCGCCTCTGATTGCCCGCCTCTGATTCCCAGCCTCTGATTCCCCGCCTCTGATTCCCCGCCTCTGATACCCCGCCTCTGAATCCCAGCCTCTGATTCCCCGCCTCTGATTCCCAGCCTCTGATTCCCCGCCTCTGATTCCCCACCTCTGATTCACTGCCTCCCTTTCCGCGCAACTTTGCCGGCCTACATTTCCCCACATATCTTTCCCCACCTCTGATTCCACGCCTCTGATTCCCCGCCTCTGATTGCCCGCCTCTGATTCCCGGCCTCTGATTCCCTGCCTCAGATTCCCTGCCTCAGATTCCCTTCATCTGATTCCCTGCCACTGATTCCCCGCCTCTGATTCCCGGCCTCTGATTCCCTGCCTCAGATTCCCTGCCTCAGATTCCCTTCATCTGATTCCCTGCCTCAGATTCCCTGCCTCAGATTCCCTTCATCTGATTCCCTTCATCTGATTCCCTGCCTCTGAAAACCTGCATCTGATTCCCTGCCTCTGATTCTCTGCCTGTTATTCCCTGCCTCTGAATCCCTGCCTCTGATTCCCCACCTCTGTTTCCCCGCCTCCGATTCCACACCTCTGATTCCCCGCCTCTGATTCCCCGCATCTGATTCCACGCCTCTGATTCCCCGCCTCTGTTTCCCCGCCTCTGATTCCCCGCCTCTGATTCAACGCCTCCCTTTCCGCGCAACTTTCCTGGCCTACTTTTCCATACATCTCTTTCCCCACCTCTGATTCCACGCCTCTGATTCCCCGCCTCTGATTGCCCGCCTCTGATTCCCAGCCTCTGATTCCCCGCCTCTGATTCCCCGTCACTGATTCCCCGCCTCTGATACCCCGCCTCTGAATCCCAGCCTCTGATTCCCCGCCTCTGATTCCCAGCCTCTGATTCCCCGCCTCTGATTCCCCGTCACTGATTCCCCGCCTCTGATACCCCGCCTCTGAATCCCAGCCTCTGATTCCCCGCCTCTGATTCCCAGCCTCTGATTCCCCGCCTCTGATTCCCTGCCTCTGATTCCCCGCCTATGTTTATCCGCCTCTGTTTACACACCTGTTTCCCCACATCTCTTTCCTCACCTCTGATTCCACGCATCTAATTCCCCGCCTCTGATTGCCCGCCTCAGATTTCCTGCCTCTGATTCCCCACCTCTGATTCCCCGCCTCTGATACCCTGCATCTGATTCCCCGCTTCTGATTCCCCGCATCTGATTCCCCGCCTCTGATTCCCCGCCTCTGATTCCCCGCCTCTGATTCCCCACTTCAGATTCCCCGCCTCTGATTCCCTGCATCAGATTCCCTTCATCTGATTCCCTGCCTCTGATTCCCCGCCTCTGATTCCCCGCCTCTGATTCCCCGCCCCTGATTCCCCGCCTCTGATTCCCCGCCTCTGATTCCCAGCCTCTGATTCCCCGCCTCTGATTCCCCACCTCTGATTCACTGCCGCCATTTCCGCGCAACTTTGCCGGCCTACATTTCCCCACATATCTTTCCCCGCCTCTGATTCCACACCTCTGATTCCCCGCCTCTGATTGCCCTCCTCTGATTCCCGGCCTCTGATTCCCTGCCTCAGATTCCCTGCCTCAGATTCCCTTCATCTGATTCCCTGCCTCTGATTCCCCGCCTCTGATTCCCTGCCTCTGATTCCCCGCCTATGTTTACCCACATCTGTTTACCCACCTGTTTCCCCACATCTCTTTCCTCACCTCTGATTCCACACATCTAATTCCCCGCCTCTGATTGCCCGCCTCTGATTTCCTCCCTCTGATTCCCCACCTCTGATTCCCCACCTCTGATACCCTGCATCTGATTCCTCGCCTCTGGTTCCCCGCATCTGATTCCCCGCCTCTGATTCCCCGCCTCTGATTCCCCGCCTCTGATTCCCCGCCTCTGATTCCCCGCCTCTGATTCCCCGCCTCTGATTCCCTGCCTCTGATTCCCCGCCTATGTTTACCCGCATCTGTTTACCCGCCTGTTTCCCCACATTCTTTCCTCACCTCTGATTCCACACATCTAATTCCCCGCCTCTGATTGCCCGCCTCTGATTTCCTGCCTCTGATTCCCCACCTCTGATTCCCCGCCTCTGATACCCTGCATCTGATTCCTCGCCTCTGGTTCCCCGCATCTGATTCCCTGCCTCTGATTCCCCGCCTCTGATTGCCCACCTCTGATTCCCGGCCTCTGATTCCCTGCCTCAGATTCCCTGCCTCAGATTCCCTTCATCTGATTCCCTGCCTCTGATTCCCCGCCTATGTTTCCCCACATCTCTTTCCTCACCTCTGATTCCACACATCTAATTCCCCGCCTCTGATTGCCCGCCTCTGATTTCCTGCCTCTGATTCCCCACCTCTGATTCCCCGCCTCTGATTCCCTGCCTCTGATTCCCCGCCTCTGATTCCCTGCCTCTGATTCCCCGCCTATGTTTACCCGCATCTGTTTACCCGCCTGTTTCCCCACATCTCTTTCCTCACCTCTGATTCCACACATCTAATTCCCCGACTCTGATTGCCCGCCTCTGATTTCCTGCCTCTGATTCCCCACCTCTGATTCCCCGCCTCTGATACCCTGCATCTGATTCCTCGCCTCTGGTTCCCCGCATCTGATTCCCCGCCTCTGATGCCCCGCCTCTGATTCCCCGCCTCTGATTCCCCGCCTCTGATTCCCCGCCTCTGATTCCCTGCCTCTGATTCCCCGCCTATGTTTACCCGCCTCTGTTTACCCGCCTGTTTCCCCACATCTCTTTCCTCACCTCTGATTCCACGCATCAAATTCCACGCCTCTGATTGCCCGCCTCTGATTTCCTGCCTCTGATTCCCCGCCTCCGATTCCCCGCATCTGATTCCCCGACTCTGATTCCCCGCCTCTGATTCCCCGCCTCTGATTTCCTGCCTCTGATTCCCACCTATGTATAACCGCCTCTGTTTAACCACCTGTTTCCCCACAAACCTTACCCCACCTCTGATTCCACGCCTCTGATTCCCCGCCTCTGATTGCCTGCCTCTGATTTCCTGCCTCTGATTCCCCGCCTCTGATTCCCCGCCTCTGATACCCAGCCTCTGATTCCCCACCTCTCTTTCCCTGCATCTGATTCGCCGCCTCGGATTCCCCGCCACTGATTCCCCGCCTCTGATTCCCCGCCTCTGACTCCCCGCCTCTGATTCCCTGCCTCTGAAAACCTGCCTCTGATTCCCTGCCTCTGATTCTCTGCCTCTTATTCCCTGCCTCTGATTCCCTGCTTCTGATTCACCACCTCTGATTCCCCACCTCCGATTCCACACCTCTGATTCCCCGCCTCTGATTCCCCGCATCTGATTCCCCGCCTCTGATTCCCCGCCTATGATTCCCCGCCTCAGATTCCCTGCCTCCGATTCCCTGCCTCAGATTCCCTGCCTCTGATTCCCTGCCTCTGATTGCCCACCTCTGATTCCCTGCCTCTGATTCCCTGCCTCTGATTCCCTGCCTCTGATTCCCCGCCTATGTTTAACCGCCTGTTTCCCCACATCTCTTTCCGCACCTCTGATTCCACGCCTCTGATTCCCCGCCTCTGATTCCCCGCCTCTGATACCCTGCCTCTCTTTCCCTGCCTCTATTTCCGTGCCTCTTTCTCTGCATCTCGTTTCCCACATCTCATTTTCCCCCTCTGATAACCCACCTCAGATTCCCTGCCTCCGATTCCCTGCCTCAGATTCCCTGCCTCTGATCCCTGCCTCTGATTCCCCGCCTCTGTTTCCCCGCCTCTGATTCCCCGCCTCTGATTCACCGCCTCCCTTTCCGCGCAATTTTCCTGGCCTACTTTTCCATACATCTCTTTCCCCACCTCTGATTCCACGCCTCTGATTCCGCGCCTCTGATTGCCCGCCTCTGATTCCCCGCCTCTGATTCCCCGCCTCTGATTCCCCGTCTCTGATTCCCCGCCACTGATACCCCGCCTCTGAATCCCCGCCTCTGATTCCCCACCTCTGATTCCCCGCCTCGGATTCCCCGCCTCTGATTCCCAGCCTCTGATTCCCCGCCTCTGATTCCCCACCTCTGATTCACTGCCTCCCTTTCCGCGCAACTTTGCCGGCCTACATTTCCCCACATATCTTTCCCCACCTCTGATTCCACGCCTCTGATTCCCCGCCTCTGATTGCCCGCCTCTGATTCCCGGCCTCTGATTCCCTGCCTCAGATTCCCTGCCTCAGATTCCCTTCATCTGATTCCCTGCCTCTGATTCCCCGCCTCTGATTCACTGCCTCTGATTCCCCGCCTATGTTTACCCGCCTCTGTTTACCTACCTGTTTCCCCACATCTCTTTCCTCACCTCTGATTCCACACATCGAATTCCCCGCCTCTGATTGCCCGCCTCTGATTCCCTGCCTCTGATTCCCCGCCTCGGATTCCCTGCCTCTGATTCCCCGCCTATGTTTACCCGCCTCTGTTTCCCCACCTCAGGTTCCCCGCCTCAGATTCGCTGCCTCTGATTCCCTGCCTCTGATTCACTGCCTCTGATTCCCTGCATCTGATTCCCCGCCTCTGATACCCTGCATCTGATTCCTCGCCTCTGGTTCCCCGCATCTGATTCCCCGCCTCTGATTCCCCGCCTCTGATTCCCCGCCTCTGATTCCCCGCCTCTGATTCCCCGCCTCTGATTCCCTGCCTCTGATTCCCCGCCTATGTTTACCCGCCTCTGTTTACCCGCCTGTTTCCCCACATCTCTTTCCTCACCTCTGATTCCACGCATCAAATTCCCCGCCTCTGATTGCCCGCCTCTGATTTCCTGCCTCTGATTCCCCGCCTCTGATTCCCCGCATCTGATTCCCCGACTCTGATTCCCCGCCTCTGATTCCCCGCCTCTGATTTCCTGCCTCTGATTCCCACCTATGTATAACCGCCTCTGTTTAACCACCTGTTTCCCCACAAACCTTACCCCACCTCTGATTCCACGCCTCTGATTCCCCGCCTCTGATTGCCTGCCTCTGATTTCCTGCCTCTCATTCCCCGCCTCTGATTCCCCTCCTCTGATACCCAGCCTCTGATTCCCCACCTCTCTTTCCCTGCATCTGATTCGCCGCCTCGGATTCCCCGCCACTGATTCCCCGCCTCTGATTCCCCGCCTCTGACTCCCCGCCTCTGATTCCCTGCCTCTGAAAACCTGCCTCTGATTCCCTGCCTCTGATTCTCTGCCTCTTATTCCCTGCCTCTGATTCCCTGCTTCTGATTCACCACCTCTGATTCCCCGCCTCCGATTCCACACCTCTGATTCCCCGCCTCTGATTCCCCGCATCTGATTCCCCGCCTCTGATTCCCCGCCTATGATTCCCCGCCTCAGATTCCCTGCCTCCGATTCCCTGCCTCAGATTCCCTGCCTCTGATTCCCTGCCTCTGATTCCCCACCTCTGATTCCCTGCCTCTGATTCCCTGCCTCTGATTCCCTGCCTCTGATTCCCCGCCTATGTTTAACCGCCTGTTTCCCCACATCTCTTTCCGCACCTCTGATTCCACGCCTCTGATTCCCCGCCTCTGATTCCCCGCCTCTGATACCCTGCCTCTCTTTCCCTGCCTCTATTTCCGTGCCTCTTTCTCTGCATCTCGTTTCCCACATCTCATTTTCCCCCTCTGATAACCCACCTCAGATTCCCTGCCTCCGATTCCCTGCCTCAGATTCCCTGCCTCTGATCCCTGCCTCTGATTCCCCGCCTCTGTTTCCCCGCCTCTGATTCCCCGCCTCTGATTCACCGCCTCCCTTTCCGCGCAATTTTCCTGGCCTACTTTTCCATACATCTCTTTCCCCACCTCTGATTCCACGCCTCTGATTCCGCGCCTCTGATTGCCCGCCTCTGATTCCCCGCCTCTGATTCCCCGCCTCTGATTCCCCGTCTCTGATTCCCCGCCACTGATACCCCGCCTCTGAATCCCCGCCTCTGATTCCCCACCTCTGATTCCCCGCCTCGGATTCCCCGCCTCTGATTCCCAGCCTCTGATTCCCCGCCTCTGATTCCCCACCTCTGATTCACTGCCTCCCTTTCCGCGCAACTTTGCCGGCCTACATTTCCCCACATATCTTTCCCCACCTCTGATTCCACGCCTCTGATGCCCCGCCTCTGATTGCCCGCCTCTGATTCCCGGCCTCTGATTCCCTGCCTCAGATACCCTGCCTCAGATTCCCTTCATCTGATTCCCTGCCTCTGATTCCCCGCCTCTGATTCACTGCCTCTGATTCCCCGCCTATGTTTACCCGCCTCTGTTTACCTAACTGTTTCCCCACATCTCTTTCCTCACCTCTGATTCCACACATCGAATTCCCCGCCTCTGATTGCCCGCCTCTGATTCCCTGCCTCTGATTTCCCGCCTCGGATTCCCTGCCTCTGATTCCCCGCCTATGTTTACCCGCCTCTGTTTCCCCACCTCAGGTTCCCCGCCTCAGATTCGCTGCCTCTGATTCCCTGCCTCTGATTCACTGCCTCTGATTCCCCGCCACTGATTCCCCGCCTCTGATTCCCCGCCTCTGATTCCCCGCCTCTGATTCCCCGCCTCTGTTTACCTAACTGTTTCCCCACATCTCTTTCCTCACCTCTGATTCCCCGCCTCTGATTCCCCGCCTCTGATTGCCCGCCTCTGATTCCCTGCCTCTGATTTCCCGCCTCGGATTCCCCGCCTCTGATTCCCCGCCTATGATTCCCCGCCTCAGATTCCCTGCCTCCGATTCCCTGCCTCAGATTCCCTGCCTCTGATTCCCTGCCTCTGATTCCCCACCTCTGATTCCCTGCCTCTGATTCCCTGCCTCTGATTCCCCGCCTCTGATTGCCCGCCTCTGATTCCCTGCCTCTGATTTCCCGCCTCGGATTCCCCGCCTCTGATTCCCCGCCTATGATTCCCCGCCTCAGATTCCCTGCCTCCGATTCCCTGCCTCAGATTCCCTGCCTCTGATTCCCTGCCTCTGATTCCCCACCTCTGATTCCCTGCCTCTGATTCCCTGCCTCTGATTCCCTGCCTCTGATTCCCCGCCTATGTTTAACCGCCTGTTTCCCCACATCTCTTTCCGCACCTCTGATTCCACGCCTCTGATTCCCCGCCTCTGATTCCCCGCCTCTGATACCCTGCCTCTCTTTCCCTGCCTCTATTTCCGTGCCTCTTTCTCTGCATCTCGTTTCCCACATCTCATTTTCCCCCTCTGATAACCCACCTCAGATTCCCTGCCTCCGATTCCCTGCCTCAGATTCCCTGCCTCTGATCCCTGCCTCTGATTCCCCGCCTCTGTTTCCCCGCCTCTGATTCCCCGCCTCTGATTCACCGCCTCCCTTTCCGCGCAATTTTCCTGGCCTACTTTTCCATACATCTCTTTCCCCACCTCTGATTCCACGCCTCTGATTCCGCGCCTCTGATTGCCCGCCTCTGATTCCCCGCCTCTGATTCCCCGCCTCTGATTCCCCGTCTCTGATTCCCCGCCACTGATACCCCGCCTCTGAATCCCCGCCTCTGATTCCCCACCTCTGATTCCCCGCCTCGGATTCCCCGCCTCTGATTCCCAGCCTCTGATTCCCCGCCTCTGATTCCCCACCTCTGATTCACTGCCTCCCTTTCCGCGCAACTTTGCCGGCCTACATTTCCCCACATATCTTTCCCCACCTCTGATTCCACGCCTCTGATTCCCCGCCTCTGATTGCCCGCCTCTGATTCCCGGCCTCTGATTCCCTGCCTCAGATTCCCTGCCTCAGATTCCCTTCATCTGATTCCCTGCCTCTGATTCCCCGCCTCTGATTCACTGCCTCTGATTCCCCGCCTATGTTTACCCGCCTCTGTTTACCTACCTGTTTCCCCACATCTCTTTCCTCACCTCTGATTCCACACATCGAATTCCCCGCCTCTGATTGCCCGCCTCTGATTCCCTGCCTCTGATTCCCCGCCTCGGATTCCCTGCCTCTGATTCCCCGCCTATGTTTACCCGCCTCTGTTTCCCCACCTCAGGTTCCCCGCCTCAGATTCGCTGCCTCTGATTCCCTGCCTCTGATTCACTGCCTCTGATTCCCTGCATCTGATTCCCCGCCTCTGATACCCTGCATCTGATTCCTCGCCTCTGGTTCCCCGCATCTGATTCCCCGCCTCTGATTCCCCGCCTCTGATTCCCCGCCTCTGATTCCCCGCCTCTGATTCCCTGCCTCTGATTCCCTGCCTCTGATTCCCCGCCTATGTTTACCCGCCTCTGTTTACCCGCCTGTTTCCCCACATCTCTTTCCTCACCTCTGATTCCACGCATCAAATTCCCCGCCTCTGATTGCCCACCTCTGATTTCCTGCCTCTGATTCCCCGCCTCTGATTCCCCGCATCTGATTCCCCGACTCTGATTCCCCGCCTCTGATTCCCCGCCTCTGATTTCCTGCCTCTGATTCCCACCTATGTATAACCGCCTCTGTTTAACCACCTGTTTCCCCACAAACCTTACCCCACCTCTGATTCCACGCCTCTGATTCCCCGCCTCTGATTGCCTGCCTCTGATTTCCTGCCTCTCATTCCCCGCCTCTGATTCCCCTCCTCTGATACCCAGCCTCTGATTCCCCACCTCTCTTTCCCTGCATCTGATTCGCCGCCTCGGATTCCCCGCCACTGATTCCCCGCCTCTGATTCCCCGCCTCTGACTCCCCGCCTCTGATTCCCTGCCTCTGAAAACCTGCCTCTGATTCCCTGCCTCTGATTCTCTGCCTCTTATTCCCTGCCTCTGATTCCCTGCTTCTGATTCACCACCTCTGATTCCCCGCCTCCGATTCCACACCTCTGATTCCCCGCCTCTGATTCCCCGCATCTGATTCCCCGCCTCTGATTCCCCGCCTATGATTCCCCACCTCAGATTCCATGCCTCCGATTCCCTGCCTCAGATTCCCTGCCTCTGATTCCCTGCCTCTGATTCCCCACCTCTGATTCCCTGCCTCTGATTCCCTGCCTCTGATTCCCTGCCTCTGATTCCCCGCCTATGTTTAACCGCCTGTTTCCCCACATCTCTTTCCGCACCTCTGATTCCACGCCTCTGATTCCCCGCCTCTGATTCCCCGCCTCTGATACCCTGCCTCTCTTTCCCTGCCTCTATTTCCGTGCCTCTTTCTCTGCATCTCGTTTCCCACATCTCATTTTCCCCCTCTGATAACCCACCTCAGATTCCCTGCCTCCGATTCCCTGCCTCAGATTCCCTGCCTCTGATCCCTGCCTCTGATTCCCCGCCTCTGTTTCCCCGCCTCTGATTCCCCGCCTCTGATTCACCGCCTCCCTTTCCGCGCAATTTTCCTGGCCTACTTTTCCATACATCTCTTTCCCCACCTCTGATTCCACGCCTCTGATTCCGCGCCTCTGATTGCCCGCCTCTGATTCCCCGCCTCTGATTCCCCGCCTCTGATTCCCCGTCTCTGATTCCCCGCCACTGATACCCCGCCTCTGAATCCCCGCCTCTGATTCCCCACCTCTGATTCCCCGCCTCGGATTCCCCGCCTCTGATTCCCAGCCTCTGATTCCCCGCCTCTGATTCCCCACCTCTGATTCACTGCCTCCCTTTCCGCACAACTTTGCCGGCCTACATTTCCCCACATATCTTTCCCCACCTCTGATTCCACGCCTCTGATGTCCCGCCTCTGATTGCCCGCCTCTGATTCCCTGCCTCTGATTCCCTGCCTCAGATTCCCTGCCTCAGATTCCCTTCATCTGATTCCCTGCCTCTGATTCCCCGCCTCTGATTCCCTGCCTCTGATTCCCCGCCTATGTTTACCCGCCTCTGTTTACCCGCCTGTTTCCCCACATCTCTTTCTTCACCTCTGAATCCACGCATCTGATTCCCCGCCTCTCATTGCCCGCCTCTGACTCCCTGCCTCTGATTCCCCGCCTATGTTTACCCGCCTCTGTTTACCCGCCTGTTTCCCCACATCTCTTTCCTCACCTCTGATTCCACGCATCTAATTCCCCGCCTCTGATTGCCCGCCTCTGATTTCCTGCCTCTGATTCCCCGCCTCTGATTCCCCGCATCTGATTCCTCGCCTCTGATTCCCCGCCTCTGATTCCCCGCCTCTGATTCCCTGCCTCTGATTCCCCACCTATGTATAACCGCCTCTGTTTAACCACCTGTTTCCCCACAACCCTTTACCCACCTCTGATTCCACGCCTCTGATTCGCCGCCTCTGATTGCCGGCCTCTGATTTCCTGCCTCTGATTCCCCGCCTCTGATTCCCTGCCTCTGATACCCCGCCTCTGATTCCCCACCTCTGTTTCCCTGCATCTGATTCACCGCCTCGGATTCCCCGCCACTGATTCCCCGCCTCTGATTCCCCGCCTCTGACTCCCCACCTCTGATTCCCTGCCTCTGAAAACCTGCCTCTGATTCCCTGCCTCTGATTCTCTGCCTCTTATTCCCTGCCTCTGATTCCCTGCCTCTGATTCCCCACTTCTGATTCCCCGCCTCCGATTCCGCACCTCTGATTCCCCGCCTCTGATTCCCCGCATCTGATTCCCCGCCTCTGATTCCCCGCCTATGATTCCCCGCCTCAGATTCCCTGCCTCCGATTCACTGCCTCAGATTCCCTGCCTCTGATTCCCTGCCTCTGATTCCCCACCTCTGATTCCCTGCCTCTGATTCCCCGCCTCTGATTCCCTGCCTCTGATTCCCCGCCTATGTTTACCCGCGTGTTTCCCCACATCTCTTTCCCCACCTCTGATTCCACGCCTCTGATTCCCCGCCTCTGATTCCCCGCCTCTGATACACTTCCTCTCTTTCCCTGCCTCTAATTCCGTGCCTCCTACTCTGCATCTCGTTTCCCACATCTCATTATCCCCCTCTGATAACCCACCTCAGATTCCCTGCCTCCGATTCCCTGCCTCAGATTCCCTGCCTCTGATCCCTGCCTCTGATTCCCCGCCTCTGATTCCCTGCCTCTGATTCCCCGCCTATGTTTACACGCCTTTGTTTATCCGCCTGTTTCCCACATCTCTTTCCCCACCTCTGATTCCACGCCTCTGATTCCCCGCCTCTGTTTCCCCGCCTCTGATTCCCCGCCTCTGATTCACCGCCTCCCTTTCCGCGCAACTTTCCTGGCCTACTTTTCCCTACATCTCTTTCCCCACCTCTGATTCCACGCCTCTGATTCCCCGCCTCTGATTGCCCGCCTCTGATTCCCCGCCTCTGATTCCCCGCCTCTGAATCCCCGTCTCTGATTCCCCGCCTCTGATACCCCGCCTCTGAATCCCCGCCTCCGATTCCCCGCCTCTGATTCCCCGCCTCTGATTCCCCGCCTCTGATTCCCAGCCTCTGATTCCCCGCCTCTGATTCCCCACCTCTGATTCACTGCCTCCCTTTCCTCGCAACTTTGCCGGCCTACATTTCCCCACATATCTTTCCCCACCTCTGATTCCACACCTCTGATTCCCCGCCTCTGATTGCCCGCCTCTGATTCCCGGCCTCTGATTCCCTGCCTCAGATTCCCTGCCTCAGATTCCCTTCATCTGATTCCCTGCCTCTGATTCCCCGCCTCTGATTCCCTGCCTCTGATTCCCCGCCTATGTTTACCCGCCTCTGTTTACCCGCCTGTTTCCCCACATCTCTTTCCTCACCTCTGATTCCACACATCTAATTCCCAGCCTCTGATTGCCCGCCTCTGATTCCATGCCTCTGATTCCCCGCCTCGGATTCCCTGCCTCTGATTCCCCGCCTATGTTTACCCGCCTCTGTTTCCCCACCTCAGGTTCCCCGCCTCAGATTCGCTGCCTCTGATTCCCTGCCTCTGATTCCCTGCCTCTGATTCCCTGCATCTGATTGCACGCCTCAAATACTCCACCTCTGATTCCCCGCCCCTGATTCCCCGCATCTGATTCCCCACCTCTGATTCCCCGCCTCTGAATCCCCGCCCCTGATTCCCCGCCACTGATTCCCCGCCTCTGATTCCCCGCCTCTGATTCCCCGCCTCTGATTCCCCGCCTCTGATTCCCCACCTCTGATTCACTGCCTCCCTTTCCGCGCAACTTTCCCGGCCTACATTTCCCCACATATCTTTCCCCGCCTCTGATTCCACACCTCTGATTCCCCGCCTCTGATTGCCCGCCTCTGATTCCCGGCCTCTGATTCCCTGCCTCAGATTCCCTGCCTCAGATTCCCTTCATCTGATTCCCTGCCTCTGATTCCCCGCCTCTGATTCCCTGCCTCTGATTCCCCGCCTATGTTTACCCGCATCTGTTTACCCGCCTGTTTCCCCACATCTCTTTCCTCACCTCTGATTCCACACATCTAATTCCCCGCCTCTGATTGCCCGCCTCTGATTTCCTGCCTCTGATTCCCCACCTCTGATTCCCCGCCTCTGATTCCCTGCCTCTGATTCCCCGCCTATGTTTACCCGCATCTGTTTACCCGCCTGTTTCCCCACATCTCTTTCCTCACCTCTGATTCCACACATCTAATTCCCCGCCTCTGATTGCCCGCCTCTGATTTCCTGCCTCTGATTCCCCACCTCTGATTCCCCACCTCTGATACCCTGCATCTGATTCCTCGCCTCTGGTTCCCCGCATCTGATTCCCCGCCTCTGATTCCCCGCCTCTGATTCCCCGCCTCTGATTCCTCGCCTCTGATTCCCCGCCTCTGATTCCCTGCCTCTGATTCCCCGCCTATGTTTACCCGCATCTGTTTACCCGCCTGTTTCCCCACATGTCTTTCCTCACCTCTGATTCCACACATCTAATTCCCCGCCTCTGATTGCCCACCTCTGATTTCCTGCCTCTGATTCCCCACCTCTGATTCCCCGCCTCTGATACCCTGCATCTGATTCCTCGCCTCTGGTTCCCCGCATCTGATTCCCTGCCTCTGATTCCCCGCCTCTGATTCCCCTCCTCTGATTCCCTGCCTCTGATTCCCCGCCTATGTTTCCCCACATCTCTTTCCTCACCTCTGATTCCACACATCTAATTCCCCGCCTCTGATTGCCCGCCTCTGATTTCCTGCCTCTGATTCCCCACCTCTGATTCCCCGCCTCTGATTCCCTGCCTCTGATTCCCCGCCTCTGATTCCCTGCCTCTGATTCCCCGCCTATGTTTACCCGCATCTGTTTACCCGCCTGTTTCCCCACATCTCTTTCCTCACCTCTGATTCCACACATCTAATTCCCCGCCTCTGATTGCCCGCCTCTGATTTCCTGCCTCTGATTCCTCACCTCTGGTTCCCCGCATCTGATTCCCCGCCTCTGATTCCCCGCCTCTGATTCCCCGCCTCTGATTCCCCGCCTCTGATTCCCCGCCTCTGAGTCCCTGCCTCTGATTCCCCGCCTATGTTTACCCGCCTCTGTTTACCCGCCTGTTTCCCCACATCTCTTTCCTCACCTCAGATTCCACGCATCAAATTCCCCGCCTCTGATTGCCCGCCTCTGATTTCCTGCCTCTGATTCCCCGCCTCTGATTCCCCGCATCTGATTCCCCGACTCTGATTCCCCGCCTCTGATTCCCCGCCTCTGATTCCCTGCCTCTGATTCCCACCTATGTATAACCGCCTCTGTTTAACCACCTGTTTCCCCACAAACCTTTCCCCACCTCTGATTCTACGCCTCTGATTCCCCGCCTCTGATTGCCTGCCTCTGATTTCCTGCCTCTGATTCCCCGCCTCTGATTCCCCGCCTCTGATACCCAGCCTCTGATTCCCCACCTCTCTTTCCCTGCATCTGATTCGCCGCCTCGGATTCCCCGCCACTGATTCCCCGCCTCTGATTCCCCGCCTCTGACTCCCCGCCTCTGATTCCCTGCCTCTGAAAACCTGCCTCTGATTCCCTGCCTCTGATTCTCTGCCACTTATTCCCGCCCTCTGATTCCCTGCCTCTGATTCCCCACCTCTGATTCCCCGCCTCCGATTCCACACCTCTGGTTCCCCGCATCTGATTCCCCGCCTCTGATTCCCCGCCTCTGATTCCCCGCCTCTGATTCCTCGCCTCTGATTCCCCGCCTCTGATTCCCTGCCTCTGATTCCCCGCCTATGTTTACCCGCATCTGTTTACCCGCCTGTTTCCCCACATCTCTTTCCTCACCTCTGATTCCACACATCTAATTCCCCGCCTCTGATTGCCCACCTCTGATTTCCTGCCTCTGATTCCCCACCTCTGATTCCCCGCCTCTGATACCCTGCATCTGATTCCTCGCCTCTGGTTCCCCGCATCTGATTCCCTGCCTCTGATTCCCCGCCTCTGATTCCCCTCCTCTGATTCCCTGCCTCTGATTCCCCGCCTATGTTTCCCCACATCTCTTTCCTCACCTCTGATTCCACACATCTAATTCCCCGCCTCTGATTGCCCGCCTCTGATTTCCTGCCTCTGATTCCCCACCTCTGATTCCCCGCTTCTGATTCCCTGCCTCTGATTCCCCGCCTCTGATTCCCTGCCTCTGATTCCCCGCCTATGTTTACCCGCATCTGTTTACCCGCCTGTTTCCCCACATCTCTTTCCTCACCTCTGATTCCACACATCTAATTCCCCGCCTCTGATTGCCCGCCTCTGATTTCCTGCCTCTGATTCCTCACCTCTGGTTCCCCGCATCTGATTCCCCGCCTCTGATTCCCCGCCTCTGATTCCCCGCCTCTGATTCCCCGCCTCTGATTCCCCGCCTCTGAGTCCCTGCCTCTGATTCCCCGCCTATGTTTACCCGCCTCTGTTTACCCGCCTGTTTCCCCACATCTCTTTCCTCACCTCAGATTCCACGCATCAAATTCCCCGCCTCTGATTGCCCGCCTCTGATTTCCTGCCTCTGATTCCCCGCCTCTGATTCCCCGCATCTGATTCCCCGACTCTGATTCCCCGCCTCTGATTCCCCGCCTCTGATTCCCTGCCTCTGATTCCCACCTATGTATAACCGCCTCTGTTTAACCACCTGTTTCCCCACAAACCTTTCCCCACCTCTGATTCTACGCCTCTGATTCCCCGCCTCTGATTGCCTACCTCTGATTTCCTGCCTCTGATTCCCCGCCTCTGATTCCCCGCCTCTGATACCCAGCCTCTGATTCCCCACCTCTCTTTCCCTGCATCTGATTCGCCGCCTCGGATTCCCCGCCACTGATTCCCCGCCTCTGATTCCCCGCCTCTGACTCCCCGCCTCTGATTCCCTGCCTCTGAAAACCTGCCTCTGATTCCCTGCCTCTGATTCTCTGCCACTTATTCCCTGCCTCTGATTCCCTGCCTCTGATTCCCCACCTCTGATTCCCCGCCTCCGATTCCACACCTCTGATTCCCCGCCTCTGATTCCCCGCATCTGATTCCCCGCCTCTGATTCCCCGCCTATGATTCCCCGCCTCAGATTCCCTGCCTCCGATTCCCTGCCTCAGATTCCCTGCCTCTGATTCCCTGCCTCTGATTCCCCACCTCAGATTCCCTGCCTCTGATTCCCTGCCTCTGATTCCCTGCCTCTGATTCCCCGCCTATGTTTAACCGCCTGTTTCCCCACATCTCTTTCCACACCTCGGATTCCACGCCTCTGATTCCCCGCCTCTGATTCCCCGCCTCTGATACCCTGCCTCTCTTTCCCTGCCTCTATTTCCGTGCCTCTTTCTCTGCATCTCGTTTCCCACATCTCATTTTCCCCCTCTGATAACCCACCTCAGATTCCCTGCCTCCGATTCCCTGCCTCAGATTCCCTGCCTCTGATCCCTGCCTCTGATTCCCCGCCTCTGTTTCCCCGCCTCTGATTCCCCGCCTCTGATTCACTGCCTCCCTTTCCGCGCAACTTTGCCGGCCTACATTTCCCCACATATCTTTCCCCACCTCTGATTCCACGCCTCTGGTTCCCCGCCTCTGATTGCCCGCCTCTGATTCCCGCCCTCTGATTCCCTGCCTCAGATTCCCTGCCTCAGATTCCCTTCATCTGATTCCCTGCCTCTGATTCCCCGCCTCTGATTCACTGCCTCTGATTCCCCGCCTATGTTTACCCGCCTCGGTTTACCCACCTGTTTCCCCACATCTCTTTCCTCACCTCTGATTCCACACATCGAATTCCCCGCCTCTGATTGCCCGCCTCTGATTCCCTGCCTCTGATTCCCCGCCTCGGATTCCCTGCCTCTGATTCCCCGCCTATGTTTACCCGCCTCTGTTTCCCCACCTCAGGTTCCCCGCCTCAGATTCGCTGCCTCTGATTCCCCGCCTCTGATTCCCCGCCTCTGATTCCCCGCCTCTGATTCCCCGCCTCTGATTCCTCGCCTCTGATTCCCCGCCTCTGATTCCCTGCCTCTGATTCCCCGCCTATGTTTACCCGCATCTGTTTACCCGCCTGTTTCCCCACATCTCTTTCCTCACCTCTGATTCCACACATCTAATTCCCCGCCTCTGATTGCCCACCTCTGATTTCCTGCCTCTGATTCCCCACCTCTGATTCCCCGCCTCTGATACCCTGCATCTGATTCCTCGCCTCTGGTTCCCCGCATCTGATTCCCTGCCTCTGATTCCCCGCCTCTGATTCCCCTCCTCTGATTCCCTGCCTCTGATTCCCCGCCTATGTTTCCCCACATCTCTTTCCTCACCTCTGATTCCACACATCTAATTCCCCGCCTCTGATTGCCCGCCTCTGATTTCCTGCCTCTGATTCCCCACCTCTGATTCCCCGCCTCTGATTCCCTGCCTCTGATTCCCCGCCTCTGATTCCCTGCCTCTGATTCCCCGCCTATGTTTACCCGCATCTGTTTACCCGCCTGTTTCCCCACATCTCTTTCCTCACCTCTGATTCCACACATCTAATTCCCCGCCTCTGATTGCCCGCCTCTGATTTCCTGCCTCTGATTCCTCACCTCTGGTTCCCCGCATCTGATTCCCCGCCTCTGATTCCCCGCCTCTGATTCCCCGCCTCTGATTCCCCGCCTCTGATTCCCCGCCTCTGAGTCCCTGCCTCTGATTCCCCGCCTATGTTTACCCGCCTCTGTTTACCCGCCTGTTTCCCCACATCTCTTTCCTCACCTCAGATTCCACGCATCAAATTCCCCGCCTCTGATTGCCCGCCTCTGATTTCCTGCCTCTGATTCCCCGCCTCTGATTCCCCGCATCTGATTCCCCGACTCTGATTCCCCGCCTCTGATTCCCCGCCTCTGATTCCCTGCCTCTGATTCCCACCTATGTATAACCGCCTCTGTTTAACCACCTGTTTCCCCACAAACCTTTCCCCACCTCTGATTCTACGCCTCTGATTCCCCGCCTCTGATTGCCTGCCTCTGATTTCCTGCCTCTGATTCCCCGCCTCTGATTCCCCGCCTCTGATACCCAGCCTCTGATTCCCCACCTCTCTTTCCCTGCATCTGATTCGCCGCCTCGGATTCCCCGCCACTGATTCCCCGCCTCTGATTCCCCGCCTCTGACTCCCCGCCTCTGATTCCCTGCCTCTGAAAACCTGCCTCTGATTACCTGCCTCTGATTCTCTGCCACTTATTCCCTGCCTCTGATTCCCCGCCTCTGATTCCCTGCCTCTGATTCCCCGCCTATGTTTACCCGCATCTGTTTACCCGCCTGTTTCCCCACATCTCTTTCCTCACCTCTGATTCCACACATCTAATTCCCCGCCTCTGATTGCCCACCTCTGATTTCCTGCCTCTGATTCCCCACCTCTGATTCCCCGCCTCTGATACCCTGCATCTGATTCCTCGCCTCTGGTTCCCCGCATCTGATTCCCTGCCTCTGATTCCCCGCCTCTGATTCCCCTCCTCTGATTCCCTGCCTCTGATTCCCCGCCTATGTTTCCCCACATCTCTTTCCTCACCTCTGATTCCACACATCTAATTCCCCGCCTCTGATTGCCCGCCTCTGATTTCCTGCCTCTGATTCCCCACCTCTGATTCCCCGCTTCTGATTCCCTGCCTCTGATTCCCCGCCTCTGATTCCCTGCCTCTGATTCCCCGCCTATGTTTACCCGCATCTGTTTACCCGCCTGTTTCCCCACATCTCTTTCCTCACCTCTGATTCCACACATCTAATTCCCCGCCTCTGATTGCCCGCCTCTGATTTCCTGCCTCTGATTCCTCACCTCTGGTTCCCCGCATCTGATTCCCCGCCTCTGATTCCCCGCCTCTGATTCCCCGCCTCTGATTCCCCGCCTCTGATTCCCCGCCTCTGAGTCCCTGCCTCTGATTCCCCGCCTATGTTTACCCGCCTCTGTTTACCCGCCTGTTTCCCCACATCTCTTTCCTCACCTCAGATTCCACGCATCAAATTCCCCGCCTCTGATTGCCCGCCTCTGATTTCCTGCCTCTGATTCCCCGCCTCTGATTCCCCGCATCTGATTCCCCGACTCTGATTCCCCGCCTCTGATTCCCCGCCTCTGATTCCCTGCCTCTGATTCCCACCTATGTATAACCGCCTCTGTTTAACCACCTGTTTCCCCACAAACCTTTCCCCACCTCTGATTCTACGCCTCTGATTCCCCGCCTCTGATTGCCTGCCTCTGATTTCCTGCCTCTGATTCCCCGCCTCTGATTCCCCGCCTCTGATACCCAGCCTCTGATTCCCCACCTCTCTTTCCCTGCATCTGATTCGCCGCCTCGGATTCCCCGCCACTGATTCCCCGCCTCTGATTCCCCGCCTCTGACTCCCCGCCTCTGATTCCCTGCCTCTGAAAACCTGCCTCTGATTCCCTGCCTCTGATTCTCTGCCACTTATTCCCTGCCTCTGATTCCCTGCCTCTGATTCCCCACCTCTGATTCCCCGCCTCCGATTCCACAACTCTGATTCCCCGCCTCTGATTCCCCGCATCTGATTCCCCGCCTCTGATTCCCCGCCTATGATTCCCCGCCTCAGATTCCCTGCCTCCGATTCCCTGCCTCAGATTCCCTGCCTCTGATTCCCTGCCTCTGATTCCCCGCCTATGTTTACCCGCCTCTGTTTACCCGCCTGTTTCCCCACATCTCTTTCCTCACCTCTGATTCCACGCATCTAATTCCCCGCCTCTGATTCCCCGCCTCTGATTCCCCACCTCTGATTCACTGCCTCCCTTTCTGCACAACTTTGCCGGCCTACATTTCCCCACATATCTTTCCCCACCTCTGATTCCACGCCTCTGATGCCCCGCCTCTGATTGCCCGCCTCTGATTCCCTGCCTCTGATTCCCTGCCTCAGATTCCCTGCCTCAGATTCCCTTCATCTGATTCCCTGCCTCTGATTCCCTGCCTCTGATTCCCCGCCTCTGATTCCCCGCCTCTGATTCCCCGCCTCTGATTCCCCGCCTCTGATTCCCCGCCTCTGAGTCCCTGCCTCTGATTCCCCGCCTATGTTTACCCGCCTCTGTTTACCCGCCTGTTTCCCCACATCTCTTTCCTCACCTCAGATTCCACGCATCAAATTCCCCGCCTCTGATTGCCCGCCTCTGATTTCCTGCCTCTGATTCCCCGCATCTGATTCCCCGACTCTGATTCCCCGCCTCTGATTCCCCGCCTCTGATTCCCTGCCTCTGATTCCCACCTATGTATAACCGCCTCTGTTTAACCACCTGTTTCCCCACAAACCTTTCCCCACCTCTGATTCTACGCCTCTGATTCCCCGCCTCTGATTGCCTGCCTCTGATTTCCTGCCTCTGATTCCCCGCCTCTGATTCCCCGCCTCTGATACCCAGCCTCTGATTCCCCACCTCTCTTTCCCTGCATCTGATTCGCCGCCTCGGATTCCCCGCCACTGATTCCCCGCCTCTGATTCCCCGCCTCTGACTCCCCGCCTCTGATTCCCTGCCTCTGAAAACCTGCCTCTGATTCCCTGCCTCTGATTCTCTGCCACTTATTCCCTGCCTCTGATTCCCTGCCTCTGATTCCCCACCTCTGATTCCCCGCCTCCGATTCCACACCTCTGATTCCCCGCCTCTGATTCCCCGCATCTGATTCCCCGCCTCTGATTCCCCGCCTATGATTCCCCGCCTCAGATTCCCTGCCTCCGATTCCCTGCCTCAGATTCCCTGCCTCTGATTCCCTGCCTCTGATTCCCCACCTCAGATTCCCTGCCTCTGATTCCCTGCCTCTGATTCCCTGCCTCTGATTCCCCGCCTATGTTTAACCGCCTGTTTCCCCACATCTCTTTCCACACCTCGGATTCCACGCCTCTGATTCCCCGCCTCTGATTCCCCGCCTCTGATACCCTGCCTCTCTTTCCCTGCCTCTATTTCCGTGCCTCTTTCTCTGCATCTCGTTTCCCACATCTCATTTTCCCCCTCTGATAACCCACCTCAGATTCCCTGCCTCCGATTCCCTGCCTCAGATTCCCTGCCTCTGATCCCTGCCTCTGATTCCCCGCCTCTGTTTCCCCGCCTCTGATTCCCCGCCTCTGATTCACTGCCTCCCTTTCCGCGCAACTTTGCCGGCCTACATTTCCCCACATATCTTTCCCCACCTCTGATTCCACGCCTCTGGTTCCCCGCCTCTGATTGCCCGCCTCTGATTCCCGCCCTCTGATTCCCTGCCTCAGATTCCCTGCCTCAGATTCCCTTCATCTGATTCCCTGCCTCTGATTCCCCGCCTCTGATTCACTGCCTCTGATTCCCCGCCTATGTTTACCCGCCTCTGTTTACCCACCTGTTTCCCCACATCTCTTTCCTCACCTCTGATTCCACACATCGAATTCCCCGCCTCTGATTGCCCGCCTCTGATTCCCTGCCTCTGATTCCCCGCCTCGGATTCCCTGCCTCTGATTCCCCGCCTATGTTTACCCGCCTCTGTTTCCCCACCTCAGGTTCCCCGCCTCAGATTCGCTGCCTCTGATTCCCTGCCTCTGATTCCCCGCCTCTGATTCCCCGCCTCTGATTCCCCGCCTCTGATTCCTCGCCTCTGATTCCCCGCCTCTGATTCCCTGCCTCTGATTCCCCGCCTATGTTTACCCGCATCTGTTTACCCGCCTGTTTCCCCACATCTCTTTCCTCACCTCTGATTCCACACATCTAATTCCCCGCCTCTGATTGCCCACCTCTGATTTCCTGCCTCTGATTCCCCACCTCTGATTCCCCGCCTCTGATACCCTGCATCTGATTCCTCGCCTCTGGTTCCCCGCATCTGATTCCCTGCCTCTGATTCCCCGCCTCTGATTCCCCTCCTCTGATTCCCTGCCTCTGATTCCCCGCCTATGTTTCCCCACATCTCTTTCCTCACCTCTGATTCCACACATCTAATTCCCCGCCTCTGATTGCCCGCCTCTGATTTCCTGCCTCTGATTCCCCACCTCTGATTCCCCGCCTCTGATTCCCTGCCTCTGATTCCCCGCCTCTGATTCCCTGCCTCTGATTCCCCGCCTATGTTTACCCGCATCTGTTTACCCGCCTGTTTCCCCACATCTCTTTCCTCACCTCTGATTCCACACATCTAATTCCCCGCCTCTGATTGCCCGCCTCTGATTTCCTGCCTCTGATTCCTCACCTCTGGTTCCCCGCATCTGATTCCCCGCCTCTGATTCCCCGCCTCTGATTCCCCGCCTCTGATTCCCCGCCTCTGATTCCCCGCCTCTGAGTCCCTGCCTCTGATTCCCCGCCTATGTTTACCCGCCTCTGTTTACCCGCCTGTTTCCCCACATCTCTTTCCTCACCTCAGATTCCACGCATCAAATTCCCCGCCTCTGATTGCCCGCCTCTGATTTCCTGCCTCTGATTCCCCGCCTCTGATTCCCCGCATCTGATTCCCCGACTCTGATTCCCCGCCTCTGATTCCCCGCCTCTGATTCCCTGCCTCTGATTCCCACCTATGTATAACCGCCTCTGTTTAACCACCTGTTTCCCCACAAACCTTTCCCCACCTCTGATTCTACGCCTCTGATTCCCCGCCTCTGATTGCCTGCCTCTGATTTCCTGCCTCTGATTCCCCGCCTCTGATTCCCCGCCTCTGATACCCAGCCTCTGATTCCCCACCTCTCTTTCCCTGCATCTGATTCGCCGCCTCGGATTCCCCGCCACTGATTCCCCGCGTCTGATTCCCCGCCTCTGACTCCCCGCCTCTGATTCCCTGCCTCTGAAAACCTGCCTCTGATTACCTGCCTCTGATTCTCTGCCACTTATTCCCTGCCTCTGATTCCCCGCCTCTGATTCCCTGCCTCTGATTCCCCGCCTATGTTTACCCGCATCTGTTTACCCGCCTGTTTCCCCACATCTCTTTCCTCACCTCTGATTCCACACATCTAATTCCCCGCCTCTGATTGCCCACCTCTGATTTCCTGCCTCTGATTCCCCACCTCTGATTCCCCGCCTCTGATTCCCCGCCTCTGATTCCCCGCCTCTGATTCCTCGCCTCTGATTCCCCGCCTCTGATTCCCTGCCTCTGATTCCCCGCCTATGTTTACCCGCATCTGTTTACCCGCCTGTTTCCCCACATCTCTTTCCTCACCTCTGATTCCACACATCTAATTCCCCGCCTCTGATTGCCCACCTCTGATTTCCTGCCTCTGATTCCCCACCTCTGATTCCCCGCCTCTGATACCCTGCATCTGATTCCTCGCCTCTGGTTCCCCGCATCTGATTCCCTGCCTCTGATTCCCCGCCTCTGATTCCCCTCCTCTGATTCCCTGCCTCTGATTCCCCGCCTATGTTTCCCCACATCTCTTTCCTCACCTCTGATTCCACACATCTAATTCCCCGCCTCTGATTGCCCGCCTCTGATTTCCTGCCTCTGATTCCCCACCTCTGATTCCCCGCCTCTGATTCCCTGCCTCTGATTCCCCGCCTCTGATTCCCTGCCTCTGATTCCCCGCCTATGTTTACCCGCATCTGTTTACCCGCCTGTTTCCCCACATCTCTTTCCTCACCTCTGATTCCACACATCTAATTCCCCGCCTCTGATTGCCCGCCTCTGATTTCCTGCCTCTGATTCCTCACCTCTGGTTCCCCGCATCTGATTCCCCGCCTCTGATTCCCCGCCTCTGATTCCCCGCCTCTGATTCCCCGCCTCTGATTCCCCGCCTCTGAGTCCCTGCCTCTGATTCCCCGCCTATGTTTACCCGCCTCTGTTTACCCGCCTGTTTCCCCACATCTCTTTCCTCACCTCAGATTCCACGCATCAAATTCCCCGCCTCTGATTGCCCGCCTCTGATTTCCTGCCTCTGATTCCCCGCCTCTGATTCCCCGCATCTGATTCCCCGACTCTGATTCCCCGCCTCTGATTCCCCGCCTCTGATTCCCTGCCTCTGATTCCCACCTATGTATAACCGCCTCTGTTTAACCACCTGTTTCCCCACAAACCTTTCCCCACCTCTGATTCTACGCCTCTGATTCCCCGCCTCTGATTGCCTGCCTCTGATTTCCTGCCTCTGATTCCCCGCCTCTGATTCCCCGCCTCTGATACCCAGCCTCTGATTCCCCACCTCTCTTTCCCTGCATCTGATTCCCCGCCTCTGACTCCCCGCCTCTGATTCCCTGCCTCTGAAAACCTGCCTCTGATTACCTGCCTCTGATTCTCTGCCACTTATTCCCTGCCTCTGATTCCCCGCCTCTGATTCCCTGCCTCTGATTCCCCGCCTATGTTTACCCGCATCTGTTTACCCGCCTGTTTCCCCACATCTCTTTCCTCACCTCTGATTCCACACATCTAATTCCCCGCCTCTGATTGCCCACCTCTGATTTCCTGCCTCTGATTCCCCACCTCTGATTCCCCGCCTCTGATACCCTGCATCTGATTCCTCGCCTCTGGTTCCCCGCATCTGATTCCCTGCCTCTGATTCCCCGCCTCTGATTCCCCTCCTCTGATTCCCTGCCTCTGATTCCCCGCCTATGTTTCCCCACATCTCTTTCCTCACCTCTGATTCCACACATCTAATTCCCCGCCTCTGATTGCCCGCCTCTGATTTCCCGCCTCTGATTCCCCACCTCTGATTCCCCGCTTCTGATTCCCTGCCTCTGATTCCCCGCCTCTGATTCCCTGCCTCTGATTCCCCGCCTATGTTTACCCGCATCTGTTTACCCGCCTGTTTCCCCACATCTCTTTCCTCACCTCTGATTCCACACATCTAATTCCCCGCCTCTGATTGCCCGCCTCTGATTTCCTGCCTCTGATTCCTCACCTCTGGTTCCCCGCATCTGATTCCCCGCCTCTGATTCCCCGCCTCTGATTCCCCGCCTCTGATTCCCCGCCTCTGATTCCCCGCCTCTGAGTCCCTGCCTCTGATTCCCCGCCTATGTTTACCCGCCTCTGTTTACCCGCCTGTTTCCCCACATCTCTTTCCTCACCTCAGATTCCACGCATCAAATTCCCCGCCTCTGATTGCCCGCCTCTGATTTCCTGCCTCTGATTCCCCGCCTCTGATTCCCCGCATCTGATTCCCCGACTCTGATTCCCCGCCTCTGATTCCCCGCCTCTGATTCCCTGCCTCTGATTCCCACCTATGTATAACCGCCTCTGTTTAACCACCTGTTTCCCCACAAACCTTTCCCCACCTCTGATTCTACGCCTCTGATTCCCCGCCTCTGATTGCCTGCCTCTGATTTCCTGCCTCTGATTCCCCGCCTCTGATTCCCCGCCTCTGATACCCAGCCTCTGATTCCCCACCTCTCTTTCCCTGCATCTGATTCGCCGCCTCGGATTCCCCGCCACTGATTCCCCGCCTCTGATTCCCCGCCTCTGACTCCCCGCCTCTGATTCCCTGCCTCTGAAAACCTGCCTCTGATTCCCTGCCTCTGATTCTCTGCCACTTATTCCCTGCCTCTGATTCCCTGCCTCTGATTCCCCACCTCTGATTCCCCGCCTCCGATTCCACACCTCTGATTCCCCGCCTCTGATTCCCCGCATCTGATTCCCCGCCTCTGATTCCCCGCCTATGATTCCCCGCCTCAGATTCCCTGCCTCCGATTCCCTGCCTCAGATTCCCTGCCTCTGATTCCCTGCCTCTGATTCCCCACCTCAGATTCCCTGCCTCTGATTCCCTGCCTCTGATTCCCTGCCTCTGATTCCCCGCCTATGTTTAACCGCCTGTTTCCCCACATCTCTTTCCACACCTCGGATTCCACGCCTCTGATTCCCCGCCTCTGATTCCCCGCCTCTGATACCCTGCCTCTCTTTCCCTGCCTCTATTTCCGTGCCTCTTTCTCTGCATCTCGTTTCCCACATCTCATTTTCCCCCTCTGATAACCCACCTCAGATTCCCTGCCTCCGATTCCCTGCCTCAGATTCCCTGCCTCTGATCCCTGCCTCTGATTCCCCGCCTCTGTTTCCCCGCCTCTGATTCCCCGCCTCTGATTCACTGCCTCCCTTTCCGCGCAACTTTGCCGGCCTACATTTCCCCACATATCTTTCCCCACCTCTGATTCCACGCCTCTGGTTCCCCGCCTCTGATTGCCCGCCTCTGATTCCCGCCCTCTGATTCCCTGCCTCAGATTCCCTGCCTCAGATTCCCTTCATCTGATTCCCTGCCTCTGATTCCCCGCCTCTGATTCACTGCCTCTGATTCCCCGCCTATGTTTACCCGCCTCTGTTTACCCACCTGTTTCCCCACATCTCTTTCCTCACCTCTGATTCCACACATCGAATTCCCCGCCTCTGATTGCCCGCCTCTGATTCCCTGCCTCTGATTCCCCGCCTCGGATTCCCTGCCTCTGATTCCCCGCCTATGTTTACCCGCCTCTGTTTCCCCACCTCAGGTTCCCCGCCTCAGATTCGCTGCCTCTGATTCCCTGCCTCTGATTCCCCGCCTCTGATTCCCCGCCTCTGATTCCCCGCCTCTGATTCCTCGCCTCTGATTCCCCGCCTCTGATTCCCTGCCTCTGATTCCCCGCCTATGTTTACCCGCATCTGTTTACCCGCCTGTTTCCCCACATCTCTTTCCTCACCTCTGATTCCACACATCTAATTCCCCGCCTCTGATTGCCCACCTCTGATTTCCTGCCTCTGATTCCCCACCTCTGATTCCCCGCCTCTGATACCCTGCATCTGATTCCTCGCCTCTGGTTCCCCGCATCTGATTCCCTGCCTCTGATTCCCCGCCTCTGATTCCCCTCCTCTGATTCCCTGCCTCTGATTCCCCGCCTATGTTTCCCCACATCTCTTTCCTCACCTCTGATTCCACACATCTAATTCCCCGCCTCTGATTGCCCGCCTCTGATTTCCTGCCTCTGATTCCCCACCTCTGATTCCCCGCCTCTGATTCCCTGCCTCTGATTCCCCGCCTCTGATTCCCTGCCTCTGATTCCCCGCCTATGTTTACCCGCATCTGTTTACCCGCCTGTTTCCCCACATCTCTTTCCTCACCTCTGATTCCACACATCTAATTCCCCGCCTCTGATTGCCCGCCTCTGATTTCCTGCCTCTGATTCCTCACCTCTGGTTCCCCGCATCTGATTCCCCGCCTCTGATTCCCCGCCTCTGATTCCCCGCCTCTGATTCCCCGCCTCTGATTCCCCGCCTCTGAGTCCCTGCCTCTGATTCCCCGCCTATGTTTACCCGCCTCTGTTTACCCGCCTGTTTCCCCACATCTCTTTCCTCACCTCAGATTCCACGCATCAAATTCCCCGCCTCTGATTGCCCGCCTCTGATTTCCTGCCTCTGATTCCCCGCCTCTGATTCCCCGCATCTGATTCCCCGACTCTGATTCCCCGCCTCTGATTCCCCGCCTCTGATTCCCTGCCTCTGATTCCCACCTATGTATAACCGCCTCTGTTTAACCACCTGTTTCCCCACAAACCTTTCCCCACCTCTGATTCTACGCCTCTGATTCCCCGCCTCTGATTGCCTGCCTCTGATTTCCTGCCTCTGATTCCCCGCCTCTGATTCCCCGCCTCTGATACCCAGCCTCTGATTCCCCACCTCTCTTTCCCTGCATCTGATTCGCCGCCTCGGATTCCCCGCCACTGATTCCCCGCCTCTGATTCCCCGCCTCTGACTCCCCGCCTCTGATTCCCTGCCTCTGAAAACCTGCCTCTGATTACCTGCCTCTGATTCTCTGCCACTTATTCCCTGCCTCTGATTCCCTGCCTCTGATTCCCCACCTCTGATTCCCCGCCTCCGATTCCACACCTCTGGTTCCCCGCATCTGATTCCCCGCCTCTGATTCCCCGCCTCTGATTCCCCGCATCTGATTCCTCGCCTCTGATTCCCCGCCTCTGATTCCCTGCCTCTGATTCCCCGCCTATGTTTACCCGCATCTGTTTACCCGCCTGTTTCCCCACATCTCTTTCCTCACCTCTGATTCCACACATCTAATTCCCCGCCTCTGATTGCCCACCTCTGATTTCCTGCCTCTGATTCCCCACCTCTGATTCCCCGCCTCTGATACCCTGCATCTGATTCCTCGCCTCTGGTTCCCCGCATCTGATTCCCTGCCTCTGATTCCCCGCCTCTGATTCCCCTCCTCTGATTCCCTGCCTCTGATTCCCCGCCTATGTTTCCCCACATCTCTTTCCTCACCTCTGATTCCACACATCTAATTCCCCGCCTCTGATTGCCCGCCTCTGATTTCCTGCCTCTGATTCCTCACCTCTGGTTCCCCGCATCTGATTCCCCGCCTCTGATTCCCCGCCTCTGATTCCCCGCCTCTGATTCCCCGCCTCTGATTCCCCGCCTCTGAGTCCCTGCCTCTGATTCCCCGCCTATGTTTACCCGCCTCTGTTTACCCGCCTGTTTCCCCACATCTCTTTCCTCACCTCAGATTCCACGCATCAAATTCCCCGCCTCTGATTGCCCGCCTCTGATTTCCTGCCTCTGATTCCCCGCCTCTGATTCCCCGCATCTGATTCCCCGACTCTGATTCCCCGCCTCTGATTCCCCGCCTCTGATTCCCTGCCTCTGATTCCCACCTATGTATAACCGCCTCTGTTTAACCACCTGTTTCCCCACAAACCTTTCCCCACCTCTGATTCTACGCCTCTGATTCCCCGCCTCTGATTGCCTGCCTCTGATTTCCTGCCTCTGATTCCCCGCCTCTGATTCCCCGCCTCTGATACCCAGCCTCTGATTCCCCACCTCTCTTTCCCTGCATCTGATTCGCCGCCTCGGATTCCCCGCCACTGATTCCCCGCCTCTGATTCCCCGCCTCTGACTCCCCGCCTCTGATTCCCTGCCTCTGAAAACCTGCCTCTGATTACCTGCCTCTGATTCTCTGCCACTTATTCCCTGCCTCTGATTCCCTGCCTCTGATTCCCCACCTCTGATTCCCCGCCTCCGATTCCACACCTCTGGTTCCCCGCATCTGATTCCCCGCCTCTGATTCCCCGCCTCTGATTCCCCGCATCTGATTCCTCGCCTCTGATTCCCCGCCTCTGATTCCCTGCCTCTGATTCCCCGCCTATGTTTACCCGCATCTGTTTACCCGCCTGTTTCCCCACATCTCTTTCCTCACCTCTGATTCCACACATCTAATTCCCCGCCTCTGATTGCCCACCTCTGATTTCCTGCCTCTGATTCCCCACCTCTGATTCCCCGCCTCTGATACCCTGCATCTGATTCCTCGCCTCTGGTTCCCCGCATCTGATTCCCTGCCTCTGATTCCCCGCCTCTGATTCCCCTCCTCTGATTCCCTGCCTCTGATTCCCCGCCTATGTTTCCCCACATCTCTTTCCTCACCTCTGATTCCACACATCTAATTCCCCGCCTCTGATTGCCCGCCTCTGATTTCCTGCCTCTGATTCCCCACCTCTGATTCCCCGCCTCTGATTCCCTGCCTCTGATTCCCCGCCTCTGATTCCCTGCCTCTGATTCCCCGCCTATGTTTACCCGCATCTGTTTACCCGCCTGTTTCCCCACATCTCTTTCCTCACCTCTGATTCCACACATCTAATTCCCCGCCTCTGATTGCCCGCCTCTGATTTCCTGCCTCTGATTCCTCACCTCTGGTTCCCCGCATCTGATTCCCCGCCTCTGATTCCCTGCCTCTGATTCCCCGCCTCTGATTCCCCGCCTCTGATTCCCCGCCTCTGAGTCCCTGCCTCTGATTCCCCGCCTATGTTTACCCGCCTCTGTTTACCCGCCTGTTTCCCCACATCTCTTTCCTCACCTCAGATTCCACGCATCAAATTCCCCGCCTCTGATTGCCCGCCTCTGATTTCCTGCCTCTGATTCCCCGCCTCTGATTCCCCGCATCTGATTCCCCGACTCTGATTCCCCGCCTCTGATTCCCCGCCTCTGATTCCCTGCCTCTGATTCCCACCTATGTATAACCGCCTCTGTTTAACCACCTGTTTCCCCACAAACCTTTCCCCACCTCTGATTCTACGCCTCTGATTCCCCGCCTCTGATTGCCTGCCTCTGATTTCCTGCCTCTGATTCCCCGCCTCTGATTCCCCGCCTCTGATACCCAGCCTCTGATTCCCCACCTCTCTTTCCCTGCATCTGATTCGCCGCCTCGGATTCCCCGCCACTGATTCCCCGCCTCTGATTCCCCGCCTCTGACTCCCCGCCTCTGATTCCCTGCCTCTGAAAACCTGCCTCTGATTCCCTGCCTCTGATTCTCTGCCACTTATTCCCTGCCTCTGATTCCCCACCTCTGATTCCCCGCCTCCGATTCCACACCTCTGATTCCCCGCCTCTGATTCCCCGCATCTGATTCCCCGCCTCTGATTCCCCGCCTATGATTCCCCGCCTCAGATTCCCTGCCTCCGATTCCCTGCCTCAGATTCCCTGCCTCTGATTCCCTGCCTCTGATTCCCCACCTCAGATTCCCTGCCTCTGATTCCCTGCCTCTGAATCCCAGCCTCTGATTCCCCGCCTCTGATTCCCAGCCTCTGATTCCCCGCCTCTGATTCCCCGTCACTGATTCCCCGCCTCTGATACCCCGCCTCTGAATCCCTGCCTCTGATTCCCCGCCTCTGATTCCCAGCCTCTGATTCCCCGCCTCTGATTCCCTGCCTCTGATTCCCCGCCTATGTTTATCCGCCTCTGTTTACACACCTGTTTCCCCACATCTCTTTCCTCACCTCTGATTCCACGCATCTAATTCCCCGCCTCTGATTGCCCGCCTCAGATTTCCTGCCTCTGATTCCCCACCTCTGATTCCCCGCCTCTGATACCCTGCATCTGATTCCCCGCTTCTGATTCCCCGCATCTGATTCCCCGCCTCTGATTCCCCGCCTCTGATTCCCCGCCTCTGATTCCCCACTTCAGATTCCCCGCCTCTGATTCCCTGCATCAGATTCCCTTCATCTGATTCCCTGCCTCTGATTCCCCGCCTCTGATTCCCTGCCTCTGATTCCCTGCCTCTGATTTCCTGCTTCTGATTCCCCGCCTCTGATTCCCCGCCTCTGATACCCCGCCTCTGATTCCCCAGCTCTGATTCCCTGCATTAGATTCCCCGCCTCGGATTCCCCGCCTCTGATTCCCCGCCTCTGATTCCCCGCCTCTGATTCCCCACCTCTGATTCCCTGCCTCTGAAAACCTGCCTCTGATTCCCTGCCTCTGATTCTCTGCCTCTGATTCCCTGCCTCTGACTGCCTGCCTCTGATTCCCCACCTCCGATTCCCCGCCTCCGATTCCGCACCTCTGATTCCCTGCCTCTGATTCCCCGCCTCTGATTCCCCGCCTCCCTTTCCGCGCAACTTTCCTGGCCTACGTTTCCCCACATCTCTTTCCCCACCTCTGATTCCACGCCTCTGATTCCCCGACTCTGATTGCCCGCCTCTGATACCCCACCTCTGATTCCCCGCCTCTGATTCCCCGTCTCTGATTCCCCGCCTCTGATACCCCGCCTATGAATCCCCGCCTCTGATTCCCCGCCCCTGATTCCCCGCCTCTGATTCCCCGCCTCTGATTCCCAGCCTCTGATTCCCCGCCTCTGATTCCCCACCTCTGATTCACTGCCGCCCTTTCCGCGCAACTTTGCCGGCCTACATTTCCCCACATATCTTTCCCCGCCTCTGATTCCACACCTCTGATTCCCCGCCTCTGATTGCCCTCCTCTGATTCCCGGCCTCTGATTCCCTGCCTCAGATTCCCTGCCTCAGATTCCCTTCATCTGATTCCCTGCCTCTGATTCCCCGCCTCTGATTCCCTGCCTCTGATTCCCCGCCTATGTTTACCCGCATCTGTTTACCCACCTGTTTCCCCACATCTCTTTCCTCACCTCTGATTCCACACATCTAATTCCCCGCCTCTGATTGCCCGCCTCTGATTTCCTGCCTCCGATTCCCCACCTCTGATTCCCCGCCTCTGATACCCTGCATCTGATTCCTCGCCTCTGGTTCCCCGCATCTGATTCCCCGCCTCTGATTCCCCGCCTCTGATTCCCCGCCTCTGATTCCCCGCCTCTGATTCCCCGCCTCTGATTCCCTGCCTCTGATTCCCCGCCTATGTTTACCCGCCTCTGTTTACCCGCCTGTTTCCCCACATCTCTTTCCTCACCTCTGATTCCACGCATCTAATTCCCCGCCTCTGATTGCCCGCCTCTGATTTCCTGCATCTGATTCCCCACCTCTGATTCCCCGCCTCTGATTCCCCGCCTCTGATTCCCTGCCTCTGAATCCCCACATATGTATAACCGCCTCTGTTTAACCACCTGTTTCCCCACAACCCTTTCCCCACCTCTGATTCCATGCCTCTGATTCCCCGCCTCTGATTGCCTGCCTCTGATTTCCTGCCTCTGATTCCCCGCCTCTGATTCCCTGCCTCTGATTCCCTGCCTATGTTTATCCGCCTCTGTTTACACACCTGTTTCCCCACATCTCTTTCCTCACCTCTGATTCCACGCATCTAATTCCCAGCCTCTGATTCCCCACTTCAGATTCCCCGCCTCTGATTCCCTGCATCAGATTCCCTTCATCTGATTCCCTGCCTCTGATTCCCCGCCTCTGATTCCCTGCCTCTGATTCCCTGCCTCTGATTTCCTGCTTCTGATTCCCCGCCTCTGATTCCCCGCCTCTGATACCCCGCCTCTGATTCCCCACCTCTGATTCCCTGCATTAGATTCCCCGCCTCGGATTCCCCGCCTCTGATTCCCCGCCTCTGATTCCCCGCCTCTGATTCCCCACCTCTGATTCCCTGCCTCTGAAAACCTGCCTCTGATTCCCTGCCTCTGATTCTCTGCCTCTGATTACCTGCCTCTGACTGCCTGCCTCTGATTCCCCACCTCCGATTCCCCGCCTCCGATTCCGCACCTCTGATTCCCTGCCTCTGATTCCCCGCCTCTGATTCCCCGCCTCCCTTTCCGCGCAACTTTCCTGGCCTACGTTTCCCCACATCTCTTTCCCCACCTCTGATTCCACGCCTCTGATTCCCCGACTCTGATTGCCCGCCTCTGATACCCCACCTCTGATTCCCCGCCTCTGATTCCCCGTCTCTGATTCCCCGCCTCTGATACCCCGCCTATGAATCCCCGCCTCTGATTCCCCGCCCCTGATTCCCCGCCTCTGATTCCCCGCCTCTGATTCCCAGCCTCTGATACCCCGCCTCTGATTCCCCACCTCTGATTCACTGCCGCCCTTTCCGCGCAACTTTGCCGGCCTACATTTCCCCACATATCTTTCCCCGCCTCTGATTCCACACCTCTGATTCCCCGCCTCTGATTGCCCTCCTCTGATTCCCGGCCTCTGATTCCCTGCCTCAGATTCCCTGCCTCAGATTCCCTTCATCTGATTCCCTGCCTCTGATTCCCCGCCTCTGATTCCCTGCCTCTGATTCCCCGCCTATGTTTACCCGCATCTGTTTACCCGCCTGTTTCCCCACATCTCTTTCCTCACCTCTGATTCCACACATCTAATTCCCCGCCTCTGATTGCCCGCCTCTGATTTCCTGCCTCTGATTCCCCACCTCTGATTCCCCGCCTCTGATACCCTGCATCTGATTCCTCGCCTCTGGTTCCCCGCATCTGATTCCCCGCCTCTGATTCCCCGCCTCTGATTCCCCGCCTCTGATTCCCCGCCTCTGATTCCCCGCCTCTGATTCCCTGCCTCTGATTCCCCGCCTATGTTTACCCGCCTCTGTTTACCCGCCTGTTTCCCCACATCTCTTTCCTCACCTCTGATTCCACGCATCTAATTCCCCGCCTCTGATTGCCCGCCTCTGATTTCCTGCCTCTGATTCCCCACCTCTGATTCCCCGCCTCTGATTCCCCGCCTCTGATTCCCTGCCTCTTAATCCCCACCTATGTATAACCGCCTCTGTTTAACCACCTGTTTCCCCACAACCCTTTCCCCACCTCTGATTCCATGCCTCTGATTCCCCGCCTCTGATTGCCTGCCTCTGATTTCCTGCCTCTGATTCCCCGCCTCTGATTCCCCGCCTCTGATACCCAGCCTCTGATTCCCCACCTCTGTTTCCCTGCATCTGATTCGCCGCCTCGGATTCCCCGCCACTGATTCCCCGCCTCTGATTCCCCGCCTCTGACTCCCCGCCTCTGATTCCCTGCCTCTGAAAACCTGCCTCTGATTCCCTGCCTCTGATTCTCTGCCTCTTATTCCCTGCCTCTGATTCCCTGCCTCTGATTCCCCACCTCTGATTCCCCACCTCCGATTCCACACCTCTGATTCCCCGCCTCTGATTCCCCGCATCTGATTCCACGCCTCTGATTCCCCGCCTCTGTTTCCCCGCCTCTGATTCCCCGCCTCTGATTCACCGCCTCCCTTTCCGCGCAACTTTGCTGGCCTACTTTTCCATACATCTCTTTCCCCACCTCTGATTCCACGCCTCTGATTCCCCGCCTCTGATTGCCCGCCTCTGATTCCCAGCCTCTGATTCCCCGCCTCTGATTCCCCGTCACTGATTCCCCGCCTCTGATACCCCGCCTCTGAATCCCAGCCTCTGATTCCCCGCCTCTGATTCCCAGCCTCTGATTCCCCGCCTCTGATTCCCCGTCACTGATTCCCCGCCTCTGATACCCCGCCTCTGAATCCCAGCCTCTGATTCCCCTCCTCTGATTCCCAGCCTCTGATTCCCCGCCTCTGATTCCCTGCCTCTGATTCCCCGCCTATGTTTATCCGCCTCTGTTTACACACCTGTTTCCCCACATCTCTTTCCTCACCTCTGATTCCACGCATCTAATTCCCCGCCTCTGATTGCCCGCCTCAGATTTCCTGCCTCTGATTCCCCACCTCTGATTCCCCGCCTCTTATACCCTGCATCTGATTCCCCGCTTCTGATTCCCCGCATCTGATTCCCCGCCTCTTATTCCCCGCCTCTGATTCCCCGCCTCTGATTCCCCACTTCAGATTCCCCGCCTCTGATTCCCTGCATCAGATTCCCTTCATCTGATTCCCTGCCTCTGATTCCCCGCCTCTGATTCCCTGCCTCTGATTCCCTGCCTCTGATTTCCTGCTTCTGATTCCCCGCCTCTGATTCCCCGCCTCTGATACCCCGCCTCTGATTCCCCACCTCTGATTCCCTGCATCTGATTCCCCGCCTCGGATTCCCCGCCTCTGATTCCCCGCCTCTGATTCCCCGCCTCTGATTCCCCACCTCTGATTCCCTGCCTCTGAAAACCTGCCTCTGATTCCCTGCCTCTGATTCTCTGCCTCTGATTCCCTGCCTCTGACTCCCTGCCTCTGATTCCCCACCTCCGATTCCCCGCCTCAGATTCCGCACCTCTGATTCCCTGCCTCTGATTCCCCGCCTCTGATTCCCCGCCTCCCTTTCCGCGCAACTTTCCTGGCCTACGTTTCCCCACATCTATTTCCCCACCTCTGATTCCACGCCTCTGATTCCCCGACTCCGATTGCCCGCCTCTGATACCCCGCCTCTGATTCAACGCCTCTGATTCCCCGTCTCTGATTCCCCGCCTCTGATACCCTGCCTATGAATCCCGGCCTCTGATTCCCCGTCCCTGATTCCCCGCCTCTGATTCCCCGCCTCTGATTCCCCGCCTCTGATTGCCCGCCTCTGATTCCCTGCCTCTGATTCCCTGCCTCAGATTCCCTGCCTCAGATTCCCTTCATCTGATTCCCTGCCTCTGATTCCCCGCCTCTGATTCCCTGCCTCTGATTCCCCGCCTATGTTTACCCGCCTCTGTTTACCCGCCTGTTTCCCCACATCTCTTTCTTCACCTCTGAATCCACGCATCTGATTCCCCGCCTCTCATTGCCCGTCTCTGATTCCCTGCCTCTGATTCCCCGCCTATGTTTACCCGCCTCTGTTTACCCGCCTGTTTCCCCACATCTCTTTCCTCACCTCTGATCCACGCATCTAATTCCCCGCCTCTGATTGCCCGCCTCTGATTTCCTGCCTCTGATTCCCCACCTCTGATTCCCCACCTCCGATTCCACACCTCTGATTCCCCGCCTCTGATTCCCCGCATCTGATTCCACGCCTCTGATTCCCCGCCTCTGTTTCCCCGCCTCTGATTCCCCGCCTCTGATTCACCGCCTCCCTTTCCGCGCAACTTTGCTGGCCTACTTTTCCATACATCTCTTTCCCCACCTCTGATTCAACGCCTCTGATTCCCCGCCTCTGATTGCCCGCCTCTGATTCCCAGCCTCTGATTCCCCGCCTCTGATTCCCCGTCACTGATTCCCCGCCTCTGATTGCCCGCCTCTGATTTCCTGCCTCTGATTCCCCGCCTCTGATTCCCCGCATCTGATTCCTCGCCTCTGATTCCCCGCCTCTGATTCCCCGCCTCTGATTCCCAGCCTCTGATTCCCCACCTATGTATAACCGCCTCTGTTTAACCACCTGTTTCCCCACAACCCTTTACCCACCTCTGATTCCACGCCTCTGATTCGCCGCCTCTGATTGCCTGCCTCTGATTTCCTGCCTCTGATTCCCCGCCTCTGATTCCCCGCCTCTGATACCCCGCCTCTGATTCCCCACCTCTGTTTCCCTGCATCTGATTCGCCGCCTCGGATTCCCCGCCACTGATTCCCCGCCTCTGATTCCCCGCCTCTGACTCCCCACCTCTGATTCCCTGCCTCTGAAAACCTGCCTCTGATTCCCTGCCTCTGATTCTCTGCCTCTTATTCCCTGCCTCTGATTCCCTGCCTCTGATTCCCCACCTCTGATTCCCCGCCTCCGATTCCGCACCTCTGATTCCCCGCCTCTGATTCCCCGCATCTGATTCCCCGCCTCTGATTCCCCGCCTATGATTCCCCGCCTCAGATTCCCTGCCTCCGATTCCCTGCCTCAGATTCCCTGCCTCTGATTCCCTGCCTCTGATTCCCCACCTCTGATTCCCTGCCTCTGATTCCCCGCCTCTGATTCCCTGCCTCTGATTCCCCGCCTATGTTTACCCGCGTGTTTCCCCACATCTCTTTCCCCACCTCTGATTCCACGCCTCTGATTCCCCGCCTCTGATTCCCCGCCTCTGATACACTTCCTCTCTTTCCCTGCCTCTATTTCCGTGCCTCCTTCTCTGCATCTCGTTTCCCACATCTCATTATCCCCCTCTGATAACCCACCTCAGATTTCCTGCCTCCGATTCCCTGCCTCAGATTCCCTGACTCTGATCCCTGCCTCTGATTCCCCGCCTCTGATTCCCTGCCTCTGATTCCCCGCCTATGTTTACCCGCCTCTGTTTATCCGCCTGTTTCCCACATCTCTTTCCCCACCTCTGATTCCACGCCTCTGATTCCCCGCCTCTGTTTCCCCGCCTCTGATTCCCCGCCTCTGATTCACCGCCTCCCTTTCCGCGCAACTATCCTGGCCTACTTTTCCCTACATCTCTTTCCCCACCTCTGATTCCACGCCTCTGATTCCCCGCCTCTGATTGCCCGCCTCTGATTCCCCGCCTCTGATTCCCCGCCTCTGATTCCCCGTCTCTGATTCCCCGCCTCTGATACCCCGCCTCTGAATCCCCGCCTCTGATTCCCCGCCTCTGATTCCCCGCCTCTGATTCCCCGCCTCTGATTCCCAGCCTCTGATTCCCCGCCTCTGATTCCCCACCTCTGATTCACTGCCTCTTTTTCCGCGCAACTTTGCCGGCCCACATTTCCCCACATATCTTTCCCCACCTCTGATTCCACACATCTAATTCCCCGCCTCTGATTGCCCGCCTCTGATTCCCGGCCTCTGATTCCCCACCTCTGATTCCCCGCCTCTGATACCCTGCATCTGATTCCCCGCCTCTGATTCCCCGCATCTGATTCCCCGCCTCTGATTCCCCACCTCTGATTCCCCGCCTCTGATTCCCAGCCTCTGATTCCCCGCCTCTGATTCCCTGCCTCTGATTCCCCGCCTATGTTTACCCGCCTGTTTCCCCACATCTCTTTCCCCACCTCTGATTCACCGCCTCCCTTTCCGCGCAACTTTCCTGGCCTACTTTTCCATACATCTCTTTCCCCACCTCTGATTCCACACCTCTGATTCCCCGCCTCTGATTGCCCGCCTCTGATTCCCAGCCTCTGATTCCCCGCCTCTGATTCCCCGCCTCTGATACCCCGCCTCTGAATCCCAGCCTCTGATTCCCCGCCTCTGATTCCCAGCCTCTGATTCCCCGCCTCTGATTCCCCACCTCTGATTCACTGCCTCCCTTTCCGCGCAACTTTGCCGGCCTACATTTCCCCACATATCTTTCCCCACCTCTGATTCCACGCCTCTGATTCCCCGCCTCTGATTGCCCGCCTCTGATTCCCGGCCTCTGATTCCCTGCCTCAGATTCCCTGCCTCAGATTCCCTTCATCTGATTCCCTGCCTCTGATTCCCCGCCTCTGATTCCCGGCCTCTGATTCCCTGCCTCAGATTCCCTGCCTCAGATTCCCTTCATCTGATTCCCTGCCTCAGATTCCCTGCCTCAGATTCCCTTCATCTGATTCCCTTCATCTGATTCCCTGCCTCTGAAAACCTGCCTCTGATTCCCTGCCTCTGATTCTCTGCCTGTTATTCCCTGCCTCTGATTCCCTGCCTCTGATTCCCCACCTCTGATTCCCCGCCTCCGATTCCACACCTCTGATTCCCCACCTCTGATTCCCCGCATCTGATTCCACGCCTCTGATTCCCCGCCTCTGTTTCCCCGCCTCTGATTCCCCGCCTCTGATTCACCGCCTCCATTTCCGCGCAACTTTCCTGGCCTACTTTTCCATACATCTCTTTCCCCACCTCTGATTCCACGCCTCTGATTCCCCGCCTCTGATTCCCCGTCACTGATTCCCCGCCTCTGATACCCCGCCTCTGAATCCCAGCCTCTGATTCCCCGCCTCTGATTCCCAGCCTCTGATTCCCCGCCTCTGATTCCCCGTCACTGATTCCCTGCCTCTGATACCCCGCCTCTGAATCCCAGCCTCTGATTCCCCGCCTCTGATTCCCAGCCTCTGATTCCCCGCCTCTGATTCCCTGCCTCTGATTCCCCGCCTATGTTTATCCACCTCTGTTTACACACCTGTTTCCCCACATCTCTTTCCTCACCTCTGATTCCACGCATCTAATTCCCCGCCTCTGATTGCCCGCCTCAGATTTCCTGCCTCTGATTCCCCACCTCTGATTCCCCGCCTCTGATACCCTGCATCTGATTCCCCGCTTCTGATTCCCCGCATCTGATTCCCCGCCTCTGATTCCCTGCCTCTGATTCTCTGCCTCTGATTCCCTGCCTCTGACTGCCTGCCTCTGATTCCCCACCTCCGATTCCCCGCCTCCGATTCCGCACCTCTGATTCCCTGCCTCTGATTCCCCGCCTCTGATTCCCCGCCTCCCTTTCCGCGCAACTTTCCTGGCCTACGTTTCCCCACATCTCTTTCCCCACCTCTGATTCCACGCCTCTGATTCCCCGACTCTGATTGCCCGCCTCTGATACCCCACCTCTGATTCCCCGCCTCTGATTCCCCGTCTCTGATTCCCCGCCTCTGATACCCCGCCTATGAATCCCCGCCTCTGATTCCCCGCCCCTGATTCCCCGCCTCTGATTCCCCGCCTCTGATTCCCAGCCTCTGATTCCCCGCCTCTGATTCCCCACCTCTGATTCACTGCCGCCCTTTCCGCGCAACTTTGCCGGCCTACATTTCCCCACATATCTTTCCCCGCCTCTGATTCCACACCTCTGATTCCCCGCCTCTGATTGCCCTCCTCTGATTCCCGGCCTCTGATTCCCTGCCTCAGATTCCCTGCCTCAGATTCCCTTCATCTGATTCCCTGCCTCTGATTCCCCGCCTCTGATTCCCTGCCTCTGATTCCCCGCCTATGTTTACCCACATCTGTTTACCCGCCTGTTTCCCCACATCTCTTTCCTCACCTCTGATTCCACACATCTAATTCCCCGCCTCTGATTGCCCGCCTCTGATTTCCTGCCTCTGATTCCCCACCTCTGATTCCCCGCCTCTGATACCCTGCATCTGATTCCTCGCCTCTGGTTCCCCGCATCTGATTCCCCGCCTCTGATTCCCCGCCTCTGATTCCCCGCCTCTGATTCCCCGCCTCTGATTCCCCGCCTCTGATTCCCTGCCTCTGATTCCCCGCCTATGTTTACCCGCCTCTGTTTACCCGCCTGTTTCCCCACATCTCTTTCCTCACCTCTGATTCCACGCATCTAATTCCCCGCCTCTGATTGCCCGCCTCTGATTTCCTGCCTCTGATTCCCCACCTCTGATTCCCCGCCTCTGATTCCCCGCCTCTGATTCCCTGCCTCTGAATCCCCACCTATGTATAACCGCCTCTGTTTAACCACCTGTTTCCCCACAACCCTTTCCCCACCTCTGATTCCATGCCTCTGATTCCCCGCCTCTGATTTCCCCACAACCCTTTCCCCACCTCTGATTCCATGCCTCTGATTCCCCGCCTCTGATTGCCTGCCTCTGATTTCCTGCCTCTGATTCCCCGCCTCTGATTCCCCGCCTCTGATACCCAGCCTCTGATTCCCCACCTCTGTTTCCCTGCATCTGATTCGCCGCCTCGGATTCCCCGCCACTGATTCCTTGCCTCTGATTCCCCGCCTCTGACTCCCCGCCTCTGATTCCCTGCCTCTGAAAACCTGCCTCTGATTCCCTGCCTCTGATTCTCTGCCTCTTATTCCCTGCCTCTGATTCCCTGCCTCTGATTCCCCACCTCTGATTCCCCACCTCCGATTCCACACCTCTGATTCCCCGCCTCTGATTCCCCGCATCTGATTCCACGCCTCTGATTCCCCGCCTCTGTTTCCCCGCCTCTGATTCCCCGCCTCTGATTCACCGCCTCCCTTTCCGCGCAACTTTGCTGGCCTACTTTTCCATACATCTCTTTCCCCACCTCTGATTCCACGCCTCTGATTCCCCGCCTCTGATTGCCCGCCTCTGATTCCCAGTCTCTGATTCCCCGCCTCTGATTCCCTGTCACTGATTCCCCGCCTCTGATACCCCGCCTCTGAATCCCAGCCTCTGATTCCCCGCCTCTGATTCCCAGCCTCTGATTCCCCGCCTCTGATTCCCCGTCACTGATTCCCCGCCTCTGATACCCCGCCTCTGAATCCCAGCCTCTGATTCCCCGCCTCTGATTCCCAGCCTCTGATTCCCCGCCTCTGATTCCCTGCCTCTGATTCCCCGCCTATGTTCATCCGCCTCTGTTTACACACCTGTTTCCCCACATCTCTTTCCTCACCTCTGATTCCACGCATCTAATTCCCCGCCTCTGATTGCCCACCTCAGATTTCCTGCCTCTGATTCCCCACCTCTGATTCCCCGCCTCTTATACCCTGCATCTGATTCCCCGCTTCTGATTCCCCGCATCTGATTCCCCGCCTCTTATTCCCCGCCTCTGATTCCCCGCCTCTGATTCCCCACTTCAGATTCCCCGCCTCTGATTCCCTGCATCAGATTCCCTTCATCTGATTCCCTGCCTCTGATTCCCCGCCTCTGATTCCCCGCCTCTGATACCCCGCCTCTGATTCCCCACCTCTGATTCCCTGCATCTGATTCCCCGCCTCGGATTCCCCGCCTCTGATTCCCCGCCTCTGATTCCCCGCCTCTGATTCCCCACCTCTGATTCCCTGCCTCTGAAAACCTGCATCTGATTCCCTGCCTCTGATTCTCTGCCTCTGATTCCCTGCCTCTGACTCCCTGCCTCTGATTCCCCACCTCCGATTCCACGCCTCCGATTCCGCACCTCTGATTCCCTGCCTCTGATTCCCCGCCTCTGATTCCCCGCCTCCCTTTCCGCGCAACTTTCCTGGCCTACGTTTCCCCACATCTCTTTCCCCACCTCTGATTCCACGCCTCTGATTCCCCGACTCCGATTGCCCGCCTCTGATACCCCGCCTCTGATTCAACGCCTCTGATTCCCCGTCTCTGATTCCCCGCCTCTGATACCCCGCCTATGAATCCCGGCCTCTGATTCCCCGCCCCTGATTCCCCGCCTCTGATTCCCCGCCTCTGATTCCCAGCCTCTGATTCCCCGCCTCTGATTCCCCACCTCTGATTCACTGCCGCCCTTTCCGCGCAACTTTGCCGGCCTACATTTCCCCACATATCTTTCCCCGCCTCTGATTCCACACCTCTGATTCCCCGCCTCTGATTGCCCACCTCTGATTCCCGGCCTCTGATTCCCTGCCTCAGATTCCCTGCCTCAGATTCCCTTCATCTGATTACCTGCCTCTGATTCCCCGCCTCTGATTCCCTGCCTCTGATTCCCCGCCTATGTTTACCCGCATCTGTTTACCCGCCTGTTTCCCCACATCTCTTTCCTCACCTCTGATTCCACACATCTAATTCCCCGCCTCTGATTGCCCGCCTCTGATTTCCTGCCTTTGATTCCCCACCTCTGATTCCCCGCCTCTGATACCCTGCATCTGATTCCTCGCCTCTGGTTCCCCGCATCTGATTCCCCGCCTCTGATTCCCCGCCTCTGATTCCCCGCCTCTGATTCCCCGCCTCTGATTCCCCGCCTCTGATTCCCTGCCTCTGATTCCCCGCCTATGTTTACCCGCCTCTGTTTACCCGCCTGTTTCCCCACATCTCTTTCCTCACCTCTGATTCCACGCATCTAATTCCCCGCCTCTGATTGCCCGCCTCTGATTTCCTGCCTCTGATTCCCCGCCTCTGATTCCCCGCATCTGATTCCCCGCCTCTGATTCCCCGCCTCTGATTCCCCACCTCTGATTCCCTGCCTCTGATTCCCCACCTATGTATAACCGCCTCTGTTTAACCACCTGTTTCCCCACAACCCTTTCCCCACCTCTGATTCCACGCCTCTGATTCCCCGCCTCTGATTGCCTGCCTCTGATTTCCTGCCTCTGATTCCCCGCCTCTGATACCCCACCTCTGATTCCCTGCCTCTGAAAACCTGCCTCTGATTCCCTGCCTCTGATTCTCTGCCTCTGATTCCCTGCCTCTGACTCCCTGCCTCTGATTCCCCACCTCCGATTCCCCGCCTCCGATTCCGCACCTCTGATTCCCTGCCTATGATTCCCCGCCTCTGATTCACCGCCTCCCTTTCCGCGCAACTTTCCTGGCCTACGTTTCCCCACATCTCTTTCCCCACCTCTGATTCCACGCCTCTGATTCCCCGACTCTGATTGCCCGCCTCTGATACCCCGCCTCTGATTCCCCGCCTCTGATTCCCCGTCTCTGATTCCCCGCCTCTGATACCCCGCCTATGAATCCCCGCCTCTGATTCCCCGCCCCTGATTCCCCGCCTCTGATTCCCCGCCTCTGATTCCCAGCCTCTGATTCCCCGCCTCTGATTCCCCACCTCTGATTCACTGCCGCCCTTTCCGCGCAACTTTGCCGGCCTACATTTCCCCACATATCTTTCCCCGCCTCTGATTCCACACCTCTGATTCCCCGCCTCTGATTGCCCGCCTCTGATTCCCGACCTCTGATTCCCTGCCTCAGATTCCCTGCCTCAGATTCCCTTCATCTGATTCCCTGCCTCTGATTCCCCGCCTCTGATTCCCTGCCTCTGATTCCCCGCCTATGTTTACCCGCATCTGTTTACCCGCCTGTTTCCCCACATCTCTTTCCTCACCTCTGATTCCACACATCTAATTCCCCGCCTCTGATTGCCCGCCTCTGATTTCCTGCCTCTGATTCCCCACCTCTGATTCCCCGCCTCTGATTCCCTGCCTCTGATTCCCCGCCTCTGATTCCCTGCCTCTGATTCCCCGCCTATGTTTACCCGCATCTGTTTACCTGCCTGTTTCCCCACATCTCTTTCCTCACCTCTGATTCCACACATCTAATTCCCCGCCTCTGATTGCCCGCCTCTGATTTCCTCCCTCTGATTCCCCACCTCTGATTCCCCACCTCTGATACCCTGCATCTGATTCCTCGCCTCTGGTTCCCCGCATCTGATTCCCCGCCTCTGATTCCCCGCCTCTGATTCCCCGCCTCTGATTCCCCGCCTCTGATTCCCCGCCTCTGATTCCCTGCCTCTGATTCCCCGCCTATGTTTACCCGCATCTGTTTACCCGCCTGTTTCCCCACATCTCTTTGCTCACCTCTGATTCCACACATCTAATTCCCCGCCTCTGATTGCCCGCCTCTGATTTCCTGCCTCTGATTCCCCACCTCTGATTCCCCGCCTCTGATACCCTGCATCTGATTCCTCGCCTCTGGTTCCCCGCATCTGATTCCCTGCCTCTGATTCCCCGCCTCTGATTGCCCGCCTCTGATTCCCTGCCTCTGATTCCCCGCCTATGTTTCCCCACATCTGTTTCCTCACCTCTGAATCCACACATCTAATTCCCCGCCTCTGATTGCCCGCCTCTGATTTCCTGCCTCTGATTCCCCACCTCTGATTCCCCGCCTCTGATTCCCGGCCTCTGATTCCCCGCCTCTGATTCCCTGCCTCTGATTCCCCGCCTATGTTTACCCGCATCTGTTTACCCGCCTGTTTCCCCACATCTCTTTCCTCACCTCTGATTCCACACATCTAATTCCCCGCCTCTGATTGCCCGCCTCTGATTTCCTGCCTCTGATTCCCCACCTCTGATTCCCCGCCTCTGATACCCTGCATCTGATTCCTCGCCTCTGGTTCCCCGCATCTGATTCCCCGCCTCTGATTCCCCGCCTCTGATTGCCCGCCTCTGATTCCCCGCCTCTGATTCCCCGCCTCTGATTCCCTGCCTCTGATTCCCCGCCTATGTTTACCCGCCTCTGTTTACCCGCCTGTTTCCCCACATCTCTTTCCTCACCTCTGATTCCACGCATCAAATTCCCCGCCTCTGATTGCCCGCCTCTGATTTCCTGCCTCTGATTCCCCGCCTCTGATTCCCCGCATCTGATTCCCCGACTCTGATACCCCGCCTCTGATTCCCCGCCTCTGATTTCCTGCCTCTGATTCCCACCTATGTATAACCGCCTCTGTTTAACCACCTGTTTCCCCACAAACCTTACCCCACCTCTGATTCCACGCCTCTGATTCCCCGCCTCTGATTGCCTGCCTCTGATTTCCTGACTCTGATTCCCCGCCTCTGATTCCCCGCCTCTGATACCCAGCCTCTGATTCCCCACCTCTCTTTCCCTGCATCTGATTCGCCGCCTCGGATTCCCCGCCACTGATTCCCCGCCTCCGATTCCCCGCCTCTGACTCCCCGCCTCTGATTCCCTGCCTCTGAAAACCTGCCTCTGATTCCCTGCCTCTGATTCTCTGCCTCTTATTCCCTGCCTCTGATTTCCTGCTTCTGATTCACCACCTCTGATTCCCCGCCTCCGATTCCACACCTCTGATTCCCCGCCTCTGATTCCCCGCATCTGATTCCCCGCCTCTGATTCCCCGCCTATGATTCCCCGCCTCAGATTCCCTGCCTCCGATTCCCTGCCTCAGATTCCCTGCCTCTGATTCCCTGCCTCTGATTCCCCACCTCTGATTCCCTGCCTCTGATTCCCTGCCTCTGATTCCCTGCCTCTGATTCCCCGCCTATGTTTAACCGCCTGTTTCCCCACATCTCTTTCCGCACCTCTGATTCCACGCCTCTGATTCCCCGCCTCTGATTCCCCGCCTCTGATACCCTGCCTCTCTTTCCCTGCCTCTATTTCCGTGCCTCTTTCTCTGCATCTCGTTTCCCACATCTCATTTTCCCCCTCTGATAACCCACCTCAGATTCCCTGCCTCCGATTCCCTGCCTCAGATTCCCTGCCTCTGATCCCTGCCTCTGATTCCCCGCCTCTGTTTCCCCGCCTCTGATTCCCCGCCTCTGATTCACCGCCTCCCTTTCCGCGCAATTTTCCTGGCCTACTTTTCCATACATCTCTTTCCCCACCTCTGATTCCACGCCTCTGATTCCGCGCCTCTGATTGCCCGCCTCTGATTCCCCGCCTCTGATTCCCCGCCTCTGATTCCCCGTCTCTGATTCCCCGCCACTGATACCCCGCCTCTGAATCCCCGCCTCTGATTCCCCACCTCTGATTCCCCGCCTCGGATTCCCCGCCTCTGATTCCCAGCCTCTGATTCCCCGCCTCTGATTCCCCACCTCTGATTCACTGCCTCCCTTTCCGCGCAACTTTGCCGGCCTACATTTCCCCACATATCTTTCCCCACCTCTGATTCCACGCCTCTGATTCCCCGCCTCTGATTGCCCGCCTCTGATTCCCGCCCTCTGATTCCCTGCCTCAGATTCCCTGCCTCAGATTCCCTTCATCTGATTCCCTGCCTCTGATTCCCCGCCTCTGATTCACTGCCTCTGATTCCCCGCCTATGTTTACCCGCCTCTGCTTACCTACCTGTTTCCCCACATCTCTTTCCTCACCTCTGATTCCACACATCGAATTCCCCGCCTCTGATTGCCCGCCTCTGATTCCCTGCCTCTGATTCCCCGCCTCGGATTCCCTGCCTCTGATTCCCCGCCTATGTTTACCCGCCTCTGTTTCCCCACCTCAGGTTCCCCGCCTCAGATTCGCTGCCTCTGATTCCCTGCCTCTGATTCACTGCCTCTGATTCCCTGCATCTGATTGCCCGCCTCAAATACTCCGCCTCTGATTCCCCGCATCTGATTCCCCGCATCTGATTCCCCGCCTCTGATTCCCCGCCTCTGATTCCCCGCCCCTGATTCCCCGCCACTGATTCCCCGCCTCTGATTCCCCGCCTCTGATTCCCCGCCTCTGATTCCCCACCTCTGATTCCCCACCTCTGATTCACTGCCTCCCTTTCTGCGCAACTTTCCCGGCCTACATTTCCCCACATATCTTTCCCCGCCTCTGATTCCACGCCTCTGAATCCCCGCCTCTGATTGCCCGCCTCTGATTCCCTTCCTCTGATTCCCTGCCTCAGATTCCCTGCCTCAGATTCCCTTCATCTGATTCCCTGCCTCTGATTCCCCGCCTCTGATTCCCTGCCTCTGATTCCCCGCCTATGTTTACCCGCCTCTGTTTACCCGCCTGTTTCCCCACATCTCTTTCTTCACCTCTGAATCCACGCATCTGATTCCCCGCCTCTCATTGCCCGCCTCTGACTCCCTGCCTCTGATTCCCCGCCTATGTTTACCCGCCTCTGTTTACCCGACTGTTTCCCCACATCTCTTTCCTCACCTCTGATTCCACGCATCTAATTCCCCGCCTCTGATTGCCCGCCTCTGATTTCCTGCCTCTGATTCCCCGCCTCTGATTCCCCGCATCTGATTCCTCGCCTCTGATTCCCCGCCTCTGATTCCCCGCCTCTAATTCCCTGCCTCTGATTCCCCACCTATGTATAACCGCCTCTGTTTAACCACCTGTTTCCCCACAACCCTTTACCCACCTCTGATTCCACGCCTCTGATTCGCCGCCTCTGATTGCCGGCCTCTGATTTCCTGCCTCTGATTCCCCGCCTCTGATTCCCCGCCTCTGATACCCCGCCTCTGATTCCCCACCTCTGTTTCCCTGCATCTGATTTGCCGCCTCGGATTCCCCGCCACTGATTCCCCGCCTCTGATTCCCCGCCTCTGACTCCCCACCTCTGATTCCCTGCCTCTGAAAACCTGCCTCTGATTCCCTGCCTCTGATTCTCTGCCTCTTATTCCCTGCCTCTGATTCCCTGCCTCTGATTCCCCACCTCTGATTCCCCGCCTCCGATTCCGCACCTCTGATTCCCCGCCTCTGATTCCCCGCATCTGATTCCCCGCCTCTGATTCCCCGCCTATGATTCCCCGCCTCAGATTCCCTGCCTCCGATTCACTGCCTCAGATTCCCTGCCTCTGATTCCCTGCCTCTGATTCCCCACCTCTGATTCCCTGCCTCTGATTCCCCGCCTCTGATTCCCTGCCTCTGATTCCCCGCCTATGTTTACCCGCGTGTTTCCCCACATCTCTTTCCCCACCTCTGATTCCACGCCTCTGATTCCCCGCCTCTGATTCCCCGCCTCTGATACACTTCCTCTCTTTCCCTTCCTCTAATTCCGTGCCTCCTACTCTGCATCTCGTTTCCCACATCTCATTATCCCCCTCTGATAACCCACCTCAGATTCCCTGCCTCCGATTCCCTGCCTCAGATTCCCTGCCTCTGATCCCTGCCTCTGATTCCCCGCCTCTGATTCCCTGCCTCTGATTCCCCGCCTATGTTTACACGCCTCTGTTTATCCGCCTGTTTCCCACATCTCTTTCCCCACCTCTGATTCCACGCCTCTGATTCCCCACCTCTGTTTCCCCGCCTCTGATTCCCCGCCTCTGATTCACCGCCTCCCTTTCCGCGCAACTTTCCTGGCCTACTTTTCCCTACATCTCTTTCCCCACCTCTGATTCCACGCCTCTGATTCCCCGCCTCTGATTGCCCGCCTCTGATTCCCCGCCTCTGATTCCCCGCCTCTGAATCCCCGTCTCTGATTCCCCGCCTCTGATACCCCGCCTCTGAATCCCCGCCTCCGATTCCCCACCTCTGATTCCCCGCCTCTGATTCCCCGCCTCTGATTCCCAGCCTCTGATTCCCCGCCTCTGATTCCCCACCTCTGATTCACTGCCTCCCTTTCCGCGCAACTTTGCCGGCCTACATTTCCCCACATATCTTTCCCCACCTCTGATTCCACGCCTCTGATTCCCCGCCTCTGATTGCCCGCCTCTGATTCCCGGCCTCTGATTCCCTGCCTCAGATTCCCTGCCTCAGATTCCCTTCATCTGATTCCCTGCCTCTGATTCCCCACCTCTGATTCCCTGCCTCTGATTCCCCGCCTATGTTTACCCGCCTCTGTTTACCCGCCTGTTTCCCCACATCTCTTTCCTCACCTCTGATTCCACACATCTAATTCCCCGCCTCTGATTGCCCGCCTCTGATTCCCTGCCTCTGATTCCCCGCCTCGGATTCCCTGCCTCTGATTCCCCGCCTATGTTTACCCGCTTCTGTTTCCCCACCTCAGGTTCCCCGCCTCAGATTCGCTGCCTCTGATTCCCTGCCTCTGATTCCCTGCCTCAAATTCCCTGCATCTGATTGCCCGCCTCAAATACTCCACCTCTGATTCCCCGCCCCTGATTCCCCGCATCTGATTCCCCACCTCTGATTCCCCGCCTCTGAATCCCCGCCCCTGATTCCCCGCCACTGATTCCCCGCCTCTGATTCCCCGCCTCTGATTCCCCGCCTCTGATTCCCCGACTCTGATTCCCCACCTCTGATTCACTGCCTCCCTTTCCGCGCAACTTTCCCGGCCTACATTTCCCCACATATCTTTCCCCGCGTCTGATTCCACACCTCTGATTCCCCGCCTCTGATTGCCCGCCTCTGATTCCCGGCCTCTGATTCCCTGCCTCAGATTCCCTGCCTCAGATTCCCTTCATCTGATTCCCTGCCTCTGATTCCCCGCCTCTGATTCCCTGCCTCTGATTCCCCGCCTATGTTTACCCGCATCTGTTTACCCGCCTGTTTCCCCACATCTCTTTCCTCACCTCTGATTCCACACATCTAATTCCCCGCCTCTGATTGCCCGCCTCTGATTTCCTGCCTCTGATTCCCCACCTCTGATTCCCCGCCTCTGATTCCCTGCCTCTGATTCCCCGCCTATGTTTACCCGCATCTGTTTACCCGCCTGTTTCCCCACATCTCTTTCCTCACCTCTGATTCCACACATCTAATTCCCCGCCTCTGATTGCCCGCCTCGGATTTCCTGCCTCTGATTCCCCACCTCTGATTCCCCGCCTCTGATTCCCTGCCTCTGATTCCCCGCCTATGTTTACCCGCATCTGTTTACCCGCCTGTTTCCCCACATCTCTTTCCTCACCTCTGATTCCACACATCTAATTCCCCGCCTCTGATTGCCCGCCTCTGATTCCCTGCCTCTGATTCCCCGCCTTGGATTCCCTGCCTCTGATTCCCCGCCTATGTTTACCCGCTTCTGTTTCCCCACCTCAGGTTCCCCGCCTCAGATTCGCTGCCTCTGATTCCCTGCCTCTGATTCCCTGCCTCAAATTCCCTGCATCTGATTGCCCGCCTCAAATACTCCACCTCTGATTCCCCGCCCCTGATTCCCCGCATCTGATTCCCCACCTCTGATTCCCCGCCTCTGAATCCCCGCCCCTGATTCCCCGCCACTGATTCCCCGCCTCTGATTCCCCGCCTCTGATTCCCCGCCTCTGATTCCCCGCCTCTGATTCCCCACCTCTGATTCACTGCCTCCCTTTCCGCGCAACTTTCCCGGCCTACATTTCCCCACATATCTTTCCCCGCCTCTGATTCCACACCTCTGATTCCCCGCCTCTGATTGCCCGCCTCTGATTCCCGGCCTCTGATTCCCTGCCTCAGATTCCCTGCCTCAGATTCCCTTCATCTGATTCCCTGCCTCTGATTCCCCGCCTTTGATTCCCTGCCTCTGATTCCCCGCCTATGTTTACCCGCATCTGTTTACCCGCCTGTTTCCCCACATCTCTTTCCTCACCTCTGATTCCACACATCTAATTCCCCGCCTCTGATTGCCCGCCTCTGATTTCCTGCCTCTGATTCCCCACCTCTGATTCCCCGCCTCTGATTCCCTGCCTCTGATTCCCCGCCTATGTTTACCCGCATCTGTTTACCCGCCTGTTTCCCCACATCTCTTTCCTCACCTCTGATTCCACACATCTAATTCCCCGCCTCTGATTTCCCGCCTCTGATTTCCTGCCTCTGATTCCCCACCTCTGATTCCCCACCTCTGATACCCTGCATCTGATTCCTCGCCTCTGGTTCCCCGCATCTGATTCCCCGCCTCTGATTCCCCGCCTCTGATTCCCCGCCTCTGATTCCTTGCCTCTGATTCCCCGCCTCTGATTCCCTGCCTCTGATTCCCCGCCTATGTTTACCCGCATCTGTTTACCCGCCTGTTTCCCCACATCTCTTTCCTCACCTCTGATTCCACACATCTAATTCCCCGCCTCTGATTGCCCACCTCTGATTTCCTGCCTCTGATTCCCCACCTCTGATTCCCCGCCTCTGATACCCTGCATCTGATTCCTCGCCTCTGGTTCCCCGCATCTGATTCCCTGCCTCTGATTCCCCGCCTCTGATTCCCCTCCTCTGATTCCCTGCCTCTGATTCCCCGCCTATGTTTCCCCACATCTCTTTCCTCACCTCTGATTCCACACATCTAATTCCCCGCCTCTGATTGCCCGCCTCTGATTTCCTGCCTCTGATTCCCCACCTCTGATTCCCCGCCTCTGATTCCATGCCTCTGATTCCCCGCCTCTGATTCCCTGCCTCTGATTCCCCGCCTATGTTTACCCGCATCTGTTTACCCGCCTGTTTCCCCACATCTCTTTCCTCACCTCTGATTCCACACATCTAATTCCCCGCCTCTGATTGCCCGCCTCTGATTTCCTGCCTCTGATTCCTCACCTCTGGTTCCCCGCATCTGATTCCCCGCCTCTGATTCCCCGCCTCTGATTCCCCGCCTCTGATTCCCCGCCTCTGATTCCCCGCCTCTGAGTCCCTGCCTCTGATTCCCCGCCTATGTTTACCCGCCTCTGTTTACCCGCCTGTTTCCCCACATCTCTTTCCTCACCTCTGATTCCACGCATCAAATTCCCCGCCTCTGATTGCCCGCCTCTGATTTCCTGCCTCTGATTCCCCGCCTCTGATTCCCCGCATCTGATTCCCCGACTCTGATTCCCCGCCTCTGATTCCCCGCCTCTGATTCCCTGCCTCTGATTCCCACCTATGTATAACCGCCTCTGTTTAACCACCTGTTTCCCCACAAACCTTTCCCCACCTCTGATTCTACGCCTCTGATTCCCCGCCTCTGATTGCCTGCCTCTGATTTCCTGCCTCTGATTCCCCGCCTCTGATTCCCCGCCTCTGATACCCAGCCTCTGATTCCCCACCTCTCTTTCCCTGCATCTGATTCGCCGCCTCGGATTCCCCGCCACTGATTCCCCGCCTCTGATTCCCCGCCTCTGACTCCCCGCCTCTGAATCCCTGCCTCTGAAAACCTGCCTCTGATTCCCTGCCTCTGATTCTCTGCCTCTTATTCCCTGCCTCTGATTCCCTGCCTCTGATTCCCCACCTCTGATTCCCCGCCTCCGATTCCACACCTCTGATTCCCCGCCTCTGATTCCCCGCATCTGATTCCCCGCCTCTGATCCCCGCCTATGATTCCCCGCCTCAGATTCCCTGCCTCCGATTCCCTGCCTCAGATTCCCTGCCTCTGATTCCCTGCCTCTGATTCCCCACCTCAGATTCCCTGCCTCTGATTCCCTGCCTCTGATTCCCTGCCTCTGATTCCCCGCCTATGTTTAACTGCCTGTTTCCCCACATCTCTTTCCACACCTCGGATTCCACGCCTCTGATTCCCCGCCTCTGATTCCCCGCCTCTGATACCCTGCCTCTCTTTCCCTGCCTCTATTTCCGTGCCTCTTTCTCTGCATCTCGTTTCCCACATCTCATTTTCCCCCTCTGATAACCCACCTCAGATTCCCTGCCTCCGATTCCCTGCCTCAGATTCCCTGCCTCTGATCCCTGCCTCTGATTCCCCGCCTCTGTTTCCCCGCCTCTGATTCCCCGCCTCTGATTCACTGCCTCCCTTTCCGCGCAACTTTGCCGGCCTACATTTCCCCACATATCTTTCCCCACCTCTGATTCCACGCCTCTGATTCCCCGCCTCTGATTGCCCGTCTCTGATTCCTGCCCTCTGATTCCCTGCCTCAGATTCCCTGCCTCAGATTCCCTTCATCTGATTCCCTGCCTCTGATTCCCCGCCTCTGATTCACTGCCTCTGATTCCCCGCCTATGTTTACCCGCCTCTGTTTACCCACCTGTTTCCCCACATCTCTTTCCTCACCTCTGATTCCACACATCGAATTCCCCGCCTCTGATTGCCCGCCTCTGATTCCCTGCCTCTGATTCCCCGCCTCGGATTCCCTGCCTCTGATTCCCCACCTATGTTTACCCGCCTCTGTTTCCCCACCTCAGGTTCCCCGCCTCAGATTCGCTGCCTCTGATTCCCTGCCTCTGATTCACTGCCTCTGATTCCCTGCATCTGATTGCCCGCCTCAAATACTCCGCCTCTGATTCCCCGCATCTGATTCCCCGCATCTGATTCCCCGCCTCTGATTCCCCGCCTCTGATTCCCCGCCCCTGATTCCCCGCCACTGATTCCCACCTCTGATTCCCCGCCTCTGATTCCCCGCCTCTGATTCCCCGCCTCTGATTCCCCACCTCTGATTCACTGCCTCCCTTTCCGCGCAACTTTCCCGGCCTACATTTCCCCACATATCTTTCCATCCGCCTCTGATTCCACGCCTCTGAATCCCCGCCTCTGATTGCCCGCCTCTGATTCCCTGCCTCTGATTCCCTGCCTCAGATTCCCTGCCTCAGATTCCCTTCATCTGATTCCCTGCCTCTGATTCCCCGCCTCTGATTCCCTGCCTCTGATTCCCCGCCTATGTTTACCCGCCTCTGTTTACCCGCCTGTTTCCCCACATCTCTTTCTTCACCTCTGAATCCACGCATCTGATTCCCCGCCTCTCATTGCCCGCCTCTGATTCCCTGCCTCTGATTCCACGCCTATGTTTACCCGCCTCTGTTTACCCGCCTGTTTCCCCACATCTCTTTCCTCACCTCTGATCCACGCATCTAATTCCCCGCCTCTGATTGCCCGCCTCTGATTTCCTGCCTCTGATTCCCCGCCTCTGATTCCCCGCATCTGATTCCTCGCCTCTGATTCCCCGCCTCTGATTCCCCGCCTCTGATTCCCTGCCTCTGATTCCCCACCTATGTATAACCGCCTCTGTTTAACCACCTGTTTCCCCACAAACCTTTACCCACCTCTGATTCCACGCTCTGATTCGCCGCCTCTGATTGCCTGCCTCTGATTTCCTGCCTCTGATTCCCCGCCTCTGATTCCCCGCCTCTGATACCCCGCCTCTGATTCCCCACCTCTGTTTCCCTGCATCTGATTCGCCGCCTCGGATTCCCCGCCACTGATTCCCCGCCTCTGATTCTCCGCCTCTGACTCCCCACCTCTGATTCCCTGCCTCTGAAAACCTGCCTCTGATTCCCTGCCTCTGATTCTCTGCCTCTTATTCCCTGCCTCTGATTCCCTGCCTCTGATTCCCCACCTCTGATTCCCCGCCTCCGATTCCGCACCTCTGATTCCCCGCCTCTGATTCCCCGCATCTGATTCCCCGCCTCTGATTCCCCGCCTATGATTCCCCGCCTCAGATTCCCTGCCTCCGATTCCCTGCCTCAGATTCCCTGCCTCTGATTCCCTGCCTCTGATTCCCCACCTCTGATTCCCTGCCTCTGATTCCCCGCCTCTGATTCCCTGCCTCTGATTCCCCGCCTATGTTTACCCGCGTGTTTCCCCACATCTCTTTCCCCACCTCTGATTCCACGCCTCTGATTCCCAGCCTCTGATTCCCCGCCTCTGATACACTTCCTCTCTTTCCCTGCCTCTATTTCCGTGCCTCCTTCTCTGCATCTCGTTTCCCACATCTCATTATCCCCCTCTGATAACCCACCTCAGATTCCCTGCCTCCGATTCCCTGCCTCAGATTCCCTGCCTCTGATCCCTGCCTCTGATTCCCCGCCTCTGATTCCCTGCCTCTGATTCCCCGCCTATGTTTACCCGCCTCTGTTTATCCGCCTGTTTCCCACATCTCTTTCCCCACCTCTGATTCCACGCCTCTGATTCCCCGCCTCTGTTTCCCCGCCTCTGATTCCCCGCCTCTGATTCACCGCCTCCCTTTCCGCGCAACTTTCCTGGCCTACTTTTCCCTACATCTCTTTCCCCACCTCTGATTCCACGCCTCTGATTCCCCGCCTCTGATTGCCCGCCTCTGATTCCCCGCCACTGATTCCCCGCCTCTGATTCCCCGTCTCTGATTCCCCGCCTCTGATACCCCGCCTCTGAATCCCCGCCTCTGATTCCCCGCCTCTGATTCCCCGCCTCTGATTCCCCGCCTCTGATTCCCAGCCTCTGATTCCCCGCCTCTGATTCCCCACCTCTGATTCACTGCCTCCCTTTCCGCGCAACTGTGCCGGCCCACATTTCCCCACATATCTTTCCCCACCTCTGATTCCACGCCTCTGATTCCCCGCCTCTGATTGCCCGCCTCTGATTCCCGGCCTCTGATTCCCTGCCTCAGATTCCCTGCCTCAGATTCCCTTCATCTGATTCCCTGCCTCTGATTCCCCTCCTCTGATTCCCTGCCTCTGATTCCCCGCCTATGTTTACCCGCCTCTGTTTACCCGCCTGTTTCCCCACATCTCTTTCCTCACCTCTGATTCCACACATCTAATTCCCCGCCTCTGATTGCCCGCCTCTGATTCCCTGCCTCTGATTCCCCGCCTCGGATTCCCTGCCTCTGATTCCCCGCCTATGTTTACCCGCCTCTGTTTCCCCACCTCAGGTTCCCCGCCTCAGATTCGCTGCCTCTGATTCCCTGCCTCTGATTCCCTGCCTCTGATTCCCTGCATCTGATTGCCCGCCTCAAATACTCCACCTCTGATTCCCCGCCTCTGATTCCCCGCATCTGATTCCCCACCTCTGATTCCCCGCCTCTGATTCCCCGCCCCTGATTCCCCGCCACTGATTCCCCACCTCTGATTCCCCGCCTCTGATTCCCCGCCTCTGATTCCCCGCCTCTGATTCCCCACCTCTGATTCACTGCCTCCCTTTCCGCGCAACTTTCCCGGCCTACATTTCCCCACATATCATTCCCCGCCTCTGATTCCACGCCTCTGATTCCCCGCCTCTGATTGCCCGCCTCTGATTCCCTGCCTCTGATTCCCTGACTCAGATTCCATGCCTCAGATTCCCTTCATCTGATTCCCTGCCTCTGATTCCCCGCCTCTGATTCCCTGCCTCTGATTCCCCGCCTATATTTACCCGCCTCTGTTTACCCGCCTGTTTCCCCACATCTCTTTCTTCACCTCTGATTCCACGCATCTGATTCCCCGCCTCTCATTGCCCGCCTCAGATTTCCTGCCTCTGATTCCCCACCTCTGATTCCCCGCCTGTAATAACCCACATCTGATTCCCCGCCTCTGATTCCACGCATCTGATTCCCCGCCTCTGATTCCCCCCTCTGATTCCCCACCTCTGATTCCCCGCCTCAGATTCCCTGCCTCTGATTCCCTGCATCAGATTCCCTCCATCTGATTCAATGCCTCTGATTCCCCGCCTCTGATTCCCTGCCTCTGATTCTCCACCTATGTATACCCGCCTGTGTTTACCCGCCAGTTTCCCCACATCTCTTTCCCCACCTCTGATTCCAAGCCACCGATTCCCCACCTCTGATTGCCTGCCTCTGATTTCCTGCCTCTGATTCCCCGCCTCTGATTCCCCGCCTATGATTCCCCGCCTCTGATTCCCCGCCTCTGATTCCCCGCCTCTGATTCCCCACCTCTGATTCACTGCCTCCCTTTCCGCGCAACTTTCCCGGCCTACATTTCCCCACATATCTTTCCCTGCCTCTGATTCCACGCCTCTGATTCCCCGCCTCTGATTGCCCGCCTCTGATTCCCTGCCTCTGATTCCCTGCCTCAGATTCCCTGCCTCAGATTCCCTTCATCTGATTCCCTGCCTCTGATTCCCCACCTCTGATTCCCTGCCTCTGATTCCCCGCCTCTGATTCCCCGCCTCTGATTCCCCGCCCCTGATTCCCCGCCTTTGTTTACCAGCCTCTGTTTACCCACCTGTTTCCCCGCCTCTGATTCCCCACCTCAGATTCCCCGCCTCAGATTCCCTGCCTCTGATTCCCCGCCTATGTTTACCCGCCTCTGTTTCCCCACCTCAGGTTCCCCGCCTCAGATTCGCTGCCTCTGATTCCCTGCCTCTGATTCCCTGCCTCTGATTCCCTGCATCTGATTGCCCGCCTCAAATACTCCACCTCTGATTCCCCGCCTCTGATTCCCCGCATCTGATTCCCCACCTCTGATTCCCCGCCTCTGATTCCCCGCCCCTGATTCCCCGCCACTGATTCCCCACCTCTGATTCCCCGCCTCTGATTCCCCGCCTCTTATTCCCCGCCTCTGATTCCCCACCTCTGATTCACTGCCTCCCTTTCCGCGCAACTTTCCCGGCCTACATTTCCCCACATATCATTCCCCGCCTCTGATTCCACGCCTCTGATTCCCCGCCTCTGATTGCCCGCCTCTGATTCCCTGCCTCTGATTCCCTGACTCAGATTCCATGCCTCAGATTCCCTTCATCTGATTCCCTGCCTCTGATTCCCCGCCTCTGATTCCCTGCCTCTGATTCCCCGCCTATGTTTACCCGCCTCTGTTTACCCGCCTGTTTCCCCACATCTCTTTCTTCACCTCTGATTCCACGCATCTGATTCCCCGCCTCTCATTGCCCGCCTCAGATTTCCTGCCTCTGATTCCCCACCTCTGATTCCCCGCCTGTAATAACCCACATCTGATTCCCCGCCTCTGATTCCCCGCATCTGATTCCCCGCCTCTGATTCCCCCCTCTGATTCCCCACCTCTGATTCCCCGCCTCAGATTCCCTGCCTCTGATTCCCTGCATCAGATTCCCTCCATCTGATTCAATGCCTCTGATTCCCCGCCTCTGATTCCCTGCCTCTGATTCTCCACCTATGTATACCCGCCTGTGTTTACCCGCCAGTTTCCCCACATCTCTTTCCCCACCTCTGATTCCAAGCCACCGATTCCCCACCTCTGATTGCCTGCCTCTGATTTCCTGCCTCTGATTCCCCGCCTCTGATTCCCCGCCTATGATTCCCCGCCTCTGATTCCCCGCCTCTGATTCCCCGCCTCTGATTCCCCACCTCTGATTCACTGCCTCCCTTTCCGCGCAACTTTCCCGGCCTACATTTCCCCACATATCTTTCCCTGCCTCTGATTCCACGCCTCTGATTCCCCGCCTCTGATTGCCCGCCTCTGATTCCCTGCCTCTGATTCCCTGCCTCAGATTCCCTGCCTCAGATTCCCTTCATCTGATTCCCTGCCTCTGATTCCCCACCTCTGATTCCCTGCCTCTGATTCCCCGCCTCTGATTCCCCGCCTCTGATTCCCCGCCCCTGATTCCCCGCCTTTGTTTACCAGCCTCTGTTTACCCACCTGTTTCCCTGCCTCTGATTCCCCACCTCAGATTCCCCGCCTCAGATTCCCTGCCTCTGATTCCCTGCCTCTGATTCCCCGCCTCTGATACCCTGCCACTGATTCCCCGCCTCTGATTCACCGCCTCTGATTCCCCGCCTCTGATTCCCTGCCTCTGATTCCCCACATCTGTCTCTCCACCTCTCTTTCGCGTGCGCACTTTCCCCTACACTCTCTCCGCACCTCTCTTTCCCTCCCTCAATTTCAACAACTCTGTTTGATCTGTTCGATGTACCTCATTTTCAACACACAAGTTCCAACCACTATGTTTCACCCATCTCTTTCCCCGCCTCTATTTATGCACCTATGTTTACTTGCTTCTGTTTACCCGCCTGTTTCCCCGCCTCTGATTCCCCACCTCAGATTCCCCGCCTCAGATTCCCTGCCTCTGATAACCTGCCTCTGATTCCCTGCTTCTGATTCCCTGCCTCTGATTCCCTGCCTCTGATTCCCTGCCTCTGATTCACTGCCTCTGATTCACTGCCTCCCTTTCTGCGCAACTTTCCCCGGCCTAAGTTACCCCACATATCTTTCCCCGCCTCTGATTCCACGCCTCTGATTCCCCGCCTCTGATTGCCCGCATCTGATTCCCTGCCTCTGATTCACTGCCTCAGATTCCCTGCCTCAGATTCCCTTCATCTGATTCCCTGCCTCTGATTCCCCGCCTCGGATTCCCTGCCTCTGATTCCCCGCCTATGTTTACCCGCCTCTGTTTCCCCACCTCAGGTTCCAGGCCTCAGATTCGCTGCCTCTGATTCCCCGCCTCTGATTCCCCGCCTCTGATTCCCCGCCTCTGATTTCCCGCCCTTGATTCCTCGCCTCTGATTCCCCTCCTCTGATTCCCCACCTCTGATTCACTGCCTCCATTTCCGTGCAACTTTCCCCGGCCTACGTTTCCCCACATATCTTTCCCCGCCTCTGATTCCACGCCCCTGATTCCCCACCTCTGATTGCCCGCCTCTTATTCCCTGCCTCTGATTCCCTGCCTCAGATTCCCTTCATCTGATTCCCTGCCTCTGATTCCGCGCCTCGGATTCCCTGCCTCTGATTCCCCACCTATGTTTTCCGCCTCTGTTTCCCCACCTCAGGTTCACCGCCTCAGATTCGCTGCATCTGATTCCCCGCCTCTGATTCCCCGCATCTGATTCCCCGCCTCTGATTCCCCGCCTCTGATTCCCCACCTCTGAATCCCCGCCTCTGTTTCCCCCCCTCTGATACCCCGCCTCCATTTCCGCGCAACTTTCCCGGCCTCCCTTTCCCCACATCTCTTTCCCCGCCTCTTATTCCACATCTCTGATTCCCCGACTCTGATTCCCCCCCTCTGATACCATGCCACTGATTCCCCGCCTCTGATTCACCGCCTCTGATTCCCCGCCTCTAATTCTCTGCCTCTGATTCCCCACATCTGTCTTTCCACCTCTCTTTCACGTGCGCACTTTCCCCTACACTCGCTCCGCACCTCTCTTTCCCTCCCTCAATTTCAACAACTCTGTTTGATCTGTTCTATGTACATCATTTTCAACACACAAGTTCCAACCACTATGTTTCACCCATCTCTTTCCCCGCCTCTATTTATGCACCTATGTTTACTTGCTTCTGTTTACCCGCCTGTTTCCCCGCCTCTGATTCCCCACTCAGATTCCCTGCCTCAGATTCCCTGCCTCTGATAACCTGCCTCTGATTCCCTGCTTCAGATTCCCTGCCTCTGATTCCCTGCCTCTGATTCCCTGCCTCTGATTCCCTGCCTCTGATTCCCCACCTCTGATTCCCCGCTTCCGATTCCGCACCCATGTTTCATCGCCTCTGTTTCTCTGCTTCTGATTTCCCGGCTCAGATTCGCCAGTTCTGATTCCGCACCTCTGATTCCACTCCTCTCTTTCTGTGTCTCTGATTCCCCGCCTCTGTTTCCCCACATCTGATTCCCCGCCTCTGAATCCCCGCCCCTGATTCCCCGCCACTGATTCCCCGCCTCTGATTCCCCGCCTCTGATTCCCCGCCTCTGATTCCCCGCCTCTGATTCCCCACCTCTGATTCACTGCCTCCCTTTCCGCGCAACTTTCCCGGCCTACATTTCCCCACATATCTTTCCCCGCCTCTGATTCCACACCTCTGATTCCCCGCCTCTGATTGCCCGCCTCTGATTCCCGGCCTCTGATTCCCTGCCTCAGATTCCCTGCCTCAGATTCCCTTCATCTGATTCCCTGCCTCTGATTCCCCGCCTCTGATTCCCTGCCTCTGATTCCCCGCCTATGTTTACCCGCATCTGTTTACCCGCCTGTTTCCCCACATCTCTTTCCTCACCTCTGATTCCACACATCTAATTCCCCGCCTCTGATTGCCCGCCTCTGATTTCCTGCCTCTGATTCCCCACCTCTGATTCCCCGCCTCTGATTCCCTGCCTCTGATTCCCCGCCTATGTTTACCCGCATCTGTTTACCCGCCTGTTTCCCCACATCTCTTTCCTCACCTCTGATTCCACACATCTAATTCCCCGCCTCTGATTGCCCGCCTCTGATTTCCTGCCTCTGATTCCCCACCTCTGATTCCCCACCTCTGATACCCTGCATCTGATTCCTCGCCTCTGGTTCCCCGCATCTGATTCCCCGCCTCTGATTCCCCGCCTCTGATTCCCCGCCTCTGATTCCTCGCCTCTGATTCCCCGCCTCTGATTCCCTGCCTCTGATTCCCCGCCTATGTTTACCCGCATCTGTTTACCCGCCTGTTTCCCCACATCTCTTTCCTCACCTCTGATTCCACACATCTAATTCCCCGCCTCTGATTGCCCACCTCTGATTTCCTGCCTCTGATTCCCCACCTCTGATTCCCCGCCTCTGATACCCTGCATCTGATTCCTCGCCTCTGGTTCCCCGCATCTGATTCCCTGCCTCTGATTCCCCGCCTCTGATTCCCCTCCTCTGATTCCCTGCCTCTGATTCCCCGCCTATGTTTCCCCACATCTCTTTCCTCACCTCTGATTCCACACATCTAATTCCCCGCCTCTGATTGCCCGCCTCTGATTTCCTGCCTCTGATTCCCCACCTCTGATTCCCCGCCTCTGATTCCCTGCCTCTGATTCCCCGCCTCTGATTCCCTGCCTCTGATTCCCCGCCTATGTTTACCCGCATCTGTTTACCCGCCTGTTTCCCCACATCTCTTTCCTCACCTCTGATTCCACACATCTAATTCCCCGCCTCTGATTGCCCGCCTCTGATTTCCTGCCTCTGATTCCTCACCTCTGGTTCCCCGCATCTGATTCCCCGCCTCTGATTCCCCGCCTCTGATTCCCCGCCTCTGATTCCCCGCCTCTGATTCCCCGCCTCTGAGTCCCTGCCTCTGATTCCCCGCCTATGTTTACCCGCCTCTGTTTACCCGCCTGTTTCCCCACATCTCTTTCCTCACCTCTGATTCCACGCATCAAATTCCCCGCCTCTGATTGCCCGCCTCTGATTTCCTGCCTCTGATTCCCCGCCTCTGATTCCCCGCATCTGATTCCCCGACTCTGATTCCCCGCCTCTGATTCCCCGCCTCTGATTCCCTGCCTCTGATTCCCAACTATGTATAACCGCCTCTGTTTAACCACCTGTTTCCCCACAAACCTTTCCCCACCTCTGATTCTACGCCTCTGATTCCCCGCCTCTGATTGCCTGCCTCTGATTTCCTGCCTCTGATTCCCCGCCTCTGATTCCCCGCCTCTGATACCCAGCCTCTGATTCCCCACCTCTCTTTCCCTGCATCTGATTCGCTGCCTCGGATTCCCCGCCACTGATTCCCCGCCTCTGATTCCCCGCCTCTGACTCCCTGCCTCTGATTCCCTGCCTCTGAAAACCTGCCTCTGATTCCCTGCCTCTGATTCTCTGCCTCTTATTCCCTGCCTCTGATTCCCTGCCTCTGATTCCCCACCTCTGATTCCCCGCCTCCGATTCCACACCTCTGATTCCCCGCCTCTGATTCCCCGCATCTTATTCCCCGCCTCTGATTCCCCGCCTATGATTCCCCGCCTCAGATTCCCTGCCTCCGATTCCCTGCCTCAGATTCCCTGCCTCTGATTCCCTGCCTCTGATTCCCCACCTCAGATTCCCTGCCTCTGATTCCCTGCCTCTGATTCCCTGCCTCTGATTCCCCGCCTATGTTTAACCGCCTGTTTCCCCACATCTCTTTCCACACCTCGGATTCCACGCCTCTGATTCCCCGCCTCTGATTGCCCGCCTCTTATTCCCTGCCTCTGATTCCCTGCCTCAGATTCCCTTCATCTGATTCCCTGCCTCTGATTCCGCGCCTCGGATTCCCTGCCTCTGATTCCCCACCTATGTTTATCCGCCTCTGTTTCCCCACCTCAGGTTCACCGCCTCAGATTCGCTGCATCTGATTCCCCGCCTCTGATTCCCCGCATCTGATTCCCCGCCTCTGATTCCCCGCCTCTGATTCCCCACCTCTGAATCCCCGCCTCTGTTTCCCCCCCTCTGATACCCCGCCTCCATTTCCGCGCAACTTTCCCGGCCTCCGTTTCCCCACATCTCTTTCCCCGCCTCTTATTCCACATGTCTGATTCCCCGACTCTGATTCCCCCCCTCTGATACCATGCCACTGATTCCCCGCCTCTGATTCACCGCCTCTGATTCCCCGCCTCTGATTCCCTGCCTCTGATTCCCCACATCTGTCTCTCCACCTCTCTTTCACGTGCGCACTTTCCCCTACACTCTCTCCGCACCTCTCTTTCCCTCCCTCAATTTCAACAACTCTGTTTGATCTGTTCTATGTACATCATTTTCAACACACAAGTTCCAACCACTATGTTTCACCCATCTCTTTCCCCGCCTCTATTTATGCACCTATGTTTACTTGCTTCTGTTTACCCGCCTGTTTCCCCGCCTCTGATTCCCCACTCAGATTCCCCGCCTCAGATTCCCTGCCTCTGATAACCTGCCTCTGATTCCCTGCTTCTGATTCCCTGCCTCTGATTCCCTGCCTCTGATTCCCTGCCTCTGATTCCCTGCCTCTGATTCCCCACCTCTGATTCCCCGCTTCCGATTCCGCACCCATGTTTCATCGCCTCTGTTTCTCTGCTTCTGATTTCCCGGCTCAGATTCGCCAGTTCTGATTCCGCACCTCTGATTCCACTCCTCTCTTTCTGTGTCTCTGATGCCCCGCCTCTGTTTCCCCACCTCTGATTCCCCGCCTCTGAATCCCCGCCCCTGATTCCCCGCCACTGATTCCCCGCCTCTGATTCCCCGCCTCTGATTCCCCGCCTCTGATTCCCCGCCTCTGATTCCCCACCTCTGATTCACTGCCTCCCTTTCCGCGCAACTTTCCCGGCCTACATTTCCCCACATATCTTTCCCCGCCTCTGATTCCACACCTCTGATTCCCCGCCTCTGATTGCCCACCTCTGATTCCCGGCCTCTGATTCCCTGCCTCAGATTCCCTGCCTCAGATTCCCTTCATCTGATTCCCTGCCTCTGATTCCCCGCCTCTGATTCCCTGCCTCTGATTCCCCGCCTATGTTTACCCGCATCTGTTTACCCGCCTGTTTCCCCACATCTCTTTCCTCACCTCTGATTCCACACATCTAATTCCCCGCCTCTGATTGCCCGCCTCTGATTTCCTGCCTCTGATTCCCCACCTCTGATTCCCCGCCTCTGATTCCCTGCCTCTGATTCCCCGCCTATGTTTACCCGCATCTGTTTACCCGCCTGTTTCCCCACATCTCTTTCCTCACCTCTGATTCCACACATCTAATTCCCCGCCTCTGATTGCCCGCCTCTGATTTCCTGCCTCTGATTCCCCACCTCTGATTCCCCACCTCTGATACCCTGCATCTGATTCCTCGCCTCTGGTTCCCCGCATCTGATTCCCCGCCTCTGATTCCCCGCCTCTGATTCCCCGCCTCTGATTCCTCGCCTCTGATTCCCCGCCTCTGATTCCCTGCCTCTGATTCCCCGCCTATGTTTACCCGCATCTGTTTACCCGCCTGTTTCCCCACATCTCTTTCCTCACCTCTGATTCCACACATCTAATTCCCCGCCTCTGATTGCCCACCTCTGATTTCCTGCCTCTGATTCCCCACCTCTGATTCCCCGCCTCTGATACCCTGCATCTGATTCCTCGCCTCTGGTTCCCCGCATCTGATTCCCTGCCTCTGATTCCCCGCCTCTGATTCCCCTCCTCTGATTCCCTGCCTCTGATTCCCTGCCTATGTTTCCCCACATCTCTTTCCTCACCTCTGATTCCACACATCTAATTCCCCGCCTCTGATTGCCCGCCTCTGATTTCCTGCCTCTGATTCCCCACCTCTGATTCCCCGCCTCTGATTCCCTGCCTCTGATTCCCCGCCTCTGATTCCCTGCCTCTGATTCCCCGCCTATGTTTACCCGCATCTGTTTACCCGCCTGTTTCCCCACATCTCTTTCCTCACCTCTGATTCCACACATCTAATTCCCCGCCTCTGATTGCCCGCCTCTGATTTCCTGCCTCTGATTCCTCACCTCTGGTTCCCCGCATCTGATTCCCCGCCTCTGATTCCCCGCCTCTGATTCCCCGCCTCTGATTCCCCGCCTCTGATTCCCCGCCTCTGAGTCCCTGCCGCTGATTCCCCGCCTATGTTTACCCGCCTCTGTTTACCCGCCTGTTTCCCCACATCTCTTTCCTCACCTCTGATTCCACGCATCAAATTCCCCGCCTCTGATTGCCCGCTTCTAATTTCCTGCCTCTGATTCCCCGCCTCTGATTCCCCGCATCTGATTCCCCGACTCTGATTCCCCGCCTCTGATTCCCCGCCTCTGATTCCCTGCCTCTGATTCCCACCTATGTATAACCGCCTCTGTTTAACCACCTGTTTCCCCACAAACCTTTCCCCACCTCTGATTCTACGCCTCTGATTCCCCGCCTCTGATTGCCTGCCTCTGATTTCCTGCCTCTGATTCCCCGCCTCTGATTCCCCGCCTCTGATACCCAGCCTCTGATTCCCCACCTCTCTTTCCCTGCATCTGATTCGCCGCCTCGGATTCCCCGCCACTGATTCCCCGCCTCTGATTCCCCGCCTCTGACTCCCCGCCTCTGATTCCCTGCCTCTGAAAACCTGCCTCTGATTCCCTGCCTCTGATTCTCTGCCTCTTATTCCCTGCCTCTGATTCCCTGCCTCTGATTCCCCACCTCTGATTCCCCGCCTCCGATTCCACACCTCTGATTCCCCGCCTCTGATTCCCCGCATCTGATTCCCCGCCTCTGATTCCCCGCCTATGATTCCCCGCCTCAGATTCCCTGCCTCCGATTCCCTGCCTCAGATTCCCTGCCTCTGATTCCCTGCCTCTGATTCCCCACCTCAGATTCCCTGCCTCTGATTCCCTGCCTCTGATTCCCTGCCTCTGATTCCCCGCCTATGTTTAACCGCCTGTTTCCCCACATCTCTTTCCACACCTCGGATTCCACGCCTCTGATTCCCCGCCTCTGATTCCCCGCCTCTGATACCCTGCCTCTCTTTCCCTGCCTCTATTTCCGTGCCTCTTTCTCTGCATCTCGTTTCCCACATCTCATTTTCCCCCTCTGATAACCCACCTCAGATTCCCTGCCTCCGATTCCCTGCCTCAGATTCCCTGCCTCTGATCCCTGCCTCTGATTCCCCGCCTCTGTTTCCCCGCCTCTGATTCCCCGCCTCTGATTCACTGCCTCCCTTTCCGCGCAACTTTGCCGGCCTACATTTCCCCACATATCTTTCCCCACCTCTGATTCCACGCCTCTGATTCCCCGCCTCTGATTGCCCGCCTCTGATTCCCGCCCTCTGATTCCCTGCCTCAGATTCCCTGCCTCAGATTCCCTTCATCTGATTCCCGGCCTCTGATTCCCCGCCTCTGATTCACTGCCTCTGATTCCCCGCCTATGTTTACCCGCCTCTGTTTACCCACCTGTTTCCCCACATCTCTTTCCTCACCTCTGATTCCACACATCGAATTCCCCGCCTCTGATTGCCCGCCTCTGATTCCCTGCCTCTGATTCCCCGCCTCGGATTCCCTGCCTCTGATTCCCCGCCTATGTTTACCCGCCTCTGTTTCCCCACCTCAGGTTCCCCGCCTCACATTCGCTGCCTCTGATTCCCTGCGTCTGATTCACTGCCTCTGATTCCCTGCATCTGATTGCCCGCCACAAATACTCCGCCTCTGATTCCCCGCATCTGATTCCCCGCATCTGATTCCCCGCCTCTGATTCCCCGCCTCTGATTCCCCGCCCCTGATTCCCCGCCACTGATTCCCGCATCTGATTCCCCGCCTCTGATTCCCCGCCTCTGATTCCCCGCCTCTGATTCCCCACCTCTGATTCACTGCCTCCCTTTCCGCGCAACTTTCCCGGCCTACATTTCCCCACATATCTTTCCATCCGCCTCTGATTCCACGCCTCTGAATCCCCGCCTCTGATTGCCCGCCTCTGATTCCCTGCCTCTGATTCCCTGCCTCAGATTCCCTGCCTCAGATTCCCTTCATCTGATTCCCTGCCTCTGATTCCCCGCCTCTGATTCCCTGCCTCTGATTCCCCGCCTATGTTTACCCGCCTCTGTTTACCCGCCTGTTTCCCCACATCTCTTTCTTCACCTCTGAATCCACGCATCTGATTCCCCGCCTCTCATTGCCCGCCTCTGATTCCCTGCCTCTGATTCCCCGCCTATGTTTACCCGCCTCTGTTTACCCGCCTGTTTCCCCACATCTCTTTCCTCACCTCTGATCCACGCATCTAATTCCCCGCCTCTGATTGCCCGCCTCTGATTTCCTGCCTCTGATTCCCCGCCTCTGATTCCCCGCATCTGATTCCTCGCCTCTGATTCCCCGCCTCTGATTCCCCGCCTCTGATTCCCTGCCTCTGATTCCCCACCTATGTATAACGGCCTCTGTTTAACCACCTGTTTCCCCACAACCCTTTACCCACCTCTGATTCCACGCCTCTGATTCGCCGCCTCTGATTGCCTGCCTCTGATTTCCTGCCTCTGATTCCCCGCCTCTGATTCCCCGCCTCTGATACCCCGCCTCTGATTCCCCACCTCTGTTTCCCTGCATCTGATTCGCCGCCTCGGATTCCCCGCCACTGATTCCCCGCCTCTGATTCCCCGCCTCTGACTCCCCACCTCTGATTCCCTGCCTCTGAAAACCTGCCTCTGATTCCCTGCCTCTGATTCTCTGCCTCTTATTCCCTGCCTCTGATTCCCTGCCTCTGATTCCCCACCTCTGATTCCCCGCCTCCGATTCCGCACCTCTGATTCCCCGCCTCTGATTCCCCGCATCTGATTCCCCGCCTCTGATTCCCCGCCTATGATTCCCCGCCTCAGATTCCCTGCCTCCGATTCCCTGCCTCAGATTCCCTGCCTCTGATTCCCTGCCTCTGATTCCCCACCTCTGATTCCCTGCCTCTGATTCCCCGCCTCTGATTCCCTGCCTCTGATTCCCCGCCTATGTTTACCCGCGTGTTTCCCCACATCTCTTTCCCCACCTCTGATTCCACGCCTCTGATTCCCCGCCTCTGATTCCCCGCCTCTGATACACTTCCTCTCTTTCCCTGCCTCTATTTCCGTGCCTCCTTCTCTGCATCTCGTTTCCCACATCTCATTATCCCCCTCTGATAACCCACCTCAGATTCCCTGCCTCCGATTCCCTGCCTCAGATTCCCTGCCTCTGATCCCTGCCTCTGATTCCCCGCCTCTGATTCCCTGCCTCTGATTCCCCGCCTATGTTTACCCGCCTCTGTTTATCCGCCTGTTTCCCACATCTCTTTCCCCACCTCTGATTCCACGCCTCTGATTCCCCGCCTCTGTTTCCCCGCCTCTGATTCCCCGCCTCTGATTCACCGCCTCCCTTTCCGCGCAACTTTCCTGGCCTACTTTTCCCTACATCTCTTTCCCCACCTCTGATTCCACGCCTCTGATTCCCCGCCTCTGATTGCCCGCCTCTGATTCCCCGCCTCTGATTCCCCACCTCTGATTCCCCGTCTCTGATTCCCCGCCTCTGATACCCCGCCTCTGAATCCCTGCCTCTGATTCCCCGCCTCTGATTCCCCGCCTCTGATTCCCCGCCTCTGATTACCAGCCTCTGATTCCCCGCCTCTGATTCCCCACGTCTGATTCACTGCATCCCTTTCCGCGCAACTTTGCCGGCCTACATTTCCCCACATATCTTTCCCCGCCTCTGATTCCACGCCTCTGATTCCCCGCCTCTGATTGCCCGCCTCTGATTCCAGGCCTCTGATTCCCTGCCTCAGATTCCCTGCCTCAGATTCCCTTCATCTGATTCCCTGCCTCTGATTCCCCGCGTCTGATTCCCTGCCTCTGATTCCCCGCCTATGTTTACCCATATCTGTTTACCAGCCTGTTTCCCCACATCTCTTTCCTCACCTCTGATTCCACACATCTAATTCCCCGCCTCTGATTGCCCACCTCTGATTTCCTGCCTCTGATTCCCCACCTCTGTTTCCCCGCCTCTGATACACTGCATCTGATTCCCCGACTCTGATTCCCCGCATCTGATTCCCCGCCTCTGATTCCCCGCATCTGATTCCCCGCCTCTGATTCCCCGCCTCTGATTCCCCGCCTCTGATTCCCTGCCTCTGATTCCCCACCTATGTATAACCGCCTCTGTTTAACCACCTGTTTCCCCACATCTCTTTCCCCACCTCTGATTCCACGCCTCTGATTCCCCGCCTCTGATTGCCTGCCTCTGATTTCCTGCCTCTGATTCCCCACCTCTGATTCCCAGCCTCTGATTCCCCGCCTCTGATTCCCCGCCTCTGAAAACCTGCCTCTGATTCCCTGCCTCTGATTCTCTGCCTCTGATTCCCTGCCTCTGATTCCCTGCCTCTGATTCCCCACCTCTGATTCCCCGCCTCCGATTCCGCCATTCTGATTCCCCGCCTCTGAATCCCCGCATCTGATTCCCCACCTCTGATTCCCTGCCTATGATTCCCTGCCTCAGATTCCCTGACTCCGATTCCCTGCCTCAGATTCCCCACCTCTGATTCCCTGCCTCTGACTCCCCGCCTCTGATTCCCTGCCTCCTATTCCCCACCTATGTTTACCCGCCTCTGTTTACCCGCCTGTTTCCCCACATCTCTTTCCCCACCTCTGATTCCACGCCTCTGATTCCCCGCCTCTGATTCCCCGCCTCTGATACCCTGCCTCTCTTTCCCTGCCTCTATTTCCGTGCCTCTTTCTCTGCATCTCGTTTCCCACATCTCATTTCCCCCCTATGATAACCCGCCTCAGATTCCCTGCCTCTGATTCCCTGCCTCAGATTCCCTGCCTCTGATTCCCTGCCTCTAATTCCCCACCTCTGATTCCCAGCCTCTGATTCCCCGCCTATGTTTACCCGCCTCTGGTTATCCGCCTGTTTCCCACATCTCTTTCCCCAACTCCGATTCTACGCCTCTGATTCCCCGCCTCTGTTTCCCCGCCTCTGATTCCCCGCCTCTGATTCCCAACCTCTGATACCCTGCCTCTTTTTCCCTGCCTCTATTTCCGTGCCTCTTTCTCTGCATCTCGTTTCCCACATCTCATTTCCCCCCTCTGATAACCCGCCTCAGATTCCCTGCCTCCGATTCCCTGCCTCAGATTCCCTGCATCTGATTGCCCGCCTCAAATACTCCACCTCTGATTCCCCGCCTCTGATTCCCCGCATCTGATTCCCCACCTCTGATTCCCCGCCTCTGATTCACTGCCTCCCTTTCCGCGCAACTTTGCCGGCCTACATTTCCCCACATATCTTTCCCCACCTCTGATTCCACGCCTCTGATTCCCTGCCTCTGATTGCCCGCCTCTGATTCCCGGCCTCTGATTCCCTGCCTCAGATTCCCTGCCTCAGATTCCCTTCATCTGATTCCATGCCTCTGTTTCCCCGCCTCTGATTCCCTGCCTCTGATTCCCCGCCTATGTTTACCCACCTCTGTTTACCCGCCTGTTTCCCCACATCTCTTTCCTCACCTCTGATTCCACACATCTAATTCCCCGCCTCTGATTGCCCGCCTCTGATTCCCTGCCTCTGATTCCCCGCCTCGGATTCCCTGCCTCTGATACCCCGCCTATGTTTACCCGCCTCTGTTTCCCCACCTCAGGTTCCCCGCCTCAGATTCGCTGCCTCTGATTCCCTGCCTCTGATTCCCTGCCTCTGATTCCCTGCATCTGATTGCCCGCCTCAAATACTCCACCTCTGATTCCCCGCCTCTGATTCCCCGCATCTGATTCCCCACCTCTGATTCCCCGCCTCTGATTCCCCGCCCCTGATTCCCCGCCACTGATTCCCCGCCTCTGATTCCCCGCCTCTGACTCCCCGCCTCTGATTCCCCGCCTCTGATTCCCCACCTCTGATTCACTGCCTCCCTTTCCGCGCAACTTTCCCGGCCTACATTTCCCCACATATCATTCCCCGCCTCTGATTCCACGCCTCTGATTCCCCGCCTCTGATTGCCCGCCTCTGATTCCCTGCCTCTGATTCCCTGACTCAGATTCCCTGCCTCAGATTCCCTTCATCTGATTCCCTGCCTCTGATTCCCCGCCTCTGATTCCCTGCCTCTGATTCCCCGCCTATGTTTACCCGCCTCTGTTTACCCGCCTGTTTCCCCACATCTCTTTCTTCACCTCTGATTCCACGCATCTGATTCCCCGCCTCTCATTGCCCGCCTCAGATTTCCTGCCTCTGATTCCCCACCTCTGATTCCCCGCATGTAATAACCCACATCTGATTCCCCGCCTCTGATTCCCAGCATCTGATTCCCCGCCTCTGATTCCCCCCTCTGATTCCCCACCTCTGATTCCCCGCCTCAGATTCCCTGCCTCTGATTCCCTGCATCAGATTCCCTCCATCTGATTCAATGCCTCTGATTCCCCGCCTGTGATTCCCTGCCTCTGATTCTCCACCCATGTATACCCGCCTGTGTTTACCCGCCAATTTCCCCACATCTCTTTCCCCACCTCTGATTCCAAGCCACCGATTCCCCACCTCTGATTGCCTGCCTCTGATTTCCTGCCTCTGATTCCCCGCCTCTGATTCCCCGCCTATGATTCCCCGCCTCTGATTCCCTGCCTCTGATTCCCCGCCTCTGATTCCCCACCTCTGATTCACTGCCTCCATTTCCGCGCAACTTTCCCGGCCTACATTTCCCCACATATCTTTCCCCGCCTCTGATTCCACGCCTCTGATTCCCCGCCTCTGATTGCCCGCCTCTGATTCCCTGCCTCTGAATCCCTGCCTCAGATTCCCTGCCTCAGATTCCCTGCCTCAGATTCCCTTCATCTGATTCCCTGCCTCTGATTCCCCACCTCTGATTCCCTGCCTCTGATTCCCCGCCTCTGATTCCCCGCCTCTGATTCCCCGCCCCTGATTCCCCGCCTTTGTTTACCCTCCTCTGTTTACCCACCTGTTTCCCCGCCTCTGATTCCCCACCTCAGATTCCCTGCCTCAGATTCCCTGCGTCTGATTCCCTGCCTCTGATTCCCCGCCTCTGATACCCTGCCACTGATTCCCCGCCTCTGATTCACCGCCTCTGATTCCCCGCCTCTGATTCCCTGCCTCTGATTCCCCACATCTGTCTCTCCACCTCTCTTTCGCGTGCGCACTTTCCCCTACACTCTCTCCGCACCTCTCTTTCCCTCCCTCAATTTCAACAACTCTGTTTGATCTGTTCTATGTACCTCATTTTCAACACACAATTTCCAACCACTATGTTTCACCCATCTCTTTCCCCGCCTCTATTTATGCACCTATGTTTACTTGCTTCAGTTTACCCGCCTTTTTCCCCGCCTCTGATTCCCCACCTCAGATTCCCCGCCTCAGATTCCCTGCCTCTGATAACCTGCCTCTGATTCCCTGCTTCTGATTCCCTGCCTCTGATTCCCTGCCTCTGATTCCCTGCCTCTGATTCACTGCCTCTGATTCACTGCCTCCCTTTCTGCGCAACTTTCCCCGGCCTAAGTTACCCCACATATCTTTCCCCGCCTCTGATTCCACGCCTCTGATTCCCCGCCTCTGATTGCCCGCATCTGATTCCCTGCCTCTGATTCACTGCCTCAGATTCCCTGCCTCAGATTCCCTTCATCTGATTCCCTGCCTCTGATTCCCCGCCTCGGATTCCCTGCCTCTGATTCCCCGCCTATGTTTACCCGCCTCTGTTTCCCCACCTCAGGTTCCAGGCCTCAGATTCGCTGCCTCTGATTCCCTGCATCTGATTCCCTGCCTCTGATTCCCTGCATCTGATTGACTGCCTCAAATACTCCGCCTCTGATTCCCCGCCTCTGATTCCCCGCATCGGATTCCCCGCCTCTGATTCCCCACCTCTGATTTCCCGCCTCTGATTCCCCGCCTCTGATTTCCCGCCCTTGATTCCTCGCCTCAGATTCCCCTCCTCTGATTCCCCACCTCTGATTCCCTGCCTCTGATTCCCTGCCTCTGATTCCCTGCCTCTGATTCCCCGCCTATGTTTAACCGCCTGTTTCCCCACATCTCTTTCCGCACCTCTGATTCCACGCCTCTGATTCCCCGCCTCTGATTCCCCGCCTCTGATACCCTGCCTCTCTTTCCCTGCCTCTATTTCCGTGCCTCTTTCTCTGCATCTCGTTTCCCACATCTCATTTTCCCCCTCTGATAACCCACCTCAGATTCCCTGCCTCCGATTCCCTGCCTCAGATTCCCTGCCTCTGATCCCTGCCTCTGATTCCCCGCCTCTGTTTCCCCGCCTCTGATTCCCCGCCTCTGATTCACCGCCTCCCTTTCCGCGCAATTTTCCTGGCCTACTTTTCCATACATCTCTTTCCCCACCTCTGATTCCACGCCTCTGATTCCGCGCCTCTGATTGCCCGCCTCTGATTCCCCGCCTCTGATTCCCCGCCTCTGATTCCCCGTCTCTGATTCCCCGCCACTGATACCCCGCCTCTGAATCCCCGCCTCTGATTCCCCACCTCTGATTCCCCGCCTCGGATTCCCCGCCTCTGATTCCCAGCCTCTGATTCCCCGCCTCTGATTCCCCACCTCTGATTCACTGCCTCCCTTTCCGCGCAACTTTGCCGGCCTACATTTCCCCACATATCTTTCCCCACCTCTGATTCCACGCCTCTGATTCCCCGCCTCTGATTGCCCGCCTCTGATTCCCGGCCTCTGATTCCCTGCCTCAGATTCCCTGCCTCAGATTCCCTTCATCTGATTCCCTGCCTCTGATTCCCCGCCTCTGATTCACTGCCTCTGATTCCCCGCCTATGTTTACCCGCCTCTGCTTACCTACCTGTTTCCCCACATCTCTTTCCTCACCTCTGATTCCACACATCGAATTCCCCGCCTCTGATTGCCCGCCTCTGATTCCCTGCCTCTGATTCCCCGCCTCGGATTCCCTGCCTCTGATTCCCCGCCTATGTTTACCCGCCTCTGTTTCCCCACCTCAGGTTCCCCGCCTCAGATTCGCTGCCTCTGATTCCCTGCCTCTGATTCACTGCCTCTGATTCCCTGCATCTGATTGCCCGCCTCAAATACTCCGCCTCTGATTCCCTGCATCTGATTCCCCGCATCTGATTCCCCGCCTCTGATTCCCCGCCTCTGATTCCCCGCCCCTGATTCCCCGCCACTGATTCCCCGCCTCTGATTCCCCGCCTCTGATTCCCCGCCTCTGATTCCCCGCCTCTGATTCCCCACCTCTGATTCACTGCCTCCCTTTCTGCGCAACTTTCCCGGCCTACATTTCCCCACATATCTTTCCCCGCCTCTGATTCCACGCCTCTGAATCCCCGCCTCTGATTGCCCGCCTCTGATTCCCTGCCTCTGATTCCCTGCCTCAGATTCCCTGCCTCAGATTCCCTTCATCTGATTCCCTGCCTCTGATTCCCCGCCTCTGATTCCCTGCCTCTGATTCCCCGCCTATGTTTACCCGCCTCTGTTTACCCGCCTGTTTCCCCACATCTCTTTCTTCACCTCTGAATCCACGAATCTGATTCCCCGCCTCTCATTGCCCGCCTCTGACTCCCTGCCTCTGATTCCCCGCCTATGTTTACCCACCTCTGTTTACCCGCCTGTTTCCCCACATCTCTTTCCTCACCTCTGATTCCACGCATCTAATTCCCCGCCTCTGATTGCCCGCCTCTGATTTCCTGCCTCTGATTCCCCGCCTCTGATTCCCCGCATCTGATTCCTCGCCTCTGATTCCCCGCCTCTGATTCCCCGCCTCTGATTCCCTGCCTCTGATTACCCACCTATGTATAACAGCCTCTGTTTAACCACCTGTTTCCCCACAACCCTTTACCCACCTCTGATTCCACGCCTCTGATTCGCCGCCTCTGATTGCCGGCCTCTGATTTCCTGCCTCTGATTCCCCGCCTCTGATTCCCCGCCTCTGATACCCCGCCTCTGATTCCCCACCTCTGTTTCCCTGCATCTGATTTGCCGCCTCGGATTCCCCGCCACTGATTCCCCGCCTCTGATTCCCCGCCTCTGACTCCCCACCTCTGATTCCCTGCCTCTGAAAACCTGCCTCTGATTCCCTGCCTCTGATTCTCTGCCTCTTATTCCCTGCCTCTGATTCCCTGCCTCTGATTCCCCACCTCTGATTCCCCGCCTCCGATTCCGCACCTCTGATTCCCCGCCTCTGATTCCCCGCATCTGATTCCCCGCCTCTGATTCCCTGCCTATGATTCCCCGCCTCAGATTCCCTGCCTCCGATTCACTGCCTCAGATTCCCTGCCTCTGATTCCCTGCCTCTGATTCCCCACCTCTGATTCCCTGCCTCTGATTCCCCGCCTCTGATTCCCTGCCTCTGATTCCCCGCCTATGTTTACCCGCGTGTTTCCCCACATCTCTTTCCCCACCTCTGATTCCACGCCTCTGATTCCCCGCCTCTGATTCCCCGCCTCTGATACACTTCCTCTCTTTCCCTGCCTCTAATTCCGTGCCTCCTACTCTGCATCTCGTTTCCCACATCTCATTATCCCCCTCTGATAACCCACCTCAGATTCCCTGCCTCCGATTCCCTGCCTCAGATTCCCTGCCTCTGATCCCTGCCTCTGATTCCCCGCCTCTGATTCCCTGCCTCTGATTCCCCGCCTATGTTTACACGCCTCTGTTTATCCGCCTGTTTCCCACATCTCTTTCCCCACCTCTGATTCCACGCCTCTGATTCCCCACCTCTGTTTCCCCGCCTCTGATTCCCCGCCTCTGATTCACCGCCTCCCTTTCCTCGCAACTTTCCTGGCCTACTTTTCCCTACATCTCTTTCCCCACCTCTGATTCCACGCCTCTGATTCCCCGCCTCTGATTGCCCGCCTCTGATTCCCCGCCTCTGATTCCCCGCCTCTGAATCCCCGTCTCTGATTCCCCGCCTCTGATACCCCGCCTCTGAATCCCCGCCTCCGATTCCCCGCCTCTGATTCCCCGCCTCTGATTCCCCGCCTCTGATTCCCAGCCTCTGATTCCCCGCCTCTGATTCCCCACCTCTGATTCACTGCCTCCCTTTCCGCGCAACTTTGCCGGCCTACATTTCCCCACATATCTTTCCCCACCTCTGATTCCACGCCTCTGATTCCCCGCCTCTGATTGCCCGCCTCTGATTCCCGGCCTCTGATTCCCTGCCTCAGATTCCCTGCCTCAGATTCCCTTCATCTGATTCCCTGCCTCTGATTCCCCGCCTCTGATTCCCTGCCTCTGATTCCCCGCCTATGTTTACCCACCTCTGTTTACCCGCCTGTTTCCCCACATCTCTTTCCTCACCTCTGATTCCACACATCTAATTCCCCGCCTCTGATTGCCCGCCTCTGATTCCCTGCCTCTGATTCCCCGCCTCGGATTCCCTGCCTCTGATTCCCCGCCTATGTTTACCCGCTTCTGTTTCCCCACCTCAGGTTCCCCGCCTCAGATTCGCTGCCTCTGATTCTTTGCCTCTGATTCCCTGCCTCAAATTCCCTGCATCTGATTGCCCGCCTCAAATACTCCACCTCTGATTCCCCGCCCCTGATTCCCCGCATCTGATTCCCCACCTCTGATTCCCCGCCTCTGAATCCCCGCCCCTGATTCCCCGCCACTGATTCCCCGCCTCTGATTCCCCGCCTCTGATTCCCCGCCTCTGATTCCCCGCCTCTGATTCCCCACCTCTGATTCACTGCCTCCCTTTCCGCGCAACTTTCCCGGCCTACATTTCCCCACATATCTTTCCCCGCGTCTGATTCCACACCTCTGATTCCCCGCCTCTGATTGCCCGCCTCTGATTCCCGGCCTCTGATTCCCTGCCTCAGATTCCCTGCCTCAGATTCCCTTCATCTGATTCCCTGCCTCTGATTCCCCGCCTCTGATTCCCTGCCTCTGATTCCCCGCCTATGTTTACCCGCATCTGTTTACCCGCCTGTTTCCCCACATCTCTTTCCTCACCTCTGATTCCACACATCTAATTCCCCGCCTCTGATTGCCCGCCTCTGATTTCCTGCCTCTGATTCCCCACCTCTGATTCCCCGCCTCTGATTCCCTGCCTCTGATTCCCCGCCTCCGATTCCGCACCTCTGATTCCCCGCCTCTGATTCCCCGCATCTGATTCCCCGCCTCTGATTCCCCGCCTATGATTCCCCGCCTCAGAATCCCTGCCTCCGATTCACTGCCTCAGATTCCCTGCCTCTGATTCCCTGCCTCTGATTCCCCACCTCTGATTCCCTGCCTCTGATTCCCCGCCTCTGATTCCCTGCCTCTGATTCCCCGCCTATGTTTACCCGCGTGTTTCCCCACATCTCTTTCCCCACCTCTGATTCCACGCCTCTGATTCCCCGCCTCTGATTCCCCGCCTCTGATACACTTCCTCTCTTTCCCTGCCTCTAATTCCGTGCCTCCTACTCTGCATCTCGTTTCCCACATCTCATTATCCCCCTCTGATAACCCACCTCAGATTCCCTGCCTCCGATTCCCTGCCTCAGATTCCCTGCCTCTGATCCCTGCCTCTGATTCCCCGCCTCTGATTCCCTGCCTCTGATTCCCCGCCTATGTTTACACGCCTCTGTTTATCCGCCTGTTTCCCACATCTCTTTCCCCACCTCTGATTCCACGCCTCTGATTCCCCACCTCTGTTTCCCCGCCTCTGATTCCCCGCCTCTGATTCACCGCCTCCCTTTCCTCGCAACTTTCCTGGCCTACTTTTCCCTACATCTCTTTCCCCACCTCTGATTCCACGCCTCTGATTCCCCGCCTCTGATTGCCCGCCTCTGATTCCCCGCCTCTGATTCCCCGCCTCTGAATCCCCGTCTCTGATTCCCCGCCTCTGATACCCCGCCTCTGAATCCCCGCCTCCGATTCCCCGCCTCTGATTCCCCGCCTCTGATTCCCCGCCTCTGATTCCCAGCCTCTGATTCCCCGCCTCTGATTCCCCACCTCTGATTCACTGCCTCCCTTTCCGCGCAACTTTGCCGGCCTACATTTCCCCACATATCTTTCCCCACCTCTGATTCCACGCCTCTGATTCCCCGCCTCTGATTGCCCGCCTCTGATTCCCGGCCTCTGATTCCCTGCCTCAGATTCCCTGCCTCAGATTCCCTTCATCTGATTCCCTGCCTCTGATTCCCCGCCTCTGATTCCCTGCCTCTGATTCCCCGCCTATGTTTACCCGCCTCTGTTTACCCGCCTGTTTCCCCACATCTCTTTCCTCACCTCTGATTCCACACATCTAATTCCCCGCCTCTGATTGCCCGCCTCTGATTCCCTGCCTCTGATTCCCCGCCTCGGATTCCCTGCCTCTGATTCCCCGCCTATGTTTACCCGCTTCTGTTTCCCCACCTCAGGTTCCCCGCCTCAGATTCGCTGCCTCTGATTCCCTGCCTCTGATTCCCTGCCTCAAATTCCCTGCATCTGATTGCCCGCCTCAAATACTCCACCTCTGATTCCCCGCCCCTGATTCCCCGCATCTGATTCCCCACCTCTGATTCCCCGCCTCTGAATCCCCGCCCCTGATTCCCCGCCACTGATTCCCCGCCTCTGATTCCCCGCCTCTGATTCCCCGCCTCTGATTCCCCGCCTCTGATTCCCCACCTCTGATTCACTGCCTCCCTTTCCGCGCAACTTTCCCGGCCTACATTTCCCCACATATCTTTCCCCGCGTCTGATTCCACACCTCTGATTCCCCGCCTCTGATTGCCCGCCTCTGATTCCCGGCCTCTGATTCCCTGCCTCAGATTCCCTGCCTCAGATTCCCTTCATCTGATTCCCTGCCTCTGATTCCCCGCCTCTGATTCCCTGCCTCTGATTCCCCGCCTATGTTTACCCGCATCTGTTTACCCGCCTGTTTCCCCACATCTCTTTCCTCACCTCTGATTCCACACATCTAATTCCCCGCCTCTGATTGCCCGCCTCTGATTTCCTGCCTCTGATTCCCCACCTCTGATTCCCCGCCTCTGATTCCCTGCCTCTGATTCCCCGCCTATGTTTACCCGCATCTGTTTACCCGCCTGTTTCCCCACATCTCTTTCCCCGCCTCTGATTCCCCGCATCTGATTCCCCGCCTCTGATTCCCCGCCTATGATTCCCCGCCTCAGATTCCCTGCCTCCGATTCACTGCCTCAGATTCCCTGCCTCTGATTCCCTGCCTCTGATTCCCCACCTCTGATTCCCTGCCTCTGATTCCCCGCCTCTGATTCCCTGCCTCTGATTCCCCGCCTATGTTTACCCGCGATGTTTCCCCACATCTCTTTCCCCACCTCTGATTCCACGCCTCTGATTCCCCGCCTCTGATTCCCCGCCTCTGATACACTTCCTCTCTTTCCCTGCCTCTAATTCCGTGCCTCCTACTCTGCATCTCGTTTCCCACATCTCATTATCCCCCTCTGATAACCCACCTCAGATTCCCTGCCTCCGATTCCCTGCCTCAGATTCCCTGCCTCTGATCCCTGCCTCTGATTCCCCGCCTCTGATTCCCTGCCTCTGATTCCCCGCCTATGTTTACACGCCTCTGTTTATCCGCCTGTTTCCCACATCTCTTTCCCCACCTCTGATTCCACGCCTCTGATTCCCCACCTCTGTTTCCCCGCCTCTGATTCCCCGCCTCTGATTCACCGCCTCCCTTTCCTCGCAACTTTCCTGGCCTACTTTTCCCTACATCTCTTTCCCCACCTCTGATTCCACGCCTCTGATTCCCCGCCTCTGATTGCCCGCCTCTGATTCCCCGCCTCTGATTCCCCGCCTCTGAATCCCCGTCTCTGATTCCCCGCCTCTGATACCCCGCCTCTGAATCCCCGCCTCCGATTCCCCGCCTCTGATTCCCCGCCTCTGATTCCCCGCCTCTGATTCCCAGCCTCTGATTCCCCGCCTCTGATTCCCCACCTCTGATTCACTGCCTCCCTTTCCGCGCAACTTTGCCGGCCTACATTTCCCCACATATCTTTCCCCACCTCTGATTCCACGCCTCTGATTCCCCGCCTCTGATTGCCCGCCTCTGATTCCCGGCCTCTGATTCCCTGCCTCAGATTCCCTGCCTCAGATTCCCTTCATCTGATTCCCTGCCTCTGATTCCCCGCCTCTGATTCCCTGCCTCTGATTCCCCGCCTATGTTTACCCACCTCTGTTTACCCGCCTGTTTCCCCACATCTCTTTCCTCACCTCTGATTCCACACATCTAATTCCCCGCCTCTGATTGCCCGCCTCTGATTCCCTGCCTCTGATTCCCCGCCTCGGATTCCCTGCCTCTGATTCCCCGCCTATGTTTACCCGCTTCTGTTTCCCCACCTCAGGTTCCCCGCCTCAGATTCGCTGCCTCTGATTCTTTGCCTCTGATTCCCTGCCTCAAATTCCCTGCATCTGATTGCCCGCCTCAAATACTCCACCTCTGATTCCCCGCCCCTGATTCCCCGCATCTGATTCCCCACCTCTGATTCCCCGCCTCTGAATCCCCGCCCCTGATTCCCCGCCACTGATTCCCCGCCTCTGATTCCCCGCCTCTGATTCCCCGCCTCTGATTCCCCGCCTCTGATTCCCCACCTCTGATTCACTGCCTCCCTTTCCGCGCAACTTTCCCGGCCTACATTTCCCCACATATCTTTCCCCGCGTCTGATTCCACACCTCTGATTCCCCGCCTCTGATTGCCCGCCTCTGATTCCCGGCCTCTGATTCCCTGCCTCAGATTCCCTGCCTCAGATTCCCTTCATCTGATTCCCTGCCTCTGATTCCCCGCCTCTGATTCCCTGCCTCTGATTCCCCGCCTATGTTTACCCGCATCTGTTTACCCGCCTGTTTCCCCACATCTCTTTCCTCACCTCTGATTCCACACATCTAATTCCCCGCCTCTGATTGCCCGCCTCTGATTTCCTGCCTCTGATTCCCCACCTCTGATTCCCCGCCTCTGATTCCCTGCCTCTGATTCCCCGCCTCCGATTCCGCACCTCTGATTCCCCGCCTCTGATTCCCCGCATCTGATTCCCCGCCTCTGATTCCCCGCCTATGATTCCCCGCCTCAGAATCCCTGCCTCCGATTCACTGCCTCAGATTCCCTGCCTCTGATTCCCTGCCTCTGATTCCCCACCTCTGATTCCCTGCCTCTGATTCCCCGCCTCTGATTCCCTGCCTCTGATTCCCCGCCTATGTTTACCCGCGTGTTTCCCCACATCTCTTTCCCCACCTCTGATTCCACGCCTCTGATTCCCCGCCTCTGATTCCCCGCCTCTGATACACTTCCTCTCTTTCCCTGCCTCTAATTCCGTGCCTCCTACTCTGCATCTCGTTTCCCACATCTCATTATCCCCCTCTGATAACCCACCTCAGATTCCCTGCCTCCGATTCCCTGCCTCAGATTCCCTGCCTCTGATCCCTGCCTCTGATTCCCCGCCTCTGATTCCCTGCCTCTGATTCCCCGCCTATGTTTACACGCCTCTGTTTATCCGCCTGTTTCCCACATCTCTTTCCCCACCTCTGATTCCACGCCTCTGATTCCCCACCTCTGTTTCCCCGCCTCTGATTCCCCGCCTCTGATTCACCGCCTCCCTTTCCTCGCAACTTTCCTGGCCTACTTTTCCCTACATCTCTTTCCCCACCTCTGATTCCACGCCTCTGATTCCCCGCCTCTGATTGCCCGCCTCTGATTCCCCGCCTCTGATTCCCCGCCTCTGAATCCCCGTCTCTGATTCCCCGCCTCTGATACCCCGCCTCTGAATCCCCGCCTCCGATTCCCCGCCTCTGATTCCCCGCCTCTGATTCCCCGCCTCTGATTCCCAGCCTCTGATTCCCCGCCTCTGATTCCCCACCTCTGATTCACTGCCTCCCTTTCCGCGCAACTTTGCCGGCCTACATTTCCCCACATATCTTTCCCCACCTCTGATTCCACGCCTCTGATTCCCCGCCTCTGATTGCCCGCCTCTGATTCCCGGCCTCTGATTCCCTGCCTCAGATTCCCTGCCTCAGATTCCCTTCATCTGATTCCCTGCCTCTGATTCCCCGCCTCTGATTCCCTGCCTCTGATTCCCCGCCTATGTTTACCCGCCTCTGTTTACCCGCCTGTTTCCCCACATCTCTTTCCTCACCTCTGATTCCACACATCTAATTCCCCGCCTCTGATTGCCCGCCTCTGATTCCCTGCCTCTGATTCCCCGCCTCGGATTCCCTGCCTCTGATTCCCCGCCTATGTTTACCCGCTTCTGTTTCCCCACCTCAGGTTCCCCGCCTCAGATTCGCTGCCTCTGATTCCCTGCCTCTGATTCCCTTCCTCAAATTCCCTGCATCTGATTGCCCGCCTCAAATACTCCACCTCTGATTCCCCGCCCCTGATTCCCCGCATCTGATTCCCCACCTCTGATTCCCCGCCTCTGAATCCCCGCCCCTGATTCCCCGCCACTGATTCCCCGCCTCTGATTCCCCGCCTCTGATTCCCCGCCTCTGATTCCCCGCCTCTGATTCCCCACCTCTGATTCACTGCCTCCCTTTCCGCGCAACTTTCCCGGCCTACATTTCCCCACATATCTTTCCCCGCGTCTGATTCCACACCTCTGATTCCCCGCCTCTGATTGCCCGCCTCTGATTCCCGGCCTCTGATTCCCTGCCTCAGATTCCCTGCCTCAGATTCCCTTCATCTGATTCCCTGCCTCTGATTCCCCGCCTCTGATTCCCTGCCTCTGATTCCCCGCCTATGTTTACCCGCATCTGTTTACCCGCCTGTTTCCCCACATCTCTTTCCTCACCTCTGATTCCACACATCTAATTCCCCGCCTCTGATTGCCCGCCTCTGATTTCCTGCCTCTGATTCCCCACCTCTGATTCCCCGCCTCTGATTCCCTGCCTCTGATTCCCCGCCTATGTTTACCCGCATCTGTTTACCCGCCTGTTTCCCCACATCTCTTTCCTCACCTCTGATTCCACACATCTAATTCCCCGCCTCTGATTGCCCGCCTCTGATTTCCTGCCTCTGATTCCCCACCTCTGATTCCCCGCCTCTGATTCCCTGCCTCTGATTCCCCGCCTATGTTTACCCGCATCTGTTTACCCGCCTGTTTCCCCACATCTCTTTCCTCACCTCTGATTCCACACATCTAATTCCCCGCCTCTGATTGCCCGCCTCTGATTCCCTGCCTCTGATTCCCCGCCTCGGATTCCCTGCCTCTGATTCCCCGCCTATGTTTACCCGCTTCTGTTTCCCCACCTCAGGTTCCCCGCCTCAGATTCGCTGCCTCTGATTCCCTGCCTCTGATTCCCTGCCTCAAATTCCCTGCATCTGATTGCCCGCTTCAAATACTCCACCTCTGATTCCCCGCCCCTGATTCCCCGCATCTGATTCCCCACCTCTGATTCCCCGCCTCTGAATCCCCGCCCCTGATTCCCCGCCACTGATTCCCCGCCTCTGAATCCCCGCCTCTGATTCCCCGCCTCTGATTCCCCGCCTCTGATTCCCCACCTCTGATTCACTGCCTCCCTTTCCGCGCAACTTTCCCGGCCTACATATCCCCACATATCTTTCCCCGCCTCAGATTCCACACCTCTGATTCCCCGCCTCTGATTGCCCGCCTCTGATTCCCGGCCTCTGATTCCCTGCCTCTGATTCCCCGCCTATGTTTACCCGCATCTGTTTACCCGCCTGTTTCCCCACATCTCTTTCCTCACCTCTGATTCAACACATCTAATTCCCCGCCTCTGATTGCCCGCCTCTGATTTCCTGCCTCTGATTCCCCACCTCTGATTCCCCGCCTCTGATTCCCTGCCTCTGATTCCCCGCCTATGTTTACCCGCATCTGTTTACCCGCCTGTTTCCCCACATCTCTTTCCTCACCTCTGATTCCACACATCTAATTCCCCGCCTCTGATTGCCCGCCTCTGATTTCCTGCCTCTGATTCCCCACCTCTGATTCCCCACCTCTGATACCCTGCATCTGATTCCTCGCCTCTGGTTCCCCGCATCTGATTCCCCGCCTCTGATTCCCCGCCTCTGATTCCCCGCCTCTGATTCCTCGCCTCTGATTCCCCGCCTCTGATTCCCTGCCTCTGATTCCCCGCCTATGTTTACCCGCATCTGTTTACCCGCCTGTTTCCCCACATCTCTTTCCTCACCTCTGATTCCACACATCTAATTCCCCGCCTCTGATTGCCCACCTCTGATTTCCTGCCTCTGATTCCCCACCTCTGATTCCACGCCTCTGATACCCTGCATCTGATTCCTCGCCTCTGGTACCCCGCATCTGATTCCCTGCCTCTGATTCCCCTCCTCTGATTCCCTGCCTCTGATTCCCCGCCTATGTTTCCCCACATCTCTTTCCTCACCTCTGATTCCACACATCTAATTCCCCGCCTCTGATTGCCCGCCTCTGATTTCCTGCCTCTGATTCCCCACCTCTGATTCCCCGCCTCTGATTCCATGCCTCTGATTCCCCGCCTCTGATTCCCTGCCTCTGATTCCCCGCCTATGTTTACCCGCATCTGTTTACCCGCCTGTTTCCCCACATCTCTTTCCTCACCTCTGATTCCACACATCTAATTCCCCGCCTCTGATTGCCCGCCTCTGATTTCCTGCCTCTGATTCCTCACCTCTGGTTCCCCGCATCTGATTCCCCGCCTCTGATTCCCCGCCTCAGATTCCCCGCCTCTGATTCCCCGCCTCTGATTCCCCGCCTCTGATTCCCTGCCTCTGATTCCCCGCCTCGGATTCCCTGCCTCTGATTCCCCGCCTATGTTTACCCGCTTCTGTTTCCCCACCTCAGGTTCCCCGCCTCAGATTCGCTGCCTCTGATTCTTTGCCTCTGATTCCCTGCCTCAAATTCCCTGCATCTGATTGCCCGCCTCAAATACTCCACCTCTGATTCCCCGCCCCTGATTCCCCGCATCTGATTCCCCACCTCTGATTCCCCGCCTCTGAATCCCCGCCTCTGATTCCCCACCTCTGATTCCCCACCTCTGATTCACTGCCGCCCTTTCCGCGCAACTTTGCCGGCCTACATTTCCCCACATATCTTTCCCCGCCTCTGATTCCACACCTCTGATTCCCCGCCTCTGATTGCCCGCCTCTGATTCCCGACCTCTGATTCCCTGCCTCAGATTCCCTGCCTCAGATTCCCTTCATCTGATTCCCTGCCTCTGATTCCCCGCCTCTGATTCCCTGCCTCTGATTCCCCGCCTATGTTTACCCGCATCTGTTTACCCGCCTGTTTCCCCACATCTCTTTCCTCACCTCTGATTCAACACATCTAATTCCCCGCCTCTGATTGCCCGCCTCTGATTTCCTGCCTCTGATTCCCCACCTCTGATTCCCCGCCTCTGATTCCCTGCCTCTGATTCCCCGCCTATGTTTACCCGCATCTGTTTACCCGCCTGTTTCCCCACATCTCTTTCCTCACCTCTGATTCCACACATCTAATTCCCCGCCTCTGATTGCCCGCCTCTGATTTCCTGCCTCTGATTCCCCACCTCTGATTCCCCACCTCTGATACCCTGCATCTGATTCCTCGCCTCTGGTTCCCCGCATCTGATTCCCCGCCTCTGATTCCCCGCCTCTGATTCCCCGCCTCTGATTCCTCGCCTCTGATTCCCCGCCTCTGATTCCCTGCCTCTGATTCCCCGCCTATGTTTACCCGCATCTGTTTACCCGCCTGTTTCCCCACATCTCTTTCCTCACCTCTGATTCCACACATCTAATTCCCCGCCTCTGATTGCCCACCTCTGATTTCCTGCCTCTGATTCCCCACCTCTGATTCCACGCCTCTGATACCCTGCATCTGATTCCTCGCCTCTGGTACCCCGCATCTGATTCCCTGCCTCTGATTCCCCTCCTCTGATTCCCTGCCTCTGATTCCCCGCCTATGTTTCCCCACATCTCTTTCCTCACCTCTGATTCCACACATCTAATTCCCCGCCTCTGATTGCCCGCCTCTGATTTCCTGCCTCTGATTCCCCACCTCTGATTCCCCGCCTCTGATTCCATGCCTCTGATTCCCCGCCTCTGATTCCCTGCCTCTGATTCCCCGCCTATGTTTACCCGCATCTGTTTACCCGCCTGTTTCCCCACATCTCTTTCCTCACCTCTGATTCCACACATCTAATTCCCCGCCTCTGATTGCCCGCCTCTGATTTCCTGCCTCTGATTCCTCACCTCTGGTTCCCCGCATCTGATTCCCCGCCTCTGATTCCCCGCCTCAGATTCCCCGCCTCTGATTCCCCGCCTCTGATTCCCCGCCTCTGATTCCCTGCCTCTGATTCCCCGCCTCGGATTCCCTGCCTCTGATTCCCCGCCTATGTTTACCCGCTTCTGTTTCCCCACCTCAGGTTCCCCGCCTCAGATTCGCTGCCTCTGATTCTTTGCCTCTGATTCCCTGCCTCAAATTCCCTGCATCTGATTGCCCGCCTCAAATACTCCACCTCTGATTCCCCGCCCCTGATTCCCCGCATCTGATTCCCCACCTCTGATTCCCCGCCTCTGAATCCCCGCCCCTGATTCCCCGCCACTGATTCCCCGCCTCTGATTCCCCGCCTCTGATTCCCCGCCTCTGATTCCCCGCCTCTGATTCCCCACCTCTGATTCACTGCCTCCCTTTCCGCGCAACTTTCCCGGCCTACATTTCCCCACATATCTTTCCCCGCGTCTGATTCCACACCTCTGATTCCCCGCCTCTGATTGCCCGCCTCTGATTCCCGGCCTCTGATTCCCTGCCTCAGATTCCCTGCCTCAGATTCCCTTCATCTGATTCCCTGCCTCTGATTCCCCGCCTCTGATTCCCTGCCTCTGATTCCCCGCCTATGTTTACCCGCATCTGTTTACCCGCCTGTTTCCCCACATCTCTTTCCTCACCTCTGATTCCACACATCTAATTCCCCGCCTCTGATTGCCCGCCTCTGATTTCCTGCCTCTGATTCCCCACCTCTGATTCCCCGCCTCTGATTCCCTGCCTCTGATTCCCCGCCTCCGATTCCGCACCTCTGATTCCCCGCCTCTGATTCCCCGCATCTGATTCCCCGCCTCTGATTCCCCGCCTATGATTCCCCGCCTCAGATTCCCTGCCTCCGATTCACTGCCTCAGATTCCCTGCCTCTGATTCCCTGCCTCTGATTCCCCACCTCTGATTCCCTGCCTCTGATTCCCCGCCTCTGATTCCCTGCCTCTGATTCCCCGCCTATGTTTACCCGCGTGTTTCCCCACATCTCTTTCCCCACCTCTGATTCCACGCCTCTGATTCCCCGCCTCTGATTCCCCTCCTCTGATACACTTCCTCTCTTTCCCTGCCTCTAATTCCGTGCCTCCTACTCTGCATCTCGTTTCCCACATCTCATTATCCCCCTCTGATAACCCACCTCAGATTCCCTGCCTCCGATTCCCTGCCTCAGATTCCCTGCCTCTGATCCCTGCCTCTGATTCCCCGCCTCTGATTCCCTGCCTCTGATTCCCCGCCTATGTTTACACGCCTCTGTTTATCCGCCTGTTTCCCACATCTCTTTCCCCACCTCTGATTCCACGCCTCTGATTCCCCACCTCTGTTTCCCCGCCTCTGATTCCCCGCCTCTGATTCACCGCCTCCCTTTCCTCGCAACTTTCCTGGCCTACTTTTCCCTACATCTCTTTCCCCACCTCTGATTCCACGCCTCTGATTCCCCGCCTCTGATTGCCCGCCTCTGATTCCCCGCCTCTGATTCCCCGCCTCTGAATCCCCGTTTCTGATTCCCCGCCTCTGATACCCCGCCTCTGAATCCCCGCCTCCGATTCCCCGCCTCTGATTCCCCGCCTCTGATTCCCCGCCTCTGATTCCCAGCCTCTGATTCCCCGCCTCTGATTCCCCACCTCTGATTCACTGCCTCCCTTTCCGCGCAACTTTGCCGGCCTACATTTCCCCACATATCTTTCCCCACCTCTGATTCCACGCCTCTGATTCCCCGCCTCTGATTGCCCGCCTCTGATTCCCGGCCTCTGATTCCCTGCCTCAGATTCCCTGCCTCAGATTCCCTTCATCTGATTCCCTGCCTCTGATTCCCCGCCTCTGATTCCCTGCCTCTGATTCCCCGCCTATGTTTACCCGCCTCTGTTTACCCGCCTGTTTCCCCACATCTCTTTCCTCACCTCTGATTCCACACATCTAATTCCCCGCCTCTGATTGCCCGCCTCTGATTCCCTGCCTCTGATTCCCCGCCTCGGATTCCCTGCCTCTGATTCCCCGCCTATGTTTACCCGCTTCTGTTTCCCCACCTCAGGTTCCCCGCCTCAGATTCGCTGCCTCTGATTCCCTGCCTCTGATTCCCTGCCTCAAATTCCCTGCATCTGATTGCCCGCCTCAAATACTCCACCTCTGATTCCCCGCCCCTGATTCCCCGCATCTGATTCCCCACCTCTGATTCCCCGCCTCTGAATCCCCGCCCCTGATTCCCCGCCACTGATTCCCCGCCTCTGATTCCCCGCCTCTGATTCCCCGCCTCTGATTCCCCGCCTCTGATTCCCCACCTCTGATTCACTGCCTCCCTTTCCGCTCAACTTTCCCGGCCTACATTTCCCCACATATCTTTCCCCGCGTCTGATTCCACACCTCTGATTCCCCGCCTCTGATTGCCCGCCTCTGATTCCCGGCCTCTGATTCCCTGCCTCAGATTCCCTGCCTCAGATTCCCTTCATCTGATTCCCTGCCTCTGATTCCCCGCCTCTGATTCCCTGCCTCTGATTCCCCGCCTATGTTTACCCGCATCTGTTTACCCGCCTGTTTCCCCACATCTCTTTCCTCACCTCTGATTCCACACATCTAATTCCCCGCCTCTGATTGCCCGCCTCTGATTTCCTGCCTCTGATTCCCCACCTCTGATTCCCCGCCTCTGATTCCCTGCCTCTGATTCCCCGCCTATGTTTACCCGCATCTGTTTACCCGCCTGTTTCCCCACATCTCTTTCCTCACCTCTGATTCCACACATCTAATTCCCCGCCTCTGATTGCCCGCCTCTGATTTCCTGCCTCTGATTCCCCACCTCTGATTCCCCGCCTCTGATTCCCTGCCTCTGATTCCCCGCCTATGTTTACCCGCATCTGTTTACCCGCCTGTTTCCCCACATCTCTTTCCTCACCTCTGATTCCACACATCTAATTCCCCGCCTCTGATTGCCCGCCTCTGATTCCCTGCCTCTGATTCCCCGCCTCGGATTCCCTGCCTCTGATTCCCCGCCTATGTTTACCCGCTTCTGTTTCCCCACCTCAGGTTCCCCGCCTCAGATTCGCTGCCTCTGATTCCCTGCCTCTGATTCCCTGCCTCAAATTCCCTGCATCTGATTGCCCGCCTCAAATACTCCACCTCTGATTCCCCGCCCCTGATTCCCCGCATCTGATTCCCCACCTCTGATTCCCCGCCTCTGAATCCCCGCCCCTGATTCCCCGCCACTGATTCCCCGCCTCTGAATCCCCGCCTCTGATTCCCCGCCTCTGATTCCCCGCCTCTGATTCCCCACCTCTGATTCACTGCCTCCCTTTCCGCGCAACTTTCCCGGCCTACATATCCCCACATATCTTTCCCCGCCTCTGATTCCACACCTCTGATTCCCCGCCTCTGATTGCCCGCCTCTGATTCCCGGCCTCTGATTCCCTGCCTCAGATTCCCTGCCTCAGATTCCCTTCATCTGATTCCCTGCCTCTGATTCCCCGCCTCTGATTCCCTGCCTCTGATTCCCCGCCTATGTTTACCCGCATCTGTTTACCCGCCTGTTTCCCCACATCTCTTTCCTCACCTCTGATTCAACACATCTAATTCCCCGCCTCTGATTGCCCGCCTCTGATTTCCTGCCTCTGATTCCCCACCTCTGATTCCCCGCCTCTGATTCCCTGCCTCTGATTCCCCGCCTATGTTTACCCGCATCTGTTTACCCGCCTGTTTCCCCACATCTCTTTCCTCACCTCTGATTCCACACATCTAATTCCCCGCCTCTGATTGCCCGCCTCTGATTTCCTGCCTCTGATTCCCCACCTCTGATTCCCCACCTCTGATACCCTGCATCTGATTCCTCGCCTCTGGTTCCCCGCATCTGATTCCCCGCCTCTGATTCCCCGCCTCTGATTCCCCGCCTCTGATTCCTCGCCTCTGATTCCCCGCCTCTGATTCCCTGCCTCTGATTCCCCGCCTATGTTTACCCGCATCTGTTTACCCGCCTGTTTCCCCACATCTCTTTCCTCACCTCTGATTCCACACATCTAATTCCCCGCCTCTGATTGCCCACCTCTGATTTCCTGCCTCTGATTCCCCACCTCTGATTCCACGCCTCTGATACCCTGCATCTGATTCCTCGCCTCTGGTACCCCGCATCTGATTCCCTGTCTCTGATTCCCCGCCTCTGATTCCCCTCCTCTGATTCCCTGCCTCTGATTCCCCGCCTATGTTTCCCCACATCTCTTTCCTCACCTCTGATTCCACACATCTAATTCCCCGCCTCTGATTGCCCGCCTCTGATTTCCTGCCTCTGATTCCCCACCTCTGATTCCCCGCCTCTGATTCCATGCCTCTGATTCCCCGCCTCTGATTCCCTGCCTCTGATTCCCCGCCTATGTTTACCCGCATCTGTTTACCCGCCTGTTTCCCCACATCTCTTTCCTCACCTCTGATTCCACACATCTAATTCCCCGCCTCTGATTGCCCGCCTCTGATTTCCTGCCTCTGATTCCTCACCTCTGGTTCCCCGCATCTGATTCCCCGCCTCTGATTCCCCGCCTCTGATTCCCCGCCTCTGATTCCCCGCCTCTGATTCCCCGCCTCTGAGTCCCTGCCTCTGATTCCCCGCCTATGTTTACCCGCCTCTGTTTACCCGCCTGTTTCCCCACATCTCTTTCCTCACCTCTGATTCCACGCATCAAATTCCCCGCCTCTGATTGCCCGCCTCTGATTTCCTGCCTCTGATTCCCCGCCTCTGATTCCCCGCATCTGATTCCCCGACTCTGATTCCCCGCCTCTGATTCCCCGCCTCTGATTCCCTGCCTCTGATTCCCACCTATGTATAACCGCCTCTGTTTAACCACCTGTTTCCCCACAAACCTTTCCCCACCTCTGATTCTACGCCTCTGATTCCCCGCCTCTGATTGCCTGCCTCTGATTTCCTGCCTCTGATTCCCCGCCTCTGATTCCCCGCCTCTGATACCCAGCCTCTGATTCCCCACCTCTCTTTCCCTGCATCTGATTCGCCGCCTCGGATTCCCCGCCACTGATTCCCCGCCTCTGATTCCCCGCCTCTGACTCCCCGCCTCTGATTCCCTGCCTCTGAAAACCTGCCTCTGATTCCCTGCCTCTGATTCTCTGCCTCTTATTCCCTGCCTCTGATTCCCTGCCTCTGATTCCCCACCTCTGATTCCCCGCCTCCGATTCCACACCTCTGATTCCCCGCCTCTGATTCCCCGCATCTGATTCCCCGCCTCTGATCCCCGCCTATGATTCCCCGCCTCAGATTCCCTGCCTCCGATTCCCTGCCTCAGATTCCCTGCCTCTGATTCCCTGCCTCTGATTCCCCACCTCAGATTCCCTGCCTCTGATTCCCTGCCTCTGATTCCCTGCCTCTGATTCCCCGCCTATGTTTAACCGCCTGTTTCCCCACATCTCTTTCCACACCTCGGATTCCACGCCTCTGATTCCCCGCCTCTGATTCCCCGCCTCTGATACCCTGCCTCTCTTTCCCTGCCTCTATTTCCGTGCCTCTTTCTCTGCATCTCGTTTCCCACATCTCATTTTCCCCCTCTGATAACCCACCTCAGATTCCCTGCCTCCGATTCCCTGCCTCAGATTCCCTGCCTCTGATCCCTGCCTCTGATTCCCCGCCTCTGTTTCCCCGCCTCTGATTCCCCGCCTCTGATTCACTGCCTCCCTTTCCGCGCAACTTTGCCGGCCTACATTTCCCCACATATCTTTCCCCACCTCTGATTCCACGCCTCTGATTCCCCGCCTCTGATTGCCCGCCTCTGATTCCCGCCCTCTGATTCCCTGCCTCAGATTCCCTGCCTCAGATTCCCTTCATCTGATTCCCTGCCTCTGATTCCCCGCCTCTGATTCACTGCCTCTGATTCCCCGCCTATGTTTACCCGCCTCTGTTTACCCACCTGTTTCCCCACATCTCTTTCCTCACCTCTGATTCCACACATCGAATTCCCCGCCTCTGATTGCCCGCCTCTGATTCCCTGCCTCTGATTCCCCGCCTCGGATTCCCTGCCTCTGATTCCCCGCCTATGTTTACCCGCCTCTGTTTCCCCACCTCAGGTTCCCCGCCTCAGATTCGCTGCCTCTGATTCCCTGCCTCTGATTCACTGCCTCTGATTCCCTGCATCTGATTGCCCGCCTCAAATACTCCGCCTCTGATTCCCCGCATCTGATTCCCCGCATCTGATTCCCCGCCTCTGATTCCCCGCCTCTGATTCCCCGCCCCTGATTCCCCGCCACTGATTCCCACCTCTGATTCCCCGCCTCTGATTCCCCGCCTCTGATTCCCCGCCTCTGATTCCCCACCTCTGATTCACTGCCTCCCTTTCCGAGCAACTTTCCCGGCCTACATTTCCCCACATATCTTTCCATCCGCCTCTGATTCCACGCCTCTGAATCCCCGCCTCTGATTGCCCGCCTCTGATTCCCTGCCTCTGATTCCCTGCCTCAGATTCCCTGCCTCAGATTCCCTTCATCTGATTCCCTGCCTCTGATTCCCCGCCTCTGATTCCCTGCCTCTGATTCCCCGCCTATGTTTACCCGCCTCTGTTTACCCGCCTGTTTCCCCACATCTCTTTCTTCACCTCTGAATCCACGCATCTGATTCCCCGCCTCTCATTGCCCGCCTCTGATTCCCTGCCTCTGATTCCCCGCCTATGTTTACCCGCCTCTGTTTACCCGCCTGTTTCCCCACATCTCTTTCCTCACCTCTGATCCACGCATCTAATTCCCCGCCTCTGATTGCCCGCCTCTGATTTCCTGCCTCTGATTCCCCGCCTCTGATTCCCCGCATCTGATTCCTCGCCTCTGATTCCCCGCCTCTGATTCCCCGCCTCTGATTCCCTGCCTCTGATTCCCCACCTATGTATAACCGCCTCTGTTTAACCACCTGTTTCCCCACAACCCTTTACCCACCTCTGATTCCACGCCTCTGATTCGCCGCCTCTGATTGCCTGCCTCTGATTTCCTGCCTCTGATTCCCCGCCTCTGATTCCCCGCCTCGGATACCCCGCCTCTGATTCCCCACCTCTGTTTCCCTGCATCTGATTCGCCGCCTCGGATTCCCCGCCACTGATTCCCCGCCTCTGATTCCCCGCCTCTGACTCCCCACCTCTGATTCCCTGCCTCTGAAAACCTGCCTCTGATTCCCTGCCTCTGATTCTCTGCCTCTTATTCCCTGCCTCTGATTCCCTGCCTCTGATTCCCCACCTCTGATTCCCCGCCTCCGATTCCGCACCTCTGATTCCCCGCCTCTGATTCCCCGCATCTGATTCCCCGCCTCTGATTCCCCGCCTATGATTCCCCGCCTCAGATTCCCTGCCTCCGATTCCCTGCCTTAAATTCCCTGCCTCTGATTCCCTGCCTCTGATTCCCCACCTCTGATTCCCTGCCTCTGATTCCCCGCCTCTGATTCCCTGCCTCTGATTCCCCGCCTATGTTTACCCGCGTGTTTCCCCACATCTCTTTCCCCACCTCTGATTCCACGCCTCTGATTCCCCGCCTCTGATTCCCCGCCTCTGATACACTTCCTCTCTTTCCCTGCCTCTATTTCCGTGCCTCCTTCTCTGCATCTCGTTTCCCACATCTCATTATCCCCCTCTGATAACCCACCTCAGATTCCCTGCCTCCGATTCCCTGCCTCAGATTCCCTGCCTCTGATCCCTGCCTCTGATTCCCCGCCTCTGATTCCCTGCCTCTGATTCCCCGCCTATGTTTACCCGCCTCTGTTTATCCGCCTGTTTCCCACATCTCTTTCCCCACCTCTGATTCCACGCCTCTGATTCCCCGCCTCTGTTTCCCCGCCTCTGATTCCCCGCCTCTGATTCACCGCCTCCCTTTCCGCGCAACTTTCCTGGCCTACTTTTCCCTACATCTCTTTCCCCACCTCTGATTCCACGCCTCTGATTCCCCGCCTCTGATTGCCCGCCTCTGATTCCCCGCCTCTGATTCCCCGCCTCTGATTCCCCGTCTCTGATTCCCCGCCTCTGATACCCCGCCTCTGAATCCCCGCCTCTGATTCCCCGCCTCTGATTCCCCGCCTCTGATTCCCCGCCTCTGATTCCCAGCCTCTGATTCCCCGCCTCTGATTCCCCACCTCTGATTCACTGCCTCCCTTTCCGCGCAACTTTGCCGGCCCACATTTCCCCACATATCTTTCCCCACCTCTGATTCCACGCCTCTGATTCCCCGCCTCTGATTGCCCGCCTCTGATTCCCGGCCTCTGATTCCCTGCCTCAGATTCCCTGCCTCAGATTCCCTTCATCTGATTCCCTGCCTCTGATTCCCCTCCTCTGATTCCCTGCCTCTGATTCCCCGCCTATGTTTACCCGCCTCTGTTTACCCGCCTGTTTCCCCACATCTCTTTCCTCACCTCTGATTCCACACATCTAATTCCCCGACTCTGATTGCCCGCCTCTGATTCCCTGCCTCTGATTCCCCGCCTCGGATTCCCTGCCTCTGATTCCCCGCCTATGTTTACCCGCCTCTGTTTCCCCACCTCAGGTTCCCCGCCTCAGATTCGCTGCCTCTGATTCCCTGCCTCTGATTCCCTGCCTCTGATTCCCTGCATCTGATTGCCCGCCTCAAATACTCCACCTCTGATTCCCCGCCTCTGATTCCCCGCATCTGATTCCCCACCTCTGATTCCCCGCCTCTGATTCCCCGCCCCTGATTCCCCGCCACTGATTCCCCACCTCTGATTCCCCGCCTCTGATTCCCCGCCTCTGATTCCCCGCCTCTGATTCCCCACCTCTGATTCACTGCCTCCCTTTCCGCGCAACTTTCCCGGCCTACATTTCCCCACATATCATTCCCCGCCTCTGATTCCACGCCTCTGATTCCCCGCCTCTGATTGCCCGCCTCTGATTCCCTGCCTCTGATTCCCTGACTCAGATTCCCTGCCTCAGATTCCCTTCATCTGATTCCCTGCCTCTGATTCCCCGCCTCTGATTCCCTGCCTCTGATTCCCCGCCTATGTTTACCCGCCTCTGTTTACCCGCCTGTTTCCCCACATCTCTTTCTTCACCTCTGATTCCACGCATCTGATTCCCCGCCTCTCATTGCCCGCCTCAGATTTCCTGCCTCTGATTCCCCACCTCTGATTCCCCGCCTGTAATAACCCACATCTGATTCCCCGCCTCTGATTCCCCGCATCTGATTCCCCGCCTCTGATTCCCCCCTCTGATTCCCCACCTCTGATTCCCCGCCTCAGATTCCCTGCCTCTGATTCCCTGCATCAGATTCCCTCCATCTGATTCAATGCCTCTGATTCCCCGCCTCTGATTCCCTGCCTCTGATTCTCCACCTATGTATACCCGCCTGTGTTTACCCGCCAGTTTCCCCACATCTCTTTCCCCACCTCTGATTCCAAGCCACCGATTCCCCACCTCTGATTGCCTGCCTCTGATTTCCTGCCTCTGATTCCCCGCCTCTGATTCCCCGCCTATGATTCCCCGCCTCTGATTCCCCGCCTCTGATTCCCCGCCTCTGATTCCCCACCTCTGATTCACTGCCTCCCTTTCCGCGCAACTTTCCCGGCCTACATTTCCCCACATATCTTTCCCTGCCTCTGATTCCACGCCTCTGATTCCCTGCCTCTGATTGCCCGCCTCTGATTCCCTGCCTCTGATTCCCTGCCTCAGATTCCCTGCCTCAGATTCCCTTCATCTGATTCCCTGCCTCTGATTCCCCACATCTGTCTCTCCACCTCTCTTTCGCGTGCGCACTTTCCCCTACACTCTCTCCGCACCTCTCTTTCCCTCCCTCAATTTCAACAACTCTGTTTGATCTGTTCGATGTACCTCATTTTCAACACACAAGTTCCAACCACTATGTTTCACCCATCTCTTTCCCCGCCTCTATTTATGCACCTATGTTTACTTGCTTCTGTTTACCCGCCTGTTTCCCCGCCTCTGATTCCCCACCTCAGATTCCCCGCCTCAGATTCCCTGCCTCTGATAACCTGCCTCTGATTCCCTGCTTCTGATTCCCTGCCTCTGATTCCCTGCCTCTGATTCCCTGCCTCTGATTCACTGCCTCTGATTCACTGCCTCCCTTTCTGCGCAACTTTCCCCGGCCTAAGTTACCCCACATATCTTTCCCCGCCTCTGATTCCACGCCTCTGATTCCCCGCCTCTGATTGCCCGCATCTGATTCCCTGCCTCTGATTCACTGCCTCAGATTCCCTGCCTCAGATTCCCTTCATCTGATTCCCTGCCTCTGATTCCCCGCCTCGGATTCCCTGCCTCTGATTCCCCGCCTATGTTTACCCGCCTCTGTTTCCCCACCTCAGGTTCCAGGCCTCAGATTCGCTGCCTCTGATTCCCCGCCTCTGATTCCCCGCCTCTGATTCCCCGCCTCTGATTTCCCGCCCTTGATTCCTCGCCTCTGATTCCCCTCCTCTGATTCCCCACCTCTGATTCACTGCCTCCATTTCCGTGCAACTTTCCCCGGCCTACGTTTCCCCACATATCTTTCCCCGCATCTGATTCCACGCCCCTGATTCCCCACCTCTGATTGCCCGCCTCTTATTCCCTGCCTCTGATTCCCTGCCTCAGATTCCCTTCATCTGATTCCCTGCCTCTGATTCCGCGCCTCGGATTCCCTGCCTCTGATTCCCCACCTATGTTTATCCGCCTCTGTTTCCCCACCTCAGGTTCACCGCCTCAGATTCGCTGCATCTGATTCCCCGCCTCTGATTCCCCGCATCTGATTCCCCGCCTCTGATTCCCCGCCTCTGATTCCCCACCTCTGAATCCCCGCCTCTGTTTCCCCCCCTCTGATACCCCGCCTCCATTTCCGCGCAACTTTCCCGGCCTCCGTTTCCCCACATCTCTTTCCCCGCCTCTTATTCCACATCTCTGATTCCCCGACTCTGATTCCCCCCCTCTGATACCATGCCACTGATTCCCCGCCTCTCATTCACCGCCTCTGATTCCCCGCCTCTGATTCCCTGCCTCTGATTCCCCACATCTGTCTCTCCACCTCTCTTTCACGTGCGCACTTTCCCCTACACTCTCTCCGCACCTCTCTTTCCCTCCCTCAATTTCAACAACTCTGTTTGATCTGTTCTATGTACATCATTTTCAACACACAAGTTCCAACCACTATGTTTCACCCATCTCTTTCCCCGCCTCTATTTATGCACCTATGTTTACTTGCTTCTGTTTACCCGCCTGTTTCCCCGCCTCTGATTCCCCACTCAGATTCCCCGCCTCAGATTCCCTGCCTCTGATAACCTGCCTCTGATTCCCTGCTTCTGATTCCCTGCCTCTGATTCCCTGCCTCTGATTCCCTGCCTCTGATTCCCTGCCTCTGATTCCCCACCTCTGATTCCCCGCTTCCGATTCCGCACCCATGTTTCATCGCCTCTGTTTCTCTGCTTCTGATTTCCCGGCTCAGATTCGCCAGTTCTGATTCCGCACCTCTGATTTCACTCCTCTCTTTCTGTGTCTCTGATTCCCCGCCTCTGTTTCCCCACCTCTGATTCCCCGCCTCTGAATCCCCGCCCCTGATTCCCCGCCACTGATTCCCCGCCTCTGATTCCCCGCCTCTGATTCCCCGCCTCTGATTCCCCACCTCTGATTCCCCACCTCTGATTCACTGCCTCCCTTTCCGCGCAACTTTCCCGGCCTACATTTCCCCACATATCTTTCCCCGCCTCTGATTCCACACCTCTGATTCCCCGCCTCTGATTGCCCGCCTCTGATTCCCGGCCTCTGATTCCCTGCCTCAGATTCCCTGCCTCAGATTCCCTTCATCTGATTCCCTGCCTCTGATTCCCCGCCTCTGATTCCCTGCCTCTGAATCCCCGCCTATGTTTACCCGCATCTGTTTACCCGCCTGTTTCCCCACATCTCTTTCCTCACCTCTGATTCCACACATCTAATTCCCCGCCTCTGATTGCCCGCCTCTGATTTCCTGCCTCTGATCCCCACCTCTGATTCCCCGCCTCTGATTCCCTGCCTCTGATTCCCCGCCTATGTTTACCCGCATCTGTTTACCCGCCTGTTTCCCCACATCTCTTTCCTCACCTCTGATTCCACACATCTAATTCCCCGCCTCTGATTGCCCGCCTCTGATTTCCTGCCTCTGATTCCCCACCTCTGATTCCCCACCTCTGATACCCTGCATCTGATTCCTCGCCTCTGGTTCCCCGCATCTGATTCCCCGCCTCTGATTCCCCGCCTCTGATTCCCCGCCTCTGATTCCTCGCCTCTGATTCCCCGCCTCTGATTCCCTGCCTCTGATTCCCCGCCTATGTTTACCCGCATCTGTTTACCCGCCTGTTTCCCCACATCTCTTTCCTCACCTCTGATTCCACACATCTAATTCCCCGCCTCTGATTGCCCACCTCTGATTTCCTGCCTCTGATTCCCCACCTCTGATTCCCCGCCTCTGATACCCTGCATCTGATTCCTCGCCTCTGGTTCCCCGCATCTGATTCCCTGCCTCTGATTCCCCGCCTCTGATTCCCCTCCTCTGATTCCCTGCCTCTGATTCCCCGCCTATGTTTCCCCACATCTCTTTCCTCACCTCTGATTCCACACATCTAATTCCCCGCCTCTGATTGCCCGCCTCTGATTTCCTGCCTCTGATTCCCCACCTCTGATTCCCCGCCTCTGATTCCCTGCCTCTGATTCCCCGCCTCTGATTCCCTGCCTCTGATTCCCCGCCTATGTTTACCCGCATCTGTTTACCCGCCTGTTTCCCCACATCTCTTTCCTCACCTCTGATTCCACACATCTAATTCCCCGCCTCTGATTGCCCGCCTCTGATTTCCTGCCTCTGATTCCTCACCTCTGGTTCCCCGCATCTGATTCCCCGCCTCTGATTCCCCGCCTCTGATTCCCCGCCTCTGATTCCCCGCCTCTGATTCCCCGCCTCTGAGTCCCTGCCTCTGATTCCCCGCCTATGTTTACCCGCCTCTGTTTACCCGCCTGTTTCCCCACATCTCTTTCCTCACCTCTGATTCCACGCATAAAATTCCCCGCCTCTGATTGCCCGCCTCTGATTTCCTGCCTCTGATTCCCCGCCTCTGATTCCCCGCATCTGATTCCCCGACTCTGATTCCCCGCCTCTGATTCCCCGCCTCTGATTCCCTGCCTCTGATTCCCACCTATGTATAACCGCCTCTGTTTAACCACCTGTTTCCCCACAAACCTTTCCCCACCTCTGATTCTACGCCTCTGATTCCCCGCCTCTGATTGCCTGCCTCTGATTTCCTGCCTCTGATTCCCCGCCTCTGATTCCCCGCCTCTGATACCCAGCCTCTGATTCCCCACCTCTCTTTCCCTGCATCTGATTCGCCGCCTCGGATTCCCCGCCACTGATTCCCCGCCTCTGATTCCCCGCCTCTGACTCCCCGCCTCTGATTCCCTGCCTCTGAAAACCTGCCTCTGATTCCCTGCCTCTGATTCTCTGCCTCTTATTCCCTGCCTCTGATTCCCTGCCTCTGATTCCCCACCTCTGATTCCCCGCCTCCGATTCCACACCTCTGATTCCCCGCCTCTGATTCCCCGCATCTGATTCCCCGCCTCTGATTCCCCGCCTTTGATTCCCCGCCTCAGATTCCCTGCCTCCGATTCCCTGCCTCAGATTCCCTGCCTCTGATTCCCTGCCTCTGATTCCCCACCTCAGATTCCCTGCCTCTGATTCCCTGCCTCTGATTCCCTGCCTCTGATTCCCCGCCTATGTTTAACCGCCTATTTCCCCACATCTCTTTCCACACCTCGGATTCCACGCCTCTGATTCCCCGCCTCTGATTCCCCGCCTCTGATACCCTGCCTCTCTTTCCCTGCCTCTATTTCCGTGCCTCTTTCTCTGCATCTCGTTTCCCACATCTCATTTTCCCCCTCTGATAACCCACCTCAGATTCCCTGCCTCCGATTCCCTGCCTCAGATTCCCTGCCTCTGATCCCTGCCTCTGATTCCCCGCCTCTGTTTCCCCGCCTCTGATTCCCCGCCTCTGATTCACTGCCTCCCTTTCCGCGCAACTTTGCCGGCCTACATTTCCCCACATATCTTTCCCCACCTCTGATTCCACGCCTCTGATTCCCCGCCTCTGATTGCCCGCCTCTGATTCCCGCCCTCTGATTCCCTGCCTCAGATTCCCTGCCTCAGATTCCCTTCATCTGATTCCCTGCCTCTGATTCCCCGCCTCTGATACACTGCCTCTGATTCCCCGCCTATGTTTACCCGCCTCTGTTTACCCACCTGTTTCCCCACATCTCTTTCCTCACCTCTGATTCCACACATCGAATTCCCCGCCTCTGATTGCCCGCCTCTGATTCCCTGCCTCTGATTCCCCGCCTCGGATTCCCTGCCTCTGATTCCCCGCCTATGTTTACCCGCCTCTGTTTCCCCACCTCAGGTTCCCCGCCTCAGATTCGCTGCCTCTGATTCCCTGCCTCTGATTCACTGCCTCTGATTCCCTGCATCTGATTGCCCGCCACAAATACTCCGCCTCTGATTCCCCGCATCTGATTCCCCGCATCTGATTCCCCGCCTCTGATTCCCCGCCTCTGATTCCCCGCCCCTGATTCCCCGCCACTGATTCCCGCCTCTGATTCCCCGCCTCTGATTCCCCGCCTCTGATTCCCCGCCTCTGATTCCCCACCTCTGATTCACTGCCTCCCTTTCCGCGCAACTTTCCCGGCCTACATTTCCCCACATATCTTTCCATCCGCCTCTGATTCCACGCCTCTGAATCCCCGCCTCTGATTGCCCGCCTCTGATTCCCTGCCTCTGATTCCCTGCCTCAGATTCCCTGCCTCAGATTCCCTTCATCTGATTCCCTGCCTCTGATTCCCCGCCTCTGATTCCCTGCCTCTGATTCCCCGCCTATGTTTACCCGCCTCTGTTTACCCGCCTGTTTCCCCACATCTCTTTCTTCACCTCTGAATCCACGCATCTGATTCCCCGCCTCTCATTGCCCGCCTCTGATTCCCTGCCTCTGATTCCCCGCCTATGTTTACCCGCCTCTGTTTACCCGCCTGTTTCCCCACATCTCTTTCCTCACCTCTGATCCACGCATCTAATTCCCCGCCTCTGATTGCCCGCCTCTGATTTCCTGCCTCTGATTCCCCGCCTCTGATTCCCCGCATCTGATTCCTCGCCTCTGATTCCCCGCCTCTGATTCCCCGCCTCTGATTCCCTGCCTCTGATTCCCCACCTATGTATAACGGCCTCTGTTTAACCACCTGTTTCCCCACAACCCTTTACCCACCTCTGATTCCACGCCTCTGATTCGCCGCCTCTGATTGCCTGCCTCTGATTTCCTGCCTCTGATTCCCCGCCTCTGATTCCCCGCCTCTGATACCCCGCCTCTGATTCCCCACCTCTGTTTCCCTGCATCTGATTCGCCGCCTCGGATTCCCCGCCACTGATTCCCCGCCTCTGATTCCCCGCCTCTGACTCCCCACCTCTGATTCCCTGCCTCTGAAAACCTGCCTCTGATTCCCTGCCTCTGATTCTCTGCCTCTTATTCCCTGCCTCTGATTCCCTGCCTCTGATTCCCCACCTCTGATTCCCCGCCTCCGATTCCGCACCTCTGATTCCCCGCCTCTGATTCCCCGCATCTGATTCCCCGCCTCTGATTCCCCGCCTATGATTCCCCGCCTCAGATTCCCTGCCTCCGATTCCCTGCCTCAGATTCCCTGCCTCTGATTCCCTGCCTCTGATTCCCCACCTCTGATTCCCTGCCTCTGATTCCCCGCCTCTGATTCCCTGCCTCTGATTCCCCGCCTATGTTTACCCACGTGTTTCCCCACATCTCTTTCCCCACCTCTGATTCCACGCCTCTGATTCCCCGCCTCTGATTCCCCGCCTCTGATACACTTCCTCTCTTTCCCTGCCTCTATTTCCGTGCCTCCTTCTCTGCATCTCGTTTCCCACATCTCATTATCCCCCTCTGATAACCCACCTCAGATTCCCTGCCTCCGATTCCCTGCCTCAGATTCCCTGCCTCTGATCCCTGCCTCTGATTCCCCGCCTCTGATTCCCTGCCTCTGATTCCCCGCCTATGTTTACCCGCCTCTGTTTATCCGCCTGTTTCCCACATCTCTTTCCCCACCTCTGATTCCACGCCTCTGATTCCCCGCCTCTGTTTCCCCGCCTCTGATTCCCCGCCTCTGATTCACCGCCTCCCTTTCCGCGCAACTTTCCTGGCCAACTTTTCCCTACATCTCTTTCCCCACCTCTGATTCCACGCCTCTGATTCCCCGCCTCTGATTGCCCGCCTCTGATTCCCCGCCTCTGATTCCCCGCCTCTGATTCCCCGTCTCTGATTCCCCGCCTCTGATACCCCGCCTCTGAATCCCTGCCTCTGATTCCCCGCCTCTGATTCCCCGCCTCTGATTCCCCGCCTCTGATTACCAGCCTCTGATTCCCCGCCTCTGATTCCCCACGTCTGATTCACTGCATCCCTTTCCGCGCAACTTTGCCGGCCTACATTTCCCCACATATCTTTCCCCGCCTCTGATTCCACGCCTCTGATTCCCCGCCTCTGATTGCCCGCCTCTGATTCCAGGCCTCTGATTCCCTGCCTCAGATTCCCTGCCTCAGATTCCCTTCATCTGATTCCCTGCCTCTGATTCCCCGCGTCTGATTCCCTGCCTCTGATTCCCCGCCTATGTTTACCCACATCTGTTTACCAGCCTGTTTCCCCACATCTCTTTGCTCACCTCTGATTCCACACATCTAATTCCCCGCCTCTGATTGCCCACCTCTGATTTCCTGCCTCTGATTCCCCACCTCTGTTTCCCCGCCTCTGATACACTGCATCTGATTCCCCGACTCTGATTCCCCGCATCTGATTCCCCGCCTCTGATTCCCCGCATCTGATTCCCCGCCTCTGATTCCCCGCCTCTGATTCCCCGCCTCTGATTCCCTGCCTCTGATTCCCCACCTATGTATAACCGCCTCTGTTTAACCACCTGTTTCCCCACATCTCTTTCCCCACCTCTGATTCCACGCCTCTGATTCCCCGCCTCTGATTGCCTGCCTCTGATTTCCTGCCTCTGATTCCCCACCTCTGATTCCCAGCCTCTGATTCCCCGCCTCTGATTCCCCGCCTCTGAAAACCTGCCTCTGATTCCCTGCCTCTGATTCTCTGCCTCTGATTCCCTGCCTCTGATTCCCTGCCTCTGATTCCCCACCTCTGATTCCCCGCCTCCGATTCCGCCATTCTGATTCCCCGCCTCTGAATCCCCGCATCTGATTCCCCACCTCTGATTCCCTGCCTATGATTCCCTGCCTCAGATTCCCTGACTCCGATTCCCTGCCTCAGATTCCCCACCTCTGATTCCCTGCCTCTGACTCCCCGCCTCTGATTCCCTGCCTCCTATTCCCCACCTATGTTTACCCGCCTCTGTTTACCCGCCTGTTTCCCCACATCTCTTTCCCCACCTCTGATTCCACGCCTCTGATTCCCCGCCTCTGATTCCCCGCCTCTGATACCCTGCCTCTCTTTCCCTGCCTCTATTTCCGTGCCTCTTTCTCTGCATCTCGTTTCCCACATCTCATTTCCCCCCTATGATAACCCGCCTCAGATTCCCTGCCTCTGATTCCCTGCCTCAGATTCCCTGCCTCTGATTCCCTGCCTCTAATTCCCCACCTCTGATTCCCAGCCTCTGATTCCCCGCCTATGTTTACCCGCCTCTGGTTATCCGCCTGTTTCCCACATCTCTTTCCCCAACTCCGATTCTACGCCTCCGATTCCCCGCCTCTGTTTCCCCGCCTCTGATTCCCCGCCTCTGATTCCCCACCTCTGATACCCTGCCTCTCTTTCCCTGCCTCTATTTCCGTGCCTCTTTCTCTGCATCTCGTTTCCCACATCTCATTTCCCCCCTCTGATAACCCGCCTCAGATTCCCTGCCTCCGATTCCCTGCCTCAGATTCCCTGCATCTGATTGCCCGCCTCAAATACTCCACCTCTGATTCCCCGCCTCTGATTCCCCGCATCTGATTCCCCACCTCTGATTCCCCGCCTCTGATTCACTGCCTCCCTTTCCGCGCAACTTTGCCGGCCTACATTTCCCCACATATCTTTCCCCACCTCTGATTCCACGCCTCTGATTCCCTGCCTCTGATTGCCCGCCTCTGATTCCCGGCCTCTGATTCCCTGCCTCAGATTCCCTGCCTCAGATTCCCTTCATCTGATTCCATGCCTCTGATTCCCCGCCTCTGATTCCCTGCCTCTGATTCCCCGCCTATGTTTACCCGCCTCTGTTTACCCGCCTGTTTCCCCACATCTCTTTCCTCACCTCTGATTCCACACATCTAATTCCCCGCCTCTGATTGCCCGCCTCTGATTCCCTGCCTCTGATTCCCCGCCTCGGATTCCCTGCCTCTGATACCCCGCCTATGTTTACCCGCCTCTGTTTCCCCACCTCAGGTTCCCCGCCTCAGATTCGCTGCCTCTGATTCCCTGCCTCTGATTCCCTGCCTCTGATTCCCTGCATCTGATTGCCCGCCTCAAATACTCCACCTCTGATTCCCCGCCTCTGATTCCCCGCATCTGATTCCCCACCTCTGATTCCCCGCCTCTGATTCCCCGCCCCTGATTCCCCGCCACTGATTCCCTTCATCTGATTCCCTGCCTCTGATTCCCCGCCTCTGATTCCCTGCCTCTGATTCCCCGCCTATGTTTACCCGCCTCTGTTTACCCGCCTGTTTCCCCACATCTCTTTCTTCACCTCTGATTCCACGCATCTGATTCCCCGCCTCTCATTGCCCGCCTCAGATTTCCTGCCTCTGATTCCCCACCTCTGATTCCCCGCATGTAATAACCCACATCTGATTCCCCGCCTCTGATTCCCCGCATCTGATTCCCCGCCTCTGATTCCCCCCTCTGATTCCCCACCTCTGATTCCCCGCCTCAGATTCCCTGCCTCTGATTCCCTGCATCAGATTCCCTCCATCTGATTCAATGCCTCTGATTCCCCGCCTGTGATTCCCTGCCTCTGATTCTCCACCTATGTATACCCGCCTGTGTTTACCCGCCAGTTTCCCCACATCTCTTTCCCCACCTCTGATTCCAAGCCACCGATTCCCCACCTCTGATTGCCTGCCTCTGATTTCCTGCCTCTGATTCCCCGCCTCTGATTCCCCGCCTATGATTCCCCGCCTCTGATTCCCTGCCTCTGATTCCCCGCCTCTGATTCCCCACCTCTGATTCACTGCCTCCCTTTCCGCGCAACTTTCCCGGCCTACATTTCCCCACATATCTTTCCCCGCCTCTGATTCCACGCCTCTGATTCCCCGCCTCTGATTGCCCGCCTCTGATTCCCTGCCTCTGAATCCCTGCCTCAGATTCCCTGCCTCAGATTCCCTTCATCTGATTCCCTGCCTCTGATTCCCCACCTCTGATTCCCTGCCTCTGATTCCCCGCCTCTGATTCCCCGCCTCTGATTCCCCGCCCCTGATTCCCCGCCTTTGTTTACCCTCCTCTGTTTACCCACCTGTTTCCCCGCCTCTGATTCCCCACCTCAGATTCCCTGCCTCAGATTCCCTGCGTCTGATTCCCTGCCTCTGATTCCCCGCCTCTGATACCCTGCCACTGATTCCCCGCCTCTGATTCACCGCCTCTGATTCCCCGCCTCTGATTCCCTGCCTCTGATTCCCCACATCTGTCTCTCCACCTCTCTTTCGCGTGCGCACTTTCCCCTACACTCTCTCCGCACCTCTCTTTCCCTCCCTCAATTTCAACAACTCTGTTTGATCTGTTCTATGTACCTCATTTTCAACACACAATTTCCAACCACTATGTTTCACCCATCTCTTTCCCCGCCTCTATTTATGCACCTATGTTTACTTGCTTCTGTTTACCCGCCTGTTTCCCCGCCTCTGATTCCCCACCTCAGATTCCCCGCCTCAGATTCCCTGCCTCTGATAACCTGCCTCTGATTCCCTGCTTCTGATTCCCTGCCTCTGATTCCCTGCCTCTGATTCCCTGCCTCTGATTCACTGCCTCTGATTCACTGCCTCCCTTTCTGCGCAACTTTCCCCGGCCTAAGTTACCCCACATATCTTTCCACGCCTCTGATTCCACGCCTCTGATTCCCCGCCTCTGATTGCCCGCATCTGATTCCCTGCCTCTGATTCACTGCCTCAGATTCCCTGCCTCAGATTCCCTTCATCTGATTCCCTGCCTCTGATTCCCCGCCTCGGATTCCCTGCCTCTGATTCCCCGCCTATGTTTACCCGCCTCTGTTTCCCCACCTCAGGTTCCAGGCCTCAGATTCGCTGCCTCTGATTCCCTGCATCTGATTCCCTGCCTCTGATTCCCTGCATCTGATTGACTGCCTCAAATACTCCGCCTCTGATTCCCCGCCTCTGATTCCCCGCATCGGATTCCCCGCCTCTGATTCCCCGCCTCTGATTTCCCGCCTCTGATTCCCCGCCTCTGATTTCCCGCCCTTGATTCCTCGCCTCTGATTCCCCTCCTCTGATTCCCCACCTCTGATTCACTGCCTCCATTTCCGTGCAACTTTCCCCGGCCTACGTTTCCCCACATATCTTTCCCCGCCTCTGATTCCACGCCCCTGATTCCCCGCCTCTGATTGCCCGCCTCTTATTCCCTGCCTCTGATTCCCTGCCTCAGATTCCCTTCATCTGATTCCCTGCCTCTGATTCCGCGCCTCGGATTCCCTGCCTCTGATTCCCCACCTATGTTTATCCGCCTCTGTTTCCCCACCTCAGGTTCACCGCCTCAGATTCGCTGCATCTGATTCCCCGCCTCTGATTCCCCGCATCTGATTCCCCGCCTCTGATTCCCCGCCTCTGATTCCCCACCTCTGAATCCCCGCCTCTGATTCCCCCCCTCTGATACCCCGCCTCCATTTCCGCGCAACTTTCCCGGCCTCCGTTTCCCCACATCTCTTTCCCCGCCTCTTATTCCACATCTCTGATTCCCCGACTCTGATTCCCCCCCTCTGATACCCTGCCACTGATTCCCCGCCTCTGATTCACCGCCTCTGATTCCCCGCCTCTGATTCCCTGCCTCTGATTCCCCACATCTGTCTCTCCACCTCTCTTTCGCGTTCGCACTTTCCCCTACACTCTCTCCGCACCTCTCTTTCCCTCCCTCAATTTCAACAACTCTGTTTGATCTGTTCTATGTACATCATTTTCAACACACATGTTCCAACCACTATGTTTCACCCATCTCTTTCCCCGCCTCTATTTATGCACCTATGTATACTTGCTTCTGTTTACCCGCCTGTTTCCCCGCCTCTGATTCCCCACCTCAGATTCCCCGCCTCAGATTCCCTGCCTCTGATAACCTGCCTCTGATTCCCTGCTTCGGATTCCCTGCCTCTGATTCCCTGCCTCTGATTCCCTGCCTCTGATTCCCTGCCTCTGATTCCCCACCTCTGATTCCCCGCTTCCGATTCCGCACCCATGTTTCATCGCCTCTTTTGCTCTGCTTCTGATTTCCCGGCTCAGATTCGCCGGATCTGATTCCGCACCTCTGATTCCACTCCTCTCTTTCTGTGTCTCTGATTCCCCGCCTCTGTTTCCCCGCCTCTGATTCCCCGCCTCTGATACCCTGCCTCTCTTTCCCTGCCTCTATTTCCGTGCCTCATTCTCTGCATCTCGTTTTCCACATCTCATTTCCCCCCTCTGATAACCCGCCTCAGATTCTCTACCTCCGATTCCCTGCCTCAGATTCCCTGCCTCTGATTCACTGCCTCTGATTCCCCGCCTCTGATTCCCTGCCTCTGATTCCCCGCCTATGCTTGCCCGCCTCTGTTTATCCGCCTGTTTCCCACATGTCTTCCCCCACCTCTGATTCCACACCTCTGATTCCCCGCCTCTGTTTCCCCGCCTCAGATTCCCTGCCTCTGATTCCCTGCATCAGATTCCCTCCATCTGATTCAATGCCTCTGATTCCCCGCCTGTGATTCCCTGCCTCTGATTCTCCACCTATGTATACCCGCCTGTGTTTACCCGCCAGTTTCCCCACATCTCTTTCCCCACCTCTGATTCCAAGCCACCGATTCCCCACCTCTGATTGCCTGCCTCTGATTTCCTGCCTCTGATTCCCCGCCTCTGATTCCCCGCCTATGATTCCCCGCCTCTGATTCCCTGCCTCTGATTCCCCGCCTCTGATTCCCCACCTCTGATTCACTGCCTCCCTTTCCGCGCAACTTTCCCGGCCTATATTTCCCCACATATCTTTCCCCGCCTCTGATTCCACGCCTCTGATTCCCCGCCTCTGATTGCCCACCTCTGATTCCCTGCCTCTGAATCCCTGCCTCAGATTCCCTGCCTCAGATTCCCTTCATCTGATTCCCTGCCTCTGATTCCCCACCTCTGATTCCCTGCCTCTGATTCCCCGCCTCTGATTCCCCGCCTCTGATTCCCCGCCCCTGATTCCCCGCCTTTGTTTACCCTCCTCTGTTTACCCACCTGTTTCCCCGCCTCTGATTCCCCACCTCAGATTCCCTGCCTCAGATTCCCTGCGTCTGATTCCCTGCCTCTGATTCCCCGCCTCTGATTCCCTGCCTCTGATTCCCCACATCTGTCTCTCCACCTCTCTTTCGCGTGCGCACTTTCCCCTACACTCTCTCCGCACCTCTCTTTCCCTCCCTCAATTTCAACAACTCTGTTTGATCTGTTCTATGTACCTCATTTTCAACACACAATTTCCAACCACTATGTTTCACCCATCTCTTTCCCCGCCTCTATTTATGCACCTATGTTTACTTGCTTCTGTTTACCCGCCTGTTTCCCCGCCTCTGATTCCCCACCTCAGATTCCCCGCCTCAGATTCCCTGCCTCTGATAACCTGCCTCTGATTCCCTGCTTCTGATTCCCTGCCTCTGATTCCCTGCCTCTGATTCCCTGCCTCTGATTCACTGCCTCTGATTCACTGCCTCCCTTTCTGCGCAACTTTCCCCGGCCTAAGTTACCCCACATATCTTTCCCCGCCTCTGATTCCACGCCTCTGATTCCCCGCCTCTGATTGCCCGCATCTGATTCCCTGCCTCTGATTCACTGCCTCAGATTCCCTGCCTCAGATTCCCTTCATCTGATTCCCTGCCTCTGATTCCCCGCCTCGGATTCCCTGCCTCTGATTCCCCGCCTATGTTTACCCGCCTCTGTTTCCCCACCTCAGGTTCCAGGCCTCAGATTCGCTGCCTCTGATTCCCTGCATCTGATTCCCTGCCTCTGATTCCCTGCATCTGATTGACTGCCTCAAATACTCCGCCTCTGATTCCCCGCCTCTGATTCCCCGCATCGGATTCCCCGCCTCTGATTCCCCGCCTCTGATTTCCCGCCTCTGATTCCCCGCCTCTGATTTCCCGCCCTTGATTCCTCGCCTCTGATTCCCCTCCTCTGATTCCCCACCTCTGATTCACTGCCTCCATTTCCGTGCAACTTTCCCCGGCCTACGTTTCCCCACATATCTTTCCCCGCCTCTGATTCCACGCCCCTGATTCCCCGCCTCTGATTGCCCGCCTCTTATTCCCTGCCTCTGATTCCCTGCCTCAGATTCCCTTCATCTGATTCCCTGCCTCTGATTCCGCACCTCGGATTCCCTGCCTCTGATTCCCCACCTATGTTTATCCGCCTCTGTTTCCCCACCTCAGGTTCACCGCCTCAGATTCGCTGCATCTGATTCCCCGCCTCTGATTCCCCGCATCTGATTCCCCGCCTCTGATTCCCCGCCTCTGATTCCCCACCTCTGAATCCCCGCCTCTGATTCCCCCCCTCTGATACCCCGCCTCCATTTCCGCGCAACTTTCCCGGCCTCCGTTTCCCCACATCTCTTTCCCCGCCTCTTATTCCACATCTCTGATTCCCCGACTCTGATTCCCCCCCTCTGATACCCTGCCACTGATTCCCCGCCTCTGATTCACCGCCTCTGATTCCCCGCCTCTGATTCCCTGCCTCTGATTCCCCACATCTGTCTCTCCACCTCTCTTTCGCGTTCGCACTTTCCCCTACACTCTCTCCGCACCTCTCTTTCCCTCCCTCAATTTCAACAACTCTGTTTGATCTGTTCTATGTACATCATTTTCAACACACATGTTCCAACCACTATGTTTCACCCATCTCTTTCCCCGCCTCTATTTATGCACCTATGTATACTTGCTTCTGTTTACCCGCCTGTTTCCCCGCCTCTGATTCCCCACCTCAGATTCCCCGCCTCAGATTCCCTGCCTCTGATAACCTGCCTCTGATTCCCTGCTTCGGATTCCCTGCCTCTGATTCCCTGCCTCTGATTCCCTGCCTCTGATTCCCTGCCTCTGATTCCCTGCCTCTGATTCCCCACCTCTGATTCCCCGCTTCCGATTCCGCACCCATGTTTCATCGCCTCTTTTGCTCTGCTTCTGATTTCCCGGCTCAGATTCGCCGGATCTGATTCCGCACCTCTGATTCCACTCCTCTCTTTCTGTGTCTCTGATTCCCCGCCTCTGTTTCCCCGCCTCTGATTCCCCGCCTCTGATACCCTGCCTCTCTTTCCCTGCCTCTATTTCCGTGCCTCATTCTCTGCATCTCGTTTTCCACATCTCATTTCCCCCCTCTGATAACCCGCCTCAGATTCTCTGCCTCCGATTCCCTGCCTCAGATTCCCTGCCTCTGATTCACTGCCTCTGATTCCCCGCCTCTGATTCCCTGCCTCTGATTCCCCGCCTATGCTTGCCCGCCTCTGTTTATCCGCCTGTTTCCCACATGTCTTCCCCCACCTCTGATTCCACACCTCTGATTCCCCGCCTCTGTTTCCCCGCCTCTGATTCCCCGCCTCTGATTCACCGCCTCCCTTTCCGCGCAACTTTCCTGGCATACGTTTCCCCACATCTCTTTCCCCACCTCTGATTCCACACCTCTGATTCCCCGCCTCTGATTGCCCGCCTCTGATTCCCCACCTCTGATTCCCCACCTCTGATTCCCCGTCTCTGATTCCCCGCCTCTGATACCCCGCCTCTGAATCCCTGCCTCTGATTCCCCGCCTCTGATTCCCCGCCTCTGATTCCCCGCCTCTGATTACCAGCCTCTGATTCCCCGCCTCTGATTCCCCACGTCTGATTCACTGCATCCCTTTCCGCGCAACTTTGCCGGCCTACATTTCCCCACATATCTTTCCCCGCCTCTGATTCCACGCCTCTGATTCCCCGCCTCTGATTGCCCGCCTCTGATTCCAGGCCTCTGATTCCCTGCCTCAGATTCCCTGCCTCAGATTCCCTTCATCTGATTCCCTGCCTCTGATTCCCCGCGTCTGATTCCCTGCCTCTGATTCCCCGCCTATGTTTACCCACATCTGTTTACCAGCCTGTTTCCCCACATCTCTTTCCTCACCTCTGATTCCACACATCTAATTCCCCGCCTCTGATTGCCCGCCTCTGATTTCCTGCCTCTGATTCCCCACCTCTGTTTCCCAGCCTCTGATACACTGCATCTGATTCCCCGACTCTGATTCCCCGCATCTGATTCCCCGCCTCTGATTCCCCGCATCTGATTCCCCGCCTCTGATTCCCCGCCTCTGATTCCCCGCCTCTGATTCCCTGCCTCTGATTCCCCACCTATGTATAACCGCCTCTGTTTAACCACCTGTTTCCCCACATCTCTTTCCCCACCTCTGATTCCACGCCTCTGATTCCCCGCCTCTGATTGCCTGCCTCTGATTTCCTGCCTCTGATTCCCCACCTCTGATTCCCAGCCTCTGATTCCCCGCCTCTGATTCCCCGCCTCTGAAAACCTGCCTCTGATTCCGTGCCTCTGATTCTCTGCCTCTGATTCCCTGCCTCTGATTCCCTGCCTCTGATTCCCCACCTCTGATTCCCCGCCTCCGATTCCGCCATTCTGATTCCCCGCCTCTGATTCCCCGCATCTGATTCCCCACCTCTGATTCCCTGCCTATGATTCCCTGCCTCAGATTCCCTGACTCCGATTCCCTGCCTCAGATTCCCCACCTCTGATTCCCTGCCTCTGACACCCCGCCTCTGATTCCCTGCCTCCTATTCCCCACCTATGTTTACCCGCCTCTGTTTACCCGCCTGTTTCCCCACATCTCTTTCCCCACCTCTGATTCCACGCCTCTGATTCCCCGCCTCTGATTCCCCGCCTCTGATACCCTGCCTCTCTTTCCCTGCCTCTATTTCCGTGCCTCTTTCTCTGCATCTCGTTTCCCACATCTCATTTCCCCCCTATGATAACCCGCCTCAGATTCCCTGCCTCTGATTCCCTGCCTCAGATTCCCTGCCTCTGATTCCCTGCCTCTAATTCCCCACCTCTGATTCCCAGCCTCTGATTCCCCGCCTATGTTTACCCGCCTCTGGTTATCCGCCTGTTTCCCACATCTCTTTCCCCAACTCCGATTCTACGTCTCTGATTCCCCGCCTCTGTTTCCCCGCCTCTGATTCCCCGCCTCTGATTCCCCACCTCTGATACCCTGCCTCTCTTTCCCTGCCTCTATTTCCGTGCCTCTTTCTCTGCATCTCGTTTCCCACATCTCATTTCCCCCCTCTGATAACCCGCCTCAGATTCCCTGCCTCCGATTCCCTGCCTCAGATTCCCTGCCTCTGATTCCCTGCCTCTGATTCCCCGCCTCTGATTCCCTGCCTCTGATTCCCCGCCTATGTTTACCCGCCTCTGGTTATCCGCCTGTTTCCCACATCTCTTCCCCACCTCTGATTCCACGCCTCTTATTCCCCGCCTCTGTTTCCCCGCCTCTGATTCCCCGCCTCTGTTTCACCGCCTCCCTTTCCGCTCAACTTCCCTGGCCTACGTTTCCCCACATCTCTTTCCCCACCTCTGATTCCACGGCTCTGATTCCCCGCCTCTGATTGCCCGCCTCTGATTCCCCGCCTCTGATTCCCCGCCTCTGATACCCCGTATCTGATTCCCCGCCTCTGATACCCCGCCTCTGAATCCCCGCCCCTGATTCCCCGCCTCTGATTCCCCGCCTCTGATTCCCCACCTCTGATTCCCAGCCTCTGATTCCCTGCCTCTGATTCCCCACCTCTGATTCACTGCCTCCCTTTCCACGCAACTTTGCCGGCCTACATTTCCCCACATATCTTTCCCCGCCTCTGATTCCACGCCTCTGATTACCCGCCTCTGATTGCCCGCCTCTGATTCCCGTCCTCTGATTCCCTGCCTCAGATTCCCTGCCTCAGATTCCCTTCATCTGATACCCTGCCTCTGATTCCACGCCTCTGATTCCCTGCCTCTGATTCCCCGCCTCTGATTCCCCGCCTCTGATTGCCCGCCTCTGATTCCCCGCCTCTGATTCCCCGCCTCTGATTCCCCGCCTCTGATTCCCCGTATCTGATTCCCCGCCTCTGATACCCCGCCCCTGAATCCCCGCCTCTTATTCCCCACCTCTGATTCCCCGCCTCTGATTCCCCACCTCTGATTCCCAGCCTCTGATTCCCCGCCTCTGATTCCCCACCTCTGATTCACTGCCTCCCTTTCCACACAACTTTGCCGGCCTACATTTCCCCACATATCTTTACGCGCCTCTGATTCCACGCCTCTGATTCCCCGCCTCTGATTGCCCGCCTCTGATTCCCGTCCTCTGATTCCCTGCCTCAGATTCCCTGCCTCAGATTCCCTTCATCTGATTCCCTGCCTCTGATTCCACGCCTCTGATTCCCCACCTCTGATTCCCCGCCTCTGATTCCCCGCCTCTGATACCCCGCCTCTGATTCCCCGCCTCTGATTTCCCGCCTCTGATTCCCTGCCTATGATTCCCCGCCTATGTTTACCCGCCTCTGTTTACCCGCCTGTATCCCCACATCTCTTTCCTCACCTCTGATTCCACACATCTAATTCCCCGCCTCTGATTGCCCGCCTCTGATTTCCTGCCTCTGATTCCCCACCTCTGATTCCCCGCCTCTGATACGCTGCATCTGTTTCCCCACCTCTGATTCCCCGCATCTGATTCCCCGCCTCTGAATCCCCGCCTCTGATTCCCCCCCTCTGATACCCCGCCTCCATTTCCGCGCAACTTTCCTGGCCTCCGTTTCCCCACATCTCTTTCCCTGCCTCTTATTCCACGTCTCTGATTCCCCGACTCTGATTCCCCACCTCTGATACCCTGCCACTGATTCCCCGCCTCTGATTCACCGCCTCTGATTCCCCGCCTCTGATTACCCGCCTCTGTCTCTCCACCTCTCTTTCGCGTGTGCTCTTTCCCCTACACTCTTTCCGCACCTCTCTTTCCCTCCCTCAATTTCAACAACTCTGTTTGATCTGTTCTATGTACCTCATTTTCAACACACAAGTTCCAACCACTATGTTTCACCCATCTCTTTCCCCGCCTCTATTTATGCACCTATGTTTACTTGCTTCTGTTTACCCACCTGTTTCCCCGCCTCTGATTCCCCACCTCAGATTCCCCTCCTCAGATTCCCTGCCTCTGATAACCTGACTCTGATTCCCTGCTTCTGATTCCCTGCTTCTGATTCCCTGCCTCTGATTCCCTGCCTCTGATTCCCCGCCTCTGATTCCCCGCATCTGATTCCCCGCCTCTGATTCCCCGCCTATGATTCCCTGCCTCTGATTCCCCGCCTCTGATTCCCTGCCTCTGATTCCCCACCTATGTTTACCCGCATCTGTTTACCCGCCTGTTTCCCCACATCTCTTTCCTCACCTCTGATTCCACACATCTATTCCCCGCCTCTGATTGCCCGCCTCTGATTTCCTGCCTCTGATTCCCCACCTCTGATTCCCCGCCTCTGATACCCTGCATCTGATTCCCCGCATCTGATTCCCCGCATCTGATTCCCCGCCTCTGATTCCCCGCCTCTGATTCCCCGCCTCTGAATCCCCGCCTCTGATTCCCCGCCTCTGATTCCCTGCCTCTGATTCCCCGCCTATGTTTACCCACCTCTGTTTACCCGCCTGTTTCCCCACATCTCTTTCCTCATCTCTGATTCCACGCATCTAATTCCCCGCCTCAGATTGCCCCCCTCTGATTTCCTGCCTCTGATTCCCCGCCTCTGATTCCCCGCATCTGATTCCCCGCCTCTGATTCCCCGCCTCTGATTCCCCGCCTCTGATTCCCTGCCTCTGATTCCCCACCTATGTATAACCGCCTCTGTTTAACCACCTGTTTCTCCACAACCCTTTCCCCACCTCTGATTCCACGCCTCTGATTCCCCGCCTCTGATTGCCTGCCTCTGATTTCCTGTCTCTGATTCCCCGCCTCTGATTCCCCGCCTCTGATACCCCGCCTCTGATTCCCCACCTCTGTTTCCCTGCAACTGATTCGCCGCCTCGGATTCCCCGCCACTGATTCCCCGCCTCTGATTCCCCGCCTCTGACTCCCCGCCTCTGATTCCCTGCCTCTGAAAACCTGCCTCTGATTCCCTGCCTCTGATTCTCTGCCTCTTATTCCCTGCCTCTGATTCCCTGCCTCTGATTCCACGCCCCTGATTCCCCGCCTCTGATTGCCCGCCTCTGATTCCCTGCCTCTGATTCTCTGCCTCTTATTCCCTGCCTCTGATTCCCTGCCTCTGATTCCATGCCCCTGATTCCCCGCCTCTGATTCCCTGCCTCTGATTCCCCACCTATGTTTACCCGCCTCTGTTTACCCGCCTGTTTCCCCACATCTCTTTCCTCACCTCTGATTCCACACATCTAATTCCCCGCCTCTGATTGCCCGCCTCTGATTCCCTGCCTCTGATTCCCCGCCTCGGATTCCCTGCCTCTGATTCCCCGCCTATGTTTACCCGCCTCTGTTTCCCCACCTCAGGTTCCCCGCCTCAGATTCGCTGCCTCTGATTCCCTGCCTCTGATTCCCTGCCTCTGATTCCCTGCATCTGATTGCCCGCCTCAAATACTCCACCTCTGATTCCCCGCCTCTGATTCCCCGCATCTGATTCCCCACCTCTGATTCCCCGCCTCTGATTCCCCGCCCCTGATTCCCCGCTACTGATTCCCCGCCTCTGATTCCCCGCCTCTGATTCCCCGCCTCTGATTCCCCGCCTCTGATTCCCCACCTCTGATTCACTGCCTCCCTTTCCGCGCAACTTTCCCGGCCTACATTTCCCCACATATCTTTCCCCGCCTCTGATTCCACGCCTCTGATTCCCCGCCTCTGATTGCCCGCCTCTGATTCCCTGCCTCTGATTCCCTGCCTCAGATTCCCTGCCTCAGATTCCCTTCATCTGATTCCCTGCCTCTGATTCCCCGCCTCTGATTCCCTGCCTCTGATTCCCCGCCTATGTTTACCCACCTCTGTTTACCCGCCTGTTTCCCCACATCTCTTTCTTCACCTCTGATTCCACGCATCTGATTCCCCGCCTCTCATTGCCCGCCTCAGATTTCCTGCCTCTGATTCCCCACCTCTGATTCCCCGCCTCTAATAACCCACATCTGATTCCCCGCCTCTGATTCCCCGCATCTGATTCCCCGCCTCTGATTCCCCCCTCTGATTCCCCACCTCTGATTCCCCGCCTCAGATTCCCTGCCTTTGATTCCCTGCATCAGATTCCCTCCATCTGATTCAATGCCTCTGATTCCCCGCCTCTGATTCCCTGCCTCTGATTCTCCACCTATGTATACCCGCCTGTGTTTACCCGCCAGTTTCCCCACATCTCTTTCCCCACCTCTGATTCCAAGCCACCGATTCCCCGCCTCTGATTGCCTGCCTCTGATTTCCTGCCTCTGATTCCACGCCTCTGATTCCCCACCTATGATTCCCCGCCTCTGATTCCCCGCCTCTGATTCCCCGCCTCTGATTCCCCACCTCTGATTCACTGCCTCCCTTTCCGCGCAACTTTCCCAGCCTACATTTCCCCACATATCTTTCCCCGCCTCTGATTCCACACCTCTGATTCCCCGCCTCTGATTGCCCGCCTCTGATTCCCTGCCTCTGAATCCCTGCCTCAGATTCCCTGCCTCAGATTCCCTTCATCTGATTCCCTGCCTCTGATTCCCCACCTCTGATTCCCTGCCTCTGATTCCCCGCCTCTGATTCCCGCCTCTGATTCCCCGCCCCTGATTCCCCGCCTTTGTTTACCCGCCTCTGTTTACCCACCTGTTTCCCCGCCTCTGATTCCCCACCTCAGATTCCCCGCCTCAGATTCCCTGCCTCTGATTCCCTGCCTCTGATTCCCTGCCTCTGATTCACTGCCTCCCTTTCCGCGCAACTTTCCCCGGCCTACGTTACCCCACATATCTTTCCTCGCCTCTGATTCCACCCCTCTGATTCCCCGCCTCTGATTGCCCGCATCTGATTCCCTGCCTCTGATTCACTGCCTCAGATTCCCTGCCTCAGATTCCCTTCATCTGATTCCCTGCCTCTGATTCCCCGCCTCGGATTCCCTGCCTCTGATTCCCCGCGTATGTTTACCCGCCTCTGTTTCCCCACCTCAGGTTCCAGGCCTCAGATTCGCTGCCTCTGATTCCCTGCATCTGATTCCCTGCCTCTGATTCCCTGCATCTGATTGACCGCCTCAAATACTCCGCCTCTGATTCCCCGCCTCTGATTCTCCGCATCGGATTCCCCGCTTCTGATTCCCCGCCTCTGATTCCCCGCCTCTGATTCCCCGCCTCTGATTTCCCGCCCTTGATTCCTCGCCTCTGATTCCCCTCCTCTGATTCTCCACCTCTGATTCACTGCCTCCATTTCCGTGCAACTTTCCCCGGCCTACGTTTCCCCACATATCTTTCCCCGCCTCTGATTCCACGCCTCTGATTCCCCGCCTCTGATTGCCCTCCTCTTATTCCATGCCTCTGATTCCCTGCCTCAGATTCCCTTCATCTGATTCCCTGCCTCTGATTCCGCGCCTCGGATTCCCTGCCTCTGATTCCCCACCTATGTTTATCCGCCTCTGTTTCCCCACCTCAGGTTCACCGCCTCAGATTCGCTGCCTCTGATTCCCCGCCTCTGATTCCCCGCATCTGATTCCCCGCCTCTGATTCCCCGCCTCTGATTCCCCGCCTCTGAATCCCCGCCTCTGATTTCCCCCCCTCTGATACCCCGCCTCCATATCCGCGCAACTTTCCCGGCCTCCGTTTCCCCACATCTCTTTCCCCGCCTCTTATTCCACGTCTCTGATTCCCCGACTCTGATTGCCCCCCCTCTGATACCCTGCCACTGATTCCCCGCCTCTGATTCACCGCCTCTGATTCCCCGCCTCTGATTCCCTGCCTCTGATTCCCCACATCTGTCTCTCCACCACTCTTTCGCGTGCGCACTTTCCCCTACACTCTCTCCGCATCTCTCTTTCCCTCCCTCAATTTCAACAACTCTGTTTGATCTGTTCTATGTACCTCATTTTCAACACACAAGTTCCAACCACTATGTTTCACCAATCTCTTTCCCCGCCTCTATTTATGCACCTATGTTTACTTGCTTCTGTTTACCCGCCTGTTTCCCCGCCTCTGATTCCCCACCTCAGATTCCCCGCCTCAGATTCCTTGCCTCTGATAACCTGCCTCTGATTCCCTGCATCTGATTCCCTGCCTCTGATTCCCTGCCTCTGATTCCCCACCTCTGATTCCCCGCTTCCGATTCCGCACCCATGTTTCACCGCCTCTGTTGCTCTGCTTCTGATTTCCCGGCTCAGATTCGCCGGTTCTGATTCCGCACCTCTGATTCCACTCCTCTCTTTCTGTGTCTCTGATTCCCCGCCTCTGTTTCCCCGCCTCTGATTCCCCGCCTCTGATACCCTGCCTCTCTTTCCCTGCCTCTATTTCCGTGCCTCATTCTCTGCATCTCGTTTCCCACATCTCATTTCCCCCCTCTGATAACCCGCCTCAGATTCTCTGCCTCCGATTCCCTGCCTCAGATTCCCTGCCTCTGATTCCCTGCCTCTGATTCCCTGCCTCTGATTCCCTGCCTCTGATTCCCCGCCTATGATTGCCCGCCTCTGTTTATCCGCCTGTTTCCCACATGTCTTTCCCCACCTCTGATTCCACACTTCTGATTCCCCGCCTCTGTTTCCCCGCCTCTGATTCCCCGCCTCTGATTCACCGCCTCCCTTTCCGCGCAACTTTCCTGGCATACGTTTCCCCACATCTCTTTCCCCACCTCTGATTCCACGCCTCAGATTCCCCGCCTCTGATTGCCCGCCTCTGATTCCCCGCCTCTGATTCCCCGCCTCTGATACCCCGTCTCTGATTCCCCGCCTCTGATACCCCGCCTCTGAATCCCCGCCTCTGATTCCCCGCCTCTGATTCCCCGCCTCTGATTCCCCGCCTCTGATTACCAGCCTCTGATTCCCCGCCTCTGATTCCCCACGTCTGATTCACTGCCTCCCTTTCCGCGCAACTTTGCCGGCCTACATTTCCCCACATTACTTTCCCCGCCTCTGATTCCACGCCTCTGATTCCCCGCCTCTGATTGCCCGCCTCTGATTCCAGGCCTCTGATTCCCTGCCTCAGATTGCCTGCCTCAGATTCCCTTCATCTGATTCCCTGCCTCTGATTCCCCGCGTCTGATTCCCTGCCTCTGATTCCCCGCCTATGTTTACCCACATCTGTTTACCCGCCTGTTTCCCCACATCTCTTTCCTCACCTCTGATTCCACACATCTAATTCCCCGCCTCTGATTGCCCGCCTCTGATTTCCTGCCTCTGATTCCCCACCTCTGTTTCCCCGCCTCTGATACCCTGCATCTGATTCCCCGCCTCTGATTCCCCGCATCTGATTCCCCGCCTCTGATTCCCCGCATCTGATTCCCCGCCTCTGATTCCCCGCCTCTGATTGCCCGCCTCTGATTCCCGTCCTCTGATTCCCTGCCTCAGATTCCCTGCCTCAGATTCCCTTCATCTGATACCCTGCCTCTGATTCCACGCCTCTGATTCCCTGCCTCTGATTCCCCGCCTCTGATTGCCCGCCTCTGATTCCCGTCCTCTGATTCCCTGCCTCAGATTCCCTGCCTCAGATTCCCTTCATCTGATACCCTGCCTCTGATTCCACGCCTCTGATTCCCTGCCTCTGATTCCCCGCCTCTGATTCCCCGCCTCTGATTCCCCGCCTCTGATTCCCCGCCTCTGATTCCCCGCCTCTGATTCCCCGCCTCTGATTCCCCATATCTGATTCCCCGCCTCTGATACCCCGCCCCTGAATCCCCGCCTCTGATTCCCCTCCTCTGATTCCCCGCCTCTGATTCCCCACCTCTGATTCCCAGACTCTGATTCCCCGCCTCTGATTCCCCACCTCTGATTCACTGCCTCCCTTTCCACGCAACTTTGCCGGCCTACATTTCCCCACATATCTTTACCCGCCTATGATTCCACGCCTCTGATTCCCCGCCTCTGATTGCCCGCCTCTGATTCCCGTCCTCTGATTCCCTGCCTCAGATTCCCTGCCTCAGATTCCCTTCATCTGATTCCCTGCCTCTGATTCCACGCCTCTGATTCCCCACCTCTGATTCCCCGCCTCTGATTCCCCGCCTCTGATACCCCGCCTCTGTTTCCCCGCCTCTGATTTCCCGCCTCTGATTCCCTGCCTATGATTCCCCGCCTATGTTTACTCGCCTCTGTTTACCCGCCAGTATCCCCACATCTCTTTCCTCACCTCTGATTCCACACATCTAATTCCCCGCCTCTGATTGCCCGCCTCTGATTTCCTGCCTCTGATTCCCCACCTCTGATTCCCCGCCTCTGATACGCTGCATCTGATTCCCCACCTCTGATTCCCCGCATCTGATTCCCCGCCTCTGAATCCCCGCCTCTGATTCCCCGCCTCTGATTACCCGCCTCTGTCTCTCCACCTCTCTTTCGCGTGTGCTCTTTCCCCTACACTCTTTCCGCACCTCTCTTTCCCTCCCTCAATTTCAACAACTCTGTTTGATCTGTTCTATGTACCTCATTTTCAACACACAAGTTCCAACCACTATGTTTCACCAATCTCTTTCCCCGCCTCTATTTATGCACCTATGATTACTTGCTTCTGTTTACCCGCCTGTTTCCCGGCCTCTGATTCCCCACCTCAGATTCCCCGCCTCAGATTCCCTGCCTCTGATAACCTGACTCTGATTCCCTGCTTCTGATTCCCTGCCTCTGATTCCCTGCCTCTGATTCCCCGCCTCTGATTCCCCGCATCTGATTCCCCGCCTCTGATTCCCCGCCTATGATTCCCTGCCTCTGATTCCCCGCCTCTGATTCCCTGCCTCTGATTCCCCACCTATGTTTACACGCATCTGTTTACCCGCCTGTTTCCCCACATCTCTTTCCTCACCTCTGATTCCACACATCTATTCCCCGCCTCTGATTGCCCGCCTCTGATTTCCTGCCTCTGATTCCCCACCTCTGATTCCCCGCCTCTGATACCCTGCATCTGATTCCCCGCATCTGATTCCCCGCATCTGATTCCCCGCCTCTGATTCCCCGCCTCTGATTCCCCGCCTCTGAATCCCCGCCTCTGATTCCCCGCCTCTGATTCCCTGCCTCTGATTCCCCGCCTATGTTTACCCACCTCTGTTTACCCGCCTGTTTCCCCACATCTCTTTCCTCACTTCTGATTCCACGCATCTAATTCCCCGCCTCTGATTGCCCCCCTCTGATTTCCTGCCTCTGATTCCCCGCCTCTGATTCCCCGCATCTGATTCCCCGCCTCTGATTCCCCGCCTCTGATTCCCCGCCTCTGATTCCCTGCCTCTGATTCCCCACCTATGTATAACCGCCTCTGTTTAACCACCTGTTTCGCCACAACCCTTTCCCCACCTCTGATTCCACGCCTCTGATTCCCCGCCTCTGATTGCCTGCCTCTGATTCCCTGCCTCTGATTCTCTGCCTCTTATTCCCTGCCTCTGATTCCCTGCCTCTGATTCCACGCCTCTGATTCCCCACCTCTGATTCCCCGCTTCCGATTCCGCACCCATGTTTCACCGCCTCTGTTTCTCTGCTTCTGATTTCTCGGCTCAGATTCGCCGGTTCTGATTCCGCACCTCTGATTCCACTCCACTCTTTCTGTGTCTCTGATTCCCCGCCTCTGTTTCCCCGCCTCTGATTCCCCGCCTCTGATACCCTGCCTCTCTTTCCCTGCCTCTATTTCCGTGCCTCATTCTCTGCATCTCGTTTCCCACATCTCATTTCCCCCCTCTGATAACCCGCCTCAGATTCCCTGCCTCCGATTCCCTGCCTCAGATTCCCTGCCTCTGATTCCCTGCCTCTGATTCCCCGCCTCTGATTCCCTGCCTCTGATTCCCCACCTATGATTGCCCGCCTCTGTTTATCCGCCTGTTTCCCACATGTCTTTCCCCACCTCTGATTCCACACCTCTGATACCCCGCCTCTGTTTCCCCGCCTCTGATTCCCCGCCTCTGATTCACCGCCTCCCTTTCCGCGCAACTTTCCTGGCATACGTTTCCCCACATCTCTTTCCCCACCTCTGATTCCACGCCTCAGATTCCCCGCCTCTGATTGCCCGCCTCTGATTCCCCGCCTCTGATTCCCCGCCTCTGATTCCCCGTCTCTGATTCCCCGCCTCTGATACCCCACCTCTGAATCCCCGCCTCTGATTCCCCGCCTCTGATTCCCCGCCTCTGATTCCCGGCCTCTGATTACCAGCCTCTGATTCCCCGCCTCTGATTCCCCACGTCTGATTCACTGCCTCCCTTTCCGCGCAACTTTGCCGGCCTACATTTCCCCACATATCTTTCCCCGCCTCTGATTCCACGCCTCTGATTCCCCGCCTCTGATTGCCTGCCTCTGATTTCCTGCCTCTGATTCCCCGCCTCTGATTCCCCGCCTCTGATACCCCGCCTCTGATTCCCCACCTCTGTTTCCCTGCATCTGATTCGCCGCCTCGGATTCCCCGCCACTGATTCCCCGCCTCTGATTCCCCGCCTCTGACTCCCCGCCTCTGATTCCCTGCCTCTGAAAACCTGCCTCTGATTCCCTGCCTCTGATTCTCTGCCTCTTATTCCCTGCCTCTGATTCCCTGCCTCTGAATCCACGCCTCTGATTCCCCGCCTCTGATTGCCCGCCTCTGATTCCCGGCCTCTGATTCCCTGCCTCAGATTCCCTGCCTCAGATTCCCTTCATCTGATTCCCTGCCTCTGATTCCCCGCCTCTGATTCCCTGCCTCTGATTCCCCACCTATGTTTACCCGCCTGTTTCCCCACATCTCTTTCCTCACCTCTGATTCCACACATCTAATTCCCCGCCTCTGATTGCCCGCCTCTGATTCCCTGCCTCTGATTCCCCGCCTATGTTTACCCGCCTCTGTTTCCCCACCTCAGGTTCCCCGCCTCAGATTCGCTGCCTCTGATTCCCTGCCTCTGATTCCCTGCCTCTGATTCCCTGCATCTGATTGCCCGCCTCAAATACTCCACCTCTGATTCCCCGCCTCTGATTCCCCGCATCTGCTTCCCCACCTCTGATTCTCCGCCTCTGATTCCCCGCCCCTGATTCCCCGCTACTGATTCCCCGCCTCTGATTCCCCGCCTCTGATTCCCCACCTCTGATTCCCCGCCTCTGATTCCCCACCTCTGATTCACTGCCTCCCTTTCCGCGCAACTTTCCCGGCCTACATTTCCCCACATATCTTTCCCCGCCTCTGATTCCACGCCTCTGATTCCCCGCCTCTGATTGCCCGCCTCTGATTCCCTGCCTCTGATTCCCTGCCTCAGATTCCCTGCCTCAGATTCCCTTCATCTGATTCCCTGCCTCTGATTCCCCGCCTCTGATTCCCTGCTCTGATTCCCCGCCTATGTTTACCCACCTCTGTTTACCCGCCTGTTTCCCCACATCTCTTTCTTCACCTCTGATTCCACGCATCTGATTCCCCGCCTCTCATTGCCCGCCTCAGATTTCCTGCCTCTGATTCCCCACCTCTGATTCCCCGCCTCTAATAACCCACATCTGATTCCCCCCTCTGATTCCCCACCTCTAATTCCCCGCCTCAAATTTCCTGCCTCTGATTCCCCACCTCTTATTCCCCGCCTCTAATAACCCACATCTGATTCCCCCCTCTGATTCCCCACCTCTGATTCCCCGCCTCAGATTCCCTGCCTCTGATTCCCTGCATCAGATTCCCTCCATCTGATTCAATGCCTCTGATTCCCCGCCTCTGATTCCCTGCCTCTGATTCTCCACCTATGTATACCCGCCTGTGTTTACCCGCCAGTTTCCCCACATCTCTTTCCCCACCTCTGATTCCAAGCCACCGATTCCCCGCCTCTGATTGCCTGCCTCTGATTTCCTGCCTCTGATTCCACGCCTCTGATTCCCCGCCTATGATTCCCCGCCTCTGATTCCCCGCCTCTGATTCCCCGCCTCTGATTCCCCACCTCTGATTCACTGCCTCCCTTTCCGCGCAACTTTCCCTGCCTACATTTCCCCACATATCTTTCCCCGCCTCTGATTCCACGCCTCTTATTCCCCGCCTCTGATTGCCCACCTCTGATTCCCTGCCTCTGAATCCCTGCCTCAGATTCCCTGCCTCAGATTCGCTTCATCTGATTCCCTGCCTCTGATTCCCCACCTCTGATTCCCTGCCTCTGATTCCCCGCCTCTGATTCCCGCCTCTGATTCCCCGCCCCTGATTCCCCGCCTTTGTTTACCCGCCTCTGTTTACCCACCTGTTTCCCCGCCTCTGATTCACCACCTCAGATTCCCCGCCTCAGATTCCCTGCCTCTGATTCCCTGCCTCTGATTCCCTGCCTCTGATTCACTGCCTCCCTTTCCGCGCAACTTTCCCTGGCCTACGTTACCCCACATATCTTTCCTCGCCTCTGATTCCACCCCTCTGATTCCCCACCTCTGATTGCCCGCATGTGATTCCCTGCCTCTGATTCACTGCCTCAGATTCCCTGCCTCAGATTCCCTTCATCTGATTCCCTGCCTCTGATTCCCCGCCTCGGATTCCCTGCCTCTGATTCCCCGCCTATGTTTACCCGCCTCTGTTTCCCCACCTCAGGTTCCAGGCCTCAGATTCGCTGCCTCTGATTCCCTGCATCTGATTCCCTGCCTCTGATTCCCTGCCTCTGATTCCCTGCATCTGATTGACCGCCTCAAATACTCCGCCTCTGATTCCCCGCCTCTGATTCCCCGCATCGGATTCCCCGCTTCTGATTCCCCGCCTCTGATTCCCCACCTCTGATTCCCCGCCTCTGATTTCCCGCCCTTGATTCCTCGCCTCTGATTCCCCTCCTCTGATTCCCCACCTCTGATTCACTGCCTCCATTTCCGTGCAACTTTCCCCGGCCTACGTTTCCCCACATATCTTTCCCCGCCTCTGATTCCACGCCTCTGATTCCCCGCCTCTGATTGCCCTCCTCTTATTCCCTGCCTCTGATTCCCTGCCTCAGATTCCCTTCATCTGATTCCCTGCCTCTGATTCCGCGCCTCGGATTCCCTGCCTCTGATTCCCCACCTATGTTTATCCGCCTCTGTTTCCCCACCTCAGGTTCACCGCCTCAGATTCGCTGCCTCTGATTCCCCGCCTCTGATTCCCCGCATCTGATTCCCCGCCTCTGATTCCCCGCCTCTGATTCCCCGCCTCTGAATCCCCGCCTCTGATTCCCCCCCTCTGATACCCCGCCTCCATTTCCGCGCAACTTTCCCGGCCTCCGTTTCCCCACATCTCTTTCCCCGCCTCTTATTCCACGTCTCTGATTCCCCGACTCTGATTCCCCCCCTCTGATACCCTGCCACTGATTCCCCGCCTCTGATTCACCGCCTCTGATTCCCCGCCTCTGATTCCCTGCCTCTGATTCCCCACATTTGTCTCTCCACCACTCTTTCGCGTGCGCACTTTCCCCTACACTCTCTCCGCATCTCTCTTTCACTCCCTCAATTTCAACAACTCTGTTTGATCTGTTCTATGTACCTCATGTTCAACACACAAGTTCCAACCACTATGTTTCACCAATCTCTTACCCCGCCTCTATTTATGCACCTATGTTTACTTGCTTCTGTTTACCCGCCTGTTTCCCCGCCTCTGATTCCCCACCTCAGATTCCCCGCCTCAGATTCCTTGCCTCTGATAACCTGCCTCTGATTCCCTGCTTCTGATTCCCTGCCTCTGATTCCCTGCCTCTGATTCCCTGCCTCTGATTCCCCACCTCTGATTCCGCGCTTCCGATTCCGCACCCATGTTTCACCGCCTCTGTTGCTCTGCTTCTGATTTCCCGGCTCAGATTCGCCGGTTCTGATTCCGCACCTCTGATTCCACTCCTCTCTTTCTGTGTCTCTGATTCCCCACCTCTGTTTCCCCGCCTCTGATTCCCCGCCTCTGATACCCTGCCTCTCTTTCCCTGCCTCTATTTCCGTGCCTCATTCTCTGCATCTCGTTTCCCACATCTCATTTCCACCCTCTGATAACCCGCCTCAGATTCTCTGCCTCCGATTCCCTGCCTCAGATTCCCTGCCTCTGATTCCCTGCCTCTGATTCCCCGCCTCTGATTCCCTGCCTCTGATTCCCCGCCTATGATTGCCCGCCTCTGTTTATCCGCCTGTTTCCCACATGTCTTTCCCCACCTCTGATTCCACACCTCTGATTCCCCGCCTCTGTTTCCCCGCCTCTGATTCCCAGCCTCTGATTCACCGCCTCCCTTTCCGCGCAACTTTCCTGGCATACGTTTCCCCACATCTCTTTCCCCACCTCTGATTCCACGCCTCAGATTCCCCGCCTCTGATTGCCCGCCTCTGATTCCCCGCCTCTGATTCCCCGCCTCTGATTCCCCGTCTCTGATTCCCCGCCTCTGATACCCCGACTCTGAATCCCCGCCTCTGATTCCCCGCCTCTGATTCCCCGCCTCTGATTCCCCGCCTCTGATTACCAGCCTCTGATTCCCCGCCTCTGATTCCCCACGTCTGATTCACTGCCTCCCTTTCCGCGCAACTTTGCCGGCCTACATTTCCCCACATATCTTTCCCCGCCTCTGATTCCACGCCTCTGATTCCCCGCCTCTGATTGCCTGCCTCTGATTTCCTGCCTCTGATTCCCCGCCTCTGATTCCCCGCCTCTGATTGCCCGCCTCTGATTCCCTGCCTCTGATTCCCTGCCTCAGATTCCCTGCCTCAGATTCCCTTCATCTGATTCCCTGCCTCTGATTTCCCGCCTCTGATTCCCTGCTCTGATTCCCCGCCTATGTTTACCCACCTCTGATTACCCGCCTGTTTCCCCACATCTCTTTCTTCACCTCTGATTCCACGCATCTGATTCCCCGCCTCTCATTGCCCGCCTCAGATTTCCTGCCTCTGATTCCCCACCTCTGATTCCCCGCCTCTAATAACCCACATCTGATTCCCCCCTCTGATTCCCCACCTCTGATTCCCCGCCTCAGATTTCCTGCCTCTGATTCCCCACCTCTGATTCCCCGCCTCTAATAACCCACATCTGATTCCCCCCTCTGATTCCCCACCTCTGATTCCCCGCCTCAGATTCCCTGCCTCTGATTCCCTGCATCAGATTCCCTCCATCTGATTCAATGCCTCTGATTCCCCGCCTCTGATTCCCTGCCTCTGATTCTCCACCTATGTATACCCGCCTGTGTTTACCCGCCAGTTTCCCCACATCTCTTTCCCCACCTCTGATTCCAAGCCACCGATTCCCCGCCTCTGATTGCCTGCCTCTGATTTCCTGCCTCTGATTCCACGCCTCTTATTCCCCGCCTATGATTCCCCGCCTCTGATTCCCCGCCTCTGATTCCCCGCCTCTGATTCCCCACCTCTGATTCACTGCCTCCCTTTCCGCGCAACTTTCCCTGCCTACATTTCCCCACATATCTTTCCCCGCCTCTGATTCCACGCCTCTTATTCCCCGCCTCTGATTGCCCACCTCTGATTCCCTGCCTCTGAATCCCTGCCTCAGATTCCCTGCCTCAGATTCCCTTCATCTGATTCCCTGCCTCTGATTCCCCACCTCTGATTCCCTGCCTCTGATTCCCCGCCTCTGATTCCCGCCTCTGATTCCCCGCCCCTGATTCCCCGCCTTTGTTTACCCGCCTCTGTTTACCCACCTGTTTCTCCGCCTCTGATTCCCCACCTCAGATTCCCCGCCTCAGATTCCCTGCCTCTGATTCCCTGCCTCTGATTCCCTGCCTCTGATTCACTGCCTCCCTTTCCGCGCAACTTTCCCTGGCCTACGTTACCCCACATATCTTTCCTCGCCTCTGATTCCACCCCTCTGATTCCCCACCTCTGATTGCCCGCATGTGATTCCCTGCCTCTGATTCACTGCCTCAGATTCCCTGCCTCAGATTCCCTTCATCTGATTCCCTGCCTCTGATTCCCCGCCTCGGATTCCCTGCCTCTGATTCCCCGCCTATGTTTACCCGCCTCTGTTTCCCCACCTCAGGTTCCAGGCCTCAGATTCGCTGCCTCTGATTCCCTGCATCTGATTCCCTGCCTCTGATTCCCTGCATCTGATTGACCGCCTCAAATACTCCGCCTCTGATTCCCCGCCTCTGATTCCCCGCATCGGATTCCCCGCTTCTGATTCCCCGCCTCTGATTCCCCGCCTCTGATTGCCCTCCTCTTATTCCCTGCCTCTGATTCCCAGCCTCAGATTCCCTTCATCTGATTCCCTGCCTCTGATTCCGCGCCTCGGATTCCCTGCCTCTGATTCCCCACCTATGTTTATCCGCCTCTGTTTCCCCACCTCAGGTTCACCGCCTCAGATTCGCTGCCTCTGATTCCCCGCCTCTGATTCCCCGCATCTGATTCCCCGCCTCTGATTCCCCGCCTCTGATTCCCCGCCTCTGAATCCCCGCCTCTGATGCCCCCCCTCTGATACCCCGCCTCCATTTCCGCGCAACTTTCCCGGCCTCCGTTTCCCCACATCTCTTTCCCCGCCTCTTATTCCACGTCTCTGATTCCCCGACTCTGATTCCCCCCCTCTGATACCCTGCCACTGATTCCCCGCCTCTGATTCACCGCCTCTGATTCCCCGCCTCTGATTCCCTGCCTCTGATTCCCCACATCTGTCTCTCCACCACTCTTTCGCGTGCGCACTTTCCCCTACACTCTCTCCGCATCTCTCTTTCCCTCCCTCAATTTCAACAACTCTGTTTGATCTGTTCTATGTACCTCATGTTCAACACACAAGTTCCAACCACTATGTTTCACCAATCTCTTTCCCCGCCTCTATTTATGCACCTATGTTTACTTGCTTCTGTTTACCCGCCTGTTTCCCCGCCTCTGATTCCCCACCTCAGATTCCCCGCCTCAGATTCCTTGCCTCTGATAACCTGCCTCTGATTCCCTGCTTCTGATTCCCTGCCTCTGATTCCCTGCCTCTGATTCCCTGCCTCTGATTCCCCACCTCTGATTCCGCGCTTCCGATTCCGCACCCATGTTTCACCGCCTCTGTTGCTCTGCTTCTGATTTCCCGGCTCAGATTCGCCGGTTCTGATTCCGCACCTCTGATTCCACTCCTCTCTTTCTGTGTCTCTGATTCCCCGCCTCTGTTTCCCCGCCTCTGATTCCCCGCCTCTGATACCCTGCCTCTCTTTCCCTGCCTCTATTTCCGTGCCTCATTCTCTGCATCTCGTTTCCCACATCTCATTTCCACCCTCTGATAACCCGCCTCAGATTCTCTGCCTCCGATTCCCTGCCTCAGATTCCCTGCCTCTGATTCCCTGCCTCTGATTCCCCGCCTCTGATTCCCTGCCTCTGATTCCCCGCCTATGATTGCCCACCTCTGTTTATCCGCCTGTTTCCCACATGTCTTTCCCCACCTCTGATTCCACACCTCTGATTCCCCGCCTCTGTTTCCCCGCCTCTGATTCCCCGCCTCTGATTCACCGCCTCCCCTTCCGCGCAACTTTCCTGGCATACGTTTCCCCACATCTCTTTCCCCACCTCTGATTCCACGCCTCAGATTCCCCGCCTCAGATTCCCCGCCTCTGATTCCCCGCCTCTGATTCCCCGCCTCTGATTCCCCGTCTCTGATTCCCCGCCTCTGATACCCCGCCTCTGAATCCCCGCCTCTGATTCCCCGCCTCTGATTCCCCGCCTCTGATTCCCCGCCTCTGATTCCCTGCCTCTGATTCCCCACATCTGTCTCTCCACCACTCTTTCGCGTGCGCACTTTCCCCTACACTCTCTCCGCATCTCTCTTTCCCTCCCTCAATTTCAACAACTCTGTTTGATCTGTTCTATGTACCTCATGTTCAACACACAAGTTCCAACCACTATGTTTCACCAATCTCTTTCCCCGCCTCTATTTATGCACCTATGTTTACTTGCTTCTGTTTACCCGCCTGTTTCCCCGCCTCTAATTCCCCACCTCAGATTCCCCGCCTCAGATTCCTTGCCTCTGATAACCTGCCTCTGATTCCCTGCTTCTGATTCCCTGCCTCTGATTCCCTGCCTCTGATTCCCTGCCTCTGATTCCCCACCTCTGATTCCGCGCTTCCGATTCCGCACCCATGTTTCACCGCCTCTGTTGCTCTGCTTCTGATTTCCCGGCTCAGATTCGCCGGTTCTGATTCCGCACCTCTGATTCCACTCCTCTCTTTCTGTGTCTCTGATTCCCCGCCTCTGTTTCCCCGCCTCTGATTCCCCGCCTCTGATACCCTGCCTCTCTTTCCCTGCCTCTATTTCCGTGCCTCATTCTCTGCATCTCGTTTACCACATCTCATTTCCACCCTCTGATAACCCGCCTCAGATTCTCTGCCTCCGATTCCCTACCTCAGATTCCCTGCCTCTGATTCCCTGCCTCTGATTCCCCGCCTCTGATTCCCTGCCTCTGATTCCCCGCCTATGATTGCCCGCCTCTGTTTATCCGCCTGTTTCCCACATGTCTTTCCCCACCTCTGATTCCACACCTCTGATTCCCCGCCTCTGTTTCCCCGCCTCTGATTCCCCGCCTCTGATTCACCGCCTCCCCTTCCGCGCAACTTTCCTGGCATACGTTTCCCCACATCTCTTTCCCCACCTCTGATTCCACGCCTCAGATTCCCCGCCTCAGATTCCCCGCCTCTGATTCCCCGCCTCTGATTCCCCGCCTCTGATTCCCCGCATCTGATTCCCCGCCTCTGATTCCCTGCCTATGATTCCCCGCCTCAGATTCCCTGCCTCCGATTCCCTGCCTCAGATTCCCTGCCTCTGATTCCCTGCCTCTGATTCCCCACCTCTGATTCCCCGCCTCTGATACCCTGCCTCTCTTTCCCTGCCTCTATTTCCGTGCCTCTTTCTCTGCATCTCGTTTCCCACATCTCATTTCCCCCCTCTGATAACCCGCCTCAGATTCCCTGCCTCCGATTCCCTGCCTCAGATTCCCTGCCTCTGATTCCCTGCCTCTGATTCCCCGCCTCTGATTCCCTGCCTCTGATTCCCCGCCTATGTTTACCCGCCTCTGGTTATCCGCCTGTTTCCCACATCCCTTCCCCACCTCTGATTCCACGCCTCTGATTCCCCGCCTCTGTTTCCCCGCCTCTGATTCCCCGCCTCTGATTCACCGCCTCCCTTTCCGCGCAACTTTCATGGCGTACGTTTCCCCATATCTCTTTCCCCACCTCTGATTCCACGCCTCTGATTCCCCGCCTCTGATTGCCCGCCTCTGATTCCCCGCCTCTGATTCCCCGCCTCTGATTCCCCGTATCTGATTCCCCGCCTCTGATACCCCGCCTCTGAATCCCCGCCTCTGATTCCCCACCTCTGATTCCCCGCCTCTGATTCCCCACCTCTGATTCCCAGCCTCTGATTCCCCGCCTCTGATTCCCCACCTCTGATTCACTGCCTCCCTTTCCACGCAACTTTGCCGGCCTACATTTCCCCACATATCTTGTCCCGCCTCAGATTCCACGCCTCTGATTCCCCGCCTCTGATTGCCCGCCTCTGATTCCCGGCCTCTGATTCCCTGCCTCAGATTCCCTGCCTCAGATTCCATTCATCTGATTCCCTGCCTCTGATTCCCCGCCTCTGATTCCCCACCTCTGATTCCCCGCCTCTGATTCCCCACGTCTGATTCACTTCCTCCCTTTCCGCGCAACTTTGCCGGCCTACATTTCCCCACATATCTTTCCACGCCTCTGATTCCATGCCTCTGATTCCCCGCCTCTGATTCCCCGCCTCTGATACCCCGCCTCTGATTCCCCGCATCTGATTTCCCGCCTCTGATTCCCTGCCTATGATTCCCCGCCTATGTTTACCCGCCTCTGTTTACCCACCTGTATCCCCACATCTCTTTCCTCACCTCTGATTCCACACATCTAATTCCCCGCCTCTGATTGCCCGCCTCTGATTTCCTGCCTCTGATTCCCCACCTCTGATTCCCCGCCTCTGATACGCTGCATCTGATTCCCCATCTCTGATTCTCCGCATCTGATTCCCCGCCTCTGAATCCCCGCCTCTGATTCCCCCCCTCTGATACCCCGCCTCCATTTCCGCGCAACTTTCCCGGCCTCCGTTTCCCCACATCTCTTTCCCCGCCTCTTATTCCACGTCTCTGATTCCCCGACTCTGATTCCCCCCCTCTGATACCCTGCCACTGATTCCCCGCCTCTGATTACCCGCCTCTGTCTCTCCACCTCTCTTTCGCGTGTGCTCTTTCTCCTACACTCTTTCCGCACCTCTCTTTCCCTCCCTCAATTTCAACAACTCTGTTTGATCTGTTCTATGTACCTCATTTTCAACACACAAGTTCCAACCACTATGTTTCACCCATCTCTTTCCCCGCCTCTATTTATGCACCTATGTTTACTTGCTTCTGTTTACCCGCCTGTTTCCCCGCCTCTGATTCGCCACCTCAGATTCCCCTCCTCAGATTCCCTGCCTCTGATAACCTGACTCTGATTCCCTGCTTCTGATTCCCTGCCTCTGATTCCCTGCCTCTGATTCCCCGCCTCTGATTCCCCGCATCTGATTCCCCGCCTCTGATTCCCCGCCTATGATTCCCTGCCTCTGATTTCCCTCCTCTGATTCCCTGCCTCTGATTCCCCGCCTATGTTTACCCGCATCTGTTTACCCGCCTGTTTCCCCACATCTCTTTCCTCACCTCTGATTCCACACATCTAATTCCCCGCCTCTGATTGCCCCCCTCTGATTTCCTGCCTCTGATTCCCCGCCTCTGATTCCCCGCATCTGATTCCTCGCCTCTGATTCCCCGCCTCTGATTCCCCGCCTCTGATTGCCCGCCTCTGATTCCCCGCCTCTGATTCCCCGCCTCTGATTCCCCGTCTCTGATTCCCCGCCTCTGATACCCCGCCTCTGAATCCCCGCCTCTGATTCCCCGCATCTGATTCCCCGCCTCTGATTCCCCGCCTCTGATTACCAGCCTCTGATTCCCCGCCTCTGATTCCTCACGTCTGATTCACTGCCTCCCTTTCCGCGCAACTTTGCCGGCCTACATTTCCCCACATATCTTTCCCCGCCTCTGATTCCACGCCTCTGATTCCCCGCCTCTGATTGCCCGCCTCTGATTCCAGGCCTCCGATTCCCTGCCTCAGATTCCCTGCCTCAGATTCCCTTCATCTGATTCCCTGCCTCTGATTCCCCGCGTCTGATTCCCTGCCTCTGATTCCCCGCCTATGTTTACCCACATCTGTTTACCCGCCTGCTTCCCCACATCTCTTTCCTCACCTCTGATTCCACACATCTAATTCCCCGCCTCTGATTGCCCGCCTCTGATTTCCTGCCTCTGATTCCCCACCTCTGTTTCCCCGCCTCTGATACCCTGCATCTGATTCCCCGCCTCTGATTCCCCGCATCTGATTCCCCGCCTCTGATTCCCCGCATCTTATTCCCCGCCTCTGATTCCCCGCCTCTGATTCCCCGCCTCTGATTCCCTGCCTCTGATTCCCCACCTATGTATAACCGCCTCTGTTTAACCACCTGTTTCCCCACATCTCTTTCCCCACCTCTGATTCCACGCCTCTGATTCCCCTCCTCTGATTACCTGCCTCTGATTTCCTGCCTCTGATTCCCCGCCTCTGATTCCCCGCCTCTGATTCCCCGCCTCTGATGCCCCGCCTCTGAAAAACTGCCTCTGATTCCCTGCCTCTGATTCTCTGCCTCTGATTCCCTGCCTCTGATTCCCTGCCTCTGAATACCCACCTCTGATTCCCCGCCTCCGATTCCGCAATTCTGATTTCCCGCCTCTGATTCCCCGCATCTGATTCCCCGCCTCTGATTCCCTGCCTATGATTCCCCGCCTCAGATTCCCTGCCTCCGATTCCCTGCCTCAGATTCCCTGCATCTGATTTCCTGCCTCTGATTCCCCACCTCTGATTCCCCGCCTCTGATACCCTGCCTCTCTTTCCCTGCCTCTATTTCCGTGCCTCTTTCTCTGCATCTCTTTTCCCACATCTCATTTCCCCCCTCTGATAACCCGCCTCAGATTCCCTGCCTCCGATTCCCTGCCTCAGATTCCCTGCCTCTGATTCCCTGCCTCTGATTCCCCGCCTCTGATTCCCTGCCTCTGATTCCCCGCCTATGTTTACCCGCCTCTGGTTATCCGCCTGTTTCCCACATCTCTTCCCCAACTCTGATTCCACGCCTCTGATTCCCCGCCTCTGTTTCCCCGCCTCTGATTTCCCGCCTCTGATTCACCGCCTCCCTTTCCGCGCAACTTTCATGGCCTACGTTTCCCCACATCTCTTTCCCCACCTCTGATTCCGCGCCTCTGATTCCCCGCCTCTGATTGCCCGCCTCTGATTCCCCGCCTCTGATTCCCCGCCTCTGATTCCCCGTATCTGATTCCCCGCCTCTGATACCCCGCCTCTGAATCCCCGCCTCTGATTCCCCACCTCTGATTCCCCGCCTCTGATTCCCCACCTCTGATTCCCAGCCTCTGATTCCCCGCCTCTGATTCCCCACCTCTGATTCACTGCCTCCCTTTCCACGCAACTTTGCCGGCCTACATTTCCCCACATATCTTTCCCCGCCTCAGATTCCACGCCTCTGATTCCCCGCCTCTGATTGCCCGCCTCTGATTCCCGGCCTCTGATTCCCTGCCTCAGATTCCCTGCCTCAGATTCCCTTCATCTGATTCTCTGCCTCTGATTCCCCGCCTCTGATTCCCCACCTCTGATTCCCCGCCTCTGATTCCCCACGTCTGATTCACTTCCTCCCTTTCCGCGCAACTTTGCCGGCCTACATTTCCCCACATATCTTTCCACGCCTCTGATTCCATGCCTCTGATTCCCCGCCTCTGATTCCCCGCCTCTGATTGCCCGCCTCTGATTCCCCGCCTCTGATTGCCCGCCTCTGATTCCCCGCCTCTGATTCCCCGCCTCTGATACCCCGCCTCTGAATCCCCGCCTCTGATTCCCCGCCTCTGATTCCCCGCCTCTGATTCCCGGCCTCTGATTCCCTGCCTCTGATTCCCCGCCTATGTTTACCCGCCTCTGTTTACCCGCCTGTTTCCCCACATCTCTTTCCTCACCTCTGATTCCACGCATCTAATTCCCCGCCTCTGATTGCCCCCCTCTTATTCCCCGCCTCTGATACCCTGCATCTGATTCCCCGCATCTGATTCCCCGCATCTGATTCCCCGCCTCTGATTCCCCGCTTCTGATTCCCCGCCTCTGATTCCCCGCCTCTGATTCCCCGCCTCTGATTCCCTGCCTCTGATTCCCCGCCTATGTTTACCCGCCTCTGTTTACCCGCCTGTTTCCCCACATCTCTTTCCTCACCTCTGATTCCACGCATCTAATTCCCCGCCTCTGATTGCCCCCCTCTGATTTCCTGCCTCTGATTCCCCGCCTCTGATTCCCCGCATCTGATTCCCCGCCTCTGATTCCCCGCCTCTGATTCCCCGCCTCTGATTCCCTGCCTCTGATTCCCAACCTATGTATAACCGCCTCTGTTTAACCACCTGTTTCGCCACAACCCTTTCCCCACCTCTGATTCCACGCCTCTGATTCCCCGCCTCTGATTGCCTGCCTCTGATTTCCTGCCTCTGATTCCCCGCCTCTGATTCCCCGCCTCTGATACCCCGCCTCTGATTCCCCACCTCTGTTTCCCTGCATCTGATTCGCCGCCTCGGATTCCCCGCCACTGATTCCCCGCCTCTGATTCCCCGCCTCTGACTCCCCGCCTCTGATTCCCTGCCTCTGAAAACCTGCCTCTGATTCCCTGCCTCTGATTCTCTGCCTCTTATTCCCTGCCTCTGATTCCCTGCCTCTGATTCCACGCCTCTGATTCCCCACCTCTGATTGCCCGCCTCTGATTCCCGGCCTCTGATTCCCTGCCTCAGATTCCCTGCCTCAGATTCCCTTCATCTGATTCCCTGCCTCTGATTCCCCGCCTCTGATTCCCTGCCTCTGATTCCCCACCTATGTTTACCCGCCTCTGTTTACCCGCCTGTTTCCCCACATCTCTTTCCTCACCTCTGATTCCACACATCTAATTCCCCACCTCTGATTGCCCGCCTCTGATTCCCTGCCTCTGATTCCCCGCCTCGGATTCCCTGCCTCTGATTCCCCGCCTATGTTTACCCGCCTCTGTTTCCCCACCTCAGGTTCCCCGCCTCAGATTCGCTGCCTCTGATTCCCTGCCTCTGATTCCCTGCCTCTGATTCCCTGCATCTGATTGCCCGCCTCAAATACTCCACCTCTGATTCCCCGGCTCTGATTCCCTGCATCTGATTCCCAACCTCTGATTCCCCGCCTCTGATTCCCCGCCCCTGATTCCCCGCTACTGATTCCCCGCCTCTGATTCCCCGCCTCTGATTCCCCGCCTCTGATTCCCCGCCTCTGATTCCCCACCTCTGATTCACTGCCTCAGATTCCCTGCCTCAGATTCCCTGCCTCAGATTCCCTTCATCTGATTCCCTGCCTCTGATTCCCCGCCTCTGATTCCCTGCCTCTGATTCCCCGCCTATGATTACCCACCTCTGTTTACCCGCCTGTTTCCCCACATCTCTTTCTTCACCTCTGATTCCACGCATCTGATTCCCCACCTCTCATTGCCCGCCTCAGATTTCCTGCCTCTGATTCCCCACCTCTGATTCCCCGCCTCTAATAACCCACATCTGATTCCCCGCCTCTGATTCACCGCATCTGATTCCCCGCCTCTGATTCCCCCCTCTGATTCCCCACCTCTGATTCCCCGCCTCAGAATCCCTGCCTCTGATTCCCTGCATCAGATTCCCTCCATCTGATTCCCCGCCTCTGATTCCCCGCCTCTGATTCCCCACCACTGATTCACTGCCTCCCTTTCCGCGCAACTTTCCCGGCCTACATTTCCCCACATATCTTTCCCCACCTCTGATTCCACGCCTCTGATTCCCCGCCTCTGATTGCCCGCCTCTGATTCCCTGCCTCTGAATCCCTGCCTCAGATTCCCTGCCTCAGATTCCCTTCATCTGATTCCCTGCCTCTGATTCCCCACCTCTGATTCCCTGCCTCTGATTCCCCGCCTCTGATTCCCCGCCTCTGATTCCCCGCCCCTGATTCCCCGCCTTTGTTTACCCGCCTCTGTTTACCCACCTGTTTCCCCGCCTCTGATTCCACACCTCAGATTCTCCGCCTCAGATTCCCTGCCTCTGATTCCCTGCCTCTGATTCCCTGCCTCTGATTCACTGCCTCCCTTTCCGCGCAACTTTCCCCGGCCTACGTTACCCCACATATCTTTCCTCGCCTCTGATTCCACGCCTCTGATACCCCGCCTCTGATTGCCCGCATCTGATTCCCTGCCTCTGATTCACTGCCTCAGATTCCCTGCCTCAGATTCCCTTCATCTGATTCCCTGCCTCTGATTCCCCGCCTCGGATTCCCTGCCTCTGATCCCCGCCTATGTTTACCCGCCTCTGTTTCCCCACCTCAGGTTCCAGGCCTCAGATTCGCTGCGTCTGATTCCCTGCATCTGATTCCCTGCCTCTGATTCCCTGCATCTGATTGACCGCCTCAAATACTCCGCCTCTGATTCCCCGCCTCTGATTCCCCGCATCGGATTCCCCGCCTCTGATTCCCCGCCTCTGATTCCCCGCCTCTGATTCCCCGCCTCTGATATCCCGCCCTTGATTCCTCGCCTCTGATTCCCCTCCTCTGATTCCCCACCTCTGATTCACTGCCTCCATTTCCGTGCAACTTTCCCCGGCCTACGTTTCCCCACATATCTTTCCCCGCCTCTGATTCCACGCCTCTGATTCCCCGCCTCTGATTGCCCGCCTCTTATTCCCTGCCTCTGATTCCCTGCCTCAGATTCCCTTCATCTGATTCCCTGCCTCTGATTCCCCGCGTCTGATTCCCTGCCTCTGATTCCCCGCCTATGTTTACCCACATCTGTTTACCCGCCTGCTTCCCCACATCTCTTTCCTCACCTCTGATTCCACACATCTAATTCCCCGCCTCTGATTGCCCGCCTCTGATTTCCTGCCTCTGATTCCCCACCTCTGTTTCCCCGCCTCTGATACCCTGCATCTGATTCCCCGCCTCTGATTCCCCGCATCTGATTCCCCGCCTCTGATTCCCCGCATCTTATTCCCCGCCTCTGATTCCCCGCCTCTGATTCCCCGCCTCTGATTCCCTGCCTCTGATTCCCCACCTATGTATAACCGCCTCTGTTTAACCACCTGTTTCCCCACATCTCTTTCCCCACCTCTGATTCCACGCCTCTGATTCCCCTCCTCTGATTACCTGCCTCTGATTTCCTGCCTCTGATTCCCCGCCTCTGATTCCCCGCCTCTGATTCCCCGCCTCTGATGCCCCGCCTCTGAAAAACTGCCTCTGATTCCCTGCCTCTGATTCTCTGCCTCTGATTCCCTGCCTCTGATTCCCTGCCTCTGAATACCCACCTCTGATTCCCCGCCTCCGATTCCGCAATTCTGATTTCCCGCCTCTGATTCCCCGCATCTGATTCCCCGCCTCTGATTCCCTGCCTATGATTCCCCGCCTCAGATTCCCTGCCTCCGATTCCCTGCCTCAGATTCCCTGCATCTGATTTCCTGCCTCTGATTCCCCACCTCTGATTCCCCGCCTCTGATACCCTGCCTCTCTTTCCCTGCCTCTATTTCCGTGCCTCTTTCTCTGCATCTCTTTTCCCACATCTCATTTCCCCCCTCTGATAACCCGCCTCAGATTCCCTGCCTCCGATTCCCTGCCTCAGATTCCCTGCCTCTGATTCCCTGCCTCTGATTCCCCGCCTCTGATTCCCTGCCTCTGATTCCCCGCCTATGTTTACCCGCCTCTGGTTATCCGCCTGTTTCCCACATCTCTTCCCCAACTCTGATTCCACGCCTCTGATTCCCCGCCTCTGTTTCCCCGCCTCTGATTTCCCGCCTCTGATTCACCGCCTCCCTTTCCGCGCAACTTTCATGGCCTACGTTTCCCCACATCTCTTTCCCCACCTCTGATTCCGCGCCTCTGATTCCCCGCCTCTGATTGCCCGCCTCTGATTCCCCGCCTCTGATTCCCCGCCTCTGATTCCCCGTATCTGATTCCCCGCCTCTGATACCCCGCCTCTGAATCCCCGCCTCTGATTCCCCACCTCTGATTCCCCGCCTCTGATTCCCCACCTCTGATTCCCAGCCTCTGATTCCCCGCCTCTGATTCCCCACCTCTGATTCACTGCCTCCCTTTCCACGCAACTTTGCCGGCCTACATTTCCCCACATATCTTTCCCCGCCTCAGATTCCACGCCTCTGATTCCCCGCCTCTGATTGCCCGCCTCTGATTCCCGGCCTCTGATTCCCTGCCTCAGATTCCCTGCCTCAGATTCCCTTCATCTGATTCTCTGCCTCTGATTCCCCGCCTCTGATTCCCCACCTCTGATTCCCCGCCTCTGATTCCCCACGTCTGATTCACTTCCTCCCTTTCCGCGCAACTTTGCCGGCCTACATTTCCCCACATATCTTTCCACGCCTCTGATTCCATGCCTCTGATTCCCCGCCTCTGATTCCCCGCCTCTGATTGCCCGCCTCTGATTCCCCGCCTCTGATTGCCCGCCTCTGATTCCCCGCCTCTGATTCCCCGCCTCTGATACCCCGCCTCTGAATCCCCGCCTCTGATTCCCCGCCTCTGATTCCCCGCCTCTGATTCCCGGCCTCTGATTCCCTGCCTCTGATTCCCCGCCTATGTTTACCCGCCTCTGTTTACCCGCCTGTTTCCCCACATCTCTTTCCTCACCTCTGATTCCACGCATCTAATTCCCCGCCTCTGATTGCCCCCCTCTTATTCCCCGCCTCTGATACCCTGCATCTGATTCCCCGCATCTGATTCCCCGCATCTGATTCCCCGCCTCTGATTCCCCGCTTCTGATTCCCCGCCTCTGATTCCCCGCCTCTGATTCCCCGCCTCTGATTCCCTGCCTCTGATTCCCCGCCTATGTTTACCCGCCTCTGTTTACCCGCCTGTTTCCCCACATCTCTTTCCTCACCTCTGATTCCACGCATCTAATTCCCCGCCTCTGATTGCCCCCCTCTGATTTCCTGCCTCTGATTCCCCGCCTCTGATTCCCCGCATCTGATTCCCCGCCTCTGATTCCCCGCCTCTGATTCCCCGCCTCTGATTCCCTGCCTCTGATTCCCAACCTATGTATAACCGCCTCTGTTTAACCACCTGTTTCGCCACAACCCTTTCCCCACCTCTGATTCCACGCCTCTGATTCCCCGCCTCTGATTGCCTGCCTCTGATTTCCTGCCTCTGATTCCCCGCCTCTGATTCCCCGCCTCTGATACCCCGCCTCTGATTCCCCACCTCTGTTTCCCTGCATCTGATTCGCCGCCTCGGATTCCCCGCCACTGATTCCCCGCCTCTGATTCCCCGCCTCTGACTCCCCGCCTCTGATTCCCTGCCTCTGAAAACCTGCCTCTGATTCCCTGCCTCTGATTCTCTGCCTCTTATTCCCTGCCTCTGATTCCCTGCCTCTGATTCCACGCCTCTGATTCCCCACCTCTGATTGCCCGCCTCTGATTCCCGGCCTCTGATTCCCTGCCTCAGATTCCCTGCCTCAGATTCCCTTCATCTGATTCCCTGCCTCTGATTCCCCGCCTCTGATTCCCTGCCTCTGATTCCCCACCTATGTTTACCCGCCTCTGTTTACCCGCCTGTTTCCCCACATCTCTTTCCTCACCTCTGATTCCACACATCTAATTCCCCACCTCTGATTGCCCGCCTCTGATTCCCTGCCTCTGATTCCCCGCCTCGGATTCCCTGCCTCTGATTCCCCGCCTATGTTTACCCGCCTCTGTTTCCCCACCTCAGGTTCCCCGCCTCAGATTCGCTGCCTCTGATTCCCTGCCTCTGATTCCCTGCCTCTGATTCCCTGCATCTGATTGCCCGCCTCAAATACTCCACCTCTGATTCCCCGGCTCTGATTCCCTGCATCTGATTCCCAACCTCTGATTCCCCGCCTCTGATTCCCCGCCCCTGATTCCCCGCTACTGATTCCCCGCCTCTGATTCCCCGCCTCTGATTCCCCGCCTCTGATTCCCCGCCTCTGATTCCCCACCTCTGATTCACTGCCTCAGATTCCCTGCCTCAGATTCCCTGCCTCAGATTCCCTTCATCTGATTCCCTGCCTCTGATTCCCCGCCTCTGATTCCCTGCCTCTGATTCCCCGCCTATGATTACCCACCTCTGTTTACCCGCCTGTTTCCCCACATCTCTTTCTTCACCTCTGATTCCACGCATCTGATTCCCCACCTCTCATTGCCCGCCTCAGATTTCCTGCCTCTGATTCCCCACCTCTGATTCCCCGCCTCTAATAACCCACATCTGATTCCCCGCCTCTGATTCACCGCATCTGATTCCCCGCCTCTGATTCCCCCCTCTGATTCCCCACCTCTGATTCCCCGCCTCAGAATCCCTGCCTCTGATTCCCTGCATCAGATTCCCTCCATCTGATTCCCCGCCTCTGATTCCCCGCCTCTGATTCCCCACCACTGATTCACTGCCTCCCTTTCCGCGCAACTTTCCCGGCCTACATTTCCCCACATATCTTTCCCCACCTCTGATTCCACGCCTCTGATTCCCCGCCTCTGATTGCCCGCCTCTGATTCCCTGCCTCTGAATCCCTGCCTCAGATTCCCTGCCTCAGATTCCCTTCATCTGATTCCCTGCCTCTGATTCCCCACCTCTGATTCCCTGCCTCTGATTCCCCGCCTCTGATTCCCCGCCTCTGATTCCCCGCCCCTGATTCCCCGCCTTTGTTTACCCGCCTCTGTTTACCCACCTGTTTCCCCGCCTCTGATTCCACACCTCAGATTCTCCGCCTCAGATTCCCTGCCTCTGATTCCCTGCCTCTGATTCCCTGCCTCTGATTCACTGCCTCCCTTTCCGCGCAACTTTCCCCGGCCTACGTTACCCCACATATCTTTCCTCGCCTCTGATTCCACGCCTCTGATACCCCGCCTCTGATTGCCCGCATCTGATTCCCTGCCTCTGATTCACTGCCTCAGATTCCCTGCCTCAGATTCCCTTCATCTGATTCCCTGCCTCTGATTCCCCGCCTCGGATTCCCTGCCTCTGATCCCCGCCTATGTTTACCCGCCTCTGTTTCCCCACCTCAGGTTCCAGGCCTCAGATTCGCTGCGTCTGATTCCCTGCATCTGATTCCCTGCCTCTGATTCCCTGCATCTGATTGACCGCCTCAAATACTCCGCCTCTGATTCCCCGCCTCTGATTCCCCGCATCGGATTCCCCGCCTCTGATTCCCCGCCTCTGATTCCCCGCCTCTGATTCCCCGCCTCTGATATCCCGCCCTTGATTCCTCGCCTCTGATTCCCCTCCTCTGATTCCCCACCTCTGATTCACTGCCTCCATTTCCGTGCAACTTTCCCCGGCCTACGTTTCCCCACATATCTTTCCCCGCCTCTGATTCCACGCCTCTGATTCCCCGCCTCTGATTGCCCGCCTCTTATTCCCTGCCTCTGATTCCCTGCCTCAGATTCCCTTCATCTGATTCCCTGCCTCTGATTCCGCGCCTCGGATTCCCTGCCTCTGATTCCCCACCTATGTTTATCCGCCTCTGTTTCCCCACCTCAGGTTCACCGCCTCAGATTCGCTGCCTCTGATTCCCCGCCTCTGATTCCCCGCACCTGATTCCCCGCCTCTGATTCCCCGCCTCTGATTCCCCGCCTCTGAATCCCCGCCTCTGATTCCCCCCCTCTGATACCCCGCCTCCATTTCCGCGCAACTTTCCCGGCCTCTTTTTCCCCACATCTCTTTCCCCGCCTCTTATTCCACGTCTCTGATTCCCCGACTCTGATTCCCCCCCTCTGATACCCTGCCACTGATTCCCCGCCTCTGATTCACCGCCTCTGATTCCCCGCCTCTGATTCCCTGCCTCTGATTCCCGACCTCTGATTCCCCGCTTCCGATTCCGCACCCATGTTTCACCGCCTCTGTTGCTCTGCTTCTGATTTCCCGGCTCAGATTCGCCGGCTCTGATTCCGCACCTCTGATTCCACTCTTCTCTTTCTGTGTCTCTGATTCCCCGCCTCTGTTTCCCCGCCTCTGATTCCCCGCCTCTGATACCCTGCCTCTCTTTCCCTGCCTCTATTTCCGTGCCTCATTCTCTGCGTCTCGTTTCCCACATCTCATTTCCCCCCTCTGATAACCCGCCTCAGATTCTCTGCCTCCGATTCCCTGCCTCAGATTCCCTGCCTCTGATTCCCTGCCTCTGATTCCCCGCCTCTGATTCCCTGCCTCTGATTCCCCGCCTATGCTTGCCCGCCTCTGTTTATCCGCCTGTTTCCCACATGTCTTTCCCCACCTCTGATTCCACACCTCTGATTCCCCGCCTCTGTTTCCCCGCCTCTGATTCCCTGCCTCTGATTCACCGCCTCCCTTTCCGCGCAACTTTCCTGGCATACGTTTCCCCACATCTCTTTCCCCACCTCTGATTCCACGCCTCTGATTCCCCGCCTCTGATTGCCCGCCTCTGATTTCCCGCCTCTGATTCCCCGCCTCTGATTCCCCGTCTCTGATTCCCCGCCTCTGATACCCTGCCTCTGAATCCCCGCCTCTGATTCCCCGCCTCTGATTCCCCGCCTCTGATTCCCCGCATCTGATTACCAGCCTCTGATTGCCCACCTCTGATTCCAGGCCTCTGATTCCAGGCCTCTGATTCCCTGCCTCAGATTCCCTGCCTCAGATTCCCTTCATCTGATTCCCTGCCTCTGATTCCCCGCGTCTGATTCCCTGCCTCTGATTCCCCGCCTATGTTTACCCACATCTGTTTACCCGCCTGTTTCCCCACATCTCTTTCCTCACCTCTGATTCCACACATCTAATTCCCCGCCTCTGATTGCCCGCCTCTGATTTCCTGCCTCTGATTCCCCACCTCTGTTTCCCCGCCTCTGATACCCTGCATCTGATTCCCCGCCTCTGATTCCCCGCATCTGAATCCCCGCCTCTGATTCCCCGCATCTGATTCCCCGCCTCTGATTCCCCGCCTCTGATTCCCCGCCTCTGATTCCCTGCCTCTGATTCCCCACCTATGTATAACCGCCTCTGTTTAACCACCTGTTTCCCCACATCTCTTTCCCCACCTCTGATTCCACGCCTCTGATTCCCCTCCTCTGATTACCTGCCTCAGATTTCCTGCCTCTGATTCCCCGCCTCTGATTCCCCGCCTCTGATTCCCCACCTCTGATTCCCCGCCTCTGAAAACCTGCCTCTGATTCCCTGCCTCTGATTCTCTGCCTCAGATTCCCTGCCTCTGATTCCCTGCCTCTGATTCCCCACCTCTGATTCCCCGCCTCCGATTCCGCAATTCTGATTCCCCGCCTCTGATTCCCCGCATCTGATTCCCCGCCTCTGATTCCCTGCCTATGATTCCCCGCCTCAGATTCCCTGCCTCCGATTCCCTGCCTCAGATTCCCTGCCTCTGATTCCCTGCCTCTGATTCCCCACCTCTGATTCCCCGCCTCTGATACCCTGCCTCTCTTTCCCTGCGCTATTTCCGTGCCTCTTTCTCTGCATCTCGTTTCCCACATCCCATTTCCCCCCTCTGATAACCCGCCTCAGATTCCCTGCCTCCGATTCCCTGCCTCAGATTCCCTGCCTCTGATTCCATGCCTCTGATTCCCCGCCTCTGATTCCCTGCCTCTGATTCCCCGCCTATGTTTACCCGACTCAGGTTATCCGCCTGTTTCCCACATCTCTTCCCCACCTCGGATTCCACGCCTCTGATTCCCTGCCTCTGTTTCCCCGCCTCTGATTCCCCGCCTCTGATTCACCGCCTCCCTTTCCGCGCAACTTTCATGGCCTACGTTTCCCCACATCTCTTTCCCCACCTCTGATTCCACGCCTCTGATTCCCCGCCTCTGATTGCCCGCCTCTGATTCCCCGCCTCTGATTCCCCGCCTCTGATTCCCCGTATCTGATTCCCTGACTCTGATACCCCGCCTCTGAATCCCCGCCTCTGTTTCCCCACCTCTGATTCCCCGCCTCTGATTCCCCACCTCTGATTCCCAGCCTCTGATTCCCCGCCTCTGATTCCCCACCTCTGATTCACTGCCTCCCTTTCCACGCAACTTTGCCGGCCTACATTTCCCCACATACCTTTCCCCGCCTCAGATTCCACGCCTCTGATTCCCCGCCTCTGATTGCCCGCCTCTGATTCCCGGCCTCTGATTCCCTGCCTCAGATTTCCTGCCTCAGATTCCCTTCATCTGATTCCCTGCCTCTGATTCCCCGCCTCTAATTCCCCACCTCTGATTCCCCGCCTCTGATTCCCCACGTCTGATTCACTGCCTCCCTTTCCGCGCAACTTTGCCGGCCTACATTTCCCCACATATCTTTCCACGCCTCTGATTCCATGCCTCTGATTCCCCGCCTCTGATTCCCCGCCTCTGATTGCCCGTCTCTGATTCCCCGCCTCTGATTCCCCGCCTCTGATTCCCCATATCTGATTCCCCGCCTCTGATATCCCGCCTCTGAATCCCCGCCTCTGATTCCCCGCCTCTGATTCCCCGCCTCTGATTCCCCACCTCTGATTCCCAGCCTCTGATTCCCCGCCTCTGATTCCCCACCTCTGATTCACTGCCTCCCTTTCCACGCAACTTTGCCGGCCTACATTTCCCCACATATCTTTCCCCGACTCTGATTCCACGCCTCTGATTCCCCGCCTTTGATTGCCCGCCTCTGATTCCCGTCCTCTTGATTCCCTGCCTCAGATTCCCTGCCTCAGATTCCCTTCATCTGATTCCCTGCCTCTGATTCCACGCCTCTGATTCCCCACCTCTGATACCCCGCCTCTGATTCCCCGCCTCTGATGCCCCGCCTCTGATTCCCCGCCTCTGATTTCCCGCCTCTGATTCCCTGCCTATGATTCCCCGCCTATGTTTACCAGCCTCTGTTTACCCGCCTGTATCCCCACATCTCTTTCCTCACCTCTGATTCCACACAACTAATTCCCCACCTCTGATTGCCCGCCTCTGATTTCCTGCCTCTAATTCCCCACCTCTGATTCCCCGCCTCTGATACGCTGCATCTGATTCCCCACTTCTGATTCCCCGCATCTGATTCCCCGCCTCTGAATCCCTGCCTCTGATTCCCCCCCTCTGATACCCCGCCACTGATTCCCCGCCTCTGATTCACCGCCTCTGATTCCCCGCCTCTGATTCCCCACCTCTGTTTCCCTGCATCTGATTCGCCGCCTCGGATTCCCCGCCACTGATTCCCCGCCTCTGATTACCCGCCTCTGTCTCTCCACCTCTCTTTCGCGTGTGCTCTTTCCCCATACACTCTTTCCGCACCTCTCTTTCCCTCCCTCAATTTCAACAACTCTGTTTGATCTGTTCTATGTACCTCATTTTCAACACACAACTTCCAACCACTATGTTTCACCCATCTCTTTCCCCGCCTCTATTTATGCACCTATGTTTACTTGCTTCTGTTTACCCGCCTGTTTCCCCGCCTCTGATTCCCCACCTCAGATTCCCCTCCTCAGATTCCCTGCCTCTGATAACCTGACTCTGATTCCCTGCTTCTGATTCCCTGCCTCTGATTCCCTGCCTCTGATTCCCCGCCTCTGATTCCCCGCATCTGATTCCCCGCCTCTGATTCCCCGCCTATGATTCCCTGCCTCTGATTCCCCGCCTCTGATTCCCTGCCTCTGATTCCCCGCCTATGTTTACCCGCATCTGTTTACCCGCCTGTTTCCCCACATCTCTTTCCTCACCTCTGATTCCACACATCTATTCCCCGCCTCTGATTGCCCGCCTCTAATTTCCTGCCTCTGATTCCCCACCTCTGATTCCCCGCCTCTGATACCCTGCATCTGATTCCCCGCATCTGATTCCCCGCATCTGATTCCCCGCCTCTGATTCCCCGCCTCTGATTCCCCGCCTCTGATTCCCTGCCTCTTATTCCCCGCCTATGTTTACCCGCCTCTGTTTACCCGCCTGTTTCCCCACATCTCTTTCCTCACCTCTGATTCCACGCATCTAATTCCCCGCCTCTGATTGCCCCCCTCTGATTTCCTGCCTCTGATTCCCCGCCTCTGATTCCCCGCATCTGATTCCCCGCCTCTGATTCCCCGCCTCTGATTCCCCGCCTCTGATTCCCTGCCTCTGATTCCCCACCTATGTATAACCGCCTCTGTTTAACCACCTGTTTCGCCATAACCCTTTCCCCACCTCTGATTCCAAGCCTCTGATTCCCCGCCTCTAATTGCCTGCCTCTGATTTCCTGCCTCTGATTCCCCGCCTCTGATTCCCCGCCTCTGATATCCCGCCTCTGATTCCCCACCTCTGTTTCCCTGCATCTGATTCGCCGCCTCGGATTCTTCGCCACTGATTCCCCGCCTCTGATTCCCCGCCTCTGACTCCCCGCCTCTGATTCCCTGCCTCTGAAAACCTGCCTCTGATTCCCTGCCTCTGATTCTCTGCCTCTTATTCCCTGCCTCTGATTCCCTGCCTCTGATTCCCCGCCTATGATTCCCCACCTCTGATTCCCCGCCTCTGATTCCCCGCCTCTGATTCCCCACCTCTGATTCACTGCCTCCCTTTCCGCGCAACTTTCCCGGCCTACATTTCCCCACATGTCTATCCACGCCTCTGATTCCACGCCTCTGAATCCCCGCCTCTGATTGCCCGCCTCTGATTCCCTGCCTCTGAATCCCTGCCTCAGATTCCCTGCCTCAGATTCCCTTCATCTGATTCCCTGCCTCTGATTCCCCACCTCTGATTCCCTGCCTCTGATTCCCCGCCTCTGATTCCCCGCCTCTGATTCCCCGCATCTGATTCCCCGCCTCTGATTCCCCCCTCTGATTCCCCACCTCTGATTCCCCGCCTCAGATTCCCTGCCTCAGATTCCCTGCATCAGATTCCCTCCATCTGATTCAATGCCTCTGATTCCCCGCCTCTGATTCCCTGCCTCTGATTCTCCACTTATGTATACCCGCCTGTGTTTACCCGCCAGTTTCCCCACATCTCTTTCCCCACCTCTGAATCCAAGCCACCGATTCCCCGCCTCTGATTGCCTGCCTCTGATTTCCTGCCTCTGATTCCACGCCTCTGATTCCCCGCCTATGATTCCCCACCTCTGATTCCCCGCCTCTGATTCCCCGCCTCTGATTCCCCACCTCTGATTCACTGCCTCCCTTTCCGCGCAACTTTCCCGGCCTACATTTCCCCACATGTCTATCCCCGCCTCTGATTCCACGCCTCTGAATCCCCGCCTCTGATTGCCCGCCTCTGATTCCCTGCCTCTGAATCCCTGCCTCAGATTCCCTGCCTCAGATTCCCTTCATCTGATTCCCTGCCTCTGATTCCCCACCTCTGATTCCCTGCCTCTGATTCCCTGCCTCTGATTCCCTGCCTCTGATTCACTGCCTCCCTTTCCGCGCAACTTTCCCCGGCCTACGTTACCCCACATATCTTTCCTCGCCTCTGATTCCACGCCTCTGATTCCCTGCCTCTGATTACCCGCATCTGATTTCCTGCCTCTGATTCACTGCCTCAGATTCCCTGCCTCAGATTCCCTTCATCTGATTCCCTGCCTCTGATTCCCCGCCTCGGATTCCCTGCCTCTGATTCCCCGCCTATGTTTACCCGCCTCTGTTTCCCCACCTCAGGTTCCAGGCCTCAGATTCGCTGCCTCTGATTCCCTGCATCTGATTCCCTGCCTCTGATTCCCTGCATCTGATTGACCGCCTCAAATACTCCGCCTCTGATTCCCCACCTCTGATTCCCCGCATCGGATTCCCCGCCTCTGATTCCCCGCCTCTGATTCCCCGCCTCTGATTCCCCGCCTCTGATTTCCCGCCCTTGATTCCTCGCCTCTGATTCCCCTCGTCTGATTCCCCACCTCTGATTCACTGCCTCCATTTCCGTGCAACTTTCCCCGGACTACGTTTCCCCACATATCTTTCCCCGCCTCTGATTCCACGCCTCTGATTCCCCGCCTCTGATTGCCCGCCTCTTATTCCCTGCCTCTGATTCCCTGCCTCAGATTCCCTTCATCTGATTCCCTGCCTCTGATTCCGCGCCTCGGATTCCCTGCCTCTGATTCCCCACCTATGTTTATCCGCCTCTGTTTCCCCACCTCAGGTTCACCGCCTCAGATTCGCTGCCTCTGATTCCCCGTCTCTGATTCCCCGCATCTGATTCCCCGCCTCTGATTCCCCGCCTCTGATTCCCCGCCTCTGAATCCCCGCCTCTGATTCCCCCCCTCTGATACCCCGCCTCCATTTCCGCGCAACTTTCCCGGCCTCCGTTTCCCCACATCTCTTTCCCCGCCTCTGATTCCACGCCTCTGATTCCCCGCCTCTGATTGCCCGCCTCTTATTCCCTGCCTCTGATTCCCTGCCTCAGATTCCCTTCATCTGATTCCCTGCCTCTGATTCCGCGCCTCGGATTCCCTGCCTCTGATTCCCCACCTATGTTTATCCGCCTCTGTTTCCCCACCTCAGGTTCACCGCCTCAGATTCGCTGCCTCTGATTCCCCGTCTCTGATTCCCCGCATCTGATTCCCCGCCTCTGATTCCCCGCCTCTGATTCCCTGCCTCTGATTCCCCACATCTGTCTCTCCACCTCTCTTTCGCGTGCGCACTTTCCCCTACACTCTCACCGCATCTCTCTTTCCCTCCCTCAATTTCAACAACTCTGTTTGATCTGTTCTATGTATCTCATGTTCAACACACAAGTTCCAACCACTATGTTTCACCAATCTCTTTCCCCGCCTCTATTTATGCACCTATGTTTACTTGCTTCTGTTTACCCGCCTGTTTCCCCGCCTCTGATTCCCCACCTCAGATTCCCCGCCTCAGATTCCTTGCCTCTGATAACCTGCCTCTGATTCCCTGCTTCTGATTCCCTGCCTCTGATTCCCTGCCTCTGATTCCCTGCCTCTGATTCCCCACCTCTGATTCCCCGCTTCCGATTCCGCACCCATGTTTCACCGCCTCTGTTGCTCTGCTTCTGATTTCCCGGCTCAGATTCGCCGGTTCTGATTCCGCACCTCTGATTCCACTCCTCTCTTTCTGTGTCTCTGATTCCCCGCCTCTGTTTCCCCGCCTCTGATTCCCCGCCTCTGATTCCCCGCCTCTGATTCCCCGTATCTGATTCCCCGACTCTGATACCCCGCCTCTGAATCCCCGCCTCTGTTTCCCCACCTCTGATTCCCCGCCTCTGATTCCCCACCTCTGATTCCCAGCCTCTGATTCCCCGCCTCTGATTCCCCACCTCTGATTCACTGCCTCCCTTTCCACGCAACTTTGCCGGCCTACATTTCCCCACATATCTTTCCCCGCCTCAGATTCCACGCCTCTGATTCCCCGCCTCTGATTGCCCGCCTCTGATTCCCCGCCTCTGATTCCCCGCCTCTGATTCCCCGTCTCTGATTCCCCACCTCTGATACCCCGCCTCTGAATCCCCACCTCTGATTCCCCGCCTCTGATTCCCCGCCTCTGATTCCCCGCCTCTGATTACCAGCCTCTGATTCCCCGCCTCTGATTCCCCACGTCTGATTCACTGCCTCCCTTTCCGCGCAACTTTGCCGGCCTACATTTCCCCACATATCTTTCCCCGCCTCTGATTCCACGCCTCTGATTCCCCGCCTCTGATTGCCCGCCTCTGATTCCAGGCCTCTGATTCCCTGCCTCAGATTCCCTGCCTCAGATTCCCTTCATCTGATTCCCTGCCTCTGATTCCCCACGTCTGATTCCCTGCCTCTGATTCCCCGCCGATGTTTACCCACATCTGTTTACCCGCCTGTTTCCCCACATCTCTTTCCTCACCTCTGATTCCACACATCTAATTCCCCGCCTCTGATTGCCCGCCTCTGATTTCCTGCCTCTGATTCCCCACCTCTGTTTCCCCGCCTCTGATTTCCTGCCTCTGATTCCCCGCCTCTGATTCCTCGCCTCTGATTCCCCGCCTCTGATTCCCCGCCTCTGAAAACCTGCCTTTGATTCCCTGCCTCTGATTCTCTGCCTCTGATTCCCTGCCTCTGATTCCCCGCCTCTGATTCCCCACCTCTGATTCCCCGCCTCCGATTCCGCAATTCTGATTCCCCGCCTCTGATTCCCCGCATCTGATTCCCCGCCTCTGATTCCCTGCCTATGATTCCCCGCATCAGATTCCCTGCCTCCGATTCCCTGCCTCAGATTCCCTGCCTCTGATTCCCTGCCTCTGATTCCCCACCTCTGATTCCCCGCCTCTGATACCCTGCCTCTCTTTCCCTGCCTCTATTTCCGTGCCTCTTTCTCTGCATCTCGTTTCCCACATCTCATTTCCCCCCTCTGATAACCCGGCTCAGATTCCCTGCCTCCGATTCCCTGCCTCAGATTCCCTGCCTCTGATTCCCTGCCTCTGATTCCCCGCCTCTGATTCCCTGCCTCTGATTCCCTGCCTATGTTTACCCGCCTCTGATTATCCGCCTGTTTCCCACATCTCTTCCCCACCTCTGATTCCACGCCTCTGATTCCCCGCCTCTGTTTCCCCGCCTCTGATTCCCCGCCTCTGATTCACCGCCTCCCTTTCCGCGCAACTTTCATGGCCTACGTTTCCCCACATCTCTTTCCCCACCTCTGATTCCACGCCTCTGATTCCCCGCCTCTGATTGCCCGCCTCTGATTCCCCGCCTCTGATTCCCCGCCTCTGATTCCCCGTATCTGATTCCCCGCCTCTGATACCCCGCCTCTGAATCCCCGCCTCTGATTCCCCACCTCTGATTCCCCGCCTCTGATTCCCCACCTCTGATTCCCAGCCTCTGATTCCCCGCCTCTGATTCCCCACCTCTGATTCACTGCCTCCCTTTCCACGCAACTTTGCCGGCCTACATTTCCCCACATATCTTTCCCCGCCTCAGATTCCACGCCTCTGATTCCCCGCCTCTGATTGCCCGCCTCTGATTCCCGGCCTCTGATTCCCTGCCTCAGATTCCCTGCCTCAGATTCCCTTCATCTGATTCCCTGCCTCTTATTCCCCGCCTCTGATTCCCCACCTCTGATTCCCCGCCTCTGATTCCCCACGTCTGATTCACTGCCTCCCTTTCCGCGCAACTTTGCCGGCCTACATTTCCCCACATATCTTTCCACGCCTCTGATTCCACGCCTCTGATTCCCCACCTCTGATTGCCCGCCTCTGATTCCCGGCCTCTGATTCCCTGCCTCAGATTCCCTGCCTCAGATTCCCTTCATCTGATTCCCTGCCTCTGATTGCCCGCGTCTGATTCCCTGCCTCTGATTCCCCGCCTATGTTTACCCACATCTGTTTACCCGCATGTTTCCCCACATCTCTTTCCTCACCTCTAATTCCACACATCTAATTCCCCGCCTCTGATTGCCCGCCTCTGATTTCCTGCCTCTGATTCCCCACCTCTGTTTCCACGCCTCTGATAACCTGCATCTGATTCCCCGCCTCTGATTCCCCGCATCTGATTCCCCGCCTCTTATTCCCCGCCTCTGATTCCCCGCCTCTGATTCCCTGCCTCTGATTCCCCACCTATGTATAACCGCCTCTGTTTAACCACCTGTTTCCCCACATCTCTTTCCCCACCTCTGATTCCACGCCTCTGATTCCCCGCCTCTGATTGCCTGCCTCTGATTTCCTGCCTCTGATTCCCCGCCTCTGATTCCCCGCCTCTGATTCCCCACCTCTGATTCCCTGCCTCTGAAAACCTGCCTCTGATTCCCTGCCTCTGATTCTCTGCCTCTGATTCCCTGCCTCTGATTCCCTGCCTCTGATTCCCCACCTCTGATTCCCCGCCTCCAATTCCGCACCTCTGATTCCCCACCTCTGATTCCCCGCATCTGATTCCCCGCCTCTGATTCCCCGCCTATGATTCCCCGCCTCTGATTCCCTGCCTCCGATTCCCTGCCTCAGATTCCCTGCCTCTGATTCCCTGCCTCTGATTCCCCACCTCTGATTCCCTGCCTCTGATTCCCCGCCTCTGATTCCCTGCCTCCTATTCCCCGCCTATGTTTACCCGCCTCTGTTTACCCGCCTGTTTCCCCACATCTCTTTCCCCACCTCTGATTCCACGCCTCTGATTCCCCGCCTCTGATTCCCAGCCTCTGATACCCTGCCTCTCTTTCCCTGCCTCTATTTCCGTGCCTCTTTCTCTGCATCTCGTTTCCCACATCTCATTTCCCCCCTCTGATAACCCGCCTCAGATTCCCTGCCTCCGATTCCCTTCCTAAGATTCCCTGCCTCTGATTCCCTGCCTCTGATTCCCCGCCTCTGATTCCCTGCCTCTGATTCCCCGCCTATGTTTACCCACCTCTGGTTATCCGCCTGTTTCCAACATCTCTTTCCCCACCTCTGATTCCACGCCTCTGATTCCCCGCCTCTGTTTCCCCGCCTCTGATTCCCCGCCTCTGATTCCCCGCCTCTGATACCCTGCCTCTCTTTCCCTGCCTCTATTTCCGTGCCTCTTTCTCTGCATCTCGTTTCCCACATCTCATTTCCCCCCCTCTGATAACCCGCCTCAGATTCCCTGCCTCCGATTCCCTGCCTCAGATTCCCTGCCTCTGATTCCCTGCCTCTGATTCCCCACCTCTGATTCCCTGCCTCTGATTCCCCGCCTATGTTTACCCGCCTCTGGTTATCCGCCTGTTTCCCACATCTCTTTCCCCACCTCTGATTCCACGCCTCTGATTCCCCGCCTCTTTTTCCCCGCCTCTGATTCCCCGCCTCGGATTCACCGCCTCCCTTTCCGCGCAACTTTCCTGGCCTACGTTTCCCCACATCTCTTTCCCCACCTCTGATTCCACGCGTCTGATTCCCCGCCTCTGATTGCCGGCCTCTGATTCCCCGCCTCTGATTCCCCGCCTCTGATTCCCCGTATCTGATTCCCCGCCTCTGATACCCCGCCTCTGAATCCCCGCCTCTGATTCCCCGCCTCTGATTCCCCGCCTCTGATTCCCCACCTCTGATTCCCAGCCTCTGATTCCCCGCCTCTGATTCCCCACCTCTGATTCCCTGCCTCAGATTCCCTGCCTCAGATTCCCTTCAACTGATTACCTGCCTCTGATTCCACGCCTCTGATTCCCCACCTCAGATTCCCCGCCTCTGATTCCCCGCCTCTGATTCCCGTCCTCTGATTCCCTGCCTCAGATTCCCTGCCTCAGATTCCCTTCATCTGATTCCCTGCCTCTGATTCCACGCCTCTGATTCCCCACCTCTGATTCCCCGCCTCTGATTCCCCGCCTCTGATACCCCGACTCTGATTCCCCGCCTCCGATTTCCCGCCTCTGATTCCCTGCCTATGATTCCCCGCCTATGTTTACCCGCCTCTGTTTACCCGCCTGTATCCCCACATCTCTTTCCTCACCTCTGATTCCACACATCTAATTCCCCGCCTCTGATTGCCCGCCTCTGATTTCCTGCCTCTGATTCCCCACCTCTGATTCCCCGCCTCTGATACGCTGCATCTGATTCCCCACCTCTGATTCCCCGCATCTGATTTCCCGCCTCTGAATCCCTGCCTCTGATTCCCCCCCTCTGATACCCCGCCTCCATTTCCGCGCAACTTTCCCGGCCTCCGTTTCCCCACATCTCTTTCCCCGCCTCTTATTCCACGTCTCTGATTCCCCGACTCTGATTCTCCCCCTCTGATACCCTGCCACTGATTCCCCGCCTCTGATTCACCGCCTCTGATTCCCCGCCTCTGATTACCCGCCTCTGTCTCTCCACCTCTCTTTCGCGTGCGCTCTTTCCCCTACACTCTTTCCGCACCTCTCTTTCCCTCCCTCAATTTCAACAACTCTGTTTGATCTGTTCTATGTACCTCATTTTCAACACACAAGTTCCAACCACTATGTTTCAACCATGTCTTTCCCCGCCTCTATCTATGCACCTATGTTTACTTGCTTCTGTTTACCCACCTGTTTCACCGCCTCTGATTCCCCACCTCAGATTCCCCTCCTCAGATTCCCTGCCTCTGATAACCTGCCTCTGATTCCCTGCTTCTGATTCCCTGCCTCTGATTCCCTGCCTCTGATTCCCCGCCTCTTATTCCCCGCATCTGATTCCCCGCCTCTGATTGCCCGCCTCTGATTCCCGGCCTCTGATTCCCTGCCTCAGATTCCCTGCCTCAGATTCCCTTCATCTGATTCCCTGCCTCTTATTCCCCGCCTCTGATTCCCCACCTCTGATTCCCCGCCTCTGATTCCCCACGTCTGATTCACTGCCTCCCTTTCCGCGCAACTTTGCCGGCCTACATTTCCCCACATATCTTTCCACGCCTCTGATTCCACGCCTCTGATTCCCCACCTCTGATTGCCCGCCTCTGATTCCCGGCCTCTGATTCCCTGCCTCAGATTCCCTGCCTCAGATTCCCTTCATCTGATTCCCTGCCTCTGATTGCCCGCGTCTGATTCCCTGCCTCTGATTCCCCGCCTATGTTTACCCACATCTGTTTACCCGCATGTTTCCCCACATCTCTTTCCTCACCTCTAATTCCACACATCTAATTCCCCGCCTCTGATTGCCCGCCTCTGATTTCCTGCCTCTGATTCCCCACCTCTGTTTCCACGCCTCTGATAACCTGCATCTGATTCCCCGCCTCTGATTCCCCGCATCTGATTCCCCGCCTCTTATTCCCCGCCTCTGATTCCCCGCCTCTGATTCCCTGCCTCTGATTCCCCACCTATGTATAACCGCCTCTGTTTAACCACCTGTTTCCCCACATCTCTTTCCCCACCTCTGATTCCACGCCTCTGATTCCCCGCCTCTGATTGCCTGCCTCTGATTTCCTGCCTCTGATTCCCCGCCTCTGATTCCCCGCCTCTGATTCCCCACCTCTGATTCCCTGCCTCTGAAAACCTGCCTCTGATTCCCTGCCTCTGATTCTCTGCCTCTGATTCCCTGCCTCTGATTCCCTGCCTCTGATTCCCCACCTCTGATTCCCCGCCTCCAATTCCGCACCTCTGATTCCCCACCTCTGATTCCCCGCATCTGATTCCCCGCCTCTGATTCCCCGCCTATGATTCCCCGCCTCTGATTCCCTGCCTCCGATTCCCTGCCTCAGATTCCCTGCCTCTGATTCCCTGCCTCTGATTCCCCACCTCTGATTCCCTGCCTCTGATTCCCCGCCTCTGATTCCCTGCCTCCTATTCCCCGCCTATGTTTACCCGCCTCTGTTTACCCGCCTGTTTCCCCACATCTCTTTCCCCACCTCTGATTCCACGCCTCTGATTCCCCGCCTCTGATTCCCAGCCTCTGATACCCTGCCTCTCTTTCCCTGCCTCTATTTCCGTGCCTCTTTCTCTGCATCTCGTTTCCCACATCTCATTTCCCCCCTCTGATAACCCGCCTCAGATTCCCTGCCTCCGATTCCCTTCCTAAGATTCCCTGCCTCTGATTCCCTGCCTCTGATTCCCCGCCTCTGATTCCCTGCCTCTGATTCCCCGCCTATGTTTACCCACCTCTGGTTATCCGCCTGTTTCCAACATCTCTTTCCCCACCTCTGATTCCACGCCTCTGATTCCCCGCCTCTGTTTCCCCGCCTCTGATTCCCCGCCTCTGATTCCCCGCCTCTGATACCCTGCCTCTCTTTCCCTGCCTCTATTTCCGTGCCTCTTTCTCTGCATCTCGTTTCCCACATCTCATTTCCCCCCCTCTGATAACCCGCCTCAGATTCCCTGCCTCCGATTCCCTGCCTCAGATTCCCTGCCTCTGATTCCCTGCCTCTGATTCCCCACCTCTGATTCCCTGCCTCTGATTCCCCGCCTATGTTTACCCGCCTCTGGTTATCCGCCTGTTTCCCACATCTCTTTCCCCACCTCTGATTCCACGCCTCTGATTCCCCGCCTCTTTTTCCCCGCCTCTGATTCCCCGCCTCGGATTCACCGCCTCCCTTTCCGCGCAACTTTCCTGGCCTACGTTTCCCCACATCTCTTTCCCCACCTCTGATTCCACGCGTCTGATTCCCCGCCTCTGATTGCCGGCCTCTGATTCCCCGCCTCTGATTCCCCGCCTCTGATTCCCCGTATCTGATTCCCCGCCTCTGATACCCCGCCTCTGAATCCCCGCCTCTGATTCCCCGCCTCTGATTCCCCGCCTCTGATTCCCCACCTCTGATTCCCAGCCTCTGATTCCCCGCCTCTGATTCCCCACCTCTGATTCCCTGCCTCAGATTCCCTGCCTCAGATTCCCTTCAACTGATTACCTGCCTCTGATTCCACGCCTCTGATTCCCCACCTCAGATTCCCCGCCTCTGATTCCCCGCCTCTGATTCCCGTCCTCTGATTCCCTGCCTCAGATTCCCTGCCTCAGATTCCCTTCATCTGATTCCCTGCCTCTGATTCCACGCCTCTGATTCCCCACCTCTGATTCCCCGCCTCTGATTCCCCGCCTCTGATACCCCGACTCTGATTCCCCGCCTCCGATTTCCCGCCTCTGATTCCCTGCCTATGATTCCCCGCCTATGTTTACCCGCCTCTGTTTACCCGCCTGTATCCCCACATCTCTTTCCTCACCTCTGATTCCACACATCTAATTCCCCGCCTCTGATTGCCCGCCTCTGATTTCCTGCCTCTGATTCCCCACCTCTGATTCCCCGCCTCTGATACGCTGCATCTGATTCCCCACCTCTGATTCCCCGCATCTGATTTCCCGCCTCTGAATCCCTGCCTCTGATTCCCCCCCTCTGATACCCCGCCTCCATTTCCGCGCAACTTTCCCGGCCTCCGTTTCCCCACATCTCTTTCCCCGCCTCTTATTCCACGTCTCTGATTCCCCGACTCTGATTCTCCCCCTCTGATACCCTGCCACTGATTCCCCGCCTCTGATTCACCGCCTCTGATTCCCCGCCTCTGATTACCCGCCTCTGTCTCTCCACCTCTCTTTCGCGTGCGCTCTTTCCCCTACACTCTTTCCGCACCTCTCTTTCCCTCCCTCAATTTCAACAACTCTGTTTGATCTGTTCTATGTACCTCATTTTCAACACACAAGTTCCAACCACTATGTTTCAACCATGTCTTTCCCCGCCTCTATCTATGCACCTATGTTTACTTGCTTCTGTTTACCCACCTGTTTCACCGCCTCTGATTCCCCACCTCAGATTCCCCTCCTCAGATTCCCTGCCTCTGATAACCTGCCTCTGATTCCCTGCTTCTGATTCCCTGCCTCTGATTCCCTGCCTCTGATTCCCCGCCTCTTATTCCCCGCATCTGATTCCCCGCCTCTGATTCCCCGCCTATGATTCCCTGCCTCTGATTCCCCGCCTCTGATTCCCTGCCTCTGATTCCCCGCCTATGTTTACCCGCATCTGTTTACCCACCTGTTTCCCCACATCTCTTTCCTCACCTCTGATTCCACACATCTAATTCCCCGCCTCTGATTGCCCGCCTCTGATTTCCTGCCTCTGATTCCCCACCTCTGATTCCCCGCCTCTGATACCCTGCATCTGATTCCCAGCATCTGATTCCCCACATCTGATTCCCCGCCTCTGATTCCCCGCCTCTGATACCCCGCCTCTGATTCCCCGCCTCTGATTCCCCGACTCTGATTCCCTGCCTCTGATTCCCCGCCTATGTTTACCCGCCTCTGTTTACCCGCCTGTTTCCCCACATCTCTTTCCTCACCTCTGATTCCACGCATCTAATTCCCCGCCTCTGATTGCCCGCCTCTGAATTCCTGCCTCTGATTCCCCGCCTCTGATTCCCCGCATCTGATTCCCCGCCTCTGATTCCCCGCCTCTGAATCCCCACCTCTGATTCCCTGCCTCTGTTTCCCCACCTATGTATAACCGCCTCTGTTTAACCACCTGTTTCCCCACAACCCTTTCCCCACCTCTGATTCCACGCCTCTGATTCCCCGCCTCTGATTGCCTGCCTCTGATTTCCTGCCTCTGATTCCCCGCCTCTGATTCCCCGCCTCTGATACCCCGCCTCTGATTCCCCACCTCTGTTTCCCTGCATCTGATTCGCCGCCTCGGATTCCCCGCCACTGATTCCCCGCCTCTGATTCCCCGCCTCTGACTCCCCGCCTCTGATTCCCTGCCTCCGAAAACCTGCCTCTGATTCCCTGTCTCTGAATCTCTGCCTCTTATTCCCTGCCTCTGATTCAATGCCTCTGATTCCCCACCTCTGATTCCCTGCCTCCGATTCAGCACCTCTGATTCCCCGCCTCTGAATCCCCGCATCTGATTCCCCGCCTCTGATTCCCTGCCTATGATTCCCCTCCTCAGATTCCCTGCCTCCGATTCCCTGCCTCAGATTCCCTGCCTCTGATTCCCTGCCTCTGATTCCCCACCTCTGATTCCCTGCCTCTGATTCCCCGCCTCTGATTCCCTGCCTCTGATTCCCCGCCTATGTTTACCCGCCTGTTTCCCCACATCTCATTCCCCACCTCTGATTCCACGCCTCTGATTCCCCGCCTCTGATTCCACGCCTCTGATACCCTGCCTCTCTTTCCCTGCCTCTATTTCCGTGCCTCTTTCTCTGCATCTCGTTTCCCACATCTCATTTTCCACCTCTGATAACCCACCTCAGATTCCCTGCCTCCGATTCCCTGCCTCAGATTCCCTGCCTCTGATCCCTGCCTCTGATTCCCTGCCTCTGATTCCATGCCTCTGATTCCCCGCCTATGTTTACCCGCCTCTGTTTATCCGCCTGTTTCCCACATCTCTTTCCCCACCTCTGATTCCATGCCTCTGATTCCCCGCCTCTGTTTCCCCACCTCTGATTCCCCGCCTCTGATTCACCGCCTCCCTTTCCGCGCAACTTTCCTGGCCTACGTTTCCCTACATCTCTTTCCCCACCTCTGATTCCACGCCTCTGATTCCCCGCCTCTGATTGCCCGCCTCTGATTCCCCGCCTCTGATTCCCCGCCTCTGATTCCCTGTCTCTGATTCCCCGCCTCTGATACCCCGCCTCTGAATCCCCGCCTCTGATTCCCCGCCTCTGATTCCCCGCCTCTGATTCCCCGCCTCTGATTCCCAGCCTCTGATTCCCCGCCTCTGATTCCCCACCTCTGATTCACTGCCTCCCTTTCCGCGCAACTTTGCCGGCCTATATTTCCCCACATATCTTTCCCCACCTCTGATTCCACGCCTCTGATTCCCCGCCTCTGATTGCCCGCCTCTGATTCCCGGCCTCTGATTCCCTGCCTCAGATTCCCTGCCTCAGATTCCCTGCCTCAGATTCCCTTCATCTGATTCCCTGCCTCTGATTCCCCGCCTCTGATTCCCCACCTCAGGTTCCCCGCCTCAGATTCGCTGCCTCTGATTCCCTGCCTCTGATTCCCTGCCTCTGATTCCCTACATCTGATTGCCCGCCTCAAATACTCCGCCTCCGATTCCCCGCCTCTGATTCCCCGCATCTGATTCCCCGCCTCTGATTCCCCGCCTCTGATACCCCGCCCCTGATTCCCCGCCACTGATTCCCCGCCTCTGATTCCCCGCCTCTGATTCCTCGCCTCTGATTCCCCGCCTCTGATTCCCAACCTCTGATTCACTGCCTCCCTTTCCGCGCAACTGTCCCGGCCTACATTTCCCCACATATCTTTCCCCGCCTCTGATTCACGCCTCTGATTCCCCGCCTCTGATTGCCCGCCTCTGATTCCCTGCCTCCTATTCCCTGCCTCAGATTCCCTGCCTCACATTCCCTTCATCTGATTCCCTGCCTTGGATTCCCCGCCTCTGATTCCCTGCCTCTGATTCCCCGCCTATGTTTACCCGCCTCTGTCTACCCACCTGTTTCCCCACATCTCTTACTTCACCTCTGATTCCACGCATCTGATTCCCCGCCTCTCATTGCCCGCCTCAGATTTCCTGCCTCTGATTCCCCACCTCTGATTCCCCGCCTCTAATAACCCACATCTGATTCCCCGCCTCTGATTCCCTGCATCTGATTCCCCGCCTCTGATTCCCCCCTCTGATTCCCCACCTCTGATTCCCCGCATCAGATTCCCTGCCTCTGATTCCCTGCATCAGATTCCCTCCATCTGATTCAATGCCTCTGATTCCCCGCCTCTGATTCCCTGCCTCTGATTCTCCACCTATGTATACCCGCCTGTGTTTACCCGCCAGTTTCCCCACATCTCTTTCCCCACCTCTGATTCCAAGCCTCCGATTCCCCTCCTCTGATTGCCTGCCTCTGATTTCCTGCCTCTGATTCCCGGCCTCTGATTCCCCGCCTCTGATTCCCCGCCTCTGATTCCCCGCCTCTGATTCCACGCCTCTGATTCCCCACCTCTGATTCACTGCCTCCCTTTCCGCACAACTTTCCCGGCCTACATTTCCCCACATATCTTTCCCCGCCTCTGATTCCACGCCTCTGATTCCCCGCCTCTGATTGCCCGCCTCTGATTCCCTGCCTCTGAATCCCTGCCTCAGATTCCCTGCCTTAGATTCCCTTCATCTGATTCCCTGCCTCTGATTCCCCACCTCTGATTCCCCGCCTCTGATTCCCCGCCTCTGATTCCCCGCCTCTGATTCCCCGCCCCTGATTCCCCGCCTTTGTTTACCCGCCTCTGTTTACCCACCTGTTTCCCCGCCTCTGATTCCCCACGTCAGATTCCCCGCCTCAGATTCCCTGCCTCTGATTCCCTGCCTCTGATTCCCTGCCTCTGATTCACTGCCTCCCTTTCCGCGCAACTTTCCCCGGCCTACGTTACCCCACATATCTTTCCCCGCCTCTGATTCCATGCCTCTGATTCCCCGCCTCTGATTGCCCGCATCTGATTCCCTGCCTCAGATTCCCTGCCTCAGATTCCCTTCATCAGATTCCCTGCCTCTGATTCCCCCCCTCGGATTCCCTGCCTCTGATTCCCCGCATCTGATTCGCCACCTGTGATTCCCCGCCTGTGATTCCCTGTCTCTGATTCACCGCCTCTGATTCCCCGCCTCCGATTCCCCACCTCTGATTCCCCGCCTCTGATAACCTGCCTCTGATTCCCTGCCTCTGATTCTCTGCCTCTGATTCCCTGCCTCTGATTCCCTGCATCTGATTCCACACCTCTGATTCCCCGCCTCCGATTCCGCAGCTCTGATTCCCCGCCTCTGATTCCCCGCATCTGATTCCCCGCCTCTGATTCCCCGCCTCTGATTCCCCGCCTCTGATTCCCCGCCTCTGATTCCCCACCTCTGATTCCCCACCTCTGATTCCCCCCCTTTGATTAGCCGCCTCCCTTTCTGCGCAACTTTCCCAGCCTCCGTTTACACACATCTCTTTCCCCGCCTCTGATTCCACATCTCTGATTCCCCGCCTCTGATTCCCCGCCTCTCATTCCCCGCCTCAGATTCCCCGCCTCTGATTCCCTGCATCAGATTCCCTTCATCTGATTCCCTGCCTCTGATTCCCCGCCTCTGATTCCCTGCCTCTGATTCCCCACCTATGTATACCCGCCTCTGTTTAACCGCCTGTTTCCCCACATCTCTTTCCCCACCTCTGATTCCACGCCTCTGATTCCCTGCCTCTGATTGCCTGCCTCTGATTTCCTGCCTCCGATTCCCCGCCTCTGATTCCCCGCCTCTGATACCCCGCCTCTGATTCCCCACCTCTGATTCCCTGCATCTGATTCCCCGCCTCTGATTCCCTGCCTCTGATTCCCCGCCTCTGATTCCCCGCCTCTGATTCTCCGCCTCTGATTCCCTGCCTCTGAAAACCAGCCTCTGATTCCCTGCCTCTGATTCTCTGCCTCTGATTCCCTGCCTCTGATTCCCAGCCTCTGATACCCCACCTCTGATTCCCCGCCTCCGATACCGCAACTCTGATTCCCCGCCTCTGATTCCCTGCATCTGATTCCCCGCCTCTGATTCCCCGCCTCTGATTCCCTGCCTCTGATTCCCCACCTCTGATTCCCCGCCTCTGATTCCCCACCTCAGATTCCCCGCCTCAGATTCCCCGCCTCAGATTCCCTGCCTCTGATTCCCTGCCTCTGATAACCTGCCTCTGATTCCCTGCTTCTGATTCCCTGCTTCTGATTCCCTGCCTCTGATTCCCTGCCTCTGATTCCCTGCCTCTGATTCCCTGCATCTGATTCCCCACCTCTGTCTCTCCACCTCTCTTTCGCGTGTGCTCTTTCCCCTTAACTCTCTCCGCGCCTCTCTTTCCCTCCCTCAATTTCAACAACTCTGTTTGATCTGTTCTATGTACCTCATTTTCAACACACGTTCCAACTACTATGTTTCACCCATCTCTTTCCCCGCATCTATTTATGCACCTATGTTTTCTTGCTTCTGTTTACCCGCCTGTTTCCCCGCCTCTGATTCCCCACCTCAGATTCCCCTCCTCAGATTCCCTGACTCTGATTCCCTGCCTCTGATAACCTGCCTCTGATTCCCTGCCTCTGATAACCTGCCTCTGATTCCCTGCCTCTGATTCCCTGCCTCTGATTCCCTGCCTCTGATTCCCCACCTCTGAATCCCCGCTTCCGATTCCGCACCCATGTTTCACCGCCTCTGTTGCTCTGCTTCCGATTTCCCGGCTCAGATTCGCCGGCTCTGATTCCCCACCTCTGATTCCCTGCCTCTGATTCCCCGCCTCTGATTCCCTGCCTCCTATTCCTCGCCTATGTTTACCCGCCTCTGTTTACCCGCCTGTTTCCCCACATCTCTTTCCCCACCTCTGATTCAACGCCTCTGATTCCCCGCCTCTGATTCCCCGCCTCTGATACCCTGCCTCTCTTTCCCTGCCTCTATTTCCGTGCCTCTTGCTCTGCATCTCGTTTCCCACATCTCATTTCCCCCCTCTGATAACCCGCCTCAGATTCCCTGCCTCCGATTCCCTGCCTCAGATTCCCTGCCTCTGATTCCCTGCCTCTGATTCCCCGCCTCTGATTCCCTGCCTCTGATTCCCCGCCTATGTTTACCCGCCTCTGGTTATCCGCCTGTTTCCCACATCTCTTTCCCCACCTCTGATTCCACGCCTCTGATTCCCCGCCTCTGTTTCCCCGCCTCTGATTCCCCGCCTCTGATTCCCCGCCTCTGATACCCTGCCTCTCTTTCCCTGCCTCTATTTCCGTGCCTCTTTCTCTGCATCTCGTTTCCCACATCTCATTTCCCCCCTCTGATAACCCACCTCAGATTCCCTGCCTCCGATTCCCTGCCTCAGATTCCCTGCCTCTGATTCCCTGCCTCTGATTCCCCGCATCTGATTCCCTGCCTCTGATTCCCCGCCTATGTTTACCCGCCTCTGGTTATCCGCCTGTTTCCCACATCTCTTTCCCCACCTCTGATTCCACGCCTCTGATTCCCCTCCTCTGATTACCTGCCTCAGATTTCCTGCCTCTGATTCCCCGCCTCTGATTCCCCGCCTCTGATTCCCCGCCTCTGATTCCCCGCCTCTGAAAACCTGCCTCTTATTCCCTGCCTCTGATTCTCTGCCTCAGATTCCCTGCCTCTGATTCCCTGCCTCTGATTCCCCACCTCTGATTCCCCGCCTCCGATTCCGCAATTCTGATTCCCCGCCTCTGATTCCCCGCATCTGATTCCCCGCCTCTGATTCCCTGCTGATGATTCCCCGCCTCAGATTCCCTGCCTCCGATTCCCTGCCTCAGATTCCCTGCCTCTGATTCCCTGCCTCTGATTCCCCACCTCTGATTCCCCGCCTCTGATACCCTGCCTCTCTTTCCCTGCGCTATTTCCGTGCCTCTTTCTCTGCATCTCGTTTCCCACATCCCATTTCCCCCCTCTGATAACCCGCCTCAGATTCCCTGCCTCCGATTCCCTGCCTCAGATTCCCTGCCTCTGATTCCATGCCTCTGATTCCCCGCCTCTGATTCCCTGCCTCTGATTCCCCGCCTATGTTTACCCGCCTCTGGTTATCCGCCTGTTTCCCACATCTCTTCCCCACCTCGGATTCCACGCCTCTGATTCCCTGCCTCTGTTTCCCCGCCTCTGATTCCCCGCCTCTGATTCACCGCCTCCCTTTCCGCGCAACTTTCATGGCCTACGTTTCCCCACATCTCTTTCCCCACCTCTGATTCCACGCCTCTGATTCCCCGCCTCTGATTGCTCGCCTCTGATTCCCCGCCTCTGATTCCCCGCCTCTGATTCCCCGTATCAGATTCCCCGACTCTGATACCCCGCCTCTGAATCCCCGCCTCTGATTCCCCACCTCTGATTCCCCGCCTCTGATACCCCACCTCTGATTCCCAGCCTCTGATTCCCCGCCTCTGATTCCCCACCTCTGATTCACTGCCTCCCTTTCCACGCAACTTTGCCGGCCTACATTTCCCCACATATCTTTCCCCGCCTCAGATTCCACGCCTCTGATTCCCCGACTCTGATTGCCCGCCTCTGATTCCCGGCCTCTGATTCCCTGCCTCAGATTCCCTGCCTCAGATTCCCTTCATCTGATTCCCTGCCTCTGATTCCCCGCCTCTAATTCCCCACCTCTGATTCCCCGCCTCTGATTCCCCACGTCTGATTCACTGCCTCCCTTTCCGCGCAACTTTGCCGGCCTACATTTCCCCACATATCTTTCCACGCCTCTGATTCCATGCCTCTGATTCCCCGCCTCTGATTCCCCGCCTCTGATTGCCCGTCTCTGATTCCCCGCCTCTGATTCCCCGCCTCTGATTCCCCATATCTGATTCCCCGCCTCTGATATCCCGCCTCTGAATCCCCGCCTCTGATTCCCCGCCTCTGATTCCCCGCCTCTGATTCCCCACCTCTGATTCCCAGCCTCTGATTCCCCGCCTCTGATTCCCCACCTCTGATTCACTGCCTCCCTTTCCACGCAACTTTGCCGGCCTATATTTCCCCACATATCTTTCGCCGCCTCTGATTCCACGCCTCTGATTCCCCGCCTCTGATTGCCCGCCTCTGATTCCCGTCCTCTGATTCCCTGCCTCAGATTCCCTGCCTCAGATTCCCTTCATCTGATTCCCTGCCTCTGATTCCACGCCTCTGATTCCCCACCTCTGATACCCCGCCTCTCATTCCCCGCCTCTGATGCCCCGCCTCTGATTCCCCGCCTCTGATTTCCCGCCTCTGATTCCCTGCCTATGATTCCCCGCCTACGTTTACCCGCCTCTGTTTACCCGCCTGTATCCCCACATCTCTTTCCTCACCTCTGATTCCACACAACTAATTCCCCACCTCTGATTGCCCGCCTCTGATTTCCTGCCTCTAATTCCCCACCTCTGATTCCCCGCCTCTCATACGCTGCATCTGATTCCCCACTTCTGATTCCCCGCATCTGATTCCCCGCCTCTGAATCCCCGCCTCTGATTCCCCCCCTCTGATACCCCGCCTCCATTTCCGCGCAACTTTCCCGGCCTCCGTTTCTCCACATCTCTTTCCCCGCCTCTTATTCCACGTCTCTGATTCCCCGACTCTGATTCCCCCCCTCTGATACCCTGCCACTGATTCCCCGCCTCTGATTCACCGCCTCTGATTCCCCGCCTCTGATTACCCGCCTCTGTCTCTCCACCTCTCTTTCGCGTGTGCTCTTTCCCCTACACTCTTTCCGCACCTCTCTTTCCCTCCCTCAATTTCAACAACTCTGTTTGATCTGTTCTATGTACCTCATTTTCAACACACAAGTTCCAACCACTATGTTTCACCCATCTCTTTTCCCGCCTCTATTTATGCACCTATGTTTACTTGCTTCTGTTTACCCGCCTGTTTCCCCGCCTCTGATTCCCCACCTCAGATTCCCCTCCTCAGATTCCCTGCCTCTGATAACCTGACTCTGATTCCCTGCTTCTGATTCCCTGCCTCTGATTCCCTGCCTCTGATTCCCCGCCTCTGATTCCCCGCATCTGATTCCCCGCCTCTGATTCCCCGCCTATGATTCCCTGCCTCTGATTCCCCGCCTCTGATTCCCTGCCTCTGATTCCCCGCCTATGTTTACCCGCATCTGTTTACCCGCCTGTTTCCCCACATCTCTTTCCTCACCTCTGATTCCACACATCTATTCCCCGCCTCTGATTGCCCGCCTCTAATTTCCTGCCTCTGATTCCCCACCTCTGATTCCCCGCCTCTGATACCCTGCATCTGATTCCCCGCATCTGATTCCCCGCCTCTGATTCCCCGCCTCTGATTCCCCGCCTCTGATTCCCAGCCTCTGATTCCCCGCCTCTGATTCCCCGCCTCTGATTCCCTGCCTCTTATTCCCCGCCTATGTTTACCCGCCTCTGTTTACCCGCCTGTTTCCCCACATCTCTTTCCTCACCTCTGATTCCACGCATCTAATTCCCCGCCTCTGATTGCCCCCCTCTGATTTCCTGCCTCTGATTCCCCGCCTCTGATTCCCCGCATTTGATTCCCCGCCTCTGATTCCCCGCCTCTGATTCCCCGCCTCTGATTCCCTGCCTCTGATTCCCCACCTATGTATAACCGCCTCTGTTTAACCACCTGTTTCGCCATAACCCTTTCCCCACCTCTGATTCCAAGCCTCTGATTCCCCGCCTCTAATTGCCTGCCTCTGATTTCCTGCCTCTGATTCCCCGCCTCTGATTCCCCGCCTCTGATATCCCGCCTCTGATTCCCCACCTCTGTTTCCCTGCATCTGATTCGCCGCCTCGGATTCCCCGCCACTGATTCCCCGCCTCTGATTCCCCGCCGCTGACTCCCCGCCTCTGATTCCCTGCCTCTGAAAACCTGCCTCTGATTCCCTGCCTCTGATTCTCTGCCTCTTATTCCCTGCCTCTGATTCCCTGCCTCTGATTCCACGCATCTGATTCCCCGCCTCTGATTGCCCGCCTCTGATTCCCGGCCTCTGATTCCCTGCCTCAGATTCCCTGCCTCAGATTCCCTTCATCTGATTCCCCGCCTATGTTTACCCGCCTCTGTTTCCCCACCTCAGGTTCCCCGCCTCAGATTCGCTGCCTCTGATTCCCTGCCTCTGATTCCCTGCCTCTGATTCCCTGCATCTGATTGCCCGCCTCAAATACTCCACCTCTGATTCCCCGCCTCTGATTCCCCGCATCTGATTCCCCACCTCTGATTCCCCGCCTCTGATTCCCCGCCCCTGATTCCCCGCTACTGATTCCCCGCCTCTGATTCCCCGCCTCTGATTCCCTGCCTCTGATTCCCCGCCTCTGATTCCCCACCTCTGATTCATTGCCTCCCTTTCCGCGCAACTTTCCCGGCCTACATTTCCCCACATATCTTTCCCTGCCTCAGATTCCACGCCTCTGATTCCCCGCCTCTGATTGCCCGCCTCTGATTCCCTGCCTCTGATTCCCTGCCTCAGATTCCCTGCCTCAGATTACCTTCATCTGATTCCCTGCCTCTGATTCCCCGCCTCTGATTCCCTGCCTCTGATTCCCCGCCTATGTTTACCCACCTCTGTTTACCCGCCTGTTTCCCCACATCTCTTTCTTCACCTCTGATTCCACGCATCTGATTCCCCGCCTCTCATTGCCCGCCTCAGATTTCCTGCCTCTGATTCCCCACCTCTGATTCCCCGCCTCTAATAACCCACATCTGATTCCCCGCCTCTGATTCCCCGCATCTGATTCCCCACCTCTGATTCCCCGCCTCAGATTCCCTGCCTCAGATTCCCTGCATCAGATTCCCTCCATCTGATTCAATGCCTCTGATTCCCCGCCTCTGATTCCCTGCCTCTGATTCTCCACCTATGTATACCCGCCTGTGTTTACCCGCCAGTTTCCCCACATCTCTTTCCCCACCTCTGAATCCAAGCCACCGATTCCCCGCCTCTGATTGCCTCCCTCTGATTTCCTGCCTCTGATTCCACGCCTCTGATTCCCCGCCTATGATTCCCCACCTCTGATTCCCCGCCTCTGATTCCCCGCCTCTGATTCCCCACCTCTGATTCACTGCCTCCCTTTCCGCGCAACTTTCCCGGCCTACATTTCCCCACATGTCTATCCCCGCCTCTGATTCCACGCCTCTGAATCCCCGCCTCTGATTGCCCGCCTCTGATTCCCTGCCTCTGAATCCCTGCCTCAGATTCCCTGCCTCAGATTCCCTTCATCTGATTCCCTGCCTCTGATTCCCCACCTCTGATTCCCTGCCTCTGATTCCCCGCCTCTGATTCCCCGCCTCTGATTGCCCGCCCCTGATTCCCCGCCTTTGTTTACCCGCCTCTGTTTACCCACCTGTTTCCCCGCCTCTGATTCCCCACCTCAGATTCCCCACCTCAGATTCCCTGCCTCTGATTCCCTGCCTCTGATTCCCTGCCTCTGATTCACTGCCTCCCTTTCCGCGCAACTTTCCCCGGCCTACGTTACCCCACATATCTTTCCTCGCCTCTGATTCCACGCCTCTGATTCCCTGCCTCTGATTGCCCGCATCTGATTTCCTGCCTCTGATTCACTGCCTCAGATTCCCTGCCTCAGATTCCCTTCATCTGATTCCCTGCCTCTGATTCCCCGCCTCGGATTCCCTGCCTCTGATTCCCCGCCTATGTTTACCCGCCTCTGTTTCCCCACCTCAGGTTCCAGGCCTCAGATTCGCTGCCTCTGATTCCCTGCATCTGATTCCCTGCCTCTGATTCCCTGCATCTGATTGACCGCCTCAAATACTCCGCCTCTGATTCCCAACCTCTGATTCCCCGCATCGGATTCCCCGCCTCTGATTCCCCGCCTCTGATTCCCCGCCTCTGATTCCCCGCCTCTGATTTCCCGCCCTTGATTCCTCGCCTCTGATTCCCCTCCTCTGATTCCCCACCTCTGATTCACTGCCTCCATTTCCGTGCAACTTTCCCCGGACTACGTTTCCCCACATATCTTTCCCCGCCTCTGATTCCACGCCTCTGATTCCCCGCCTCTGATTGCCCGCCTCTTATTCCCTGCCTCTGATTCCCTGCCTCAGATTCCCTTCATCTGATTCCCTGCCTCTGATTCCGCGCCTCGGATTCCCTGCCTCTGATTCCCCACCTATGTTTATCCGCCTCTGTTTCCCCACCTCAGGTTCACCGCCTCAGATTCGCTGCCTCTGATTCCCCGTCTCTGATTCCCCGCATCTGATTCCCCGCCTCTGATTCCCCGCCTCTGATTCCCCGCCTCTGAATCCCCGCCTCTGATTCCCCCCCTCTGATACCCCGCCTCCATTTCCGCGCAACTTTCCCGGCCTCCGTTTCCCCACATCTCTTTCCCCGCCTCTTATTCCACGTCTCTGATTCCCCGACTCTGATTCCCCCCTCTGATACCCTGACACTGATTCCCCGCCTCTGATTCACCGCCTCTGATTCCCCGCCTCTGATTCCCTGCCTCTGATTCCCCACATCTGTCTCTCCACCTCTCTTTCGCGTGCGCACTTTCCCCTACACTCTCACCGCATCTCTCTTTCCCTCCCTCAATTTCAACAACTCTGTTTGATCTGTTCTATGTATCTCATGTTCAACACACAAGTTCCAACCACTATGTTTCACCAATCTCTTTCCCCGCCTCTATTTATGCACCTATGTTTACTTGCTTCTGTTTACCCGCCTGTTTCCCCGCCTCTGATTCCCCACCTCAGATTCCCCGCCTCAGAATCCTTGCCTCTGATAACCTGCCTCTGATTCCCTGCTTCTGATTCCCTGCCTCTGATTCCCTGCCTCTGATTCCCTGCCTCTGATTCCCCACCTCTGATTCCCCGCTTCCGATTCCGCACCCATGTTTCACCGCCTCTGTTGCTCTGCTTCTGATTTCCCGGCTCAGATTCGCCGGTTCTGATTCCGCACCTCTGATTCCACTCCTCTCTTTCTGTGTCTCTGATTCCCCGCCTCTGTTTCCCCGCCTCTGATTCCCCGCCTCTGATACCCTGCCTCTCTTTCCCTGCCTCTATTTCCGTGCCTCATTCTCTGCATCTCGTTTCCCACATCTCATTTCCCCCCTCTGATAACCCGCCTCAGATTCTCTGCCTCCGATTCCCTGCCTCAGATTCCCTGCCTCTGATTCCCTGCCTCTGATTCCCCGCCTATGATTCCCTGCCTCTGATTCCCCGCCTATGCTTGCCCGCATCTGTTTATCCGCCTGTTTCCCACATGTCTTTCCCCACCTCTGATTCCACACCTCCGATTCCCCGCCTCTGTTTCCCCGCCTCTGATTCCCCACCTCTGATTCACCGCCTCCCTTTCCGCGCAACTTTCCTGGCATACGTTTCCCCACATCTCTTTCCCCACCTCAGATTCCACGCCTCTGATTCCCCGCCTCTGATTGCCGGCCTCTGATTCCCCGCCTCTGATTCCCCGCCTCTGATTCCCCGCCTCTGAATCCCCACCTCTGATTCCCCGCCTCTGATTCCCCGCCTCTGATTCCCCGCCTCTGATTACCAGCCTCTGATTCCCCGCGTCTGATTCACTGCCTCCCTTTCCATGCAACTTTGCCGGCCTACATTTCCCCACATATCTTTCCCCGCCTCTGATTCCACGCCTCTGATTCCCCGCCTCTGATTGCCCGCCTCTGATTCCAGGCCTCTGATTCCCTGCCTCAGATTCCCTGCCTCAGATTCCCTTCATCTGATTCCCTGCCTCTGATTCCCCACGTCTGATTCCCTGCCTCTGATTCCCCGCCGATGTTTACCCACATCTGTTTACCCGCCTGTTTCCCCACATCTCTTTCCTCACCTCTGATTCCACACATCTAATTCCCCGCCTCTGATTGCCCGCCTCTGATTTCCTGCCTCTGATTCCCCACCTCTGTTTCCATGCCTCTGATTTCCTGCCTCTGATTCCCCGCCTCTGATTCCCCGCCTCTGATTCCCCGCCTCTGATTCCCCGCCTCTGAAAACCTGCCTTTGATTCCCTGCCTCTGATTCTCTGCCTCTGATTCCCTGCCTCTGATTCCCTGCCTCTGATTCCCCACCTCTGATTCCCCGCCTCCGATTCCGCAATTCTGATTCCCCGCCTCTGATTCCCCGCATCTGATTCCCCGCCTCTGATTCCCTGCCTATGATTCCCCGCATCAGATTCCCTGCCTCCGATTCCCTGCCTCAGATTCCCTGCCTCTGATTCCCTGCCTCTGATTCCCCACCTCTGATTCCCCGCCTCTGATACCCTGCCTCTCTTTCCCTGCCTCTACTTCCGTGCCTCTTTCTCTGCATCTCGTTTCCCACATCTCATTTCCCCCCTCTGATAACCCGGCTCAGATTCCCTGCCTCCGATTCCCTGCCTCAGATTCCCTGCCTCTGATTCCCTGCCTCTGATTCCCCGCCTCTGATTCCCTGCCTCTGATTCCCCGCCTATGTTTACCCGCCTCTGGTTATCCGCCTGTTTCCCACATCTCTTCCCCACCTCTGATTCCACGCCTCTGATTCCCCGCCTCTGTTTCCCCGCCTCTGATTCCCCGCCTCTGATTCACCGCCTCCCTTTCCGCGCAACTTTCATGGCCTACGTTTCCCCACATCTCTTTCCCCACCTCTGATTCCACGCCTCTGATTCCCCGCCTCTGATTGCCCGCCTCTGATTCCCCTCCTCTGATTCCCCGCCTCTGATTCCCCGTATCTGATTCCCCGCCTCTGATACCCCGCCTCTGAATCCCCGCCTCTGATTCCCCACCTCTGATTCCCCGCCTCTGATTCCCCACCTCTGATTCCCAGCCTCTGATTCCCCGCCTCTGATTCCCCACCTCTGATTCACTGCCTCCCTTTCCACGCAACTTTGCCGGCCTACATTTCCCCACATATCTTTCCCCGCCTCAGATTCCACGCCTCTGATTCCCCGCCTCTGATTGCCCGCCTCTGATTCCCGGCCTCTGATTCCCTGCCTCAGATTCCCTGCCTCAGATTCCCTTCATCTGATTCCCTGCCTCTGATTCCCCGCCTCTGATTCCCCACCTCTGATTCCCCGCCTCTGATTCCCCACGTCTGATTCACTGCCTCCCTTTCCGCGCAACTTTGCCGGCCTACATTTCCCCACATATCTTTCCACGCCTCTGATTCCACGCCTCTGATTCCCCACCTCTGATTGCCCGCCTCTGATTCCCGGCCTCTGATTCCCTGCCTCAGATTCCCTGCCTCAGATTCCCTTCATCTGATTCCCTGCCTCTGATTGCCCGCGTCTGATTCCCTGCCTCTGATTCCCCGCCTATGTTTACCCACATCTGTTTACCCGCATGTTTCCCCACATCTCTTTCCTCACCTCTAATTCCACACATCTAATTCCCCGCCTCTGATTGCCCGCCTCTGATTTCCTGCCTCTGATTCCCCACCTCTGTTTCCCCGCCTCTGATAACCTGCATCTGATTCCCCGCCTCTGATTCCCAGCATCTGATTCCCCGCCTCTGATTCCCCGCATCTGATTCCCCGCCTCTTATTCCCCGCCTCTGATTCCCCGCCTCTGATTCCCTGCCTCTGATTCCCCACCTATGTATAACCGCCTCTGTTTAACCACCTGTTTCCCCACATCTCTTTCCCCACCTCTGATTCCACGCCTCTGATTCCCCGCCTCTGATTGCCTGCCTCTGATTTCCTGCCTCTGATTCCCCGCCTCTGTTTCCCCGCCTCTGATTCCCCACCTCTGATTCCCTGCCTCTGAAAACCTGCCTCTGATTCCCTGCCTCTGATTCTCTGCCTCTGATTCCCTGCCTCTGATTCCCTGCCTCTGATTCCCCACCTCTGATTCCCCACCTCCAATTCCGCACCTCTGATTCCCCACCTCTGATTCCCCGCATCTGATTCCCCGACTCTGATTCCCCGCCTATGATTCCCCGCCTCTGATTCCCTGCCTCCGATTCCCTGCCTCAGATTCCCTGCCTCTGATTCCCTGCCTCTGATTCCCCACCTCTGATTCCCTGCCTCTGATTCCCCGCCTCTGATTCCCTGCCTCCTATTCCCCGCCTATGTTTACCCGCCTCTGTTTACCCGCCTGTTTCCCCACATCTCTTTCCCCACCTCTGATTCCACGCCTCTGATTCCCCGCCTCTGATTCCCAGCCTCTGATACCCTGCCTCTCTTTCCCTGCCTCTATTTCCGTGCCTCTTTCTCTGCATCTCGTTTCCCACATCTCATTTCCCCCCTCTGATATCCCGCCTCAGATTCCCTGCCTCCGATTCCCTTCCTAAGATTCCCTGCCTCTGATTCCCTGCCTCTGATTCCCCGCCTCTGATTCCCTGCCTCTGATTCCCCGCCTATGTTTACCCACCTCTGGTTATCCACCTGTTTCCAACATCTCTTTCCCCACCTCTGATTCCACGCCTCTGATTCCCCGCCTCTGCTTCCCCGCCTCTGATTCCCCGCCTCTGATTCCCCGCCTCTGATACCCTGCCTCTCTTTCCCTGCCTCTATTTCCGTGCCTCTTTCTCTGCATCTCGTTTCCCACATCTCATTTCCCCCCCTCTGATAACCCACCTCAGATTCCCTGCCTCCGATTCCCTGCCTCAGATTCCCTGCCTCTGATTCCCTGCCTCTGATTCCCCACCTCTGATTCCCTGCCTCTGATTCCCCGCCTATGTTTACCCGCCTCTGGTTATCCGCCTGTTTCCCACATCTCTTTCCCCACCTCTGATTCCACGCCTCTGATTCCCCGCCTCTTTTTCCCCGCCTCTGATTCCCCGCCTCTGATTCACCGCCTCCCTTTCCGCGCAACTTTCCTGGCCTACGTTTCCCCACATCTCTTTCCCCACCTCTGATTCCACGCCTCTGATTCCCCGCCTCTGATTGCCGGCCTCTGATTCCCCGCCTCTGATTCCCCGCCTCTGATTCCCCGTATCTGATTCCCCGCCTCTGATACCCCGCCTCTGAATCCCCGCCTCTGATTCCCCGCCTCTGATTCCCCGCCTCTGATTCCCCACCTCTGATTCCCAGCCTCTGATTCCCCGCCTCTGATTCCCCACCTCTGATTCCCTGCCTCAGATTCCCTGCCTCAGATTCCCTTCAACTGATTACCTGCCTCTGATTCCACGCCTATGATTCCCCACCTCAGATTCCCCGCCTCTGATTCCCCGCCTCTGATTCCCGTCCTCTGATTCCCTGCCTCAGATTCCCTGCCTCAGATTCCCTTCATCTGATTCCCTGCCTCTGATTCCACGCCTCTGATTCCCCACCTCTGATTGTCCGCCTCTGATTCCCCGCCTCTGATACCCCGACTCTGATTCCCCGCCTCTGATTTCCCGCCTCTGATTCCCTGCCTATGATTCCCCGCCTATGTTTACCCGCCTCTGTTTACCCGCCTGTATCCCCACATCTCTTTCCTCACCTCTGATTCCACACATCTAATTCCCCGCCTCTGATTGCCCGCCTCTGATTTCCTGCCTCTGATTCCCCACCTCTGATTCCCCGCCTCTGATACGCTGCATCTGATTCCCCACCTCTGATTCCCCGCATCTGATTTCCCGCCTCTGAATCCCTGCCTCTGATTCCCCCCCTCTGATACCCCGCCTCCATTTCCGCGCAACTTTCCCGGCCTCCGTTTCCCCACATCTCTTTCCCCGCCTCTTATTCCACGTCTCTGATTCCCCGACTCTGATTCCCCCCCTCTGATACCCTGCCACTGATTCCCCGCCTCTGATTCACTGCCTCTGATTCCCCGCCTCTGATTACCCGCCTCTGATTCCCTGCCTCAGATTCCCTGCCTCTGATTCCCTGCCTCTGATTCCCTGCATCTGATTGCCCGCCTCTGATACTCCGCCTCTGATTCCCCGCCTCTGATTCCTTGCCTCTGATTCCCCGCCTCTGATTCCCCACCTCTGATTCCCCGCCTCTGATTACACACCTCTGATTCCCCGCCTCTGATTCCCCGCCTCTGATTCCCCGCCTCCATTTCCGCGCAACTTTCCCGGCCTCCGTATCCACACATCTCTTTCCCTGCCTCTTATTCCACGTCTCTGATTCCCTGCCTCAGATTCCCCGCCTCTGATTCCCTGCCTCTGATTCCCTGCCTCAGATTCCCTGCCTCAGATTCCCTTCATCAGATTCCCTGCCTCTGATTCCCCCCCTCGGATTCGCTGCCACTAATTCCCCGCATCTGATTCCCCGCCTGTGATTCCCCGCCTGTGATTCCCTGTCTCTGATTCACTGCCTCTGATTCCCCGCCTCTGATTCCCCGCCTCTGATTCCCCACCTCTGATAACCTGCCTCTGATTCCCTGCCTCTGATTCTCTGCCTCTGATTCCCTGCCTCTGATTCCCTGCATCTGATTCCACACCTCTGATTCCCCACCTCCGATTCCGCACCTCTGATTCCCCGCCTCTGATTCCCCGCCTCTGATTCCCTGCCTCTGATTCCCCGCCTCTGATTCCCCGCCTCTGATTCCCCGCCTCTGATTCCCCACCTCTGATTCCCCACCTCTGATTCCCCCCCTTTGATTAGCAGCCCACCTTTCTGCGAAAATTTCCCGGCCTCCGTTTACACACATCTCTTTCCCCGCCGCTGATTCCACATCTCAGATTCCCCGCCTCTGATTCCCCGCCTCTCATTCCCCGCCTCAGATTCCCCGCCTCTGATTCCCTGCATCAGATTCCCTTCATCTGATTCCCTGCCTCTGATTCCCCGCCTCTGATTCCCTGCCTCTGATTCCCCACCTATGTATACCCCCCTCTGTTTAACCGCCTGTTTCCCCACATCACTTTCCCCACCTCTGATTCCACGCCTCTGATTCCCCGCCTCTGATCGCCTGCCTCTGATTTACTGCCTCTGATTCCCCGCCTCTGATTCCCTGCCTCTGATACCCCGCCTCTGATTCCCCACCTCTGATTCCCTGCATCTTATTCCCCGCCTCTGATTCCCTACCTCTGATTCCCCACCTCTGATTCCCCGCCTCTGATTCCCCGCCTCTGATTCACTGCCTCTGAAAACCTGCCTCTGATTCCCTGCCTCTGATTCTCTGCCTCTGATTCCCTGCCTCTGATTCCCTGCCTCTGATACCCCACCTCTGATTCCCCGCCTCCGATACCGCAACTCTGATTCCCAGCCTCTGATTCCCCGCCTCTGATTACCCGCCTCTGATTCCCCGCCTCTGATTCCCCGCCTCAGATGCCCTGCCTGCGATTCCCTGCCTCAGATTCCCTGCCTCTGATTCCCTGCCTCTGATTCCCCACCTCTGATTCCCCGCCTCTGATTCCCCACCTCAGATTCCCCGCCTCAGATTCCCTGCCTCTGATTCCCTGCCTCTGATAACCTGCCTCTGATTCCCTGCTTCTGATTCCCTGCCTCTGATTCCCTGCCTCTGATTCCCTGCCTCTGATTCCCTGCATCTGATTCCCCACCTCTGTCTCTCCACCTCTCTTTCGCGTGCGCTCTTTCCCCTTAACTCTCTCCGCGCCTCTCTTTCCCTCCCTCAATTTCAACAACTCTGTTTGATCTGTTCTATGTACCTCATTTTCAACACACAAGTTCCAACCACTATGTTTCACCCATCTCTTTCCCCGCCTCTATTTATGCACCTATGTTTTCTTGCTTCTGTTTACCCGCCTGTTTCCCCGCCTCTGATTCCCCACCTCAGATTGCCCGCCTCAGATTCCCTGCCTCTGATTCCCTGCCTCTGATAACCTGCCTCTGATTCCCTGCCTCTGATAACGTGCCTCTGATTCCCTCCCTCTCATTCCCTGCCTCTGATTCCCTGCCTCTGATTCCACACCTCTGAATCCCCGCTTCCGATTCCGCACCCATGTTTCACCGCCTCTGTTGCTCTGCTTCTGATTTCCTGGCTCAGATTCGCCGGCTCTGATTCCGCACCTCTGATTCCACGCCTCTCTTTCTGTGTCTCTGATTCCCCGCCTCTGATTCCCCGCCTCTGATTCCCCGCCTCTGATACCCTGCCTCTCTTTCCCTGCCTCTATTTCCGTGCCTCTTTCTCTGCATCTCGTTTCCCACATCTCATTTCCCCCCTCTGATAACCCGCCTCAGATTCCCTGCCTCCGATTCCCTGCCTCAGATTCCCTGCCTCTGATTCCCTGCCTCTGATTACCCGCCTCCGATTCCCTGCCTCTGATTCCCCACCTATGTTTACCCGCCTCAGTTTATCCGCCTGTTTCCCACATCTCTTTCCCCACCTCTGATTCCACGCCTGTGTTTCCCCGCCTCTGATTCCCCGCCTCTGATTCCCCGCCTCTGATTCACCGCCTCCCTTTCCGCGCAACTTTCCTGGCCTACGTTTCCCCACATCTCTTTCCCCACCTCTGATTCCACGCCTCTGATTCCCCGCCTCTGATTGCCCACCTCTGAATCCCCGCCTCTGATTCCCCGCCTCTTATTCCCCGTCTCTGATTCCCCGCCTCTGATACCCCGCCTCTGAATCCCCGCCTCTGATTCCCCGCCTCTGATTCCCCGCCTCTGATTCCCCGCCTCTGATTCCCAGCCTCTGATTCCCCGACTCTGATTTCCCACCTCTGATTCACTGCCTCCCTTTCCGCGCAACTTTCCCGGTCTACATATCCCCACATATCTTTCCCCGCCTCTGATTCCACACCTCTGATTCACCGCCTCTGATTGCCCGCCTCTGATTCCAGGCCTCAGATTCACTGCCTCAGATTCCCTTCATCTGATTCCCTGCCTCTGATTCCCCGCCTCTGATTCCCTGCCTCTGATTCCCCGCCTATGTTTACCAGCCTCTGTTTACCCGCCTGTTTCCCCACATCTCTTTCCTCACCTCTGATTCCACGCATCTAATTCCCCGCCTCTGATTGCCCGCCTCTGATTTCCTGCTTCTGATTCCCCACCTCTGATTCCCCGCCTCTGATACCCTGCATCTGATTCCCCGCTTCTGATACCCCGCATCTGGTTCCCCGCCTCTGATTCACTGCCTCTGATTCCCCGCCTCTGATTCCCCGCCTCAGATTCCCCGCCTCTGATTCCCTGCATCAGATTCCCTTCATCTGATTCCCTGCCTCTGATTCCCCGCCTATGATTCCCTGCCTATGAATCCCCACCTATGTTTACCCGCCTCTGTTTAACCGCCTGTTTCCCCACATCTCTTCAACCACCTCTGATTCCACGCCTCTGATTCCCCGCCTCTGATTGCCTGCCTCTGAATTCCTGCCTCTGATTCCCCGCCTCTGATTCCCCGCCTCTGATACCCCGCCTCTGATTCCCCACCTCTGATTCCCTGCATCTGATTCCCCGCCTCGGATTCCCAGCCTCTGATTTCCCGCCTCTGATTCCCCGCCTCTGATTCCCCGCCTCTGATTCCCTGCCTCTGAAAACTTGCCTCTGATTCCCTGCCTCTGATTCTCTGCCTCTGATTCCCTGCCTCTGATTCCCTGCCTCAGATTCCTCACCTCTGATTCCCCGCCTCCGATTCCGCACCTCTGATTCCCTGCCTCTGATTCCCCACCTCTGATTCCCTGCCTCTGATTCCCCGCCACTGATTACCTGCCTCTGATTCCCCGCCTCCGTTTACCCGCCTCTGTTTACCCGCCTGTTTCCCCACATCTCTTTCCCCACCTCTGATTCCACGCCTCAGATTGCCCGCCTCAGATTCCCTGCCTCTGATTCCCTGCCTCTGATAACCTGCCTCTGATTCCCTGCCTCTGATAACGTGCCTCTGATTCCCTCCCTCTCATTCCCTGCCTCTGATTCCCTGCCTCTGATTCCCCACCTCTGAATCCCCGCTTCCGATTCCGCACCCATGTTTCACCGCCTCTGTTGCTCTGCTTCTGATTTCCTGGCTCAGATTCGCCGGTTCTGATTCCGCACCTCTGATTCCACGCCTCTCTTTCTGTGTCTCTGATTCCCCGCCTCTGATTCCCCGCCTCTGATTCCCCGCCTCTGATACCCTGCCTCTCTTTCCCTGCCTCTATTTCCGTGCCTCTTTCTCTGCATCTCGTTTCCCACATCTCATTTCCCCCCTCTGATAACCCGCCTCAGATTCCCTGCCTCCGATTCCCTGCCTCAGATTCCCTGCCTCTGATTCCCTGCCTCTGATTACCCGCCTCCGATTCCCTGCCTCTGATTCCCCACCTATGTTTACCCGCCTCTGTTTATCCGCCTGTTTCCCACATCTCTTTCCCCACCTCTGATTCCACGCCTGTGTTTCCCCGCCTCTGATTCCCCGCCTCTGATTCCCCGCCTCTGATTCACCGCCTCCCTTTCCGCGCAACTTTCCTGGCCTACGTTTCCCCACATCTCTTTCCCCACCTCTGATTCCACGCCTCTGATTCCCCGCCTCTGATTGCCCACCTCTGAATCCCCGCCTCTGATTCCCCGCCTCTTATTCCCCGTCTCTGATTCCCCGCCTCTGATACCCCGCCTCTGAATCCCCGCCTCTGATTCCCCGCCTCTGATTCCCCGCCTCTGATTCCCCGCCTCTGATTCCCAGCCTCTGATTCCCCGACTCTGATTTCCCACCTCTGATTCACAGCCTCCCTTTCCGCGCAACTTTCCCGGTCTACATATCCCCACATATCTTTCCCCGCCTCTGATTCCACGCCTCTGATTCACCGCCTCTGATTGCCCGCCTCTGATTCCAGGCCTCAGATTCACTGCCTCAGATTCCCTTCATCTGATTCCCTGCCTCCGATTCCCCGCCTCTGATTCCCTGCCTCTGATTCCCCGCCTATGTTTAACAGCCTCTGTTTACCCGCCTGTTTCCCCACATCTCTTCAACCACCTCTGATTCCACGCCTCTGATTCCCCGCCTCTGATTGCCTGCCTCTGAATTCCTGCCTCTGATTCCCCGCCTCTGATTCCCCGCCTCTGATACCCCGCCTCTGATTCCCCACCTCTGATTCCCTGCATCTGATTCCCCGCCTCGGATTCCCAGCCTCTGATTTCCCGCCTCTGATTCCCGGCCTCTGATTCCCCGCCTCTGATTCCCTGCCTCTGAAAACTTGCCTCTGATTCCCTGCCTCTGATTCTCTGCCTCTGATTCCCTGCCTCTGATTCCCTGCCTCAGATTCCTCACCTCTGATTCCCCGCCTCCGATTCCGCACCTCTGATTCCCTGCCTCTGATTCCCCACCTCTGATTCCCTGCCTCTGATTCCCCGCCAATGATTACCTGCCTCTGATTCCCCGCCTCCGTTTACCCGCCTCTGTTTACCCGCCTGTTTCCCCACATCTCTTTCCCCACCTCTGATTCCACGCCTCTGATTCCCCACCTCTGATTCCCCGCCTCTGATTCCCCACCTCTGATTCACCACCTCCCTTTCCGCGCAACTTTCCTGGCCTACGTTTCCCCACATCTCTTTCCCTACCTCTGATTCCACGCCTCTGATTCCCCGCCTCTGATTGCCCGCCTCTGATTCCCCGTCTCTGATTCCCCGCCTCTGATTCCCCGCCTCTGATTCCCCACCTCTGATACCCCGCCTCTGATTCCCCGCCTCTGATTCCCCGCCTCTGATTCCCCGCCTCTGATTCCCCGCCTCTGATTCCCCGCCTCTGATTCCCCGCCTCTGATTCCCCGCCTCTGATTCCCCGCCTCTGATTCCCCACGTCTGATTCACTGCCTCCCTTTCCGCGCAACTTTCCCGGCCTACATTTCCCCACATATCTTTCCCTGCCTCTGATTCCACGCCTCTGATTCCCCGCCTCTGATTGCCCGCCTCTGATTCCCTGCCTCTGAATCCCTGCCTCAGATTCCCTGCCTCTGATTCCACACCTCTGATTCCCCGCCTCCGATTCCGCACCTCTGATTCCCTGCCACTGATTCCCCGCATCTGATTCCCCGCCTCTGATTCCCCGCCTCTGATTCCCCGCATCTGATTCCCCACCTCTGATTCCCCACCTCTGATTCCCCAACTCTGATTCCCCCCCTCTGATTAGCCGCCTCCCATTCTGCGAAACATTCCCGGCCTCCGTTACCCACATCTCTTTCCCCGCCTCTGATTCCACATCTCTGATTCCCCGCCTCTGATTGCCCGCCTCTGATTCCCCGCCTCAGATTCCCCGCCTCTGATTCCCTGCATCAGATTCCCTTCATCTGATTCCCTGCCTCTGATTCCCCGCCTCTGATTCCCTGCATCTGATTCCCCACCTATGTATACCCGCCTCTGTTTAACCGCCTGTTTCCCCACATCTCTTTCCCCACCTCTGATTCCACGTCTCTGATTCCCCGCCTCTGATTGCCTGCCTCTGATTTCCTGCCTCTGATTCCCCGTCTCTGATTCCCCGCCTCTGATACCCCGCCTCTGATTCCCCACCTCTGATTCCCTGCATCTGATTCCCTGCCTCGGATTCCCCGCCTCTGATTCCCCGCCTCTGATTCCCTGCCTCTGAAAACCTGCCTCTGATTCCCTGCCTCTGATTCTCTGCCTCTGATTCCCTGCCTCTGATTCCCTGCCTCTGATTCCCCACCTCTGATTCCCCGCCTCCGATTCTGCACCTCTGATTCCACGGCTCTGATTCCCTGCATCTGATTCCCCGCCTCTGATTCCCTGCCTCTGATTCCCCGCCTCAGATTCCCTGCCTCCGATTGCCTCCCTCAGATTCCCTGCCTCTGATTCCCTGCCTCTGATTCCCCAACTCTGATTCCCCGCCTCTGATTCCCCACCTCAGATTCCCCGCCTCAGATTCCCTGCCTCTGATTCCCTGCCTCTGATAACCTGCCTCTGATTCCCTGCTTCTGATTCCCTGCCTCTGATTCCCTGCCTCTGATTCCCTGCCTCTGATTCCCTGCCTCTGATTCCCCACCTCTGATTCCCCGCTTCCGATTCCGCACCCATGTTTCACCGCCTCTGTTGCTCTGCTTCTGATTTCCTGGCTCAGATTCGCCGGCTCTGATTCCGCACCTCTGATTCCACGCCTCTCTTTCTGTGTCTCTGATTCCCCGCCTCTGATTCACCGCCTATGATACCCTGCCTCTCTTTCCCTGCCTCTATTTCCGTGCCTCTTTCTCTGCATCTCGTTTCCCACATCTCATTTCCCCCCTCTGATAACCAGCCTCAGATTCCCCATCTCTGATTCCCCACCTCTGATTGCCCGCCTCTGATTCCCCGCCTCTGATTCCCCGTCTCTGATTCCCCGCCTCTGATTGCCCGCCTCTGATTCCCCGCCTCTGATTCCCCGCCTCTGATTCCCTGCCTCAGATTCCCTGCCTCATATTCCCTGCCTCTGATTCCCCGCCTCTGATTCCCTGCCTCTGATTCCCCGCCTCTGATTCCCCGCCTCTGATTCCCTGCCTCAGATTCCCTTCATCTGATTCCCTGCCTCTGATTCCCCGCCTCTGATTCCCTGCCTCAGATTTCCTGCCTCTGATTCCCTGCCTCTGATTCCCCGCCTCTGATTCCCTGCCTCTGATTCACCGCCTATGTTTACCCGCCTCTGTTTATCCGCCTGTTTCCCACATCTCTTTCCCCACCTCTGATTCCACGCGTCTGATTCCCCGCCTCTGATTCCCCGCCTCTGATTCCCCGCCTCTGATTCACCGCCTCCCTTTTTGCGCAACTTTCCTGGCCTACGTTTCCCCACATCTCTTTCCCCACCTCTGATTCCACGCCTCTGATTCACGGCCTCTGATTGCCCGCCTCTGATTCCACGCCTCTGATTCCCCGCCTCTGATTTCCCGCCTCTGATTCCCCGCCTCTGATTCCCAGCCTCTGATTCCCTGACTCTGATTTCCCACCTCTGATTCACTGCCTCCCTTTCCGCGCAACTTTCCCGTCCTACATTTCCCCACATATCTTTCCCCGCCACTGATTCCACGCCTCTGATTCCCCGCCTCTGATTGCCCGCCTCTTATTCCCGGCCTCTGATTCCCTGCCTCAGATTCCCTGCCTCAGATTCCCTTCATCTGATTCCCTGCCTCTGATTCCCCGCCTCTGATTCCCTGCCTCTGATTCCCTGCCTATGTTTATCCGCCTCTGTTTACCCACCTGTTTCCCCACATCTCTTTCCTCACCTCTGATTCCACGCATCTAATTCCCCGCCTCTGATTGCCCGCCTCAGATTTCCTGCCTCTGATTCCCCACCTCTGATTCCCCGCCTCTGATACCCTGCATCTGATTCCCTGCTTCTGATTCCCCGCATCTGATTCCCCGCCTCTGATTCCCCGCCTCTGATTCCCCGCCTCGGATTCCCCACCTCAGACTCCCCGCCTCTGATTCACTGCATCAGATTCCCTTCATCTGATTCCCTGCCTCTGATTCCCCACCTCTGATTCCCTGCCTCTGATTCCCTGCCTCTGATTTCCTGCCTCTGATTCCCCGCCTCTGATTCCCCGCCTCTGATACCCCGCCTCTGATTCCCCACCTCTGATTCCCTGCATCTGATTCCCCGCCTCGGATTCCCCGCCTCTGATTCCCCACCTCTGATTCCCCGCCTCTGATTCCCCACCTCTGATTCCCTGCCTCTGAAAACCTGCCTCTGATTCCCTGCCTCTGATTCTCTGCCTCTGATTCCCTGCCTCTTATTCCCTGCCTCTGATTCCCCACCTCTGATTCCCCGCCTCCGATTCCGCACCTCTGATTCCCTGCCTCTGATTCCCCGCCTCTGATTCACCGCCTCCCTTTCCGCGCAACTTTCCTGGCCTACGTTTCCCCACATCTCTTTCCCCAACTCTGATTCCACGCCTCTGATTCCCCGCCTCTGATTGCCCGCCTCTGATACCCCGCCTCTGATACCCCGCCTCTGATTCCCCGTCTCTGATTCCCCGCCTCTGATACCCCGCCTCTGAATCCCCACCTCTGATTCCCCGCCCCTGATTCCCCACCTCTGATTCCCCATCTCTGATTCCCAGCCTCTGATTCCCCGCCTCTGATTCCCCACCTCTGATTCACTGCCTCCCTTTCCGCGCAACTTTGCCGGCCTACATTTCCCCACATATCTATCCCCGCCTCTGATTCCACACCTCTGATTACCCGCCTCTTATTGCCCGCCTCTGATTCCCGGCCTCTGATTCCATGCCTCAGATTCCCTGCCTCAGATTCCCTTCATTTGATTCCCTGCCTGTGATTCCCCGCCTCTGATGCCCTGCCTCTGATTCCCCGCCTATGTTTACCCGCATCTGTTTACCCGCCTCTTTCCCCACATCTCTTTCCTCACCTCTGATTCCACACATCTAATTCCCCGCCTCTGATTGCCCGCCTCTGATTTCCTGCCTCTGATTCCCCTCCTCTGATTCCCCGCCTCTGATACCCTGCATCTGATTCCCCGCCTCTGATTCCCCGCCTCTGATTCCCCGCCTCTGATTCCCCGCCTCTGATTCCCCGCCTCTGATTCCCTGCCTCTGAAAACCTGCCTCTGATTCCCTGCCTCTGATTCTCTGCCTCTGATTCCCTGCCTCTGATTCCCTGCCTCTGATTCCCCACCTCTGATTCCCCGCCTCCGATTCTGCACCTCTGATTCCACGGCTCTGATTCCCCGCATCTGATTCCCCGCCTCTGATTCCCTGCCTCTGATTCCCCGCCTCAGATTCCCTGCCTCCGATTGCCTCCCTCAGATTCCCTGCCTCTGATTCCCTGCCTCTGATTCCCCAACTCTGATTCCCCGCCTCTGATTCCCCACCTCAGATTCCCCGCCTCAGATTCCCTGCCTCTGATTCCCTGCCTCTGATAACCTGCCTCTGATTCCCTGCTTCTGATTCCCTGCCTCTGATTCCCTGCCTCTGATTCCCTGCCTCTGATTCCCTGCCTCTGATTCCCCACCTCTGATTCCCCGCTTCCGATTCCGCACCCATGTTTCACCGCCTCTGTTGCTCTGCTTCTGATTTCCTGGCTCAGATTCGCCGGCTCTGATTCCGCACCTCTGATTCCACGCCTCTCTTTCTGTGTCTCTGATTCCCCGCCTCTGATTCACCGCCTATGATACCCTGCCTCTCTTTCCCTGCCTCTATTTCCGTGCCTCTTTCTCTGCATCTCGTTTCCCACATCTCATTTCCCCCCTCTGATAACCAGCCTCAGATTCCCCATCTCTGATTCCCCGCCTCTGATTGCCCGCCTCTGATTCCCCGCCTCTGATTCCCCGTCTCTGATTCCCCGCCTCTGATTGCCCGCCTCTGATTCCCCGCCTCTGATTCCCCGCCTCTGATTCCCTGCCTCAGATTCCCTGCCTCTGATTCCCTGCCTCTGATTCCCCGCCTCTGATTCCCTGCCTCTGATTCCCCGCCTCTGATTCCCCGCCTCTGATTCCCTGCCTCAGATTCCCTTCATCTGATTCCCTGCCTCTGATTCCCCGCCTCTGATTCCCTGCCTCAGATTTCCTGCCTCTGATTCCCTGCCTCTGATTCCCCGCCTCTGATTCCCTGCCTCTGATTCACCGCCTATGTTTACCCGCCTCTGTTTATCCGCCTGTTTCCCACATCTCTTTCCCCACCTCTGATTCCACGCGTCTGATTCCCCGCCTCTGATTCCCCGCCTCTGATTCCCCGCCTCTGATTCACCGCCTCCCTTTTTGCGCAACTTTCCTGGCCTACGTTTCCCCACATCTCTTTCCCCACCTCTGATTACACGCCTCTGATTCACGGCCTCTGATTGCCCGCCTCTGATTCCACGCCTCTGATTCCCCGCCTCTGATTTCCCGCCTCTGATTCCCCGCCTCTGATTCCCAGCCTCTGATTCCCTGACTCTGATTTCCCACCTCTGATTCACTGCCTCCCTTTCCGCGCAACTTTCCCGTCCTACATTTCCCCACATATCTTTCCCCGCCTCTGATTCCACGCCTCTGATTCCCCGCCTCTGATTGCCCGCCTCTTATTCCCGGCCTCTGATTCCCTGCCTCAGATTCCCTGCCTCAGATTCCCTTCATCTGATTCCCTGCCTCTGATTCCCCGCCTCTGATTCCCTGCCTCTGATTCCCTGCCTATGTTTATCCGCCTCTGTTTACCTACCTGTTTCCCCACATCTCTTTCCTCACCTCTGATTCCACGCATCTAATTCCCCGCCTCTGATTGCCCGCCTCAGATTTCCTGCCTCTGATTCCCCACCTCTGATTCCCCGCCTCTGATACCCTGCATCTGATTCCCCGCTTCTGATTCCCCGCATCTGATTCCCCGCCTCTGATTCCCCGCCTCTGATTCCCCGCCTCTGATTCCCCACCTCAGACTCCCCGCCTCTGATTCACTGCATCAGATTCCCTTCATCTGATTCCCTGCCTCTGATTCCCCGCCTCTGATTCCCTGCCTCTGATTCCCTGCCTCTGATTTCCTGCCTCTGATTCCCCGCCTCTGATTCCCCGCCTCTGATACCCCGCCTCTGATTCCCCACCTCTGATTCCCTGCATCTGATTCCCCGCCTCGGATTCCCCGCCTCTGATTCCCCGCCTCTGATTCCCCGCCTCTGATTCCCCACCTCTGATTCCCTGCCTCTGAAAACCTGCCTCTGATTCCCTGCCTCTGATTCTCTGCCTCTGATTCCCTGCCTCTTATTCCCTGCCTCTGATTCCCCACCTCTGATTCCCCGCCTCCGATTCCGCACCTCTGATTCCCTGCCTCTGATTCCCCGCCTCTGATTCACCGCCTCCCTTTCCGCGCAACTTTCCTGGCCTACGTTTCCCCACATCTCTTTCCCCACCTCTGATTCCACGCCTCTGATTCCCCGCCTCTGATTGCCCGCCTCTGATTGCCCGCCTCTGATACCCCGCCTCTGATACCCCGCCTCTGATTCCCCGCCTCTGATACCCCGCCTCTGAATCCCCACCTCTGATTCCCCGCCCCTGATTCCCCGCCTCTGATTCCCCATCTCTGATTCCCAGCCTCTGATTCCCCGCCTCTGATTCCCCACCTCTGATTCACTGCCTCCCTTTCCGCGCAACTTTGCCGGCCTACATTTCCCCACATATCTATCCCCGCCTCTGATTCCACACCTCTGATTACCCGCCTCTTATTGCCCGCCTCTGATTCCCGGCCTCTGATTCCATGCCTCAGATTCCCTGCCTCAGATTCCCTTCATTTGATTCCCTGCCTGTGATTCCCCGCCTCTGATGCCCTGCCTCTGATTCCCCGCCTATGTTTACCCGCATCTGTTTACCCGCCTCTTTCCCCACATCTCTTTCCTCACCTCTGATTCCACACATCTAATTCCCCGCCTCTGATTGCCCGCCTCTGATTTCCTGCCTCTGATTCCCCTCCTATGATTCCCCGCCTCTGATACCCTGCATCTGATTCCCCGCCTCTGATTCCCCGCATCTGATTCCCCGCCTCTGATTCCCCGCCTCTGATTCCCCGCCTCTGTTTCCCCGCCTCTAATTCCCCGCCTCTGATTCCCTGCCTCTGATTCCCCGCCCATGTTTACCCGCCTCTGTTTACCCGCCTGTTTCCCCACATCTCTTTCCTCATCTCTGATTCCACGCATCTAATTCCCCGCCTCTGATAGCCCGCCTCTGATTTCCTGCCTCTGATTCCCCGCCTCTGATTCCCCGCATCTGATTCCCCGCCTCTGATTCCCCGCCTCTGATTCCCCGCCTCTGATTCCCTGCCTCTGATTCCCCACCTATGTATAACTGCCTCTGTTTAACCACCTGTTTCCCCACATCTTTCCCCACCTCTGATTCCACGCCTCTGATTCCCCGCCTCTGATTGCCTGCCTCTGATTTCCTGACTCTGATTCCCCGCCTCTGATTCCCCGCCTCTGATACCCCGCCTCTGATTCCCCACCTCTGTTTCCCTGCATCTGATTCGCCGCCTCGGATTCCCCGCCACTGATTCCCCACCTCTGATTCCCCGCCTCTGACTCCCCGCCTCTGATTCCCTGCCTCTGAAAACCTGCCTCTGATTCCCTGCCTCTGATTCTCTGCCTCGTATTCCCTGCCTCTGATTCCCTGCCTCTGATTCCCCACCTCTGATTCACCGCCTCCGATTCCGCACCTCTGAATCCCCACCTCTGATTCCCCGCATCTGATTCCCCGCCACTGCTTCCCCGCCTATGATTCTCCGCCTCAGATTCCCTGCCTCCGATTCCCTGCCTCTGATTCCCCGCCTCTGATTCCCCGCCTCTGATTCACCGCCTCCCTTTCTGCGCAACTATCCTGGCCTACGTTTCCACACATCTCTTTCCCCACCTCTGATTCCATGCCTCTGATTCGCCACCTCTGATTGCCCGCCTCTGATTCCCCGCCTCTGATTCCCCGCCTCTGATTCCCAGCCTCTGATTCCCCGACTCTGATTTCCCACCTCTGATTCACTGCCTCCCTTTCTGCGCAACTTTCCCGTCCTACATTTCCCCACATTTCCTTCCCCGCCTCTGATTCCATGCCTCTGATTCCCCGCCTCTGATTGCCCGCCTCTGATTCCCGGCCTCTGATTCCCTGCCTCAGATACCCTGCCTCAGATTCCCTTTATCTGATTCCCTGCCTCTGATTCCCCGCCTCTGATTCCCTGCCTCTGATTCCCCGCCTATGTTTATCCGCCTCTGTTTACCCACCTGTTTCCCCACATCTCTTTCCTCACCTCTGATTCCACGCATCTAATTCCCCGCCTCTGATTGCCCACCTCAGATTTCCTACCTCTGATTCCCCAACTCTGATTCCCCGCCTCTGATACCCTGCATCTGATTCCCCGCTTCTGATTCCCCGCATCTGATTCCCCGCCTCTGATTCCCCGCCTCTGATTCCCCGCCTCTGATTCCCCACCTCAGACTCCCCGCCTCTGATTCACTGCATCAGATTCCCATCATCTGATTCCCTGCCTCTGATTCCCCGCCTCTGATTCCCTGCCTCTGATTTCCTGCCTCTGATTCCCCGCCTCTGATTCCCCGCCTCTGATACCCCGCCTCTGATTCCCCACCTCTGATTCCCTGCATCTGATTCCCCGCCTCGGATTCCCTGCCTCTGATTCCCCGCCTCTGATTCCCCGCCTCTGATTCCCCACCTCTGATTCCCTGCCTCTGAAAACCTGCCTCTGATTCCCTGCCTCTGATTCTCTGCCTCTGATTCCCTGCCTCTTATTCCCTGCCTCTGATTCCCCACCTCTGATTCCCCGCCTCCGATTCCGCACCTCTGATTCCCTGCCTCTGATTCCCCGCCTCTGATTCACCGCCTCCCTTTCCGCGCAACTTTCCTGGCCTACGTTTCCCCACATCTCTTTCCCCACCTCTGATTCCACGCCTCTGATTCCCCGCCTCTGATTGCCCGCCTCTGATACCCCGCCTCTGATTCCCCGCCTCTGATTCCCCGTCTCTGATTCCCCGCCTCTGATACCCCGCCTCTGAATCCCAGCCTCTGATTCCCCGCCCCTGATTCCCCGCCTCTGATTCCCCGTCTCTGATTCCCAGCCTCTAATTCCCCGCCTCTGATTCCCCACCTCTGATTCACTGCCTCCATTTCCGCGCAACTTTGCCGGCCTACATTTCCCCACATATCTATCCCCGCCTCTGATTCCACACCTCTGATTACCCGCCTCTGATTGCCCGCCTCTGATTCCCGGCCTCTGATTCCCTGCCTCTGATTCCCCACCTCTGATTCCCCGCCTCTGATACCCTGCATCTGATTCCCCGCTTCTGATTCCCCGCATCTGATTCCCCGCCTCTGATTCCCCGCCTCTGATTCCCCGCCTCTGATTCCCCACCTCAGACTCCCCGCCTCTGATTCACTGCATCAGATTCCCTTCATCTGATTCCCTGCCTCTGATTCCCCGCCTCTGATTACCTGCCTCTGATTCCCTGCCTCTGATTTCCTGCCTCTGATTCCCCGCCTCTGATTCCCCGCCTCTGATACCCCGCCTCTGATTCCCCACCTCTGATTCCCTGCATCTGATTCCCCGCCTCGGATTCCCCGCCTCTGATTCCCCGCCTCTGATTCCCCGCCTCTGATTCCCCACCTCTGATTCCCTGCCTCTGAAAACCTGCCTCTGATTCCCTGCCTCTGATTCTCTGCCTCTGATTCCCTGCCTCTTATTCCCTGCCTCTGATTCCCCACCTCTGATTCCCCGCCTCCGATTCCGCACCTCTGATTCCCTGCCTCTGATTCCCCGCCTCTGATTCACCGCCTCCCTTTCCGCGCAACTTTCCTGGCCTACGTTTCCCCACATCTCTTTCCCCACCTCTGATTCCACGCCTCTGATTCCCCGCCTCTGATTGCCCGCCTCTGATTGCCCGCCTCTGATACCCCGCCTCTGATACCCCGCCTCTGATTCCCCGCCTCTGATACCCCGCCTCTGAATCCCCACCTCTGATTCCCCGCCCCTGATTCCCCGCCTCTGATTCCCCATCTCTGATTCCCAGCCTCTGATTACCCGCCTCTGATTCCCCACCTCTGATTCACTGCCTCCCTTTCCGCGCAACTTTGCCGGCCTACATTTCCCCACATATCTATCCCCGCCTCTGATTCCACACCTCTGATTACCCGCCTCTTATTGCCCGCCTCTGATTCCCGGCCTCTGATTCCATGCCTCAGATTCCCTGCCTCAGATTCCCTTCATTTGATTCCCTGCCTGTGATTCCCCGCCTCTGATGCCCTGCCTCTGATTCCCCGCCTATGTTTACCCGCATCTGTTTACCCGCCTCTTTCCCCACATCTCTTTCCTCACCTCTGATTCCACACATCTAATTCCCCGCCTCTGATTGCCCGCCTCTGATTTCCTGCCTCTGATTCCCCTCCTATGATTCCCCGCCTCTGATACCCTGCATCTGATTCCCCGCCTCTGATTCCCCGCATCTGATTCCCCGCCTCTGATTCCCCGCCTCTGATTCCCCGCCTCTGTTTCCCCGCCTCTAATTCCCCGCCTCTGATTCCCTGCCTCTGATTCCCCGCCCATGTTTACCCGCCTCTGTTTACCCGCCTGTTTCCCCACATCTCTTTCCTCATCTCTGATTCCACGCATCTAATTCCCCGCCTCTGATAGCCCGCCTCTGATTTCCTGCCTCTGATTCCCCGCCTCTGATTCCCCGCATCTGATTCCCCGCCTCTGATTCCCCGCCTCTGATTCCCCGCCTCTGATTCCCTGCCTCTGATTCCCCACCTATGTATAACTGCCTCTGTTTAACCACCTGTTTCCCCACATCTTTCCCCACCTCTGATTCCACGCCTCTGATTCCCCGCCTCTGATTGCCTGCCTCTGATTTCCTGCCTCTGATTCCCCGCCTCTGATTCCCCGCCTCTGATACCCCGCCTCTGATTCCCCACCTCTGTTTCCCTGCATCTGATTCGCCGCCTCGGATTCCCCGCCACTGATTCCCCACCTCTGATTCCCCGCCTCTGACTCCCCGCCTCTGATTCCCTGCCTCTGAAAACCTGCCTCTGATTCCCTGCCTCTGATTCTCTGCCTCGTATTCCCTGCCTCTGATTCCCTGCCTCTGATTCCCCACCTCTGATTCACCGCCTCCGATTCCGCACCTCTGAATCCCCACCTCTGATTCCCCGCATCTGATTCCCCGCCACTGCTTCCCCGCCTATGATTCTCCGCCTCAGATTCCCTGCCTCCGATTCCCTGCCTCTGATTCCCCGCCTCTGATTCCCCGCCTCTGATTCACCGCCTCCCTTTCTGCGCAACTATCCTGGCCTACGTTTCCACACATCTCTTTCCCCACCTCTGATTCCATGCCTCTGATTCGCCACCTCTGATTGCCCGCCTCTGATTCCCCGCCTCTGATTCCCCGCCTCTGATTCCCAGCCTCTGATTCCCCGACTCTGATTTCCCACCTCTGATTCACTGCCTCCCTTTCTGCGCAACTTTCCCGTCCTACATTTCCCCACATTTCCTTCCCCGCCTCTGATTCCACGCCTCTGATTCCCCGCCTCTGATTGCCCGCCTCTGATTCCCGGCCTCTGATTCCCTGCCTCAGATACCCTGCCTCAGATTCCCTTTATCTGATTCCCTGCCTCTGATTCCCCGCCTCTGATTCCCTGCCTCTGATTCCCCGCCTATGTTTATCCGCCTCAGTTTACCCACCTGTTTCCCCACATCTCTTTCCTCACCTCTGATTCCACGCATCTAATTCCCCGCCTCTGATTGCCCGCCTCAGATTTCCTACCTCTGATTCCCCAACTCTGATTCCCCGCCTCTGATACCCTGCATCTGATTCCCCGCTTCTGATTCCCCGCATCTGATTCCCCGCCTCTGATTCCCCGCCTCTGATTCCCCGCCTCTGATTCCCCACCTCAGACTCCCCGCCTCTGATTCACTGCATCAGATTCCCATCATCTGATTCCCTGCCTCTGATTCCCCGCCTCTGATTCCCTGCCTCTGATTCCCTGCCTCTGATTTCCTGCCTCTGATTCCCCGCCTCTGATTCCCCGCCTCTGATACCCCGCCTCTGATTCCCCACCTCTGATTCCCTGCATCTGATTCCCCGCCTCGGATTCCCTGCCTCTGATTCCCCGCCTCTGATTCCCCGCCTCTGATTCCCCACCTCTGATTCCCTGCCTCTGAAAACCTGCCTCTGATTCACTGCCTCTGATTCTCTGCCTCTGATTCCCTGCCTCTTATTCCCTGCCTCTGATTCCCCACCTCTGATTCCCCGCCTCCGATTCCGCACCTCTGATTCCCTGCCTCTGATTCCCCGCCTCTGATTCACCGCCTCCCTTTCCGCGCAACTTTCCTGGCCTACGTTTCCCCACATCTCTTTCCCCACCTCTGATTCCACGCCTCTGATTCCCCGCCTCTGATTGCCCGCCTCTGATACCCCGCCTCTGATTCCCCGCCTCTGATTCCCCGTCTCTGATTCCCCGCCTCTGATACCCCGCCTCTGAATCCCAGCCTCTGATTCCCCGCCCCTGATTCCCCGCCTCTGATTCCCCGTCTCTGATTCCCAGCCTCTAATTCCCCGCCTCTGATTCCCCACCTCTGATTCACTGCCTCCATTTCCGCGCAACTTTGCCGGCCTACATTTCCCCACATATCTATCCCCGCCTCTGATTCCACACCTCTGATTACCCGCCTCTGATTGCCCGCCTCTGATTCCCGGCCTCTGATTCCATGCCTCAGATTCCCTGCCTCAGATTCCCTTCATTTGATTCCCTGCCTGTGATTCCCCGCCTCTGATGCCCTGCCTCTGATTCCCCGCCTATGTTTACCCGCATCTGTTTACCCGCCTGTTTCCCCACATCTCTTTCCTCACCTCTGATTCCACACATCTAATTCCCCGCCTCTGATTGCCCGCCTCTGATTTCCTGCCTCTGATTCCCCTCCTCTGAATCCCCTCCTCTGATACCCTGCATCTGATTCCCCGCCTCTGATTCCCCGCATCTGATTCCCCGCCTCTGATTCCCCGCCTCTGATTCCCCGCCTCTGTTTCCCCGCCTCTGATTCCCCGCCTCTGATTCCCTGCCTCTGATTCCCCGCCTATGTTTACGCGCCTCTGTTTACCCGCATGTTTCCCCACATCTCTTTCCTCATCTCTGATTCCACGCATCTAATTCCCCGCCTCTTATAGCCCGCCTCTGATTTCCTGCCTCTGATTCCCCGCCTCTGATTCCCCGCATTTGATTCCCCGCCTCTGATTCCCCGCCTCTGATTCCCCGCCTCTGATTCCCTGCCTCTGATTCCCCACCTATGAATACCCGCCTCTGTTTAGCCACCTGTTTCCCCACATCTCTTTCCCCACCTCTGATTCCACGCCTCTGATTCCCCGCCTCTGATTGCCTGCCTCTGATTTCCTGCCTCTGATTCCCCGCCTCTGATTCCCCGCCTCTGATACCCCGCCTCTGATTCCCCACCTCTGTTTCCCTGCATCTGATTCGCCGCCTCGGATTCCCCGCCACTGATTCCCCGCCTCTGATTCCCCGCCTCTGACTCCCCGCCTCTGATTCCCTGCCTCTGAAAACCTGCCTCTGATTCCCTGCCTCTGATTCTCTGCCTCGTATTCCCTGCCTCTGATTCCCTGCCTCTGATTCCCCACCTCTGATTCCCCGCCTCCGATTCCGCACCTCTGAATCCCCACCTCCGATTCCCTGCCTCAGATTCCCTGCCTCTGATTCCCTGCCTCTGATTCCCCACCTCTGATTCCCTGCCTCTGATTCCCCGCCTCTGATTCCCTGCCTCTGATTCCCCGCCTATGTTTACCCGCCTCTGTTTACCCGCCTGTTTCCCCACATCTCTTTCCCCACCTCTGATTCCACGCCTCGGATTCCCCGCCTCTGATTCCCCGCCTCTGATACCCTGCCTCTCTTTCCCTGCCTCTATTTCCGTGCCTCTTTCTCTGCATCTCGTTTCCCACATCTCATTTTCCCCCTCTGATAACCCACCTCAGATTCCCTGCCTCCGATTCCCTGCCTCAGATTCCCTGCCTCTGATCCCTGCCTCTGATTCCCCGCCTCTGATTCCCTGCCTCTGATTCCCCGCCTATGTTTACCCGCCTCTGTTAATCCGCCTGTTTCCCACATCTCTTTCCCCACCTCTGATTCCACGCCTCTGATTCCCCGCCTCTGTTTCCCCGCCTCTGATTAACCGCCTCCCTTTCCGCGCAACTTTCCTGGCCTACTTTTCCCTACATCTCTTTCCCCACCTGTGATTCCACGCCTCTGATTCCCCGCCTCTGATTGCCCGCCTCTGACTCCCCGCCTATGAATCCCCGCCTCTGATTCCCCGTCTCTGATTCCCCGCCTCTGATACCCCGCCTCTGAATCCCCGCCTCTCATTCCCCGCCTCTGATGTTCCGCCTCTGATTCCCCGCCTCTGATTCCCAGCCTCTGATTCCCCGCCTCTGATTCCCCACCTCAGATTCACTGCCTGCCTTTCCGCGCAACTTTGCCGGACTACATTTCCCCACATATCTTTCCCCACCTCTGATTCCACGCCTCTGATTCCCCGCCTCTGAATGCCCGCCTCTGATTCCCGGCCTCTGATTCCCTGCCTCAGATTCCCTGCCTCAGATTCCCTTCATCTGATTCCCTGCCTCTGATTCCCCGCCTCTGATTCCCTGCCTCTGATTCCCCGACTATGTTTACCCACCTCTGTTTACCCGCCTGTTTCCCCACATCTCTTTCCTCACCTCTGATTCCACACATCTAATTCCCCGCCTCTGATTGCCCGCCTCTGATTCCCTGCCTCTGATTCCCCGCCTCGGATTCCCTGCCTCTGATTCCCCGCCTATGTTTACCCGCCTCTGTTTCCCCACCTCAGGTTCCCAGCGTCAGATTCGCTGCCTCTGATTCCCTGCCTCTGATTCCCTGCATCTGATTGCCCGCCTAAAATACTCCGCCTCTGATTCCCCGCCTCTGAATCCCCGCATCTGATTCCCCGCCTCTGATTCCCCGCCTCTGATTCCCCGCCCCTGATTCCCCGCCACTGATTCCCCGCCTCTGATTCCCCGCCTCTGATTCCCCGCCTCTGATTCCCCGCCTCTGATTCCCCACCTCTGATTCACTGCCTCCCTTTCCGCGCAACTTTCCCGGCCTACATTTCCCCACATATCTTTCCCCGCCTCTGATTCCACACCTCTGATTCCCCGCCTCTGATTGCCCGCCTCTGATTCCCTGCCTCTGATTCCCTGCCTCAGATTCCCTGCCTCAGATTCCCTTCATCTGATTCCCTGCCTCTGATTCCCCACCTCTGATTCCCAGCCTCTGATTCCCCGCCTCTGATTCCCCGCCTCTAATAACCCACATCTGATTTCCTGCCTCTGATTCCCCGCATCTGATTCCCCGCCTCTGATTCCCCCCACTGATTCCCCACCTCTGATTCCCCGCCTCAGATTCCCTGCCTCTGATTCCCTGCATCAGATTCCCTCCATCTGATTCAATGCCTCTGATTCCCCGCCTCTGATTCCCTGCCTCTGATTCCCCCACTCTGATACCCCGCCTGTGTTTACCCGCCAGTTTCCCCACATCTCTTTCCCCACCTCTGATTCCAAGCCTCCGATTCCTCGCCTCTGATTGCCTGCCTCTGATTTCCTGCCTCTGATTCCCCGCCTCAGATTCGCCGCCTCTGATTCCCCGCCTCTGATTCCCCGCCTCTGCTTCCCCGCCTCTGATTCCCCACCTCTGATTCACTGCCTCCCTTTCCGCGCAACTTTCCCGGCCTACATTTCCCCACATATCTTTCCCCGCCTCTGATTCCACGCCTCTGATTCCCCGCCTCTGATTGCCCGCCTCTGATTCCCTGCCTCTGAATCCCTGCCTCACATTCCCTGCCTCAGATTCCCTTCATCTGATTCCCTGCCTCTGATTCCCCACCTCTGATTCCCCGCCTCTGATTCCCCTCATCTGATTCCCCGCCTCTGATTCCCCCCACTGATTCCCCACCTCTGATTCCCCGCCTCAGATTCCCTGCCTCTGATTCCCTGCATCAGATTCCCTCCATCTGATTCCCCTCCTATGTTTACGCGCCTCAGTTTACCCGCCTGTTTCCCCACATCTCTTTCTTCACCTCTGATTCCACGCATCTGATTCCCCGCCTCTGATTGCCCGCCTCAGATTTCCTGCCTCTGATTCCCCACCTCTGATTCCCCGCCTCTAATAACCCACATCTGATTCCCTGCCTCTGATTCCCCGCATCTGAATCCCCGCCTCTGATTCCCCCCACTGATTCCCCACCTCTGATTCCCCGCCTCAGATTCCCTGCCTCTGATTCCCTGCATCAGATTCCCTCCATCTGATTCAATGCCTCTGATTCCCCGCCTCTGATTCCCTGCCTCTGATTCCCCCCCTCTGATACCCCGCCTGTGTTTACCCACCAGTTTCCCCACATCTCTTTCCCCACCTCTGATTCCAAGCCTCCGATTCCTCGCCTCTGATTGCCTGCCTCTGATTTCCTGCCTCTGATTCCCCGCCTCAGATTCCCCGCCTCTGATTCCCCACCTCTGATTCCCTGCATCTGATTCCCCGCCTCGGATTCCCAGCCTCTGATTTCCCGCCTCTGATTCCCCGCCTCTGATTCCCCGCCTCTGATTCCCTGCCTCTGAAAACTTGCCTCTGATTCCCTGCCTCTGATTCTCTGCCTCTGATTCCCTGCCTCTGATTCCCTGCCTCAGATTCCTCACCTCTGATTCCCCGCCTCCGATTCCGCACCTCTGATTCCCTGCCTCTGATTCCCCACCTCTGATTCCCTGCCTCTGATTCCCCGCCACTGATTACCTGCCTCTGATTCCCCGCCTCCGTTTACCCGCCTCTGTTTACCCGCCTGTTTCCCCACATCTCTTTCCCCACCTCTGATTCCACGCCTCTGATTCCCCACCTCTGATTCCCCGCCTCTGATTCCCCACCGCTGATTCACCACCTCCCTTTCCGCGCAACTTTCCTGGCCTACGTTTCCCCACATCTCTTTCCCTACCTCTGATTCCACGCCTCTGATTCCCCGCCTCTGATTGCCCGCCTCTGATTCCCCGTCTCTGATTCCCCGCCTCTGATTCCCCGCCTCTGATTCCCCACCTCTGATACCCCGCCTCTGATTCCCCGCCTCTGATTCCCCGCCTCTGATTCCCCGCCTCTGATTCCCCGCCTCTGATTCCCCGCCTCTGCTTCCCCGCCTCTGATTCCCCACCTCTGATTCACTGCCTCCCTTTCCGCGCAACTTTCCCGGCCTACATTTCCCCACATATCTTTCCCCGCCTCTGATTCCACGCCTCTGATTCCCCGCCTCTGATTCCCCGCCTCTGATTCCCCGCCTCTGATTCCCCGCCTCTGATTCCCCGCCTCTGATTCCCCGCCTCTGATTCCCCACGTCTGATTCACTGCCTCCCTTTCCGCGCAACTTTCCCGGCCTACATTTCCCCACATATCTTTCCCTGCCTCTGATTCCATGCCTCTGATTCCCCGCCTCTGATTGCCCGCCTCTGATTCCCTGCCTCTGAATCCCTGCCTCAGATTCCCTGCCTCTGATTCCACACCTCTGATTCCCCGCCTCCGATTCCGCACCTCTGATTCCCTGCCACTGATTCCCCGCATCTGATTCCCCGCCTCTGATTCCCCGCCTCTGATTCCCCGCATCTGATTCCCCACCTCTGATTCCCCACCTCTGATTCCCCAACTCTGATTCCCCCCCTCTGATTAGCCGCCTCCCATTCTGCGAAACATTCCCGGCCTCCGTTACCCACATCTCTTTCCCCGCCTCTGATTCCACATCTCTGATTCCCCGCCTCTGATTGCCCGCCTCTGATTCCCCGCCTCAGATTCCCCGCCTCTGATTCCCTGCATCAGATTCCCTTCATCTGATTCCCTGCCTCTGATTCCCCGCCTCTGATTCCCTGCATCTGATTCCCCACCTATGTATACCCGCCTCTGTTTAACCACCTGTTTCCCCACATCTCTTTCCCCACCTCTGATTCCACGTCTCTGATTCCCCGCCTCTGATTGCCTGCCTCTGATTTCCTGCCTCTGATTCCCCGTCTCTGATTCCCCGCCTCTGATACCCCGCCTCTGATTCCCCACCTCTGATTCCCTGCATCTGATTCCCTGCCTCGGATTCCCCGCCTCTGATTCCCCGCCTCTGATTCCCCGCCTCTGATTCCCCGCCTCTGATTCCCTGCCTCTGAAAACCTGCCTCTGATTCCCTGCCTCTGATTCTCTGCCTCTGATTCCCTGCCTCTGATTCCCTGCCTCTGATTCCCCACCTCTGATTCCCCGCCTCCGATTCTGCACCTCTGATTCCACGGCTCTGATTCCCCGCATCTGATTCCCCGCCTCTGATTCCGTTCCTCTGATTCCCCGCCTCAGATTCCCTGCCTCCGATTGCCTCCCTCAGATTCCCTGCCTCTGATTCCCTGCCTCTGATTCCCCAACTCTGATTCCCCGCCTCTGATTCCCCACCTCAGATTCCCCGCCTCAGATTCCCTGCCTCTGATTCCCTGCCTCTGATAACCTGCCTCTGATTCCCTGCTTCTGATTCCCTGCCTCTGATTCCCTGCCTCTGATTCCCTGCCTCTGATTCCCTGCCTCTGATTCCCCACCTCTGATTCCCCGCTTCCGATTCCGCACCCATGTTTCACCGCCTCTGTTGCTCTGCTTCTGATTTCCTGGCTCAGATTCGCCGGCTCTGATTCCGCACCTCTGATTCCACGCCTCTCTTTCTGTGTCTCTGATTCCCCGCCTCTGATTCACCGCCTATGATACCCTGCCTCTCTTTCCCTGCCTCTATTTCCGTGCCTCTTTCTCTGCATCTCGTTTCCCACATCTCATTTCCCCCCTCTGATAACCAGCCTCAGATTCCCCATCTCTGATTCCCCACCTCTGATTGCCCGCCTCTGATTCCCCGCCTCTGATTCCCCGTCTCTGATTCCCCGCCTCTGATTGCCCGCCTCTGATTCCCCGCCTCTGATTCCCCGCCTCTGATTCCCTGCCTCAGATTCCCTGCCTCATATTCCCTGCCTCTGATTCCCCGCCTCTGATTCCCTGCCTCTGATTCCCCGCCTCTGATTCCCCGCCTCTGATTCCCTGCCTCAGATTCCCTTCATCTGATTCCCTGCCTCTGATTCCCCGCCTCTGATTCCCTGCCTCAGATTTCCTGCCTCTGATTCCCTGCCTCTGATTACCCGCCTCTGATTCCCTGCCTCTGATTCACCGCCTATGTTTACCCGCCTCTGTTTATCCGCCTGTTTCCCACATCTCTTTCCCCACCTCTGATTCCACGCGTCTGATTCCCCGCCTCTGATTCCCCGCCTCTGATTCCCCGCCTCTGATGCACCGCCTCCCTTTTTGCGCAACTTTCCTGGCCTACGTTTCCCCACATCTCTTTCCCCACCTCTGATTCCACGCCTCTGATTCACGGCCTCTGATTGCCCGCCTCTGATTCCACGCCTCTGATTCCCCGCCTCTGATTTCCCGCCTCTGATTCCCCGCCTCTGATTCCCAGCCTCTGATTCCCTGACTCTGATTTCCCACCTCTGATTCACTGCCTCCCTTTCCGCGCAACTTTCCCGTCCTACATTTCCCCACATATCTTTCCCCGCCACTGATTCCACGCCTCTGATTCCCCGCCTCTGATTGCCCGCCTCTTATTCCCGGCCTCTGATTCCCTGCCTCAGATTCCCTGCCTCAGATTCCCTTCATCTGATTCCCTGCCTCTGATTCCCCGCCTCTGATTCCCTGCCTCTGATTCCCTGCCTATGTTTATCCGCCTCTGTTTACCCACCTGTTTCCCCACATCTCTTTCCTCACCTCTGATTCCACGCATCTAATTCCCCGCCTCTGATTGCCCGCCTCAGATTTCCTGCCTCTGATTCCCCACCTCTGATTCCCCGCCTCTGATACCCTGCATCTGATTCCCTGCTTCTGATTCCCCGCATCTGATTCCCCGCCTCTGATTCCCCGCCTCTGATTCCCCGCCTCTGATTCCCCACCTCAGACTCCCCGCCTCTGATTCACTGCATCAGATTCCCTTCATCTGATTCCCTGCCTCTGATTCCCCACCTCTGATTCCCTGCCTCTGATTCCCTGCCTCTGATTTCCTGCCTCTGATTCCCCGCCTCTGATTCCCCGCCTCTGATACCCCGCCTCTGATTCCCCACCTCTGATTCCCTGCATCTGATTCCCCGCCTCGGATTCCCCGCCTCTGATTCCCCGCCTCTGATTCCCCGCCTCTGATTCCCCACCTCTGATTCCCTGCCTCTGAAAACCTGCCTCTGATTCCCTGCCTCTGATTCTCTGCCTCTGATTCCCTGCCTCTTATTCCCTGCCTCTGATTCCCCACCTCTGATTCCCCGCCTCCGATTCCGCACCTCTGATTCCCTGCCTCTGATTCCCCGCCTCTGATTCACCGCCTCCCTTTCCGCGCAACTTTCCTGGCCTACGTTTCCCCACATCTCTTTCCCCACCTCTGATTCCACGCCTCTGATTCCCCGCCTCTGATTGCCCGCCTCTGATACCCCGCCTCTGATACCCCGCCTCTGATTCCCCGTCTCTGATTCCCCGCCTCTGATACCCCGCCTCTGAATCCCCACCTCTGATTCCCCGCCCCTGATTCCCCGCCTCTGATTCCCCATCTCTGATTCCCAGCCTCTGATTCCCCGCCTCTGATTCCCCACCTCTGATTCACTGCCTCCCTTTCCGCGCAACTTTGCCGGCCTACATTTCCCCACATATCTATCCCCGCCTCTGATTCCACACCTCTGATTACCCGCCTCTTATTGCCCGCCTCTGATTCCCGGCCTCTGATTCCATGCCTCAGATTCCCTGCCTCAGATTCCCTTCATTTGATTCCCTGCCTGTGATTCCCCGCCTCTGATGCCCTGCCTCTGATTCCCCGCCTATGTTTACCCGCATCTGTTTACCCGCCTCTTTCCCCACATCTCTTTCCTCACCTCTGATTCCACACATCTAATTCCCCGCCTCTGATTGCCCGCCTCTGATTTCCTGCCTCTGATTCCCCTCCTCTGATTCCCCGCCTCTGATACCCTGCATCTGATTCCCCGCCTCTGATTCCCCGCCTCTGATTCCCCGCCTCTGATTCCCCGCCTCTGATTCCCCGCCTCTGATTCCCTGCCTCTGAAAACCTGCCTCTGATTCCCTGCCTCTGATTCTCTGCCTCTGATTCCCTGCCTCTGATTCCCTGCCTCTGATTCCCCACCTCTGATTCCCCGCCTCCGATTCTGCACCTCTGATTCCACGGCTCTGATTCCCCGCATCTGATTCCCCGCCTCTGATTCCCTGCCTCTGATTCCCCGCCTCAGATTCCCTGCCTCCGATTGCCTCCCTCAGATTCCCTGCCTCTGATTCCCTGCCTCTGATTCCCCAACTCTGATTCCCCGCCTCTGATTCCCCACCTCAGATTCCCCGCCTCAGATTCCCTGCCTCTGATTCCCTGCCTCTGATAACCTGCCTCTGATTCCCTGCTTCTGATTCCCTGCCTCTGATTCCCTGCCTCTGATTCCCTGCCTCTGATTCCCTGCCTCTGATTCCCCACCTCTGATTCCCCGCTTCCGATTCCGCACCCATGTTTCACCGCCTCTGTTGCTCTGCTTCTGATTTCCTGGCTCAGATTCGCCGGCTCTGATTCCGCACCTCTGATTCCACGCCTCTCTTTCTGTGTCTCTGATTCCCCGCCTCTGATTCACCGCCTATGATACCCTGCCTCTCTTTCCCTGCCTCTATTTCCGTGCCTCTTTCTCTGCATCTCGTTTCCCACATCTCATTTCCCCCCTCTGATAACCAGCCTCAGATTCCCCATCTCTGATTCCCCGCCTCTGATTGCCCGCCTCTGATTCCCCGCCTCTGATTCCCCGTCTCTGATTCCCCGCCTCTGATTGCCCGCCTCTGATTCCCCGCCTCTGATTCCCCGCCTCTGATTCCCCGCCTCTGATTCCCTGCCTCAGATTCCCTGCCTCTGATTCCCTGCCTCTGATTCCCCGCCTCTGATTCCCTGCCTCTGATTCCCCGCCTCTGATTCCCCGCCTCTGATTCCCTGCCTCAGATTCCCTTCATCTGATTCCCTGCCTCTGATTCCCCGCCTCTGATTCCCTGCCTCAGATTTCCTGCCTCTGATTCCCTGCCTCTGATTCCCCGCCTCTGATTCCCTGCCTCTGATTCACCGCCTATGTTTACCCGCCTCTGTTTATCCGCCTGTTTCCCACATCTCTTTCCCCACCTCTGATTCCACGCGTCTGATTCCCCGCCTCTGATTCCCCGCCTCTGATTCCCCGCCTCTGATTCACCGCCTCCCTTTTTGCGCAACTTTCCTGGCCTACGTTTCCCCACATCTCTTTCCCCACCTCTGATTACACGCCTCTGATTCACGGCCTCTGATTGCCCGCCTCTGATTCCACGCCTCTGATTCCCCGCCTCTGATTTCCCGCCTCTGATTCCCCGCCTCTGATTCCCAGCCTCTGATTCCCTGACTCTGATTTCCCACTTCTGATTCACTGCCTCCCTTTCCGCGCAACTTTCCCGTCCTACATTTCCCCACATATCTTTCCCCGCCTCTGATTCCACGCCTCTGATTCCCCGCCTCTGATTGCCCGCCTCTTATTCCCGGCCTCTGATTCCCTGCTTCAGATTCCCTGCCTCAGATTCCCTTCATCTGATTCCCTGCCTCTGATTCCCCGCCTCTGATTCCCTGCCTCTGATTCCCTGCCTATGTTTATCCACCTCTGTTTACCTACCTGTTTCCCCACATCTCTTTCCTCACCTCTGATTCCACGCATCTAATTCCCCGCCTCTGATTGCCCGCCTCAGATTTCCTGCCTCTGATTCCCCACCTCTGATTCCCCGCCTCTGATACCCTGCATCTGATTCCCCGCTTCTGATTCCCCGCATCTGATTCCCCGCCTCTGATTCCCCGCCTCTGATTCCCCGCCTCTGATGCCCCACCTCAGACTCCCCGCCTCTGATTCACTGCATCAGATTCCCTTCATCTGATTCCCTGCCTCTGATTCCCCGCCTCTGATTCCCTGCCTCTGATTCCCTGCCTCTGATTTCCTGCCTCTGATTCCCCGCCTCTGATTCCCCGCCTCTGATACCCCGCCTCTGATTCCCCACCTCTGATTCCCTGCATCTGATTCCCCGCCTCGGATTCCCCGCCTCTGATTCCCCGCCTCTGATTCCCCGCCTCTGATTCCCCACCTCTGATTCCCTGCCTCTGAAAACCTGCCTCTGATTCCCTGCCTCTGATTCTCTGCCTCTGATTCCCTGCCTCTTATTCCCTGCCTCTGATTCCCCACCTCTGATTCCCCGCCTCCGATTCCGCACCTCTGATTCCCTGCCTCTGATTCCCCGCCTCTGATTCACCGCCTCCCTTTCCGCGCAACTTTCCTGGCCTACGTTTCCCCACATCTCTTTCCCCACCTCTGATTCCACGCCTCTGATTCCCCGCCTCTGATTGCCCGCCTCTGATACCCCGCCTCTGATACCCCGCCTCTGATTCCCCGTCTCTGATTCCCCGCCTCTGATACCCCGCCTCTGAATCCCCACCTCTGATTCCCCGCCCCTGATTCCCCGCCTCTGATTCCCCATCTCTGATTCCCAGCCTCTGATTCCCCGCCTCTGATTCCCCACCTCTGATTCACTGCCTCCCTTTCCGCGCAACTTTGCCGGCCTACATTTCCCCACATATCTATCCCCGCCTCTGATTCCACACCTCTGATTACCCGCCTCTTATTGCCCGCCTCTGATTCCCGGCCTCTGATTCCATGCCTCAGATTCCCTGCCTCAGATTCCCTTCATTTGATTCCCTGCCTGTGATTCCCCGCCTCTGATGCCCTGCCTCTGATTCCCCGCCTATGTTTACCCGCATCTGTTTACCCGCCTCTTTCCCCACATCTCTTTCCTCACCTCTGATTCCACACATCTAATTCCCCGCCTCTGATTGCCCGCCTCTGATTTCCTGCCTCTGATTCCCCTCCTCTGATTCCCCGCCTCTGATACCCTGCATCTGATTCCCCGCCTCTGATTCCCCGCATCTGATTCCCCGCCTCTGATTCCCCGCCTCTGATTCCCCGCCTCTGTTTCCCCGCCTCTAATTCCCCGCCTCTGATTCCCTGCCTCTGATTCCCCGCCCATGTTTACCCGCCTCTGTTTACCCGCCTGTTTCCCCACATCTCTTTCCTCATCTCTGATTCCACGCATCTAATTCCCCGCCTCTGATAGCCCGCCTCTGATTTCCTGCCTCTGATTCCCCGCCTCTGATTCCCCGCATCTGATTCCCCGCCTCTGATTCCCCGCCTCTGATTCCCCGCCTCTGATTCCCTGCCTCTGATTCCCCACCTATGTATAACTGCCTCTGTTTAACCACCTGTTTCCCCACATCTTTCCCCACCTCTGATTCCACGCCTCTGATTCCCCGCCTCTGATTGCCTGCCTCTGATTTCCTGCCTCTGATTCCCCGCCTCTGATTCCCCGCCTCTGATACCCCGCCTCTGATTCCCCACCTCTGTTTCCCTGCATCTGATTCGCCGCCTCGGATTCCCCGCCACTGATTCCCCACCTCTGATTCCCCGCCTCTGACTCCCCGCCTCTGATTCCCTGCCTCTGAAAACCTGCCTCTGATTCCCTGCCTCTGATTCTCTGCCTCGTATTCCCTGCCTCTGATTCCCTGCCTCTGATTCCCCACCTCTGATTCACCGCCTCCGATTCCGCACCTCTGAATCCCCACCTCTGATTCCCCGCATCTGATTCCCCGCCACTGCTTCACCGCCTATGATTCTCCGCCTCAGATTCCCTGCCTCCGATTCCCTGCCTCTGATTCCCCGCCTCTGATTCCCCGCCTCTGATTCACCGCCTCCCTTTCTGCGCAACTATCCTGGCCTACGTTTCCACACATCTCTTTCCCCACCTCTGATTCCATGCCTCTGATTCGCCACCTCTGATTGCCCGACTCTGATTCCCCGCCTCTGATTCCCCGCCTCTGATTCCCGGCCTCTGATTCCCCGACTCTGATTTCCCACCTCTGATTCACTGCCTCCCTTTCTGCGCAACTTTCCCGTCCTACATTTCCCCACATTTCTTTCCCCGCCTCTGATTCCACGCCTCTGATTCCCCGCCTCTGATTGCCCGCCTCTGATTCCCGGCCTCTGATTCCCTGCCTCAGATACCCTGCCTCAGATTCCCTTTATCTGATTCCCTGCCTCTGATTCCCCGCCTCTGATTCCCTGCCTCTGATTCCCCGCCTATGTTTATCCGCCTCTGTTTACCCACCTGTTTCCCCACATCTCTTTCCTCACCTCTGATTCCACGCATCTAATTCCCCGCCTCTGATTGCCCGCCTCAGATTTCCTACCTCTGATTCCCCACCTCTGATTCCCCGCCTCTGATACCCTGCATCTGATTCCCCGCTTCTGATTCCCCGCATCTGATTCCCCGCCTCTGATTCCCCGCCTCTGATTCCCCGCCTCTGATTCCCCACCTCAGACTCCCCGCCTCTGATTCACTGCATCAGATTCCCATCATCTGATTCCCTGCCTCTGATTCCCCGCCTCTGATTCCCTGCCTCTGATTCCCTGCCTCTGATTTCCTGCCTCTGATTCCCCGCCTCTGATTCCCCGCCTCTGATACCCCGCCTCTGATTCCCCACCTCTGATTCCCTGCATCTGATTCCCCGCCTCGGATTCCCTGCCTCTGATTCCCCGCCTCTGATTCCCCGCCTCTGATTCCCCACCTCTGATTCCCTGCCTCTGAAAACCTGCCTCTGATTCCCTGCCTCTGATTCTCTGCCTCTGATTCCCTGCCTCTTATTCCCTGCCTCTGATTCCCCACCTCTGATTCCCCGCCTCCGATTCCGCACCTCTGATTCCCTGCCTCTGATTCCCCGCCTCTGATTCACCGCCTCCCTTTCCGCGCAACTTTCCTGGCCTACGTTTCCCCACATCTCTTTCCCCACCTCTGACTCCACGCCTCTGATTCCCCGCCTCTGATTGCCCGCCTCTGATACCCCGCCTCTGATTCCCCGCCTCTGATTCCCCGTCTCTGATTCCCCGCCTCTGATACCCCGCCTCTGAATCCCAGCCTCTGATTCCCCGCCCCTGATTCCCCGCCTCTGATTCCCCGTCTCTGATTCCCAGCCTCTAATTCCCCGCCTCTGATTCCCCACCTCTGATTCACTGCCTCCATTTCCGCGCAACTTTGCCGGCCTACATTTCCCCACATATCTATCCCCGCCTCTGATTCCACACCTCTGATTACCCGCCTCTGATTGCCCGCCTCTGATTCCCGGCCTCTGATTCCATGCCTCAGATTCCCTGCCTCAGATTCCCTTCATTTGATTCCCTGCCTGAGATTCCCCGCCTCTGATGCCCTGCCTCTGATTCCCCGCCTATGTTTACCCGCATCTGTTTACCCGCCTGTTTCCCCACATCTCTTTCCTCACCTCTGATTCCACACATCTAATTCCCCGCCTCTGATTGCCCGCCTCTGATTTCCTGCCTCTGATTCCCCTCCTCTGAATCCCCTCCTCTGATACCCTGCATCTGATTCCCCGCCTCTGATTCCCCGCATCTGATTCCCCGCCTCTGATTCCCCGCCTCTGATTCCCCGCCTCTGTTTCCCCGCCTCTGATTCCCCGCCTCTGATTCCCTGCCTCTGATTCCCCGCCTATGTTTACGCGCCTCTGTTTACCCGCGTGTTTCCCCACATCTCTTTCCTCATCTCTGATTCCACGCATCTAATTCCCCGCCTCTTATAGCCCGCCTCTGATTTCCTGCCTCTGATTCCCCGCCTCTGATTCCCCGCATCTGATTCCCCGCCTCTGATTCCCCGCCTCTGATTCCCCGCCTCTGATTCCCTGCCTCTGATTCCCCACCTATGAATACCCGCCTCTGTTTAGCCACCTGTTTCCCCACATCTCTTTCCCCACCTCTGATTCCACGCCTCTGATTCCCCGCCTCTGATTGCCTGCCTCTGATTTCCTGCCTCTGATTCCCCGCCTCTGATTCCCCGCCTCTGATACCCCGCCTCTGATTCCCCACCTCTGTTTCCCTGCATCTGATTCGCCGCCTCGGATTCCCCGCCACTGATTCCCCGCCTCTGATTCCCCGCCTCTGACTCCCCGCCTCTGATTCCCTGCCTCTGAAAACCTGCCTCTGATTCCCTGCCTCTGATTCTCTGCCTCGTATTCCCTGCCTCTGATTCCCTGCCTCTGATTCCCCACCTCTGATTCCCCGCCTCCGATTCCGCACCTCTGAATCCCCACCTCCGATTCCCTGCCTCAGATTCCCTGCCTCTGATTCCCTGCCTCTGATTCCCCACCTCTGATTCCCTGCCTCTGATTCCCCGCCTCTGATTCCCTGCCTCTGATTCCCCGCCTATGTTTACCCGCCTCTGTTTACCCGCCTGTTTCCCCACATCTCTTTCCCCACCTCTGATTCCACGCCTCGGATTCCCCGCCTCTGATTCCCCGCCTCTGATACCCTGCCTCTCTTTCCCTGCCTCTATTTCCGTGCCTCTTTCTCTGCATCTCGTTTCCCACATCTCATTTTCCCCCTCTGATAACCCACCTCAGATTCCCTGCCTCCGATTCCCTGCCACAGATTCCCTGCCTCTGATCCCTGCCTCTGATTCCCCGCCTCTGATTCCCTGCCTCTGATTCCCCGCCTATGTTTACCCGCCTCTGTTAATCCGCCTGTTTCCCACATCTCTTTCCCCACCTCTGATTCCACGCCTCTGATTCCCCGCCTCTGTTTCCCCGCCTCTGATTAACCGCCTCCCTTTCCGCGCAACTTTCCTGGCCTACTTTTCCCTACATCTCTTTCCCCACCTGTGATTCCACGCCTCTGATTCCCCGCCTCTGATTGCCCGCCTCTGACTCCCCGCCTATGAATCCCCGCCTCTGATTCCCCGTCTCTGATTCCCCGCCTCTGATACCCCGCCTCTGAATCCCCGCCTCTCATTCCCCGCCTCTGATGTTCCGCCTCTGATTCCCCGCCTCTGATTCCCAGCCTCTGATTCCCCGCCTCTGATTCCCCACCTCAGATTCACTGCCTGCCTTTCCGCGCAACTTTGCCGGACTACATTTCCCCACATATCTTTCCCCACCTCTGATTCCACGCCTCTGATTCCCCGCCTCTGATTGCCCGCCTCTGATTCCCGGCCTCTGATTCCCTGCCTCAGATTCCCTGCCTCAGATTCCCTTCATCTGATTCCCTGCCTCTGATTCCCCGCCTCTGATTCCCTGCCTCTGATTCCCCGACTATGTTTACCCACCTCTGTTTACCCGCCTGTTTCCCCACATCTCTTTCCTCACCTCTGATTCCACACATCTAATTCCCCGCCTCTGATTGCCCGCCTCTGATTCCCTGCCTCTGATTCCCCGCCTCGGATTCCCTGCCTCTGATTCCCCGCCTATGTTTACCCGCCTCTGTTTCCCCACCTCAGGTTCGCAGCCTCAGATTCGCTGCCTCTGATTCCCTGCCTCTGATTCCCTGCATCTGATTGCCCGCCTAAAATACTCCGCCTCTGATTCCCCGCCTCTGAATCCCCGCATCTGATTCCCCGCCTCTGATTCCCCGCCTCTGATTCCCCGCCACTGATTCCCCGCCTCTGATTCCCCGCCTCTGATTCCCCGCCTCTGATTCCCCGCCTCTGATTCCCCACCTCTGATTCACTGCCTCCCTTTCCGCGCAACTTTCCCGGCCTACATTTCCCCACATATCTTTCCCCGCCTCTGATTCCACACCTCTGATTCCCCGCCTCTGATTGCCCGCCTCTGATTCCCTGCCTCTGATTCCCTGCCTCAGATTCCCTGCCTCAGATTCCCTTCATCTGATTCCCTGCCTCTGATTCCCCACCTCTGATTCCCAGCCTCTGATTCCCCGCCTCTGATTCCCCGCCTCTAATAACCCACATCTGATTTCCTGCCTCTGATTCCCCGCATCTGATTCCCCGCCTCTGATTCCCCCCACTGATTCCCCACCTCTGATTCCCCGCCTCAGATTCCCTGCCTCTGATTCCCTGCATCAGATTCCCTCCATCTGATTCAATGCCTCTGATTCCCCGCCTCTGATGCCCTGCCTCTGATTCCCCCACTCTGATACCCCGCCTGTGTTTACCCGCCAGTTTCCCCACATCTCTTTCCCCACCTCTGATTCCAAGCCTCCGATTCCTCGCCTCTGATTGCCTGCCTCTGATTTCCTGCCTCTGATTCCCCGCCTCAGATTCGCCGCCTCTGATTCCCCGCCTCTGATTCCCCGCCTCTGCTTCCCCGCCTCTGATTCCCCACCTCTGATTCACTGCCTCCCTTTCCGCGCAACTTTCCCGGCCTACATTTCCCCACATATCTTTCCCCGCCTCTGATTCCACGCCTCTGATTCCCCGCCTCTGATTGCCCGCCTCTGATTCCCTGCCTCTGAATCCCTGCCTCACATTCCCTGCCTCAGATTCCCTTCATCTGATTCCCTGCCTCTGATTCCCCACCTCTGATTCCCCGCCTCTGATTCCCCGCATCTGATTCCCCGCCTCTGATTCCCCCCACTGATTCCCCACCTCTGATTCCCCGCCTCAGATTCCCTGCCTCTGATTCCCTGCATCAGATTCCCTCCATCTGATTCCCCGCCTATGTTTACCCGCCTCAGTTTACCCGCCTGTTTCCCCACATCTCTTTCTTCACCTCTGATTCCACGCATCTGATTCCCCGCCTCTGATTGCCCGCCTCAGATTTCCTGCCTCTGATTCCCCACCTCTGATTCCCCGCCTCTAATAACCCACATCTGATTCCCTGCCTCTGATTCCCCGCATCTGAATCCCCGCCTCTGATTCCCCCCACTGATTCCCCACCTCTGATTCCCCGCCTCAGATTCCCTGCCTCTGATTCCCTGCATCAGATTCCCTCCATCTGATTCAATGCCTCTGATTCCCCGCCTCTGATTCCCTGCCTCTGATTCCCCCCCTCTGATACCCCGCCTGTGTTTACCCGCCAGTTTCCCCACATCTCTTTCCCCACCTCTGATTCCAAGCCTCCGATTCCTCGCCTCTGATTGCCTGCCTCTGATTTCCTGCCTCTGATTTCCTGCCTCTGATTCCCCACCTCTGATTCCCCCCACTGATTCCCCACCTCTGATTCCCCGCCTCAGATTCCCTGCCTCTGATTCCCTGCATCAGATTCCCTCCATCTGATTCAATGCCTCTGATTCCCCGCCTCAGATTCCCCGCCTCTGATTCCCCGCCTCTGATTCCCCGCCTCTGCTTCCCCGCCTCTGATTCCCCACCTCTGATTCACTGCCTCCCTTTCCGCGCAACTTTCCCGGCCTACATTTCCCCACATATCTTTCCCCGCCTCTGATTCCACGCCTCTGATTCCCCGCCTCTGATTGCCCGCCTCTGATTCCCTGCCTCTGAATCCCTGCCTCACATTCCCTGCCTCAGATTCCCTTCATCTGATTCCCTGCCTCTGATTCCCCACCTCTGATTCCCCGCCTCTGATTCCCCGCCTCTGATTCCCCGCCTCTGATTCACCGCCTCTGATTCCCCACCTCAGATTCCCCGCCTCAGATTCCCTGCCTCTGATTCCCTGCCTCTGATTCCCTGCCTCTGATTCACTGCCTCCCTTTCCGTGCAACTTTCCCCGGCCTACGTTTCCCCATATATCTTTCCCCGCCTCTGATTCCACGCCTCTGATTCCCCGCCTCTGATTGCCCGCCTCTGATTCCTTGCCTCTGATTCCCTGCCTCAGATTCCCTGCCTCAGATTCCCTTCATCTGATTCCCTGCCTCTGATTCCAAGCCTCGGATTTCCTGCCTCTGATTCCCCGGCTATGTTTACCCGCCTCTGTTTCCCCACCTCAGGTTCCCGGCCTCAGATTCGCTGCCTCTGATTCCCTGCCTCTGATTCCCTGCCTCTGATTCCCTGCATCTGATTGCCAGCCTCAAATACTACGCCTCTGATTCCCCGCCTCTGATTCCCCGCATCGGATTCCCCGCCTCTGATTCCCCGCCTCTGATTCCCCGCCTCTGATTCCCCGCCTTTGATTCCCCACCTCTGATTCACTGCCTCCCTTTCCGTTAGACTTTCCCCGGCCTACGTTTCCCCACATATCTTTCCCCGCCTCTGATTCCACGCCTCTGATTCCCCGCCTCTGATTGACCGCCTCTTATTCCCTGCCTCTGATTCCCCGCCTCTGACTCCCCGCCTCTGATTCCCTGCCTCTGAAAACCTGCCTCTGATTCCCTGCCTCTGATTCTCTGCCTCGTACTCCCTGCCTCTGATTCCCTGCCTCTGATTCCCCACCTCTGATTCCCCGCCTCCGATTCCGCACCTCTGAATCCCCACCTCTGATTCCCCGCATCTGATTCCCCGCCACTGCTTCCCCGCCTATGATTCTCCGCCTCAGATTCCCTGCCTCCGTTTCCCTGCCTCTGATTCCCTGCCTCTGATTCCCTGCCTCTGATTCCCCACCTCTGATTCCCTGCCTCTGATTCCCCGCCTCTGATTCCCTGCCTCTGATTCCCCGCCTATGTTTACCCGCCTCTGTTTACCCGCCTGTTTCCCCACATCTCTTTCCCCACCTCTGATTCCACGCCTCTGATTCCCCGCCTCTGATTCCCCGCCTCTGATATCTTGCCTCTCTTTCCCTGCCTCTATTTCCGTGCCTCTTTCTCTGCATCTCGTTTCCCACATCTCATTTTCCCCCTCTGATAACCCACCTCAGATTCCCTTCCTCCGATTCCCTGCCTCTGATTCCCCGCCTCTGATTCCCCGCCTCTGCTTCCCCGCCTCTGATTCCCCACCTCTGATTCACTGCCTCCCTTTCCGCGCAACTTTCCCGGCCTACATTTCCCCACATATCTTTCCCCGCCTCTGATTCCACGCCTCTGATTCCCCGCCTCTGATTGCCCGCCTCTGATTCCCTGCCTCTGAATCCCTGCCTCACATTCCCTGCCTCAGATTCCCTTCATCTGATTCCCTGCCTCTGATTCCCCACCTCTGATTCCCCGCCTCTGATTCCCCGCCTCTGATTCCCCGCCTCTGATTCACCGCCTCTGATTCCCCACCTCAGATTCCCCGCCTCAGATTCCCTGCCTCTGATTCCCTGCCTCTGATTCCCTGCCTCTGATTCACTGCCTCCCTTTCCGTGCAACTTTCCCCGGCCTACGTTTCCCCATATATCTTTCCCCGCCTCTGATTCCACGCCTCTGATTCCCCGCCTCTGATTGCCCGCCTCTGATTCCTTGCCTCTGATTCCCTGCCTCAGATTCCCTGCCTCAGATTCCCTTCATCTGATTCCCTGCCTCTGATTCCAAGCCTCGGATTTCCTGCCTCTGATTCCCCGGCTATGTTTACCCGCCTCTGATTCCCCACCTCTGATTCCCCGCCTCTGATTGCCCGCCTCTTATTCCCTGCCTCTGATTCCCCGCCTCTGACTCCCCGCCTCTGATTCCCTGCCTCTGAAAACCTGCCTCTGATTCCCTGCCTCTGATTCTCTGCCTCGTACTCCCTGCCTCTGATTCCCTGCCTCTGATTCCCCACCTCTGATTCCCCGCCTCCGATTCCGCACCTCTGAATCCCCACCTCTGATTCCCCGCATCTGATTCCCCGCCACTGCTTCCCCGCCTATGATTCTCCGCCTCAGATTCCCTGCCTCCGATTCCCTGCCTCTGATTCCCTGCCTCTGATTCCCTGCCTCTGATTCCCCACCTCTGATTCCCTGCCTCTGATTCCCCGCCTCTGATTCCCTGCCTCTGATTCCCCGCCTATGTTTACCCGCCTCTGTTTACCCGCCTGTTTCCCCACATCTCTTTCCCCACCTCTGATTCCACGCCTCTGATTCCCCGCCTCTGATTCCCCGCCTCTGATATCTTGCCTCTCTTTCCCTGCCTCTATTTCCGTGCCTCTTTCTCTGCATCTCGTTTCCCACATCTCATTTTCCCCCTCTGATAACCCACCTCAGATTCCCTTCCTCCGATTCCCTGCCTCAGATTCCCTGCCTCTGATCCCTGCCTCTGATTCCCCGCCTCTGATTCCCTGCCTATGATTCCCCGCCTATGTTTACCCGCCTCTGTTAATCCGCCTGTTTCCCACTTCTCTTTCCCCACCACTGATTCCACGCCTCTGATTCCCCGCCTCTGTTTCCCCGCCTCTGATTCCGCGCCTCTGATTAACCGCCTCCCTTTCCGCGCAACTTTCCTGGCCTACTTTTCCCTACATCTCTTTCCCCACCTCTGATTCCACGCCTCTGATTCCCCGCCTCTGATTGCCCGCCTCTGATTCCCCGCCTATGAATCCCCGCCTCTGATTCCCCGTCTCTGATTCCCCGCCTCTGATACCCCGCCTCTGAATCCCCGCCTCTGATTCCCCGCCTCTGATTTTCCGCCTCTGATTCCCTGCCTCTGATTCCCAGCCTCTGATTCCCCGCCTCTGATTCCCCACCTCAGATTCACTGCCTGCCTGTCCGCGCAACTTTGCCGGACTACATTTCCCCACATATCTTTCCCCACCTCTGATTCCACGCCTCTGATTACCCGCCTCTGATTGCCCGCCTCTGATTCCCGGCCTCTGATTCCCTGCCTCAGATTCCCTGCCTCAGATTCCCTTCATCTGATTCCCTGCCTCTGATTCCCCGCCTCTGATTCCCTGCCTCTGATTCCCCGCCTATGTTTACCCGCCTCTGTTTACCCGCCTGTTTCCCCACATCTCTTTCCTCACCTCTGATTCCACACATCTAATTCCCCGCCTCTGATTGCCCGCCTCTGATTCCCTGCCTCTGATTCCCCGCCTCGGATTCCCTGCCTCTGATTCCCCGCCTATGTTTACCCGCCTCTGTTTCCCCACCTCAGGTTCCCAGCCTCAGATTCGCTGCCTCTGATTCCCTGCCTCTGATTCCCTGCCTCTGATTCCCTGCATCTGATTGCCCGCCTAAAATACTCCGCCTCTGATTCCCCGCCTCTGATTCCCCGCATCTGATTCCCTGCCTCTGATTCCCCGCCTCTGATTGCCCGCCCCTGATTCCCCGCCACTGATTCCCCGCCTCTGATTCCCCGCCTCTGATTCCCCGCCTCTGATTCCCCGCCTCTGATTCCCCACCTCTGATTCACTGCCTCCCTTTCCGCGCAACTTTCCCGGCCTACATTTCCCCACATATCTTTCCCCGCCTCTGATTCCACACCTCTGATTCCCCGCCTCTGATTGCCCGCCTCTGATTCCCTGCCTCTGATTCCCTGCCTCAGATTCCCTGCCTCAGATACCCTTCATCTGATTCCCTGCCTCTGATTCCCCGCCTCTGATTCCCTGCCTCTGATTCCCCCCCTCTGATACCCCGCCTGTGTTTACCCGCCAGTTTCCCCACATCTCTTTCCCCACCTCTGATTCCAAGCCTCCGATTCCTCGCCTCTGATTGCCTGCCTCTGATTTCTTGCCTCTGATTCCCCGCCTCAGATTCCCCGCCTCTGATTCCCCGCCTCTGATTCCCCGCCTCTGCTTCCCCGCCTCTGATTCCCCACCTCTGATTCACTGCCTCCCTTTCCGTGCAACTTTCCCGGCCTACATTTCCCCACATATCTTTCCCCGCCTCTGATTCCACGCCACTGATTCCCCGCCTCTGATTGCCCGCCTCTGATTCCCTGCCTCTGAATCCCTGCCTCACATTCCCTGCCTCAGATTCCCTTCATCTGATTCCCTGCCTCTGATTCCCCACCTCTGATTCCCCGCATCTGATTCCCCGCCTCTGATTCCCCGCCTCTGATTCACCGCCCCTGATTCCCCGCCTATGTTTACCCGCCTCTGTTTACCCACCTGTTTCCCCGCCTCTGATTCCCCACCTCAGATTCCCCGCCTCAGATTCCCTGCCTCTGATTCCCTGCCTCTGATTCCCCACATCTGATTCACTGCCTCCCTTTCCGTTCAACTTTCCCCGGCCTACGTTTCCCCACATTTCTTTCCCCGCCTCTGATTCCACGCCTCTGATTCCCCGCCTCTGATTGCCCGCCACTTATTCCCTGCCTCTGATTCCCTGCCTCAGATTCCCTTCATCTGATTCCCTGCCTCTGATTCCAAGCCTCGGATTTCCTGCCTCTGATTCCCCGGCTATGTTTACCCGCCTCTGTTTCCCCACCTCAGGTTCCCGGCCTCAGATTCGCTGCCTCTGATTCCCTGCCTCTGATTCCCTGCCTCTGATTCCCTGCATCTGATTGCCAGCCTCAAATACTACGCCTCTGATTCCCCGCCTCTGATTCCCCGCATCATATTCCCCGCCTCTGATTCCCCGCCTCTGATTCCCCGCTTCTGATTCCCCGCCTCTGATTTCCCGCCCTTGATTCCTCGCCTCTGATTCCCCGCCTTTGATTCCCCACCTCTGATTCACTGCCTCCCTTTCCGTTAGACTTTCCCCGGCCTACGTTTCCCCACATATCTTTCCCCGCCTCTGATTCCACGCCTCTGATTCCCCGCCTCTGATTGCCCGCCTCTTATTCCCTGCCTCTGATTCCCCGCCTCTGACTCCCCGCCTCTGATACCCCGCCTCTGAATCCCCGCCTCTGATTCCCCGCCTCTGATTTTCCGCCTCTGATTCCCCGCCTCTGATTCCCAGCCTCTGATTCCCCGCCTCTGATTCCCCACCTCAGATTCACTGCCTGCCTTTCCGCGCAACTTTGCCGGACTACATTTCCCCACATATCTTTCCCCACCTCTGATTCCACGCCTCTGATTCCCCGCCTCTGATTGCCCGCCTCTGATTCCCGGCCTCTGATTCCCTGCCTCAGATTCCCTGCCTCAGATTCCCTTCATCTGATTCCCTGCCTCTGATTCCCCGCCTCTGATTCCCTGCCTCTGATTCCCCGCCTATGTTTACCCGCCTCTGTTTACCCGCCTGTTTCCCCACATCTCTTTCCTCACCTCTGATTCCACACATCTAATTCCCCGCCTCTGATTGCCCGCCTCTGATTCCCTGCCTCTGATTCCCCGCCTCGGATTCCCTGCCTCTGATTCCCCGCCTATGTTTACCCGCCTCTGTTTCCCCACCTCAGGTTCCCAGCCTCAGATTCGCTGCCTCTGATTCCCTGCCTCTGATTCCCTGCCTCTGATTCCCTGCATCTGATTGCCCGCCTAAAATACTCCGCCTCTGATTCCCCGCCTCTGATTCCCCGCATCTGATTCCCCGCCTCTGATTCCCCGCCTCTGATTGCCCGCCCCTGATTCCCCGCCACTGATTCCCCGCCTCTGATTCCCCGCCTCTGATTCCCCGCCTCTGATTCCCCGCCTCTGATTCCCCACCTCTGATTCACTGCCTCCCTTTCCGCGCAACTTTCCCGGCCTACATTTCCCCACATATCTTTCCCCGCCTCTGATTCCACACCTCTGATTCCCCGCCTCTGATTGCCCGCCTCTGATTCCCTGCCTCTGATTCCCTGCCTCAGATTCCCTGCCTCAGATACCCTTCATCTGATTCCCTGCCTCTGATTCCCCGCCTCTGATTCCCTGCCTCTGATTCCCCCCCTCTGATACCCCGCCTGTGTTTACCCGCCAGTTTCCCCACATCTCTTTCCCCACCTCTGATTCCAAGCCTCCGATTCCTCGCCTCTGATTGCCTGCCTCTGATTTCTTGCCTCTGATTCCCCACCTCAGATTCCCCGCCTCTGATTCCCCGCCTCTGATTCCCCGCCTCTGCTTCCCCGCCTCTGATTCCCCACCTCTGATTCACTGCCTCCCTTTCCGTGCAACTTTCCCGGCCTACATTTCCCCACATATCTTTCCCCGCCTCTGATTCCACGCCACTGATTACCCGCCTCTGATTGCCCGCCTCTGATTCCCTGCCTCTGAATCCCTGCCTCACATTCCCTGCCTCAGATTCCCTTCATCTGATTCCCTGCCTCTGATTCCCCACCTCTGATTCCCCGCCTCTGATTCCCCGCCTCTGATTCCCCGCCTCTGATTCACCGCCCCTGATTCCCCGCCTATGTTTACCCGCCTCTGTTTACCCACCTGTTTCCCCGCCTCTGATTCCCCACCTCAGATTCCCCGCCTCAGATTCCCTGCCTCTGATTCCCTGCCTCTGATTCCCCACATCTGATTCACTGCCTCCCTTTCCGTTCAACTTTCCCCGGCCTACGTTTCCCCACATTTCTTTCCCCGCCTCTGATTCCACGCCTCTGATTCCCCGCCTCTGATTGCCCGCCACTTATTCCCTGCCTCTGATTCCCTGCTTCAGATTCCCTTCATCTGATTCCCTGCCTCTGATTCCAAGCCTCGGATTTCCTGCCTCTGATTCCCCGGCTATGTTTACCCGCCTCTGTTTCCCCACCTCAGGTTCCCGGCCTCAGATTCGCTGCCTCTGATTCCCTGCCTCTGATTCCCTGCATCTGATTGCCAGCCTCAAATACTACGCCTCTGATTCCCCGCCTCTGATTCCCCGCATCGGATTCCCCGCCTCTGATTCCCCGCCTCTGATTCCCCGCCTCTGATTCCCCGCCTCTGATTTCCCGCCCTTGATTCCTCGCCTCTGATTCCCCGCCTTTGATTCCCCACCTCTGATTCACTGCCTCCCTTTCCGTTAGACTTTCCCCGGCCTACGTTTCCCCACATATCTTTCCCCGCCTCTGATTCCACGCCTCTGATTCCCCGCCTCTGATTGCCCGCCTCTTATTCCCTGCCTCTGATTCCCCGCCTCTGACTCCCCGCCTCTGATTCCCTACCTCTGAAAACCTGCCTCTGATTCCCTGCCTCTGATTCTCTGCCTCGTACTCCCTGCCTCTGATTCCCTGCCTCTGATTCCCCACCTCTGATTCCCCACCTCCGATTCCGCACCTCTGAATCCCCACCTCTGATTCCCCGCATCTGATTCCCCGCCTCTGCTTCCCCGCCTATGATTCTCCGCCTCAGATTCCCTGCCTCCGATTCCCTGCCTCTGATTCCCTGCCTCTGATTCCCTGCCTCTGATTCACCACCTCTGATTCCCTGCCTCTGATTCCCCGCCTCTGATTCCCTGCCTCTGATACCCCGCCTATGTTTACCCGCCTCTGTTTACCCGCCTGTTTCCCCACATCTCTTTCCCCACCTCTGATTCCACGCCTCTGATTCCCCGCCTCTGATTCCCCGCCTCTGATATCTTGCCTCTCTTTCCCTGCCTCTATTTCCGTGCCTCTTTCTCTGCATCTCGTTTCCCACATCTCATTTTCCCCCTCTGATAACCCACCTCAGATTCCCTTCCTCCGATTCCCTGCCTCAGATTCCCTGCCTCTGATCCCTGCCTCTGATTCCCCGCCTCTGATTCCCTGCCTATGATTCCCCGCCTATGTTTACCCGCCTCTGTTAATCCGCCTGTTTCCCACTTCTCTTTCCCCACCTCTGATTCCACGCCTCTGATTCCCCGCCTCTGTTTCCCCGCCTCTGATTCCGCGCCTCTGATTAACCGCCTCCCTTTCCGCGCAACTTTCCTGGCCTACTTTTCCCTACATCTCTTTCCCCACCTCTGATTCCACGCCTCTGATTCCCCGCCTCTGATTGCCCGCCTCTGATTCCCCGCCTATGAATCCCCGCCTCTGATTCCCCGTCTCTGATTCCCCGCCTCTGATACCCCGCCTCTGAATCCCCGCCTCTGATTCCCCGCCTCTGATTTTCTGCCTATGATTCCCCGCCTCTGATTCCCAGCCTCTGATTCCCCGCCTCTGATTCCCCACCTCAGATTCACTGCCTGCCTTTCCGCGCAACTTTGCCGGACTACATTTCCCCACATATCTTTCCCCACCTCTGATTCCACGCCTCTGATTCCCCGCCTCTGATTGCCCGCCTCTGATTCCCGGCCTCTGATTCCCTGCCTCAGATTCCCTGCCTCAGATTCCCTTCATCTGATTCCCTGCCTCTGATTCCCCGCCTCTGATTGCCTGCCTCTGATTCCCCGCCTATGTTTACCCGCCTCTGTTTACCCGCCTGTTTCCCCACATCTCTTTCCTCACCTCTGATTCCACACATCTAATTCCCCGCCTCTGATTGCCCGCCTCTGATTCCCTGCCTCTGATTCCCCGCCTCGGATTCCCTGCCTCTGATTCCCCGCCTATGTTTACCCGCCTCTGTTTCCCCACCTCAGGTTCCCAGCCTCAGATTCGCTGCCTCTGATTCGCTGCCTCTGATTCCCTGCCTCTGATTCCCTGCCTCTGATTCCCCACCTCTGATTCCCCGCCTCTAATAACCCACATCTGATTCCCTGCCTCTGATTCCCCGCATCTGATTCCCCGCCTCTGATTCCCCCCACTGATTCCCCACCTCTGATTCCCCGCCTCAGATTCCCTGCCTCTGATTCCCTGCATTAGATTCCCTCCATCTGATTCAATGCCTCTGATTCCCCGCCTCTGATTCCCTGCCTCTGATTCCCCCCCTCTGATACCCCGCCTGTGTTTACCCGCCAGTTTCCCCACATCTCTTTCCCCACCTCTGATTCCAAGCCTCCGATTCCTCGCCTCTGATTGCCTGCCTCTGATTTCTTGCCTCTGATTCCCCGCCTCAGATTCCCCGCCTCTGATTCCCCGCCTCTGATTCCCCGCCTCTGCTTCCCCGCCTCTGATTCCCCACCTCTGATTCACTGCCTCCCTTTCCGTGCAACTTTCCCGGCCTACATTTCCCCACATATCTTTCCCCGCCTCTGATTCCACGCCACTGATTCCCCGCCTCTGATTGCCCGCCTCTGATTCCCTGCCTCTGAATCCCTGCCTCACATTCCCTGCCTCAGATTCCCTTCATCTGATTCCCTGCCTCTGATTCCCCACCTCTGATTCCCCGCCTCTGATTCCCCGCCTCTGATTCCCCGCCTCTGATTCACCGCCCCTGATTCCCCGCCTATGTTTACCCGCCTCTGTTTACCCACCTGTTTCCCCGCCTCTGATTCCCCACCTCAGATTCCCCGCCTCAGATTCCCTGCCTCTGATTCCCTGCCTCTGATTCCCTGCCTCTGATTCACTGCCTCCCTTTCCGTGCAACTTTCCCCGGCCTACGTTTCCCCATATATCTTTCCCCGCCTCTGATTCCACGCCTCTGATTCCCCGCCTCTGATTGCCCGCCTCTGATTCCTTGCCTCTGATTCCCTGCCTCAGATTCCCTGCCTCAGATTCCCTTCATCTGATTCCCTGCCTCTGATTCCCAGCCTCGAATTTCCTGCCTCTGATTCCCCGCCTATGTTTACACGCCTCTGTTTCCCCACCTCAGGTTCCCGGCCTCAGATTCGCTGCCTCTGATTCCCTGCCTCTGATTCCCTGCCTCTGATTCCCTGCATCTGATTGCCAGCCTCAAATACTCCGCCTCTGATTCCCCGCCTCTGATTCCCCGCATCGGATTCCCCGCCTCTGATTCCCCGCCTCTGATTCCCCGCCTCTGATTCCCCGCCTCTGATTTCCCGCCCTTGATTCCTCGCCTCTGATTCCCCGCCTTTGATTCCCCACCTCTGATTCACTGCCTCCCTTTCCGTTCAACTTTCCCCGGCCTACGTTTCCCCACATTTCTTTCCCCGCCTCTGATTCCACGCCTCTGATTCCCCGCCTCTGATTGCCCGCCACTTATTCCCTGCCTCTGATTCCCTGCCTCAGATTCCCTTCATCTGATTCCCTGCCTCTGATTCCCCGCCTCGCATTCCCTGCCTCTGATTCCCCACCTATGTTTATCCGCCTCTGTTTCCCCACCTCAGGTTCACCGCCTCAGATTCGCTGCCTCTGATTCCCCGCCTCTGATTCCCCGCATCTGATTCCCCGCCTCTGATTCCCCGCCTCTGATTCCCCGCCTCTGAATCCACGCCTCTGATTCCCCCCCTCTGATACCCCGCCTCCATTTCCGCGCAACTTTCCCGGCCTCCGTTTCCCCACATCTCTTTCCCCGCCTCTTATTCCACGTCTCTGATTCCCCGCCTCTGATTCCCCGCCTCTGAATCCCCGCCACTGATTCCCCGCCTCTGATACACCGCCTCAGATTCCCCGCCTCTGATTACCCGCCTCTGTCTCTCCACCTCTCTTTCGCGTGCGCTCTTTCCCCTACACTCTTTCCGCACCTCTCTTTCCCTCCCTCAATTTCAACAACTCTGTTTGATCTGTTCTATGTACCTCATTTTCAACACACAAATTCCAACCACTATGTTTCACCCATCTCTTTCCCCGCCTCTATTTATGCACTTATGTTTACTTGCTTCTGTTTACCCGCCTGTTTCCCCGCCTCTGATTCCCCACCTCAGATTCCCCGCCTCAGATTCAATGCCTCTGATAACCTGCCTCTGATTCCCTGCTTCTGATTCCCTGCCTCTGATTCCCTGCCTCTGATTCCCTGCCTCTGATTCCCTGCCTCTGATTCCCCACCTCTGATTCCCCGCTTCCGATTCCGCACCGATGTTTCACCGCCTCTGTTGCTCTGCTTCTGATTTCCCGGCTGAGATTCGCCGGTTCTGATTCTCCACCTCTGATTCCACGCCTCTCTTTCTGTGTCTCTGATTCCCCGCCTCTGTTTCCCCGCCTCTGATTCCCCACCTCTGATGCCCCTCCTGTGATTCCCCACCTCTGATTCCCTGCATCTGATTCCCCGCCTCGGATTCCCCGCCATGGATTCCCCGCCTCTGATTCCCCGCCTCTGATTCCCCACCTCTGATTCCCTGCCTCTGAAAACCTGCCTCTGATTCCCTGCCTCTGATTCTCTGCCTCTGATTCCCTGCCTCTGATTCCCTGCCTCTGATTCCCCACCTCTGATTCCCCGCCTCCGATTCCGCACCTCTGATTCCCTGCCTCTGATTCCCCGCCTCTGATTCACCGCCTCCCTTTCCGCGCAACTTTCCTGGCCTACGTTTCCCCACATCTCTTTCCCCACCTCTGATTCCACGCCTCTGATTCCCCGCCTCTGATTGCCCGCCTCTGATACCCCGCCTCTGATTCCCCGCCTCTGATTCCCCGTCTCTGATTCCCCGCCTCTGATACCCCGCCTCTGAATCCCCGCCTCTGAATCCCCGCCACTGATTCCCCGCCTCTGATTCCCCGCCTCTGATTCCCAGCCTCTGATTCCCCGCCTCTGATTCCCCACCTCTGATTCACTGCCTTCCTTTCTGCGCAACTTTGCCGGCCTACATTTCCCCACATATCTATACCCGCCTCTGATTCCACACCTCTGATTCCCCACCTCTGATTGCCCGCCTCTGATTCCCGGCCTCTGATTCCATGCCTCAGATTCCCTGCCTCAGATTCCCTTCATCTGATTCCCTGCCTCTGATTCCCCGCCTCTGATGCCCTGCCTCTGATTCCCCGCCTATGTTTACCCGCATCTGTTTACCCGCCTGTTTCCCCACATCTCTTTCCTCACCTCTGATTCCACACATCTAATTCCCCGCCTCTGATTGCCCGACTCTGATTTCCTGCCTCTGATTCCCCACCTCTGATTCCCCGCCTCTGATACCCTGCATCTGATTCCCCGCCTCTGATTCCCCGCCTCTGATTCCCCGCCTCTGTTTCCCCGCCTCTGATTCCACGCCTCTGATTCCCTGCCTCTGATTGCCCGCCTCTGATTCCCGGCCTCTGATTCCCTGCCTCAGATTCCCTGCCTCAGATTCCCTTCATCTGATTCCCTGCCTCTGATTCCCCGCCTCTGATTCCCTGCCTCAGATTCCCCGCCTAAGTTTACCCGCCTCTGTTTACCCGCCTGTTTCCCCACATCTCTTTCCTCACCTCTGATTCCACACATCTAATTCCCTGCCTCTGATTGCCCGCCTCTGATTCCCTGCCTCTGATTCCCCGCCTCGGATTCCATGCCTCTGATTCCCCGCCTATGTTTACCCGCCTCTGTTTCCCCACCTCAGGTTCCCAGCCTCAGATTCGCTGCCTCTGATTCCCTGCCTCTGATTCCCCGCCTCTGATTCCCCGCATCTGATTCCCCGCCTCTGATTCCCCGCCTCTGATTCCCCGCCCCTGATTCCCCGCCACTGATTCCCCGCCTCTGATTCCCCGCCTCTGATTCCCCGCCTCTGATTCCCTGCCTCTGATTCCCCACCTCTGATTCACTGCCTCCCTTTCCGCGCAACTTTCCCGGCCTACATTTCCCCACATATCTTTCCCCGCCTCTGATTCCACGCCTCTGATTCCCCGCCTCTGATTGCCCGGCTCTGATTCCCTGCCTCTGATTCCCTGCCTCAGATTCCCTGCCTCAGATTCCCTTCATCTGATTCCCTGCCTCTGATTCCCCGCCTCTGATTCCCTGCCTCTGATTCCCCACCTATGTTTACCCGCCTCTGTTTACCCGCCTGTTTCCCCACATCTGTTTCTTCACCTCTGATTCCACGCATCTGATTCCCCGCATCTGATTGCCCGCCTCAGATTTCCTGCCTCTGATTCCCCACCTCTGATTCCCCGCCTCTAATAACCCACATCTGATTCCCCGCCTCTGATTCCCCGCATCTGATTCCCCGCCTCTGATTCCCCCCACTGATTCCCCACCTCTGATTCCTCGCCTCAGATTCCCTGCCTCTGATTCCCTGCATCAGATTCCCTCGATCTGATTCAATGCCTCTAATTCCCCGCCTCTGATTCCCTGCCTCTGATTCTCCACCTATGTATACCCGCCTGTGTTTACCCGCCAGTTTCCCCACATCTCTTTCCCCACCTCTGATTCCAAGCCTCCGATTCCCCGCCTCTGATTGCCTGCCTCTGATTTCCTGCCTCTGATTCCCCGCCTCTGATTCCCAGCCTCTGATTCCCCGCCTCTGATTCCCCGCCTCTGCTTCCCCGCCTCTGATTCCCCACCTCTGATTCACTGCCTCCCTTTCCGCGCAACTTTCCCGGCCTACATTTCCCCACATATCTTTCCCCGCCTCTGGTTCCACGCCTCTGATTCCCCGCCTCTGATTGCCCGCCTCTGTTAATCCGCCTGTTTCACACATCTCTTTCCCCACCTCTGATTCTACGCCTCTGATTCCCCGCCTCTGTTTCCCCGCCTCTGATTCCCCGCCTCTGATTAACCGCCTCCCTTTCTGCGCAACTTTCCTGGCCTACTTTTCCCTACATCTCTTTCCCCACCTCTGATTCCACGCCTCTGATTCCCCGCCTCTGATTGCCCGCCTCTGATTCCCCGCCTCTGATTCCCCGCCTCTGATTCCCCGTCTCTGATTCCCCGCCTCTGATACCCCGCCTCTGAATCCCCACCTCTGATTCCCCGCCTCTGATTCCCCGCCTCTGATTCCCCGCCTCTGATTCCCAGCCTCTGATTCCCCGCCTCTGATTCCCCATCTCTGATTCACTGCCTCCCTTTCCGCGCAACTTTGCCGGACTACATTTCCCCACATATTTTTCCCCACCTCTGATTCCATGCCTCTGATTCCCTGCCTCTGATTGCCCGCCTCTGATTCCCGGCCTCTGATTCCCTGCCTCAGATTACCTGCCTCAGATTCCCTTCATCTGATTCCCTGCCTCTGATTCCCCGCCTCTGATTCCCTGCCTCAGATTCCCCGCCTAAGTTTACCCGCCTCTGTTTACCCGCCTGTTTCCCCACATCTCTTTCCTCACCTCTGATTCCACACATCTAATTCCCTGCCTCTGATTGCCCGCCTCTGATTCCCTGCCTCTGATTCCCCGCCTCGGATTCCCTGCCTCTGATTCCCCGCCTATGTTTATCCGCCTCTGTTTCCCCACCTCAGGTTCCCAGCCTCAGATTCGCTGCCTCTGATTCCCTGCCTCTGATTCCCCGCCTCTGATTCCCCGCATCTGATTCCCCGCCTCTGATTCCCCGCCTCTGATTCCCCGCCCCTGATTCCCCGCCACTGATTCCCCGCCTCTGATTCCCCGCCTCTGATTCCCCGCCTCTGATTCCCTGCCTCTGATTCCCCACCTCTGATTCACTGCCTCCCTTTCCGCGCAACTTTCCCGGCCTACATTTCCCCACATATCTTTCCCCGCCTCTGATTCCACGCCTCTGATTCCCCGCCTCTGATTGCCCGGCTCTGATTCCCTGCCTCTGATTCCCTGCCTCAGATTCCCTGCCTCAGATTCCCTTCATCTGATTCCCTGCCTCTGATTCCCCGCCTCTGATTCCCTGCCTCTGATTCCCCACCTATGTTTACCCGCCTCTGTTTACCCGCCTGTTTCCCCACATCTGTTTCTTCACCTCTGATTCCACGCATCTGATTCCCCGCATCTGATTGCCAGCCTCAGATTTCCTGCCTCTGATTCCCCACCTCTGATTCCCCGCCTCTAATAACCCACATCTGATTCCCCGCCTCTGATTCCCCGCATCTGATTCCCCGCCTCTGATTCCCCCCACTGATTCCCCACCTCTGATTCCCCGCCTCAGATTCCCTGCCTCTGATTCCCTGCATCAGATTCCCTCGATCTGATTCAATGCCTCTAATTCCCCGCCTCTGATTCCCTGCCTCTGATTCTCCACCTATGTATACCCGCCTGTGTTTACCCGCCAGTTTCCCCACATCTCTTTCCCCACCTCTGATTCCAAGCCTCCGATTCCCCGCCTCTGATTGCCTGCCTCTGATTTCCTGCCTCTGATTCCCCGCCTCTGATTCCCAGCCTCTGATTCCCCGCCTCTGATTCCCCGCCTTTGCTTCCCCGCCTCTGATTCCCCACCTCTGATTCACTGCCTCCCTTTCCGCGCAACTTTCCCGGCCTACATTTCCCCACATATCTTTCCCCGCCTCTGGTTCCACGCCTCTGATTCCCCGCCTCTGATTGCCCGCCTCTGATTCCCTGCCTCTGAATCCCTTCCTCAGATTCCCTGCCTCAGATTCCCTTCATCCGATTCCCTGCCTCTGATTCCCCACCTCTGATTCCCCGCCTCTGATTCCCCGCCTCTGATTCCCCGCCTCTGATTCCCCGCCCCTGATTCCCCGCCTATGTTTACCCGCCTCTGTTTACCCACCTGTTTCCCCGCCTCTGATTCCCCACCTCAGATTCCCCGCCTCAGATTCCCTGCCTCTGATTCCCTGCCTCTGATTCCCTGCCTCTGATTCACTGCCTCCCTTTCCGTGCAACTTTCCCCGGCCTACGTTTCCCCATATATCTTTCCCCGCCTCTGATTCCACGCCTCTGATTCCCCGCCTCTGATTGCCCGCCTCTGATTCCTTGCCTCTGATTCCCTGCCTCAGATTCCCTGCCTCAGATTCCCTTCATCTGATTGCCTGCCTCAGATTCCCCGCCTCGGATTCCCTGACTCTGATTCCCCGCCTATGTTTACACGCCTCTGATCCCCACCTCAGGTTCCCGGCCTCAGATTCGCTGCCTCTGATTCCCTGCCTCTGATTCCCTGCCTCTGATTCCCTGCATCTGATTGCCAGCCTCAAATACTCCGCCTCTGATTCCCCGCCTCTGATTCCCCGCATCGGATTCCCCGCCTCTGATTCCCCGCCTCTGATTCCCCGCCTCTGATTCCCCGCCTCTGATTTCCCGCCCTTGAATCCTCGCCTCTGATTGCCCGCCTCTGATACCCCGCCTCTGATTCCCCGCCTCTGATTCCCCGTCTCTGATTCCCCGCCTCTGATACCCCGCCTCTGAATCCCCGCCTCTGAATCCCCGCCACTGATTCCCCGCCTCTGATTCCCCGCCTTTGATTCCCAGCCTCTGATTCCCCGCCTCTGATTCCCCACCTCTGATTCACTGCCTTCCTTTCTGCGCAACTTTGCCGGCCTACATTTCCCCACATATCTATACCCGCCTCTGATTCCACACCTCTGATTCCCCACCTCTGATTGCCCGCCTCTGATTCCCGGCCTCTGATTCCATGCCTCAGATTCCCTGCCTCAGATTCCCTTCATCTGATTCCCTGCCTCTGATTCCCCGCCTCTGATGCCTGCCTCTGATTCCCCGCCTATGTTTACCCGCATCTGTTTACCCGCCTGTTTCCCCACATCTCTTTCCTCACCTCTGATTCCACACATCTAATTCCCCGCCTCTGATTGCCCGACTCTGATTTCCTGCCTCTGATTCCCCACCTCTGATTCCCCGCCTCTGATACCCTGCATCTGATTCCCCGCCTCTGATTTCCCGCATCTGATTCCCCGCCTCTGATTCCCCGCCTCTGATTCCCCGCCTCTGTTTCCCCGCCTCTGATTCCCCACCTCTGATTCCCTGCCTCTGATTCCCCGCCTATGTTTACCCGCCTCTGATTCCCCGCCTCTGATTAACCGCCTCCCTTTCTGCGCAACTTTCCTGGCCTACTTTTCCCTACATCTCTTTCCCCACCTCTGATTCCACGCCTCTGATTCCCCGCCTCTGATTGCCCGCCTCTGATTCCCCGCCTCTGATTCCCCGCCTCTGATTCCCCGTCTCTGATTCCCCGCCTCTGATACCCCGCCTCTGAATCCCCACCTCTGATTCCCCGCCTCTGATTCCCCGCCTCTGATTCCCCGCCTCTGATTCCCAGCCTCTGATTCCCCGCCTCTGATTCCCCACCTCTGATTCACTGCCTCCCTTTCCGCGCAACTTTGCCGGACTACATTTCCCCACATATTTTTCCCCACCTCTGATTCCACGCCTCTGATTCCCTGCCTCTGATTGCCCGCCTCTGATTCCCGGCCTCTGATTCCCTGCCTCAGATTCCCTGCCTCAGATTCCCTTCATCTGATTCCCTGCCTCTGATTCCCCGCCTCTGATTCCCTGCCTCAGATTCCCCGCCTAAGTTTACCCGCCTCTGTTTACCCGCCTGTTTCCCCACATCTCTTTCCTCACCTCTGATTCCACACATCTAATTCCCTGCCTCTGATTGCCCGCCTCTGATTCCCTGCCTCTGATTCCCCGCCTCGGATTCCCTGCCTCTGATTCCCCGCCTATGTTTACCCGCCTCTGTTTCCCCACCTCAGGTTCCCAGCCTCAGATTCGCTGCCTCTGATTCCCTGCCTCTGATTCCCCGCCTCTGATTCCCCGCATCTGATTCCCCGCCTCTGATTCCCCGCCTCTGATTCCCCGCCCCTGATTCCCCGCCACTGATTCCCCGCCTCTGATTCCCCGCCTCTGATTCCCCGCCTCTGATTCCCTGCCTCTGATTCCCCACCTCTGATTCACTGCCTCCCTTTCCGCGCAACTTTCCCGGCCTACATTTCCCCACATATCTTTCCCCGCCTCTGATTCCACGCCTCTGATTCCCCGCCTCTGATTGCCCGGCTCTGATTCCCTGCCTCTGATTCCCTGCCTCAGATTCCCTGCCTCAGATTCCCTTCATCTGATTCCCTGCCTCTGATTCCCCGCCTCTGATTCCCTGCCTCTGATTCCCCACCTATGTTTACCCGCCTCTGTTTACCCGCCTGTTTCCCCACATCTGTTTCTTCACCTCTGATTCCACGCATCTGATTCCCCGCATCTGATTGCCCGCCTCAGATTTCCTGCCTCTGATTCCCCACCTCTGATTCCCCGCCTCTAATAACCCACATCTGATTCCCCGCCTCTGATTCCCCGCATCTGATTCCCCGCCTCTGATTCCCCCCACTGATTCCCCACCTCTGATTCCCCGCCTCAGATTCCCTGCCTCTGATTCCCTGCATCAGATTCCCTCGATCTGATTCAATGCCTCTAATTCCCCGCCTCTGATTCCCTGCCTCTGATTCTCCACCTATGTATACCCGCCTGTGTTTACCCGCCAGTTTCCCCACATCTCTTTCCCCACCTCTGATTCCAAGCCTCCGATTCCCCGCCTCTGATTGCCTGCCTCTGATTTCCTGCCTCTGATTCCCCGCCTCTGATTCCCAGCCTCTGATCCCCGCCTCTGATTCCCCGCCTCTGCTTCCCCGCCTCTGATTCCCCACCTCTGATTCACTGCCTCCCTTTCCGCGCAACTTTCCCGGCCTACATTTCCCCACATATCTTTCCCCGCCTCTGGTTCCACGCCTCTGATTCCCCGCCTCTGATTGCCCGCCTCTGTTAATCCGCCTGTTTCACACATCTCTTTCCCCACCTCTGATTCTACGCCTCTGATTCCCCGCCTCTGTTTCCCCGCCTCTGATACCCCGCCTCTGATTAACCGCCTCCCTTTCTGCGCAACTTTCCTGGCCTACTTTTCCCTACATCTCTTTCCCCACCTCTGATTCCACGCCTCTGATTCCCCGCCTCTGATTGCCCGCCTCTGAATCCCCGCCTCCGATTCCCCGCCTCTGATTCCCCGTCTCTGATTCCCCGCCTCTGATACCCCGCCTCTGAATCCCCACCTCTGATTCCCCGCCTCTGATTCCCCGCCTCTGATTCCCCGCCTCTGATTCCCAGCCTCTGATTCCCCGCCTCTGATTCCCCACCTCTGATTCACTGCCTCCCTTTCCGCGCAACTTTGCCGGACTACATTTCCCCACATATTTTTCCCCACCTCTGATTCCACGCCTCTGATTCCCTGCCTCTGATTGCCCGCCTCTGATTCCCGGCCTCTGATTCCCTGCCTCAGATTCCCTGCCTCAGATTCCCTTCATCTGATTCCCTGCCTCTGATTCCCCGCCTCTGATTCCCTGCCTCAGATTCCCCGCCTAAGTTTACCCGCCTCTGTTTACCCGCCTGTTTCCCCACATCTCTTTCCTCACCTCTGATTCCACACATCTAATTCCCTGCCACTGATTGCCCGCCTCTGATTCCCTGCCTCTGATTCCCCGCCTCTGATTCCCCGCCTCTGATTTTCCGCCTCTGATTCCCCGCCTCTGATTCCCAGCCTCTGATTCCCCGCCTCTGATTCTCCACCTCAGATTCACTGCCTGCCTTTCCGCGCAACTTTGCCGGACTACATTTCCCCACATATCTTTCCCCACCTCTGATTCCACGCCTCTGATTCCCCACCTCTGATTGCCCGCCTCTGATTCCCGGCCTCTGATTCCCTGCCTCAGATTCCCTGCCTCAGATTCCCTTCATCTGATTCCCTGCCTCTGATTCCCCGCCTCTGATTCCCTGCCTCTGATTCCCCGCCTATGTTTACCCGCCTCTGTTTACCCGCCTGTTTCCCCACATCTCTTTCCTCACCTCTGATTCCACACATCTAATTCCCCGCCTCTGATTGCCCGCCTCTGATTCCCTGCCTCTGATTCCCCGCCTCGGATTCCCTGCCTCTGATTCCCCGCCTATGTTTACCCGCCTCTGTTTCCCCACCTCAGGTTCCCAGCCTCAGATTCGCTGCCTCTGATTCCCTGCCTCTGATTCCCTGCCTCTGATTCCCTGCATCTGATTGCCCGCCTAAAATACTCCGCCTCTGATTCCCCGCCTCTGATTCCCCGCATCTGATTCCCCGCCTCTGATTCCCCGCCTCTGATTGCCCGCCCCTGATTCCCCGCCACTGATTCCCCGCCTCTGATTCCCCGCCTCTGATTCCCCGCCTCTGATTCCCCGCCTCTGATTCCCCACCTCTGATTCACTGCCTCCCTTTCCGCGCAACTTTCCCGGCCTACATTTCCCCACATATCTTTCCCCGCCTCTGATTCCACACCTCTGATTCCCCGCCTCTGATTGCCCGCCTCTGATTCCCTGCCTCTGATTCCCTGCCTCAGATTCCCTGCCTCAGATACCCTTCATCTGATTCCCTGCCTCTGATTCCCCGCCTCTGATTCCCTGCCTCTGATTCCCCCCCTCTGATACCCCGCCTGTGTTTACCCGCCAGTTTCCCCACATCTCTTTCCCCACCTCTGATTCCAAGCCTCCGATTCCTCGCCTCTGATTGCCTGCCTCTGATTTCTTGCCTCTGATTCCCCACCTCAGATTCCCCGCCTCTGATTCCCCGCCTCTGATTCCCCGCCTCTGCTTCCCCGCCTCTGATTCCCCACCTCTGATTCACTGCCTCCCTTTCCGTGCAACTTTCCCGGCCTACATTTCCCCACATATCTTTCCCCGCCTCTGATTCCACGCCACTGATTACCCGCCTCTGATTGCCCGCCTCTGATTCCCTGCCTCTGAATCCCTGCCTCACATTCCCTGCCTCAGATTCCCTTCATCTGATTCCCTGCCTCTGATTCCCCACCTCTGATTCCCCGCCTCTGATTCCCCGCCTCTGATTCCCCGCCTCTGATTCACCGCCCCTGATTCCCCGCCTATGTTTACCCGCCTCTGTTTACCCACCTGTTTCCCCGCCTCTGATTCCCCACCTCAGATTCCCCGCCTCAGATTCCCTGCCTCTGATTCCCTGCCTCTGATTCCCCACATCTGATTCACTGCCTCCCTTTCCGTTCAACTTTCCCCGGCCTACGTTTCCCCACATTTCTTTCCCCGCCTCTGATTCCACGCCTCTGATTCCCCGCCTCTGATTGCCCGCCACTTATTCCCTGCCTCTGATTCCCTGCCTCAGATTCCCTTCATCTGATTCCCTGCCTCTGATTCCAAGCCTCGGATTTCCTGCCTCTGATTCCCCGGCTATGTTTACCCGCCTCTGTTTCCCCACCTCAGGTTCCCGGCCTCAGATTCGCTGCCTCTGATTCCCTGCCTCTGATTCCCTGCATCTGATTGCCAGCCTCAAATACTACGCCTCTGATTCCCCGCCTCTGATTCCCCGCATCGGATTCCCCGCCTCTGATTCCCCGCCTCTGATTCCCCGCCTCTGATTCCCCGCCTCTGATTTCCCGCCCTTGATTCCTCGCCTCTGATTCCCCGCCTTTGATTCCCCACCTCTGATTCACTGCCTCCCTTTCCGTTAGACTTTCCCCGGCCTACGTTTCCCCACATATCTTTCCCCGCCTCTGATTCCACGCCTCTGATTCCCCGCCTCTGATTGCCCGCCTCTTATTCCCTGCCTCTGATTCCCCGCCTCTGACTCCCCGCCTCTGATTCCCTACCTCTGAAAACCTGCCTCTGATTCCCTGCCTCTGATTCTCTGCCTCGTACTCCCTGCCTCTGATTCCCTGCCTCTGATTCCCCACCTCTGATTCCCCACCTCTGATTCCGCACCTCTGAATCCCCACCTCTGATTCCCCGCATCTGATTCCCCGCCTCTGCTTCCCCGCCTATGATTCTCCGCCTCAGATTCCCTGCCTCCGATTCCCTGCCTCTGATTCCCTGCCTCTGATTCCCTGCCTCTGATTCCCCACCTCTGATTCCCTGCCTCTGATTCCCCGCCTCTGATTCCCTGCCTCTGATTCCCCGCCTATGTTTACCCGCCTCTGTTTACCCGCCTGTTTCCCCACATCTCTTTCCCCACCTCTGATTCCACGCCTCTGATTCCCCGCCTCTGATTCCCCGCCTCTGATATCTTGCCTCTCTTTCCCTGCCTCTATTTCCGTGCCTCTTTCTCTGCTTCTCGTTTCCCACATCTCATTTTCCCCCTCTGATAACCCACCTCAGATTCCCTTCCTCCGATTCCCTGCCTCAGATTCCCTGCCTCTGATCCCTGCCTCTGATTCCCCGCCTCTGATTCCCTGCCTATGATTCCCCGCCTATGTTTACCCGCCTCTGTTAATCCGCCTGTTTCCCACTTCTCTTTCCCCACCTCTGATTCCACGCCTCTGATTCCCCGCCTCTGTTTCCCCGCCTCTGATTCCGCGCCTCTGATTAACCGCCTCCCTTTCCGCGCAACTTTCCTGGCCTACTTTTCCCTACATCTCTTTCCCCACCTCTGATTCTACGCCTCTGATTCCCCGCCTCTGATTGCCCGCCTCTGATTCCCCGCCTATGAATCCCCGCCTCTGATTCCCCGTCTCTGATTCCCCGCCTCTGATACCCCGCCTCTGAATCCCCGCCTCTGATTCCCCGCCTCTGATTTTCTGCCTCTGATTCCCCGCCTCTGATTCCCAGCCTCTGATTCCCCGCCTCTGATTCCCCACCTCAGATTCACTGCCTGCCTTTCCGCGCAACTTTGCCGGACTACATTTCCCCACATATCTTTCCCCACCTCTGATTCCACGCCTCTGATTCCCCGCCTCTGATTGCCCGCCTCTGATTCCCGGCCTCTGATTCCCTGCCTCAGATTCCCTGCCTCAGATTCCCTTCATCTGATTCCCTGCCTCTGATTCCCCGCCTCTGATTCCCTGCCTCTGATTCCCCGCCTATGTTTACCCGCCTCTGTTTACCCGCCTGTTTCCCCACATCTCTTTCCTCACCTCTGATTCCACACATCTAATTCCCCGCCTCTGATTGCCCGCCTCTGATTCCCTGCCTCTGATTCCCCGCCTCGGATTCCCTGCCTCTGATTCCCCGCCTATGTTTACCCGCCTCTGTTTCCCCACCTCAGGTTCCCAGCCTCAGATTCGCTGCCTCTGATTCGCTGCCTCTGATTCCCTGCCTCTGATTCCCTGCCTCTGATTCCCCACCTCTGATTCCCCGCCTCTAATAACCCACATCTGATTCCCTGCCTCTGATTCCCCGCATCTGATTCCCCGCCTCTGATTCCCCCCACTGATTCCCCACCTCTGATTCCCCGCCTCAGATTCCCTGCCTCTGATTCCCTGCATCAGATTCCCTCCATCTGATTCAATGCCTCTGATTCCCCGCCTCTGATTCCCTGCCTCTGATTCCCCCCCTCTGATACCCCGCCTGTGTTTACCCGCCAGTTTCCCCACATCTCTTTCCCCACCTCTGATTCCAAGCCTCCGATTCCTCGCCTCTGATTGCCTGCCTCTGATTTCTTGCCTCTGATTCCCCGCCTCAGATTCCCCGCCTCTGATTCCCCGCCTCTGATTCCCCGCCTCTGCTTCCCCGCCTCTGATTCCCCACCTCTGATTCACTGCCTCCCTTTCCGTGCAACTTTCCCGGCCTACATTTCCCCACATATCTTTCCCCGCCTCTGATTCCACGCCACTGATTCCCCGCCTCTGATTGCCCGCCTCTGATTCCCTGCCTCTGAATCCCTGCCTCACATTCCCTGCCTCAGATTCCCTTCATCTGATTCCCTGCCTCTGATTCCCCACCTCTGATTCCCCGCCTCTGATTCCCCGCCTCTGATTCCCCGCCTCTGATTCACCGCCCCTGATTCCCCGCCTATGTTTACCCGCCTCTGTTTACCCACCTGTTTCCCCGCCTCTGATTCCCCACCTCAGATTCCCCGCCTCAGATTCCCTGCCTCTGATTCCCTGCCTCTGATTCCCTGCCTCTGATTCACTGCCTCCCTTTCCGTGCAACTTTCCCCGGCCTACGTTTCCCCATATATCTTTCCCCGCCTCTGATTCCACGCCTCTGATTCCCCGCCTCTGATTGCCCGCCTCTGATTCCTTGCCTCTGATTCCCTGCCTCAGATTCCCTGCCTCAGATTCCCTTCATCTGATTCCCTGCCTCTGATTCCCAGCCTCGAATTTCCTGCCTCTGATTCCCCGCCTATGTTTACACGCCTCTGTTTCCCCACCTCAGGTTCCCGGCCTCAGATTCGCTGCCTCTGATTCCCTGCCTCTGATTCCCTGCATCTGATTGCCAGCCTCAAATACTACGCCTCTGATTCCCCGCCTCTGATTCCCCGCATCGGATTCCCCGCCTCTGATTCCCCGCCTCTGATTCCCCGCCTCTGATTCCCCGCCTCTGATTTCCCGCCCTTGATTCCTCGCCTCTGATTCCCCGCCTTTGATTCCCCACCTCTGATTCACTGCCTCCCTTTCCGTTAGACTTTCCCCGGCCTACGTTTCCCCACATATCTTTCCCCGCCTCTGATTCCACGCCTCTGATTCCCCGCCTCTGATTGCCCGCCTCTTATTCCCTGCCTCTGATTCCCCGCCTCTGACTCCCCGCCTCTGATTCCCTACCTCTGAAAACCTGCCTCTGATTCCCTGCCTCTGATTCTCTGCCTCGTACTCCCTGCCTCTGATTCCCTGCCTCTGATTCCCCACCTCTGATTCCCCACCTCTGATTCCGCACCTCTGAATCCCCACCTCTGATTCCCCGCATCTGATTCCCCGCCTCTGCTTCCCCGCCTATGATTCTCCACCTCAGATTCCCTGCCTCCGATTCCCTGCCTCTGAATCCCTGCCTCTGATTCCCTGCCTCTGATTCCCCACCTCTGATTCCCTGCCTCTGATTCCCCGCCTCTGATTCCCTGCCTCTGATTCCCCGCCTATGTTTACCCGCCTCTGTTTACCCGCCTGTTTCCCCACATCTCTTTCCCCACCTCTGATTCCACGCCTCTGATTCCCCGCCTCTGATTCCCCGCCTCTGATATCTTGCCTCTCTTTCCCTGCCTCTATTTCCGTGCCTCTTTCTCTGCATCTCGTTTCCCACATCTCATTTTCCCCCTCTGATAACCCACCTCAGATTCCCTTCCTCCGATTCCCTGCCTCAGATTCCCTGCCTCTGATCCCTGCCTCTGATTCCCCGCCTCTGATTCCCTGCCTATGATTCCCCGCCTATGTTTACCCGCCTCTGTTAATCCGCCTGTTTCCCACTTCTCTTTCCCCACCTCTGATTCCACGCCTCTGATTCCCCGCCTCTGTTTCCCCGCCTCTGATTCCGCGCCTCTGATTAACCGCCTCCCTTTCCGCGCAACTTTCCTGGCCTACTTTTCCCTACATCTCTTTCCCCACCTCTGATTCCACGCCTCTGATTCCCCGCCTCTGATTGCCCGCCTCTGATTCCCCGCCTATGAATCCCCGCCTCTGATTCCCCGTCTCTGATTCCCCGCCTCTGATACCCCGCCTCTGAATCCCCGCCTCTGATTCCCCGCCTCTGATTTTCTGCCTCTGATTCCCCGCCTCTGATTCCCAGCCTCTGATTCCCCGCCTCTGATTCCCCACCTCAGATTCACTGCCTGCCTTTCCGCGCAACTTTGCCGGACTACATTTCCCCACATATCTTTCCCCACCTCTGATTCCACGCCTCTGATTCCCCGCCTCTGATTGCCCGCCTCTGATTCCCGGCCTCTGATTCCCTGCCTCAGATTCCCTGCCTCAGATTCCCTTCATCTGATTCCCTGCCTCTGATTCCCCGCCTCTGATTCCCTGCCTCTGATTCCCCGCCTATGTTTACCCGCCTCTGTTTACCCGCCTGTTTCCCCACATCTCTTTCCTCACCTCTGATTCCACACATCTAATTCCCCGCCTCTGATTGCCCGCCTCTGATTCCCTGCCTCTGATTCCCCGCCTCGGATTCCCTGCCTCTGATTCCCCGCCTATGTTTACCCGCCTCTGTTTCCCCACCTCAGGTTCCCAGCCTCAGATTCGCTGCCTCTGATTCGCTGCCTCTGATTCCCTGCCTCTGATTCCCTGCCTCTGATTCCCCACCTCTGATTCCCCGCCTCTAATAACCCACATCTGATTCCCTGCCTCTGATTCCCCGCATCTGATTCCCCGCCTCTGATTCCCCCCACTGATTCCCCACCTCTGATTCCCCGCCTCAGATTCCCTGCCTCTGATTCCCTGCATCAGATTCCCTCCATCTGATTCAATGCCTCTGATTCCCCGCCTCTGATTCCCTGCCTCTGATTCCCCCCCTCTGATACCCCGCCTGTGTTTACCCGCCAGTTTCCCCACATCTCTTTCCCCACCTCTGATTCCAAGCCTCCGATTCCTCGCCTCTGATTGCCTGCCTCTGATTTCTTGCCTCTGATTCCCCGCCTCAGATTCCCCGCCTCTGATTCCCCGCCTCTGATTCCCCGCCTCTGCTTCCCCGCCTCTGATTCCCCACCTCTGATTCACTGCCTCCCTTTCCGTGCAACTTTCCCGGCCTACATTTCCCCACATATCTTTCCCCGCCTCTGATTCCACGCCACTGATTCCCCGCCTCTGATTGCCCGCCTCTGATTCCCTGCCTCTGAATCCCTGCCTCACATTCCCTGCCTCAGATTCCCTTCATCTGATTCCCTGCCTCTGATTCCCCACCTCTGATTCCCCGCCTCTGATTCCCCGCCTCTGATTCCCCGCCTCTGATTCACCGCCCCTGATTCCCCGCCTATGTTTACCCGCCTCTGTTTACCCACCTGTTTCCCCGCCTCTGATTCCCCACCTCAGATTCCCCGCCTCAGATTCCCTGCCTCTGATTCCCTGCCTCTGATTCCCTGCCTCTGATTCACTGCCTCCCTTTCCGTGCAACTTTCCCCGGCCTACGTTTCCCCATATATCTTTCCCCGCCTCTGATTCCACGCCTCTGATTCCCCGCCTCTGATTGCCCGCCTCTGATTCCTTGCCTCTGATTCCCTGCCTCAGATTCCCTGCCTCAGATTCCCTTCATCTGATTCCCTGCCTCTGATTCCCAGCCTCGAATTTCCTGCCTCTGATTCCCCGCCTATGTTTACACGCCTCTGTTTCCCCACCTCAGGTTCCCGGCCTCAGATTCGCTGCCTCTGATTCCCTGCCTCTGATTCCCTGCCTCTGATTCCCTGCATCTGATTGCCAGCCTCAAATACTCCGCCTCTGATTCCCCGCCTCTGATTCCCCGCATCGGATTCCCCGCCTCTGATTCCCCGCCTCTGATTCCCCGCCTCTGATTCCCCGCCTCTGATTTCCCGCCCTTGATTCCTCGCCTCTGATTCCCCGCCTTTGATTCCCCACCTCTGATTCACTGCCTCCCTTTCCGTTCAACTTTCCCCGGCCTACGTTTCCCCACATTTCTTTCCCCGCCTCTGATTCCACGCCTCTGATTCCCCGCCTCTGATTGCCCGCCACTTATTCCCTGCCTCTGATTCCCTGCCTCAGATTCCCTTCATCTGATTCCCTGCCTCTGATTCCCCGCCTCGGATTCCCTGCCTCTGATTCCCCACCTATGTTTATCCGCCTCTGTTTCCCCACCTCAGGTTCACCGCCTCAGATTCGCTGCCTCTGATTCCCCGCCTCTGATTCCCCGCATCTGATTCCCCGCCTCTGATTCCCCGCCTCTGATTCCCCGCCTCTGAATCCACGCCTCTGATTCCCCCCCTCTGATACCCCGCCTCCATTTCCGCGCAACTTTCCCGGCCTCCGTTTCCCCACATCTCTTTCCCCGCCTCTTATTCCACGTCTCTGATTCCCCGCCTCTGATTCCCCGCCTCTGAATCCCCGCCACTGATTCCCCGCCTCTGATACACCGCCTCAGATTCCCCGCCTCTGATTACCCGCCTCTGTCTCTCCACCTCTCTTTCGCGTGCGCTCTTTCCCCTACACTCTTTCCGCACCTCTCTTTCCCTCCCTCAATTTCAACAACTCTGTTTGATCTGTTCTATGTACCTCATTTTCAACACACAAATTCCAACCACTATGTTTCACCCATCTCTTTCCCCGCCTCTATTTATGCACTTATGTTTACTTGCTTCTGTTTACCCGCCTGTTTCCCCGCCTCTGATTCCCCACCTCAGATTCCCCGCCTCAGATTCAATGCCTCTGATAACCTGCCTCTGATTCCCTGCTTCTGATTCCCTGCCTCTGATTCCCTGCCTCTGATTCCCTGCCTCTGATTCCCTGCCTCTGATTCCCCACCTCTGATTCCCCGCTTCCGATTCCGCACCGATGTTTCACCGCCTCTGTTGCTCTGCTTCTGATTTCCCGGCTGAGATTCGCCGGTTCTGATTCTCCACCTCTGATTCCACGCCTCTCTTTCTGTGTCTCTGATTCCCCGCCTCTGTTTCCCCGCCTCTGATTCCCCACCTCTGATGCCCCTCCTGTGATTCACCACCTCTGATTCCCTGCATCTGATTCCCCGCCTCGGATTCCCCGCCATGGATTCCCCGCCTCTGATTCCCCGCCTCTGATTCCCCACCTCTGATTCCCTGCCTCTGAAAACCTGCCTCTGATTCCCTGCCTCTGATTCTCTGCCTCTGATTCCCTGCCTCTGATTCCCTGCCTCTGATTCCCCACCTCTGATTCCCCGCCTCCGATTCCGCACCTCTGATTCCCTGCCTCTGATTCCCCGCCTCTGATTCACCGCCTCCCTTTCCGCGCAACTTTCCTGGCCTACGTTTCCCCACATCTCTTTCCCCACCTCTGATTCCACGCCTCTGATTCCCCGCCTCTGATTGCCCGCCTCTGATACCCCGCCTCTGATTCCCCGCCTCTGATTCCCCGTCTCTGATTCCCCGCCTCTGATACCCCGCCTCTGAATCCCCGCCTCTGAATCCCCGCCACTGATTCCCCGCCTCTGATTCCCCGCCTCTGATTCCCAGCCTCTGATTCCCCGCCTCTGATTCCCCACCTCTGATTCACTGCCTTCCTTTCTGCGCAACTTTGCCGGCCTACATTTCCCCACATATCTATACCCGCCTCTGATTCCACACCTCTGATTCCCCACCTCTGATTGCCCGCCTCTGATTCCCGGCCTCTGATTCCATGCCTCAGATTCCCTGCCTCAGATTCCCTTCATCTGATTCCCTGCCTCTGATTCCCCGCCTCTGATGCCCTGCCTCTGATTCCCCGCCTATGTTTACCCGCATCTGTTTACCCGCCTGTTTCCCCACATCTCTTTCCTCACCTCTGATTCCACACATCTAATTCCCCGCCTCTGATTGCCCGACTCTGATTTCCTGCCTCTGATTCCCCACCTCTGATTCCCCGCCTCTGATACCCTGCATCTGATTCCCCGCCTCTGATTCCCCGCCTCTGATTCCCCGCCTCTGTTTCCCCGCCTCTGATTCCCCACCTCTGATTCCCTGCCTCTGATTCCCCGCCTATGTTTACCCGCCTCTGTTTACCCGCCTGCTTCCCCACATCTCTTTCCTCACCTCTGATTCCACGCATCTAATTCCCCGCCTCTGATAGCCCGCCTCTGATTTCCTGCCTCTGATTCCCCGCTTCTGATTCCCCGCGTCTGATTCCCCGCCTCTGATTGCCCGCCTCTGATTCCCCGCCTCTGATTCCCTGCCTCTGATTCCCCACCTATGTATAACCGCCTCTGTTTAACCACCTGTTTCCCCACATCTCTTTCCCCACCTCTGATTCCACGCCTCTGATTCCCCGCCTCTGATTGCCTGCCTCTGATTTCCTGCCTCTGATTCCCCGCCTCTGATTCCCCACCTCTGTTTCCCTGCATCTGATTCGCCGCCTCGGATTCCCCGCCACTGATTCCTCGCCTCTGATTCCCCGCCTCTGACTCCCCGCCTCTGATTCCCTGCCTCTGAAAACCTGCCTCTGATTCCCTGCCTCTGATTCTCTTCCTCTTATTCCCTGCCTCTGATTCCATGCCTCTGATTCCCCACCTCTGATTCCCCGCCTCCGATTCCGCACCTCTGATTCCCCGCCTCTGATTCCCCGCATTTGATTCCCCGCCTCTGATTCCCCGCCTATGATTCCCCGCCTCAGATTCCCTGCCTCCGATTCGCTGCCTCAGATTCCCTGCCTCTGATTCCCTGCCTCTGATTCCCCACCTCTGATTCCCTGCCTCTGATTCCCCACCTCTGATTCACTGCCTCTGATTCCCCGCCTATGTTTACCCGCCTCTGTTTACCCGCATGTTTCCCCACATCTCTTTCCCCACCTCTGATTCCACGCCTCTGATTCCCCGCCTCTGATTCCCCGCCTCTGATACCCTGCCTCTCTTTCCCTTCCTCTATTTCCGTGCCTCTTTCTCTGCATCTCATTTCCCACATCTAATTTTCCCCCTCTGATAACCCACCTCAGATTCCCTGCCTCCGATTCCCTGCCTCAGATTCCCTGCCTCTGATCCCTGCCTCTGATCACCCGCCTCTGATTCCCTGCCTCTGATTCCCCGCCTATGTTTACCCGCCTCTGTTAATCCGCCTGTTTCACACATCTCTTTCCCCACCTCTGATTCTACGCCTCTGATTCCCCGCCTCTGTTTCCCCGCCTCTGATTCCCCGCCTCTGATTAACCGCCTCCCTTTCTGCGCAACTTTCCTGGCCTACTTTTCCCTACATCTCTTTCCCCACCTCTGATTCCACGCCTCTGATTCCCCGCCTCTGATTGCCCGCCTCTGATTCCCCGCCTCTGATTCCCCGCCTCTGATTCCCCGTCTCTGATTCCCCGCCTCTGATACCCCGCCTCTGAATCCCCACCTCTGATTCCCCGCCTCTGATTCCCCGCCTCTGATTCCCCGCCTCTGATTCCCAGCCTCTGATTCCCCGCCTCTGATTCCCCACCTCTGATTCACTGCCTCCCTTTCCGCGCAACTTTGCCGGACTACATTTCCCCACATATTTTTCCCCACCTCTGATTCCACGCCTCTGATTCCCTGCCTCTGATTGCCCGCCTCTGATTCCCGGCCTCTGATTCCCTGCCTCAGATTCCCTGCCTCAGATTCCCTTCATCTGATTCCCTGCCTCTGATTCCCCGCCTCTGATTCCCTGCCTCAGATTCCCCGCCTAAGTTTACCCGCCTCTGTTTACCCGCCTGTTTCCCCACATCTCTTTCCTCACCTCTGATTCCACACATCTAATTCCCTGCCTCTGATTGCCCGCCTCTGATTCCCTGCCTCTGATTCCCCGCCTCGGATTCCCTGCCTCTGATTCCCCGCCTATGTTTACCCGCCTCTGTTTCCCCACCTCAGGTTCCCAGCCTCAGATTCGCTGCCTCTGATTCCCTGCCTCTGATTCCCCGCCTCTGATTCCCCGCATCTGATTCCCCGCCTCTGATTCCCCGCCTCTGATTCCCCGCCCCTGATTCCCCGCCACTGATTCCCCGCCTCTGATTCCCCGCCTCTGATTCCCCGCCTCTGATTCCCTGCCTCTGATTCCCCACCTCTGATTCACTGCCTCCCTTTCCGCGCAACTTTCCCGGCCTACATTTCCCCACATATCTTTCCCCGCCTCTGATTCCACGCCTCTGATTCCCCGCCTCTGATTGCCCGGCTCTGATTCCCTGCCTCTGATTCCCTGCCTCAGATTCCCTGCCTCAGATTCCCTTCATCTGATTCCCTGCCTCTGATTCCCCGCCTCTGATTCCCTGCCTCTGATTCCCCACCTATGTTTACCCGCCTCTGTTTACCCGCCTGTTTCCCCACATCTGTTTCTTCACCTCTGATTCCACGCATCTGATTCCCCGCATCTGATTGCCCGCCTCAGATTTCCTGCCTCTGATTCCCCACCTCTGATTCCCCGCCTCTAATAACCCACATCTGATTCCCCGCCTCTGATTCCCCGCATCTGATTCCCCGCCTCTGATTCCCCCCACTGATTCCCCACCTCTGATTCCCCGCCTCAGATTCCCTGCCTCTGATTCCCTGCATCAGATTCCCTCGATCTGATTAAATGCCTCTAATTCCCCGCCTCTGATTCCCTGCCTCTGATTCTCCACCTATGTATACCCGCCTGTGTTTACCCGCCAGTTTCCCCACATCTCTTTCCCCACCTCTGATTCCAAGCCTCCGATTCCCCGCCTCTGATTGCCTGCCTCTGATTTCCTGCCTCTGATTCCCCGCCTCTGATTCCCAGCCTCTGATTCCCCGCCTCTGATTCCCCGCCTCTGCTTCCCCGCCTCTGATTCCCCACCTCTGATTCACTGCCTCCCTTTCCGCGCAACTTTCCCGGCCTACATTTCCCCACATATCTTTCCCCGCCTCTGGTTCCACGCCTCTGATTCCCCGCCTCTGATTGCCCGCCTCTGTTAATCCGCCTGTTTCACACATCTCTTTCCCCACCTCTGATTCTACGCCTCTGATTCCCCGCCTCTGTTTCCCCGCCTCTGATTCCCCGCCTCTGATTAACCGCCTCCCTTTCTGCGCAACTTTCCTGGCCTACTTTTCCCTACATCTCTTTCCCCACCTCTGATTCCACGCCTCTGATTCCCCGCCTCTGATTGCCCGCCTCTGATTCCCCGCCTCTGATTCCCCGCCTCTGATTCCCCGTCTCTGATTCCCCGCCTCTGATACCCCGCCTCTGAATCCCCACCTCTGATTCCCCGCCTCTGATTCCCCGCCTCTGATTCCCCGCCTCTGATTCCCAGCCTCTGATTCCCCGCCTCTGATTCCCCATCTCTGATTCACTGCCTCCCTTTCCGCGCAACTTTGCCGGACTACATTTCCCCACATATTTTTCCCCACCTCTGATTCCATGCCTCTGATTCCCTGCCTCTGATTGCCCGCCTCTGATTCCCGGCCTCTGATTCCCTGCCTCAGATTACCTGCCTCAGATTCCCTTCATCTGATTCCCTGCCTCTGATTCCCCGCCTCTGATTCCCTGCCTCAGATTCCCCGCCTAAGTTTACCCGCCTCTGTTTACCCGCCTGTTTCCCCACATCTCTTTCCTCACCTCTGATTCCACACATCTAATTCCCTGCCTCTGATTGCCCGCCTCTGATTCCCTGCCTCTGATTCCCCGCCTCGGATTCCCTGCCTCTGATTCCCCGCCTATGTTTACCCGCCTCTGTTTCCCCACCTCAGGTTCCCAGCCTCAGATTCGCTGCCTCTGATTCCCTGCCTCTGATTCCCCGCCTCTGATTCCCCGCATCTGATTCCCCGCCTCTGATTCCCCGCCTCTGATTCCCCGCCCCTGATTCCCCGCCACTGATTCCCCGCCTCTGATTCCCCGCCTCTGATTCCCCGCCTCTGATTCCCTGCCTCTGATTCCCCACCTCTGATTCACTGCCTCCCTTTCCGCGCAACTTTCCCGGCCTACATTTCCCCACATATCTTTCCCCGCCTCTGATTCCACGCCTCTGATTCCCCGCCTCTGATTGCCCGGCTCTGATTCCCTGCCTCTGATTCCCTGCCTCAGATTCCCTGCCTCAGATTCCCTTCATCTGATTCCCTGCCTCTGATTCCCCGCCTCTGATTCCCTGCCTCTGATTCCCCACTTATGTTTACCCGCCTCTGTTTACCCGCCTGTTTCCCCACATCTGTTTCTTCACCTCTGATTCCACGCATCTGATTCCCCGCATCTGATTGCCAGCCTCAGATTTCCTGCCTCTGATTCCCCACCTCTGATTCCCCGCCTCTAATAACCCACATCTGATTCCCCGCCTCTGATTCCCCGCATCTGATTCCCCGCCTCTGATTCCCCCCACTGATTCCCCACCTCTGATTCCCCGCCTCAGATTCCCTGCCTCTGATTCCCTGCATCAGATTCCCTCGATCTGATTCAATGCCTCTAATTCCCCGCCTCTGATTCCCTGCCTCTGATTCTCCACCTATGTATACCCGCCTGTGTTTACCCGCCAGTTTCCCCACATCTCTTTCCCCTCTGATTCCAAGCCTCCGATTCCCCGCCTCTGATTGCCTGCCTCTGATTTCCTGCCTCTGATTCCCCGCCTCTGATTCCCAGCCTCTGATTCCCCGCCTCTGATTCCCCGCCTTTGCTTCCCCGCCTCTGATTCCCCACCTCTGATTCACTGCCTCCCTTTCCGCGCAACTTTCCCGGCCTACATTTCCCCACATATCTTTCCCCGCCTCTGGTTCCACGCCTCTGATTCCCCGCCTCTGATTGCCCGCCTCTGATTCCCTGCCTCTGAATCCCTTCCTCAGATTGCCTGCCTCAGATTCCCTTCATCCGATTCCCTGCCTCTGATTCCCCACCTCTGATTCCCCGCCTCTGATTCCCCGCCTCTGATTCCCCGCCTCTGATTCCCCGCCCCTGATTCCCCGCCTATGTTTACCCGCCTCTGTTTACCCACCTGTTTCCCCGCCTCTGATTCCCCACCTCAGATTCCCCGCCTCAGATTCCCTGCCTCTGATTCCCTGCCTCTGATTCCCTGCCTCTGATTCACTGCCTCCCTTTCCGTGCAACTTTCCCCGGCCTACGTTTCCCCATATATCTTTCCCCGCCTCTGATTCCACGCCTCTGATTCCCCGCCTCTGATTGCCCGCCTCTGATTCCTTGCCTCTGATTCCCTGCCTCAGATTCCCTGCCTCAGATTCCCTTCATCTGATTGCCTGCCTCAGATTCCCCGCCTCGGATTCCCTGACTCTGATTCCCCGCCTATGTTTACACGCCTCTGATCCCCACCTCAGGTTCCCGGCCTCAGATTCGCTGCCTCTGATTCCCTGCCTCTGATTCCCTGCCTCTGATTCCCTGCATCTGATTGCCAGCCTCAAATACTCCGCCTCTGATTCCCCGCCTCTGATTCCCCGCATCGGATTCCCCGCCTCTGATTCCCCGCCTCTGATTCCCCGCCTCTGATTCCCCGCCTCTGATTTCCCGCCCTTGAATCCTCGCCTCTGATTGCCCGCCTCTGATACCCCGCCTCTGATTCCCCGCCTCTGATTCCCCGTCTCTGATTCCCCGCCTCTGATACCCCGCCTCTGAATCCCCGCCTCTGAATCCCCGCCACTGATTCCCCGCCTCTGATTCCCCGCCTTTGATTCCCAGCCTCTGATTCCCCGCCTCTGATTCCCCACCTCTGATTCACTGCCTTCCTTTCTGCGCAACTTTGCCGGCCTACATTTCCCCACATATCTATACCCGCCTCTGATTCCACACCTCTGATTCCCCACCTCTGATTGCCCGCCTCTGATTCCCGGCCTCTGATTCCATGCCTCAGATTCCCTGCCTCAGATTCCCTTCATCTGATTCCCTGCCTCTGATTCCCCGCCTCTGATGCCCTGCCTCTGATTCCCCGCCTATGTTTACCCGCATCTGTTTACCCGCCTGTTTCCCCACATCTCTTTCCTCACCTCTGATTCCACACATCTAATTCCCCGCCTCTGATTGCCCGACTCTGATTTCCTGCCTCTGATTCCCCACCTCTGATTCCCCGCCTCTGATACCCTGCATCTGATTCCCCGCCTCTGATTTCCCGCATCTGATTCCCCGCCTCTGATTCCCCGCCTCTGATTCCCCGCCTCTGTTTCCCCGCCTCTGATTCCCCACCTCTGATTCCCTGCCTCTGATTCCCCGCCTATGTTTACCCGCCTCTGATTCCCCGCCTCTGATTAACCGCCTCCCTTTCTGCGCAACTTTCCTGGCCTACTTTTCCCTACATCTCTTTCCCCACCTCTGATTCCACGCCTCTGATTCCCCGCCTCTGATTGCCCGCCTCTGATTCCCCGCCTCTGATTCCCCGCCTCTGATTCCCCGTCTCTGATTCCCCGCCTCTGATACCCCGCCTCTGAATCCCCACCTCTGATTCCCCGCCTCTGATTCCCCGCCTCTGATTCCCCGCCTCTGATTCCCAGCCTCTGATTCCCCGCCTCTGATTCCCCACCTCTGATTCACTGCCTCCCTTTCCGCGCAACTTTGCCGGACTACATTTCCCCACATATTTTTCCCCACCTCTGATTCCACGCCTCTGATTCCCTGCCTCTGATTGCCCGCCTCTGATTCCCGGCATCTGATTCCCTGCCTCAGATTCCCTGCCTCAGATTCCCTTCATCTGATTCCCTGCCTCTGATTCCCCGCCTCTGATTCCCTGCCTCAGATTCCCCGCCTAAGTTTACCCGCCTCTGTTTACCCGCCTGTTTCCCCACATCTCTTTCCTCACCTCTGATTCCACACATCTAATTCCCTGCCTCTGATTGCCCGCCTCTGATTCCCTGCCTCTGATTCCCCGCCTCGGATTCCCTGCCTCTGATTCCCCGCCTATGTTTACCCGCCTCTGTTTCCCCACCTCAGGTTCCCAGCCTCAGATTCGCTGCCTCTGATTCCCTGCCTCTGATTCCCCGCCTCTGATTCCCCACATCTGATTCCCCGCCTCTGATTCCCCGCCTCTGATTCCCCGCCCCTGATTCCCCGCCACTGATTCCCCGCCTCTGATTCCCCGCCTCTGATTCCCCGCCTCTGATTCCCTGCCTCTTATTCCCCACCTCTGATTCACTGCCTCCCTTTCCGCGCAACTTTCCCGGCCTACATTTCCCCACATATCTTTCCCCGCCTCTGATTCCACGCCTCTGATTCCCCGCCTCTGATTGCCCGGCTCTGATTCCCTGCCTCTGATTCCCTGCCTCAGATTCCCTGCCTCAGATTCCCTTCATCTGATTCCCTGCCTCTGATTCCCCGCCTCTGATTCCCTGCCTCTGATTCCCCACCTATGTTTACCCGCCTCTGTTTACCCGCCTGTTTCCCCACATCTGTTTCTTCACCTCTGATTCCACGCATCTGATTCCCCGCATCTGATTGCCCGCCTCAGATTTCCTGCCTCTGATTCCCCACCTCTGATTCCCCGCCTCTAATAACCCACATCTGATTCCCCGCCTCTGATTCCCCGCATCTGATTCCCCGCCTCTGATTCCCCCCACTGATTCCCCACCTCTGATTCCCCGCCTCAGATTCCCTGCCTCTGATTCCCTGCATCAGATTCCCTCGATCTGATTCAATGCCTCTAATTCCCCGCCTCTGATTCCCTGCCTCTGATTCTCCACCTATGTATACCCGCCTGTGTTTACCCGCCAGTTTCCCCACATCTCTTTCCCCACCTCTGATTCCAAGCCTCCGATTCCCCGCCTCTGATTGCCTGCCTCTGATTTCCTGCCTCTGATTCCCCGCCTCTGATTCCCAGCCTCTGATCCCCGCCTCTGATTCCCCGCCTCTGCTTCCCCGCCTCTGATTCCCCACCTCTGATTCACTGCCTCCCTTTCCGCGCAACTTTCCCGGCCTACATTTCCCCACATATCTTTCCCCGCCTCTGGTTCCACGCCTCTGATTCCCCGCCTCTGATTGCCCGCCTCTGTTAATCCGCCTGTTTCACACATCTCTTTCCCCACCTCTGATTCTACGCCTCTGATTCCCCGCCTCTGTTTCCCCGCCTCTGATACCCCGCCTCTGATTAACCGCCTCCCTTTCTGCGCAACTTTCCTGGCCTACTTTTCCCTACATCTCTTTCCCCACCTCTGATTCCACGCCTCTGATTCCCCGCCTCTGATTGCCCGCCTCTGATTCCCCGCCTCTGATTCCCCGCCTCTGATTCCCCGTCTCTGATTCCCCGCCTCTGATACCCCGCCTCTGAATCCCCACCTCTGATTCCCCGCCTCTGATTCCCTGCCTCTGATTCCCCGCCTCTGATTCCCAGCCTCTGATTCCCCGCCTCTGATTCCCCACCTCTGATTCACTGCCTCCCTTTCCGCGCAACTTTGCCGGACTACATTTCCCCACATATTTTTCCCCACCTCTGATTCCACGCCTCTGATTCCCTGCCTCTGATTGCCCGCCTCTGATTCCCGGCCTCTGATTCCCTGCCTCAGATTCCCTGCCTCAGATTCCCTTCATCTGATTCCCTGCCTCTGATTCCCCGCCTCTGATTCCCTGCCTCAGATTCCCCGCCTAAGTTTACCCGCCTCTGTTTACCCGCCTGTTTCCCCACATCTCTTTCCTCACCTCTGATTCCACACATCTAATTCCCTGCCTCTGATTGCCCGCCTCTGATTCCCTGCCTCTGATTCCCCGCCTCGGATTCCCTGCCTCTGATTCCCCGCCTATGTTTACCCGCCTCTGTTTCCCCACCTCAGGTTCCCAGCCTCAGATTCGCTGCCTCTGATTCCCTGCCTCTGATTCCCCGCCTCTGATTCCCCGCATCTGATTCCCCGCCTCTGATTCCCCGCCTCTGATTCCCCGCCCCTGATTCCCCGCCACTGATTCCCCGCCTCTGATTCCCCGCCTCTGATTCCCCGCCTCTGATTCCCTGCCTCTGATTCCCCACCTCTGATTCACTGCCTCCCTTTCCGCGCAACTTTCCCGGCCTACATTTCCCCACATATCTTTCCCCGCCTCTGATTCCACGCCTCTGATTCCCCGCCTCTGATTGCCCGGCTCTGATTCCCTGCCTCTGATTCCCTGCCTCAGATTCCCTTCATCTGATTCCCTGCCTCTGATTCCCCGCCTCTGATTCCCTGCCTCTGATTCCCCACCTATGTTTACCCGCCTCTGTTTACCCGCCTGTTTCCCCACATCTGTTTCTTCACCTCTGATTCCACGCATCTGATTCCCCGCATCTGATTGCCCGCCTCAGATTTCCTGCCTCTGATTCCCCACCTCTGATTCCCCGCCTCTAATAACCCACATCTGATTCCCCGCCTCTGATTCCCCGCATCTGATTCCCCGCCTCTGATTCCCCCCACTGATTCCCCACCTCTGATTCCCCGCCTCAGATTCCCTGCCTCTGATTCCCTGCATCAGATTCCCTCGATCTGATTCAATGCCTCTAATTCCCCGCCTCTGATTCCCTGCCTCTGATTCTCCACCTATGTATACCCGCCTTTGTTTACCCGCCAGTTTCCCCACATCTCTTTCCCCACCTCTGATTCCAAGCCTCCGATTCCCCGCCTCTGATTGCCTGCCTCTGATTTCCTGCCTCTGATTCCCCGCCTCTGATTCCCAGCCTCTGATTCCCCGCCTCTGATTCCCCGCCTCTGCTTCCCCGCCTCTGATTCCCCACCTCTGATTCACTGCCTCCCTTTCCGCGCAACTTTCCCGGCCTACATTTCCCCACATATCTTTCCCCGCCTCTGGTTCCACGCCTCTGATTCCCCGCCTCTGATTGCCCGCCTCTGATTCCCTGCCTCTGAATCCCTTCCTCAGATTCCCTGCCTCAGATTCCCTTCATCCGATTCCCTGCCTCTGATTCCCCACCTCTGATTCCCCGCCTCTGATTCCCCGCCTCTGATTCCCCGCCTCTGATTCCCCGCCCCTGATTCCCCGCCTATGTTTACCCGCCTCTGTTTACCCACCTGTTTCCCCGCCTCTGATTCCCCACCTCAGATTCCCCGCCTCAGATTCCCTGCCTCTGATTCCCTGCCTCTGATTCCCTGCCTCTGATTCACTGCCTCCCTTTCCGTGCAACTTTCCCCGGCCTACGTTTCCCCATATATCTTTCCCCGCCTCTGATTCCACGCCTCTGATTCCCCGCCTCTGATTGCCCGCCTCTGATTCCTTGCCTCTGATTCCCTGCCTCAGATTCCCTGCCTCAGATTCCCTTCATCTGATTGCCTGCCTCAGGTTCCCGGCCTCAGATTCGCTGCCTCTGATTCCCTGCCTCTGATTCCCTGCCTCTGATTCCCTGCATCTGATTGCCAGCCTCAAATACTCCGCCTCTGATTCCCCGCCTCTGATTCCCCGCATCGAATTCCCCGCCTCTGATTCCCCGCCTCTGATTCCCCGCCTCTGATTCCCCGCCTCTGATTTCCCGCCCTTGAATCCTCGCCTCTGATTCCCCGCCTCTGATTCCCCACCTCTCATTCACTGCCTCCCTTTCCGTTCAACTTTCCCCGGCCTACGTTTCCCCACATATCTTTCCCCGCCTCTGATTCCACGCCTCTGTTTCCCCGCCTCTGATTGCCCGCCTCTTATTCCCTGCCTCTGATTCCCTGCCTCAGAATCCCTTCATCTGATTCCCTGCCTCTGATTCCCCGCCTCGGATTCCCTGCCTCTGATTCCCCACCTCTGATTCCCCGCCTCTGATTCCCCGCCTCTGATTCCCCGCCTCTGAATCCCCGCCACTGATTCCCCGCCTCTGATACACCGCCTCAGCTTCCCCGCCTCTGATTACCCGCCTCTGTCTCTCCACCTCTCTTTCGCGTGCGCTCTTTCCCCTACATTCTTTCCGCACCTCTCTTTCCCTCCCTCAATTCAAACAACTCTGTTTGATCTGTTCTATGTACCTCATTTTCAACACACAAATTCCAACCACTATGTTTCACCCATCTCTTTCCCCGCCTATATTTATGCACCTATGTTTACTTGCCTCTGTTTACCCGCCTGTTTCCCCGCCTCTGATTCCCTACCTCAGATTCCCCGCCTCAGATTCCCTGCCTCTGATAACCTGCCTCTGATTCCCTGCTTCTGATTCCCTGCCTCTGATTCCCTGCCTCTGATTCCCTGCCTCTGATTCCCTGCCTCTGATTCCCCACCTCTGATTCCCCGCTTCCGATTCCGCACCGATGTTTCACCGCCTCTGTTGCTCTGCTTCTGATTTCCCGGCTGAGATTCGCCGGTTCTGATTCCGCACCTCTGATTCCACGCCTCTCTTTCTGTGTCTCTGATTCCCCGCCTCTGTTTCCCCGCCTCTGATTCCCCGCCTCTGATACCCCGCCTCTGATTCCCCACCTCTGATTCCCTGCATCTGATTCCCCGCCTCGGATTCCCCGCCTCTGATTCCCCGCCTCTGATTCCCCGCCTCTGATTCCCCACCTCTGATTCCCTGCCTCTGAAAACCTGCCTCTGATTCCCTGCCTCTGATTCCCTGCCTCTGATTCCCTGCCTCTGATTCCCCACCTCTGATTCCCCGCCTCCGATTCCGCACCTCTGATTCCCTGCCTCTGATTCCCCGCCTCTGATTCACCGCCTCCCTTTCCGCGCAACTTTCCTGGCCTACGTTTCCCCACATCTCTTTCCCCACCTCTGATTCCACGCCTCTGATTCCCCGCCTCTGATTGCCCGCCTCTGATACCCCGCCTCTGATTCCCCGCCTCTAATTCCCCGTCTCTGATTCCCCGCCTCTGATACCCCGCCTCTGATTCCCCACCTCTGATTCCCCGCCTCCGATTCCGCACCTCTGATTCCCTGTCTCTGATTCCCCGCCTCTGATTCACCGCCTCCCTTTCCGCGCAACTTTCCTGGCCTACGTTTCCCCACATCTCTTTCCCCACCTCTGATTCCACGCCTCTGATTCCCCGCCTCTGATTGCCCGCCTCTGATACCCCGCCTCTGATTCCCCGCCTCTAATTCCCCGTCTCTGATTCCCCGCCTCTGATACCCCGCCTCTGAATCCCCGCCTCTGATTCCCCGCCACTGATTCCCCGCCTCTGATTCCCCGCCTCTGATTCCCAGCCTCTGATTCCCCGCCTCTGATTCCCCACCTCTGATTGCCCGCCTCTGATTCCCGGCCTCTGATTCCATGCCTCAGATTCCCTGCCTCAGATTTACTTCATCTGATTCCCTGCCTCTGATTCCCCGCCTATGTTTACCCGCATCTCTTTACCCGCCTGTTTCCCCACATCTCATTCCTCACATCTGATTCCACACATCTAATTCCCCGCCTCTGATTGCCCGCCTCTGATTTCCTGCCTCTGATTCCCCACCTCTGATTCCCCGCCTCTGATTCCCCGCCTCTGATTCCCTGCCTCTGATTCCCCGCCTATGTTTACCCGCCTCTGTTTACCCGCCTGTTTCCCCACATCTCTTTCCTCACCTCTGATTCCACGCATCTAATTCCCCGCCTCTGATAGCCCGCCTCTGATTTCCTGCCTCTGATTCCCCGCCTCTGATTCCCCGCATCTGATTCCCCGCCTCTGATTCCCCGCCTCTGATACCCCGCCTCTGATTCCCTGCCTCTGATTCCCCACCTATGTATAACCGCCTCTGTTTAACCACCTGTTTCCCCACATCTCTTTCCCCACCTCTGATTCCACGCCTCTGATTCCCCGCCTCTGATTGCCTGCCTCTGATTTCCTGCCTCTGATTCCCCGCCTCTGATTCCCCGCCTCTGATACCCCGCCTCTGATTCCCCACCTCTGTTTCCCTGCATCTGATTCGCCGCATCGGATTTCCCGCCACTGATTCCCCGCCTCTGATTCCCCGCCTCTGACTCCCCGCCTCTGATTCCCTGCCTCTGAAAACCTGCCTCTGATTCCCTGCCTCTGACTCTCTGCCTCTTATTCCCTGCCTCTGATTCCCTGCCTCTGATTCCCCACCTCTGATTCCCCGCCTCCGATTCCGCACCTCTGATTCCACGCCTCTGATTCCCCACATCTGATTCCCCGCCTCTGATTCCCCGCCTATGATTCCCCGCCTCAGATTCCCTGCCTCCGATTCCCTGCCTCAGATTCCCTGCCTCTGATTCCCTGCCTCTGATTCCCCGCCTCTGATTCCCCGCCTCTGATACCCCGCCTCTGATTCCCTGCCTCTGATTCCCCACCTATGTATAACCGCCTCTGTTTAACCACCTGTTTCCCCACATCTCTTTCCCCAACTCTGATTCCACGCCTCTGATTCCCCGCCTCTGATTGCCTGCCTCTGATTTCCTGCCTCTGATTCCCCGCCTCTGATTCCCCGCCTCTGATACCCCGCCTCTGATTCCCCACCTCTGTTTCCCTGCATCTGTTTCGCCGCATCGGATTCCCCGCCACTGATTCCCCGCCTCTGATTCCCCGCCTCTGACTCCCCGCCTCTGATTCCCTGCCTCTGAAAACCTGCCTCTGATTCCCTGCCTCTGACTCTCTGCCTCTTATTCCCTGCCTCTGATTCCCTGCCTCTGATTCCCCACCTCTGATTCCCCGCCTCCGATTCCGCACCTCTGATTCCCCGCCTCTGATACCCCTCCTCTGATTCCCCATCTCTGATTCCCTGCATCTGATTCCCCTCCTCGGATTCCCCGCCTTGGATTCCCCGCCTCTGATTCCCCGCCTCTGATTCCCCACCTCTGATTCCCTGCCTCTGAAAACCTGCCTCTGATTCCCTGCCTCTGATTCTCTGCCTCTGATTCCCTGCCTCTGATTCCCTGCCTCTGATTCCCCACCTCTGATTCCCCGCCTCCGATTCCGCACCTCTGATTCCCTGCCTCTGATTCCCCGCCTCTGATTCACCGCCTCCCTTTCCGCGCAACTTTCCTGGCCTACGTTTCCCCACATCTCTTTCCCCACCTCTGATTCCACGCCTCTGATTCCCCGCCTCTGATTGCCCGCCTCTGATACCCCGCCTCTGATTCCCCGCCTCTGATTCCCCGTCTCTGATTCCCCGCCTCTGATACCCCGCCTCTGAATCCCCGCCTCTGAATCCCCGCCACTGATTCCCCGCCTCTGATTCACCGCCTCCCTTTCCGCGCAACTTTCCTGGCCTACGTTTCCCCACATCTCTTTCCCCACCTCTGATTCCACGCCTCTGATTCCCCGCCTCTGATTGCCCGCCTCTGATACCCCGCCTCTGATTCCCCGCCTCTGATTCCCCGTCTCTGATTCCCCGCCTCTGATACCCCGCCTCTGAATCCCTGCCTCTGAATCCCCGCCACTGATTCCCCGCCTCTGATTCCCCGCCTCAGATTCCCAGCCTCTGATTCCCCGCCTCTGATTCCCCACCTCTGATTCACTGCCTTCCTTTCTGCGCAACTTTGCCGGCCGATATTTCCCCACATATCTATACCCGCCTCTGATTCCACACCTCTGATTCCCCGCCTCTGATTGCCCGACTCTGATTCCCGGCCTCTGATTCCATGCCTCAGATTCCCTGCCTCAGATTCCCTTCATCTGATTCCCTGCCTCTGATTCCCCGCCTCTGATGCCCTGCCTCTGATTCCCCGCCTATGTTTACCCGCATCTGTTTACCCGCCTGTTTCCCCACATCTCTTTCCTCACCTCTGATTCCACACATCTAATTCCCCGCCTCTGATTGCCCGACTCTGATTTCCTGCCTCTGATTCCCCACCTCTGATTCCCCGCCTCTGATACCCTGCATCTGAATCCCCGCCTCTGATTCCCCGCATCTGATTCCCCGCCTCTGATTCCCCGCCTCTGATTCCCCGCCTCTGTTTCCCCGCCTCTGATTCCACGCCTCTGATTCCCTGCCTCTGATTCCCCGCCTATGTTTACCCGCCTCTGTTTACCCGCCTGTTTCCCCACATCTATTTCCTCACCTCTGATTCCACGCATCTAATTCCCCGCCTCTGATAGCCCGCCTCTGATTCACCGCCTCCCTTTCCGCGCAACTTTCCTGGCCTACGTTTCCCCACATCCCTTTCCCCACCTCTGATTCCCCGCCTCTGATTCCCCGCCTCTGATTGCCCGCCTCTGATACCCCGCCTCTGATTCCCCGCCTCTAATTCCCCGTCTCTGATTCCCCGCCTCTGATACCCCGCCTCTGAATCCCCGCCTCTGATTCCCCGCCACTGATTCCCCGCCTCTGATTCCCCGCCTCTGATTCCCAGCCTCTGATTCCCCGCCTCTGATTCCCCACCTCTGATTGCCCGCCTCTGATTCCCGGCCTCTGATTCCATGCCTCAGATTCCCTGCCTCAGATTTACTTCATCTGATTCCCTGCCTCTGATTCCCCGCCTCTGATGCCCTGCCTCTGATTCCCCGCCTATGTTTACCCGCATCTCTTTACCCGCCTGTTTCCCCACATCTCATTCCTCACCTCTGATTCCACACATCTAATTCCCCGCCTCTGATTGCCCGCCTCTGATTTCCTGCCTCTGATTCCCCACCTCTGATTCCACGCCTCTGATACCCTGCATCTGATTCCCCGCCTCTGATTCCCCGCATCTGATTCCCCGCCTCTGATTCCCCGCCTCTGGTTCCCCGCCTCTGTTTCCCCGCCTCTGATTCCCCGCCTCTGATTCCCTGCCTCTGATTCCCCGCCTATGTTTACCCGCCTCTGTTTACCTGCCTGTTTCCCCACATCTCTTTCCTCACCTCTGATTCCACGCATCTAATTCCCCGCCTCTGATAGCCCGCCTCTGATTTCCTGCCTCTGATTCCCCGCCTCTGATTCCCCGCATCTGATTCCCCGCCTCTGATTCCCCGCCTCTGATACCCCGCCTCTGATTCCCTGCCTCTGATTCCCCACCTATGTATAACCGCCTCTGTTTAACCACCTGTTTCCCCACATCTCTTTCCCCACCTCTGATTCCACGACTCTGATTCCCCGCCTCTGATTGCCTGCCTCTGATTTCCTGCCTCTGATTCCCCGCCTCTGATTCCCCGCCTCTGATACCCCGCCTCTGATTCCCCACCTCTGTTTCCCTGCATCTGATTCGCCGCATCGGATTTCCCGCCACTGATTCCCCGCCTCTGATTCCCCGCCTCTGACTCCCCGCCTCTGATTCCCTGCCTCTGAAAACCTGCCTCTGATTCCCTGCCTCTGACTCTCTGCCTCTTATTCCCTGCCTCTGATTCCCTGCCTCTGATTCCCCACCTCTGATTCCCCGCCTCCGATTCCGCACCTCTGATTCCACGCCTCTGATTCCCCACATCTGATTCCCCGCCTCTGATTCCCCGCCTATGATTCCCCGCCTCAGATTCCCTGCCTCCGATTCCCTGCCTCAGATTCCCTGCCTCTGATTCCCTGCCTCTGATTCCCCACCTCTGATTCCCCGCCTCTGATACCCCGCCACTGATTCCCTGCCTCTGATTCCCCACCTATGTATAACCGCCTCTGTTTAACCACCTGTTTCCCCACATCTCTTTCCCCACCTCTGATTCCACGCCTCTGATTCCCCGCCTCTGATTGCCTGCCTCTGATTTCCTGCCTCTGATTCCCCGCCTCTGATTCCCCGCCTCTGATACCCCGCCTCTGATTCCCCACCTCTGTTTCCCTGCATCTGTTTCGCCGCATCGGATTCCCCGCCACTGATTCCCCGCCTCTGATTCCCCGCCTCTGACTCCCCGCCTCTGATTCCCTGCCTCTGAAAACCTGCCTCTGATTCCCTGCCTCTGACTCTCTGCCTCTTATTCCCTGCCTCTGATTCCCTGCCTCTGATTCCCCACCTCTGATTCCCCGCCTCCGATTCCGCACCTCTGATTCCCCGCCTCTGATACCCCTCCTCTGATTCCCCACCTCTGATTCCCTGCATCTGATTCCCCGCCTCGGATTCCCCGCCTTGGATTCCCCGCCTCTGATTCCCCGCCTCTGATTCCCCACCTCTGATTCCCTGCCTCTGAAAACCTGCCTCTGATTCCCTGCCTCTGATTCTCTGCCTCTGATTCCCTGCCTCTGATTCCCTGCCTCTGATTCCCCACCTCTGATTCCCCGCCTCCGATTCCGCACCTCTGATTCCCTGCCTCTGATTCCCCGCCTCTGATTCACCGCCTCCCTTTCCGCGCAACTTTCCTGGCCTACGTTTCCCCACATCTCTTTCCCCACCTCTGATTCCACGCCTCTGATTCCCCGCATCTGATTGCCCGCCTCTGATACCCCGCCTCTGATTCCCCGCCTCTGATTCCCCGTCTCTGATTCCCCGCCTCTGATACCCCGCCTCTGAATCCCCGCCTCTGAATCCCCGCCACTGATTCCCCGCCTCTGATTCCCCGCCTCAGATTCCCAGCCTCTGATTCCCCGCCTCTGATTCCCCACCTCTGATTCACTGCCTTCCTTTCTGCGCAACTTTGCCGGCCTATATTTCCCCACATATCTATACCCGCCTCTGATTCCACACCTCTGATTCCCCGCCTCTGATTGCCCGCCTCTGATTCCCGGCCTCTGATTCCATGCCTCAGATTCCCTGCCTCAGATTCCCTTCATCTGATTCCCTGCCTCTGATTCCCCGCCTCTGATGCCCTGCCTCTGATTCCCCGCCTATGTTTACCCGCATCTGTTTACCCGCCTGTTTCCCCACATCTCTTTCCTCACCTCTGATTCCACACATCTAATTCCCCGCCTCTGATTGCCCGACTCTGATTTCCTGCCTCTGATTCCCCACCTCTGATTCCCCGCCTCTGATACCCTGCATCTGAATCCCCGCCTCTGATTCCCCGCATCTGATTCCCCGCCTCTGATTCCCCGCCTCTGATTCCCCGCCTCTGTTTCCCCGCCTCTGATTCCACGCCTCTGATTCCCTGCCTCTGATTCACCGCCTATGTTTACCCGCCTCTGTTTACCCGCCTGTTTCCCCACATCTATTTCCTCACCTCTGATTCCACGCATCTAATTACCCGCCTCTGATAGCCCGCCTCTGATTTCCTGCCTCTGATTCCCCGCCTCTGATTCCCCGCGTCTGATTCCCCGCCTCTGATTGCCCGCCTCTGATTCCCCGCCTCTGATTCCCTGCCTCTGATTCCCCACCTATGTATAACCGCCTCAGTTTAACCATCTGTTTCCCCACATCTCTTTCCCCACCTCTGATTCCACGCCTCTGATTCCCCGCCTCTGATTGCCTGCCTCTGATTTCCTGCCTCTGATTCCCCGCCTCTGATTCCCCACCTCTGTTTCCCTGCATCTGATTCGCCGCCTCGGATACCCCGCCACTGATTCCTCGCCTCTGATTCCCCGCCTCTGACTCCCCGCCTCTGATTCCCTGCCTCTGAAAACCTGCCTCTGATTCCCTGCCTCTGATTCTCTTCCTCTTATTCTCTGCCTCTGATTCCATGCCTCTGATTCCCCACCTCTGATTCCCCGCCTCCGATTCCGCACCTCTGATTCCCCGCCTCTGATTCCCCGCATTTGATTCCCCGCCTCTGATTCCCCACCTATGATTCCCCTCCTCAGATTCCCTGCCTCCGATTCCCTGCCTCAGATTCCCTGCCTCTGATTCCCTGCCTCTGATTCCCCACCTCTGATTCCCTGCCTCTGATTCCCCGCCTCTGATTCACTGCCTCTGATTCCCCGCCTATGTTTACCCGCCTCTGTTTACCCGCATGTTTCCCCACATCTCTTTCCCCACCTCTGATTCCACGCCTCTGATTCCCCGCCTCTGATTCCCCGCCTCTGATACCCTGCCTCTCTTTCCCTGCCTCTATTTCCGTGCCTCTTTCTCTGCATCTCATTTCCCACATCTCATTTTCCCCCTCTGATAACCCACCTCAGATTCCCTGCCTCCGATTCCCTGCCTCAGATTCCCTGCCTCTGATCCCTGCCTCTGATCACCCGCCTCTGATTCCCTGCCTCTGATTCCCCGCCTATGTTTACCTGCCTCTGTTAATCCGCCTGTTTCACACATCTCTTTCCCCACCTCTGATTCTACGCCTCTGATTCCCCGCTACTGTTTCCCCGCCTCTGATTCCCCGCCTCTGATTAACCGCTTCCCTTTCTGCGCAACTTTCCTGGCCTACATTTCCCCACATATCTTTCCCCACCTCTGATTCCACGCCTCTGATTCCCTGCCTCTGATTGCCCGCCTCTGATTCCCGGCCTCTGATTCCCTGCCTCAGATTCCCTGCCTCAGATTCCCTTCATCTGATTCCCTGCCTCTGATTCCCCGCCTCTGATTCCCTGCCTCAGATTCCCCGCCTAAGTTTACCCGCCTCTGTTTACCCGCCTGTTTCCCCACATCTCTTTCCTCACCTCTGATTCCACACATCTAATTCCCCGCCTCTGATTGCCCGCCTCTGATTCCCTGCCTCTGATTCCCCGCCTCGGATTCCCTGCCTCTGATTCCCCGCCTATGTTTGCCCGCCTCTGTTTCCCCACCTCAGGTTCCCAGCCTCAGATTCGCTGCCTCTGATTCCCTGCCTCTGATTCCCCGCCTCTGATTCCCCGCATCTGATTCCCCGCCTCTGATTCCCCGCCTCTGATTCCCCGCCCCTGATTCCCCGCCACTGATTCCCCGCCTCTGATTCCCCGCCTCTGATTCCCCGCCTCTGATTCCCTGCCTCTGATTCCCCACCTCTGATTCACTGCCTCCCTTTCCGCGCAACTTTCCCGGCCTACATTTCCCCACATATCTTTCCCCGCCTCTGATTCCACGCCTCTGATTCCCCGCCTCTGATTGCCCGGCTCTGATTCCCTGCCTCTGATTCCCTGCCTCAGATTCCCTGCCTCAGATTCCCTTCATCTGATTCCCTGCCTCTGATTCCCCGCCTCTGATTCCCTGCCTCTGATTCCCCACCTATGTTTACCCGCCTCTGTTTAACCGCCTGTTTCCCCACATCTGTTTCTTCACCTCTGATTCCACGCATCTGATTCCCCGCATCTGATTGCCCGCCTCACATTTCCTGCCTCTGATTCCCCACCTCTGATTCCCCGCCTCTAATAACCCACATCTGATTCCCCGCCTCTGATTCCCCGCATCTGATTCCCCGCCTCTGATTCCCCCCACTGATTCCCCACCTCTGATTCCCCGCCTCAGATTCCCTGCCTCTGATTCCCTGCATCAGATTCCCTCCATCTGATTCAATGCCTCTAATTCCCCGCCTCTGATTCCCTGCCTCTGATTCTCCACCTATGTATACCCGCCTGTGTTTACCCGCCAGTTTCCCCACATCTCTTTCCCCACCTCTGATTCCAAGCCTCCGATTCCCCGCCTCTGATTGCCTGCCTCTGATTTCCTGCCTCTGAATCCCCGCCTCTGATTCCCAGCCTCTGATTCCCCGCCTCTGATTCCCCGCCTCTGCTTCCCCGCCTCTGATTCCCCACCTCTGATTCACTGCCTCCCTTTCCGCGCAACTTTCCCGGCCTACATTTCCCCACATATCTTTTCCCGCCTCTGATTCTACGCCTCTGATTCCCCGCCTCTGATTGCCCGCCTCTGATTCCCTGCCTCTGAATCCCTTCCTCAGATTCCCTGCCTCAGATTCCCTTCATCCGATGCCCTGCCTCTGATTCCCCACCTCTGATTCCCCGCCTCTGATTCCCCGCCTCTGATTCCCCGCCTCTGATTCCCCGCCCCTGATTCCCCGCCTATGTTTACCCGCCTCTGTTTACCCACCTGTTTCCCCGCCTCTGATTCCCCACCTCAGATTCCCCGCCTCAGATTCCCTGCCTCTGATTCCCTGCCTCTGATTCCCTGCCTCTGATTCACTGCCTCCCTTTCCATGCAACTTTCCCCGGCCTACGTTTCCCCATATATCTTTCCCCGCCTCTGATTCCACGCCTCTGATTCCCCGCCTCTGATTGCCCGCCTCTGATTCCTTGCCTCTGATTCCCTGCCTCAGATTCCCTGCCTCAGATTCCCTTCATCTGATTCCCTGCCTCAGATTCCCCGCCTCGGATTCCCTGCCTCTGATTCCCCGCCTATGTTTACACGCCTCTGTTTCCCCACCTCAGGTTCCCGGCCTCAGATTCGCTGCCTCTGATTCCCTGCCTCTGATTCCCTGCCTCTGATTCCCTGCATCTGATTGCCAGCCTCAAATACTCCGCCTCTGATTCCCCGCCTCTGATTCCCCGCATCGGATTCCCCGCCTCTGATTCCCCGCCTCCGATTCCCCGCCTCTGATTCCCCGCCTCTGATTTCCCGCCCTTGAATCCTCGCCTCTGATTCCCCGCCTCTGATTCCCCACCTCTCATTCACTGCCTCCCTTTCCGTTCAACTTTCCCCGGCCTACGTTTCCCCACATATATTTCCCCGCCTCTGATTCCACGCCTCTGTTTCCCCGCCTCTGATTGCCCGCCTCTTATTCCCTGCCTCTGATTCCCTGCCTCAGAATCCCTTCATCTGATTCCCTGCCTCTGATTCCCCACCTCGGATTCCCTGCCTCTGATTCCCCACCTCTGATACCCCGCCTCTGATTCCCCGCCTCTGATTCCCCGCCTCTGAATCCCCGCCACTGATTCCCCGCCTCTGATACACCGCCTCAGCTTCCCCGCCTCTGATTACCAGCCTCTGTCTCTCCACCTCTCTTTCGCGTGCACTCTTTCCCCTACATTCTTTCCGCACCTCTCTTTCCCTCCCTCAATTTCAACAACTGAGTTTGATCTGTTCTATGTACCTCATTTTCAACACACAGATTCCAACCACTATGTTTCACCCATACTTTCCCCGCCTCTATTTATGCACCTATGTTTACTTGCCTCTGTTTACCCGCCTGTTTCCCCGCCTCTGATTCCCCACCTCAGATTCCCCGCCTCAGATTCCCTGCCTCTGATAACCTGCCTCTGATTCCCTGCTTCTGATTCCCTGCCTCTGATTCCCTGCCTCTGATTCCCTGCCTCTGATTCCCTGCCTCTGATTCCCCACCTCTGATTCCCCGCTTCCGATTCCGCACCGATGTTTCACCGCCTCTGTTGCTCTGCTTCTGATTTCCAGGCTGAGATTCGCCGGTTCTGATTCCGCACCTCTGATTCCACGCCTCTCTTTCTGTGTCTCTGATTCCCCGCCTCTGATTCCCTGCCTCTGATTCCCCGCCTCTGATACCCCGCCTCTGATTCCCCACCTCTGATTCCCTGCATCTGATTCCCCGCCTCGGATTCCCTGCCTCTGATTCCCCGCCTCTGATTCCCCGCCTCTGATTCCCCACCTCTGATTCCCTGCCTCTGAAAACCTGCCTCTGATTCCCTGCCTCTGATTCCCTGCCTCTGATTCCCTGCCTCTGATTCCCCACCTCTGATTCCCCGCCTCCGATTCCGCACCTCTGATTCCCTGCCTCTGATTCCCCGCCACTGATTCACCGCCTCCCTTTCCGCGCAACTTTCCTGGCCTACGTTTCCCCACATCTCTTTCCCCACCTCTGATTCCACGCCTCTGATTCCCCGCCTCTGATTGCCCGCCTCTGATACCCCGCCTCTGATTCCCCGCCTCTAATTCCCCGCCTCTGATTCCCCACCTCTGATTGCCCGCCTCTGATCCCCGGACTCTGATTCCATGCCTCAGATTCCCTGCCTCAGATTTACTTCATCTGATTCCCTGCCTCTGATTCCCCGCCTCTGATGCCCTGCCTCTGATTCCCCGCCTATGTTTACCCGCATCTCTTTACCCGCCTGTTTCCCCACATCTCATTCCTCACCTCTGATTCCACACATCTAATTCCCCGCCTCTGATTACCCGCCTCTGATTTCCTGCCTCTGATTCCCCACCTCTGATTCCACGCCTCTGATACCCTGCATCTGATTCCCCGCCTCTGATTCCCCGCATCTGATTCCCCGCCTCTGATTCCCTGCCTCAGATTCCCTGCCTCAGATTCCCTTCATCTGATTCCCTGCCTCTGATTCCCCGCCTCTGATTCCCTGCCTCAGATTCCCCGCCTAAGTTTACCCGCCTCTGTTTACCCGCCTGTTTCCCCACATCTCTTTCCTCACCTCTGATTCCACACATCTAATTCCCCGCCTCTGATTGCCCGCCTCTGATTCCCTGCCTCTGATTCCCCGCCTCGGATTCCCTGCCTCTGATTCCCCGCCTATGTTTACCCGCCTCTGTTTCCCCACCTCAGGTTCCCAGCCTCAGATTCGCTGCCTCTGATTCCCTGCCTCTGATTCCCCGCCTCTGATTCCCCGCATCTGATTCCCCGCCTCTGATTCCCCGCCTCTGATTCCCCGCCCCTGATTCCCCGCCACTGATTCCCCGCCTCTGATTCCCCGCCTCTGATTCCCCGCCTCTGATTCCCTGCCTCTGATTCCCCACCTCTGATTCACTGCCTCCCTTTCCGCGCAACTTTCCCGGCCTACATTTCCCCACATATCTTTCCCCGCCTCTGATTCCACGCCTCTGATTCCCCGCCTCTGATTGCCCGGCTCTGATTCCCTGCCTCTGATTCCCTGCCTCAGATTCCCTGCCTCAGATTCCCTTCATCTGATTCCCTGCCTCTGATTCCCCGCCTCTGATTCCCTGCCTCTGATTCCCCACCTATGTTTACCCGCCTCTGTTTAACCGCCTGTTTCCCCACATCTGTTTCTTCACCTCTGATTCCACGCATCTGATTCCCCGCATCTGATTGCCCGCCTCACATTTCCTGCCTCTGATTCCCCACCTCTGATTCCCCGCCTCTAATAACCCACATCTGATTCCCCGCCTCTGATTCCCCGCATCTGATTCCCCGCCTCTGATTCCCCCCACTGATTCCCCACCTCTGATTCCCCGCCTCAGATTCCCTGCCTCTGATTCCCTGCATCAGATTCCCTCCATCTGATTCAATGCCTCTAATTCCCCGCCTCTGATTCCCTGCCTCTGATTCTCCACCTATGTATACCCGCCTGTGTTTACCCGCCAGTTTCCCCACATCTCTTTCCCCACCTCTGATTCCAAGCCTCCGATTCCCCGCCTCTGATTGCCTGCCTCTGATTTCCTGCCTCTGAATCCCCGCCTCTGATTCCCAGCCTCTGATTCCCCGCCTCTGATTCCCCGCCTCTGCTTCCCCGCCTCTGATTCCCCACCTCTGATTCACTGCCTCCCTTTCCGCGCAACTTTCCCGGCCTACATTTCCCCACATATCTTTTCCCGCCTCTGATTCCACGCCTCTGATTCCCCGCCTCTGATTGCCCGCCTCTGATTCCCTGCCTCTGAATCCCTTCCTCAGATTCCCTGCCTCAGATTCCCTTCATCCGATTCCCTGCCTCTGATTCCCCACCTCTGATTCCCCGCCTCTGATTCCCCGCCTCTGATTCCCCGCCTCTGATTCCCCGCCCCTGATTCCCCGCCTATGTTTACCCGCCTCTGTTTACCCACCTGTTTCCCCGCCTCTGATTCCCCACCTCAGATTCCCCGCCTCAGATTCCCTGCCTCTGATTCCCTGCCTCTGATTCCCTGCCTCTGATTCACTGCCTCCCTTTCCATGCAACTTTCCCCGGCCTACGTTTCCCCATATATCTTTCCCCGCCTCTGATTCCACGCCTCTGATTCCCCGCCTCTGATTGCCCGCCTCTGATTCCTTGCCTCTGATTCCCTGCCTCAGATTCCCTGCCTCAGATTCCCTTCATCTGATTCCCTGCCTCAGATTCCCCGCCTCGGATTCCCTGCCTCTGATTCCCCGCCTATGTTTACACGCCTCTGTTTCCCCACCTCAGGTTCCCGGCCTCAGATTCGCTGCCTCTGATTCCCTGCCTCTGATTCCCTGCCTCTGATTCCCTGCATCTGATTGCCAGCCTCAAATACTCCGCCTCTGATTCCCCGCCTCTGATTCCCCGCATCGGATTCCCCGCCTCTGATTCCCCGCCTCCGATTCCCCGCCTCTGATTCCCCGCCTCTGATTTCCCGCCCTTGAATCCTCGCCTCTGATTCCCCGCCTCTGATTCCCCACCTCTCATTCACTGCCTCCCTTTCCGTTCAACTTTCCCCGGCCTACGTTTCCCCACATATATTTCCCCGCCTCTGATTCCACGCCTCTGTTTCCCCGCCTCTGATTGCCCGCCTCTTATTCCCTGCCTCTGATTCCCTGCCTCAGAATCCCTTCATCTGATTCCCTGCCTCTGATTCCCCACCTCGGATTCCCTGCCTCTGATTCCCCACCTCTGATACCCCGCCTCTGATTCCCCGCCTCTGATTCCCCGCCTCTGAATCCCCGCCACTGATTCCCCGCCTCTGATACACCGCCTCAGCTTCCCCGCCTCTGATTACCAGCCTCTGTCTCTCCACCTCTCTTTCGCGTGCACTCTTTCCCCTACATTCTTTCCGCACCTCTCTTTCCCTCCCTCAATTTCAACAACTGAGTTTGATCTGTTCTATGTACCTCATTTTCAACACACAGATTCCAACCACTATGTTTCACCCATACTTTCCCCGCCTCTATTTATGCACCTATGTTTACTTGCCTCTGTTTACCCGCCTGTTTCCCCGCCTCTGATTCCCCACCTCAGATTCCCCGCCTCAGATTCCCTGCCTCTGATAACCTGCCTCTGATTCCCTGCTTCTGATTCCCTGCCTCTGATTCCCTGCCTCTGATTCCCTGCCTCTGATTCCCTGCCTCTGATTCCCCACCTCTGATTCCCCGCTTCCGATTCCGCACCGATGTTTCACCGCCTCTGTTGCTCTGCTTCTGATTTCCAGGCTGAGATTCGCCGGTTCTGATTCCGCACCTCTGATTCCACGCCTCTCTTTCTGTGTCTCTGATTCCCCGCCTCTGATTCCCTGCCTCTGATTCCCCGCCTCTGATACCCCGCCTCTGATTCCCCACCTCTGATTCCCTGCATCTGATTCCCCGCCTCGGATTCCCTGCCTCTGATTCCCCGCCTCTGATTCTCCGCCTCTGATTCCCCACCTCTGATTCCCTGCCTCTGAAAACCTGCCTCTGATTCCCTGCCTCTGATTCCCTGCCTCTGATTCCCTGCCTCTGATTCCCCACCTCTGATTCCCCGCCTCCGATTCCGCACCTCTGATTCCCTGCCTCTGATTCCCCGCCTCTGATTCACCGCCTCCCTTTCCGCGCAACTTTCCTGGCCTACGTTTCCCCACATCTCTTTCCCCACCTCTGATTCCACGCCTCTGATTCCCCGCCTCTGATTGCCCGCCTCTGATACCCCGCCTCTGATTCCCCGCCTCTAATTCCCCGCCTCTGATTACCAGCCTCTGTCTCTCCACCTCTCTTTCGCGTGCACTCTTTCCCCTACATTCTTTCCGCACCTCTCTTTCCCTCCCTCAATTTCAACAACTGAGTTTGATCTGTTCTATGTACCTCATTTTCAACACACAGATTCCAACCACTATGTTTCACCCATACTTTCCCCGCCTCTATTTATGCACCTATGTTTACTTGCCTCTGTTTACCCGCCTGTTTCCCCGCCTCTGATTCCCCACCTCAGATTCCCCGCCTCAGATTCCCTGCCTCTGATAACCTGCCTCTGATTCCCTGCTTCTGATTCCCTGCCTCTGATTCCCTGCCTCTGATTCCCTGCCTCTGATTCCCTGCCTCTGATTCCCCACCTCTGATTCCCCGCTTCCGATTCCGCACCGATGTTTCACCGCCTCTGTTGCTCTGCTTCTGATTTCCAGGCTGAGATTCGCCGGTTCTGATTCCGCACCTCTGATTCCACGCCTCTCTTTCTGTGTCTCTGATTCCCCGCCTCTGATTCCCTGCCTCTGATTCCCCGCCTCTGATACCCCGCCTCTGATTCCCCACCTCTGATTCCCTGCATCTGATTCCCCGCCTCGGATTCCCTGCCTCTGATTCCCCGCCTCTGATTCCCCGCCTCTGATTCCCCACCTCTGATTCCCTGCCTCTGAAAACCTGCCTCTGATTCCCTGCCTCTGATTCCCTGCCTCTGATTCCCTGCCTCTGATTCCCCACCTCTGATTCCCCGCCTCCGATTCCGCACCTCTGATTCCCTGCCTCTGATTCCCCGCCACTGATTCACCGCCTCCCTTTCCGCGCAACTTTCCTGGCCTACGTTTCCCCACATCTCTTTCCCCACCTCTGATTCCACGCCTCTGATTCCCCGCCTCTGATTGCCCGCCTCTGATACCCCGCCTCTGATTCCCCGCCTCTAATTCCCCGCCTCTGATTCCCCACCTCTGATTGCCCGCCTCTGATCCCCGGACTCTGATTCCATGCCTCAGATTCCCTGCCTCAGATTTACTTCATCTGATTCCCTGCCTCTGATTCCCCGCCTCTGATGCCCTGCCTCTGATTCCCCGCCTATGTTTACCCGCATCTCTTTACCCGCCTGTTTCCCCACATCTCATTCCTCACCTCTGATTCCACACATCTAATTCCCCGCCTCTGATTACCCGCCTCTGATTTCCTGCCTCTGATTCCCCACCTCTGATTCCACGCCTCTGATACCCTGCATCTGATTCCCCGCCTCTGATTCCCCGCATCTGATTCCCCGCCTCTGATTCCCTGCCTCAGATTCCCTGCCTCAGATTCCCTTCATCTGATTCCCTGCCTCTGATTCCCCGCCTCTGATTCCCTGCCTCAGATTCCCCGCCTAAGTTTACCCGCCTCTGTTTACCCGCCTGTTTCCCCACATCTCTTTCCTCACCTCTGATTCCACACATCTAATTCCCCGCCTCTGATTGCCCGCCTCTGATTCCCTGCCTCTGATTCCCCGCCTCGGATTCCCTGCCTCTGATTCCCCGCCTATGTTTACCCGCCTCTGTTTCCCCACCTCAGGTTCCCAGCCTCAGATTCGCTGCCTCTGATTCCCTGCCTCTGATTCCCCGCCTCTGATTCCCCGCATCTGATTCCCCGCCTCTGATTCCCCGCCTCTGATTCCCCGCCCCTGATTCCCCGCCACTGATTCCCCGCCTCTGATTCCCCGCCTCTGATTCCCCGCCTCTGATTCCCTGCCTCTGATTCCCCACCTCTGATTCACTGCCTCCCTTTCCGCGCAACTTTCCCGGCCTACATTTCCCCACATATCTTTCCCCGCCTCTGATTCCACGCCTCTGATTCCCCGCCTCTGATTGCCCGGCTCTGATTCCCTGCCTCTGATTCCCTGCCTCAGATTCCCTGCCTCAGATTCCCTTCATCTGATTCCCTGCCTCTGATTCACCGCCTCTGATTCCCTGCCTCTGATTCCCCACCTATGTTTACCCGCCTCTGTTTAACCGCCTGTTTCCCCACATCTGTTTCTTCACCTCTGATTCCACGCATCTGATTCCCCGCATCTGATTGCCCGCCTCACATTTCCTGCCTCTGATTCCCCACCTCTGATTCCCCGCCTCTAATAACCCACATCTGATTCCCCGCCTCTGATTCCCCGCATCTGATTCCCCGCCTCTGATTCCCCCCACTGATTCCCCACCTCTGATTCCCCGCCTCAGATTCCCTGCCTCTGATTCCCTGCATCAGATTCCCTCCATCTGATTCAATGCCTCTAATTCCCCGCCTCTGATTCCCTGCCTCTGATTCTCCACCTATGTATACCCGCCTGTGTTTACCCGCCAGTTTCCCCACATCTCTTTCCCCACCTCTGATTCCAAGCCTCCGATTCCCCGCCTCTGATTGCCTGCCTCTGATTTCCTGCCTCTGAATCCCCGCCTCTGATTCCCAGCCTCTGATTCCCCGCCTCTGATTCCCCGCCTCTGCTTCCCCGCCTCTGATTCCCCACCTCTGATTCACTGCCTCCCTTTCCGCGCAACTTTCCCGGCCTACATTTCCCCACATATCTTTTCCCGCCTCTGATTCCACGCCTCTGATTCCCCGCCTCTGATTGCCCGCCTCTGATTCCCTGCCTCTGAATCCCTTCCTCAGATTCCCTGCCTCAGATTCCCTTCATCCGATTCCCTGCCTCTGATTCCCCACCTCTGATTCCCCGCCTCTGATTCCCCGCCTCTGATTCCCCGCCTCTGATTCCCCGCCCCTGATTCCCCGCCTATGTTTACCCGCCTCTGTTTACCCACCTGTTTCCCCGCCTCTGATTCCCCACCTCAGATTCCCCGCCTCAGATTCCCTGCCTCTGATTCCCTGCCTCTGATTCCCTGCCTCTGATTCACTGCCTCCCTTTCCATGCAACTTTCCCCGGCCTACGTTTCCCCATATATCTTTCCCCGCCTCTGATTCCACGCCTCTGATTCCCCGCCTCTGATTGCCCGCCTCTGATTCCTTGCCTCTGATTCCCTGCCTCAGATTCCCTGCCTCAGATTCCCTTCATCTGATTCCCTGCCTCAGATTCCCCGCCTCGGATTCCCTGCCTCTGATTCCCCGCCTATGTTTACACGCCTCTGTTTCCCCACCTCAGGTTCCCGGCCTCAGATTCGCTGCCTCTGATTCCCTGCCTCTGATTCCCTGCCTCTGATTCCCTGCATCTGATTGCCAGCCTCAAATACTCCGCCTCTGATTCCCCGCCTCTGATTCCCCGCATCGGATTCCCCGCCTCTGATTCCCCGCCTCCGATTCCCCGCCTCTGATTCCCCGCCTCTGATTTCCCGCCCTTGAATCCTCGCCTCTGATTCCCCGCCTCTGATTCCCCACCTCTCATTCACTGCCTCCCTTTCCGTTCAACTTTCCCCGGCCTACGTTTCCCCACATATATTTCCCCGCCTCTGATTCCACGCCTCTGTTTCCCCGCCTCTGATTGCCCGCCTCTTATTCCCTGCCTCTGATTCCCTGCCTCAGAATCCCTTCATCTGATTCCCTGCCTCTGATTCCCCACCTCGGATTCCCTGCCTCTGATTCCCCACCTCTGATACCCCGCCTCTGATTCCCCGCCTCTGATTCCCCGCCTCTGAATCCCCGCCACTGATTCCCCGCCTCTGATACACCGCCTCAGCTTCCCCGCCTCTGATTACCAGCCTCTGTCTCTCCACCTCTCTTTCGCGTGCACTCTTTCCCCTACATTCTTTCCGCACCTCTCTTTCCCTCCCTCAATTTCAACAACTGAGTTTGATCTGTTCTATGTACCTCATTTTCAACACACAGATTCCAACCACTATGTTTCACCCATACTTTCCCCGCCTCTATTTATGCACCTATGTTTACTTGCCTCTGTTTACCCGCCTGTTTCCCCGCCTCTGATTCCCCACCTCAGATTCCCCGCCTCAGATTCCCTGCCTCTGATAACCTGCCTCTGATTCCCTGCTTCTGATTCCCTGCCTCTGATTCCCTGCCTCTGATTCCCTGCCTCTGATTCCCTGCCTCTGATTCCCCACCTCTGATTCCCCGCTTCCGATTCCGCACCGATGTTTCACCGCCTCTGTTGCTCTGCTTCTGATTTCCAGGCTGAGATTCGCCGGTTCTGATTCCGCACCTCTGATTCCACGCCTCTCTTTCTGTGTCTCTGATTCCCCGCCTCTGATTCCCTGCCTCTGATTCCCCGCCTCTGATACCCCGCCTCTGATTCCCCACCTCTGATTCCCTGCATCTGATTCCCCGCCTCGGATTCCCTGCCTCTGATTCCCCGCCTCTGATTCTCCGCCTCTGATTCCCCACCTCTGATTCCCTGCCTCTGAAAACCTGCCTCTGATTCCCTGCCTCTGATTCCCTGCCTCTGATTCCCTGCCTCTGATTCCCCACCTCTGATTCCCCGCCTCCGATTCCGCACCTCTGATTCCCTGCCTCTGATTCCCCGCCTCTGATTCACCGCCTCCCTTTCCGCGCAACTTTCCTGGCCTACGTTTCCCCACATCTCTTTCCCCACCTCTGATTCCACGCCTCTGATTCCCCGCCTCTGATTGCCCGCCTCTGATACCCCGCCTCTGATTCCCCGCCTCTAATTCCCCGCCTCTGATTCCCCACCTCTGATTGCCCGCCTCTGATCCCCGGCCTCTGATTCCATGCCTCAGATTCCCTGCCTCAGATTTACTTCATCTGATTCCCTGCCTCTGATTCCCCGCCTCTGATGCCCTGCCTCTGATTCCCCGCCTATGTTTACCCGCATCTCTTTACCCGCCTGTTTCCCCACATCTCATTCCTCACCTCTGATTCCACACATCTAATTCCCCGCCTCTGATTACCCGCCTCTGATTTCCTGCCTCTGATTCCCCACCTCTGATTCCACGCCTCTGATACCCTGCATCTGATTCCCCGCCTCTGATTCCCCGCATCAGATTCCCCGCCTCTGATTCCCTGCCTCAGATTCCCTGCCTCAGATTCCCTTCATCTGATTCCCTGCCTCTGATTCCCCGCCTCTGATTCCCTGCCTCAGATTCCCCGCCTAAGTTTACCCGCCTCTGTTTACCCGCCTGTTTCCCCACATCTCTTTCCTCACCTCTGATTCCACACATCTAATTCCCCGCCTCTGATTGCCCGCCTCTGATTCCCTGCCTCTGATTCCCCGCCTCGGATTCCCTGCCTCTGATTCCCCGCCTATGTTTACCCGCCTCTGTTTCCCCACCTCAGGTTCCCAGCCTCAGATTCGCTGCCTCTGATTCCCTGCCTCTGATTCCCCGCCTCTGATTCCCCGCATCTGATTCCCCGCCTCTGATTCCCCGCCTCTGATTCCCCGCCCCTGATTCCCCGCCACTGATTCCCCGCCTCTGATTCCCCGCCTCTGATTCCCCGCCTCTGATTCCCTGCCTCTGATTCCCCACCTCTGATTCACTGCCTCCCTTTCCGCGCAACTTTCCCGGCCTACATTTCCCCACATATCTTTCCCCGCCTCTGATTCCACGCCTCTGATTCCCCGCCTCTGATTGCCCGGCTCTGATTCCCTGCCTCTGATTCCCTGCCTCAGATTCCCTGCCTCAGATTCCCTTCATCTGATTCCCTGCCTCTGATTCCCCGCCTCTGATTCCCTGCCTCTGATTCCCCACCTATGTTTACCCGCCTCTGTTTACCCGCCTGTTTCCCCACATCTGTTTCTTCACCTCTGATTCCACGCATCTGATTCCCCGCATCTGATTGCCCGCCTCAGATTTCCTGCCTCTGATTCCCCACCTCTGATTCCCCGCCTCTAATAACCCACATCTGATTCCCCGCCTCTGATTCCCCGCATCTGATTCCCCGCCTCTGATTCCCCCCACTGATTCCCCACCTCTGATTCCCCGCCTCAGATTCCCTGCCTCTGATTCCCTGCATCAGATTCCCTCCATCTGATTCAATGCCTCTAATTCCCCGCCTCTGATTCCCTGCCTCTGATTCTCCACCTATGTATACCCGCCTGTGTTTACCCGCCAGTTTCCCCACATCTCTTTCCCCACCTCTGATTCCAAGCCTCCGATTCCCCGCCTCTGATTGCCTGCCTCTGATTTCCTGCCTCTGAATCCCCGCCTCTGATTCCCAGCCTCTGATTCCCCGCCTCTGATTCCCCGCCTCTGCTTCCCCGCCTCTGATTCCCCACCTCTGATTCACTGCCTCCCTTTCCGCGCAACTTTCCCGGCCTACATTTCCCCACATATCTTTTCCCGCCTCTGATTCCACGCCTCTGATTCCCCGCCTCTGATTGCCCGCCTCTGATTCCCTGCCTCTGAATCCCTTCCTCAGATTCCCTGCCTCAGATTCCCTTCATCCGATTCCCTGCCTCTGATTCCCCACCTCTGATTCCCCGCCTCTGATTCCCCGCCTCTGATTCCCCGCCTCTGATTCCCCGCCCCTGATTCCCCGCCTATGTTTACCCGCCTCTGTTTACCCACCTGTTTCCCCGCCTCTGATTCCCCACCTCAGATTCCCCGCCTCAGATTCCCTGCCTCTGATTCCCTGCCTCTGATTCCCTGCCTCTGATTCACTGCCTCCCTTTCCATGCAACTTTCCCCGGCCTACGTTTCCCCATATATCTTTCCCCGCCTCTGATTCCAGGCCTCTGATTCCCTGCCTCTGATTGCCCGCCTCTGATTCCTTGCCTCTGATTCCCTGCCTCAGATTCCCTGCCTCAGATTCCCTTCATCTGATTCCCTGCCTCAGATTCCCCGCCTCGGATTCCCTGCCTCTGATTCCCCGCCTATGTTTACACGCCTCTGTTTCCCCACCTCAGGTTCCCGGCCTCAGATTCGCTGCCTCTGATTCCCTGCCTCTGATTCCCTGCCTCTGATTCCCTGCATCTGATTGCCAGCCTCAAATACTCCGCCTCTGATTCCCCGCCTCTGATTCCCCGCATCGGATTCCCCGCCTCTGATTCCCCGCCTCTGATTCCCCGCCTCTGATTCCCCGCCTCTGATTTCCCGCCCTTGAATCCTCGCCTCTGATTCCCCGCCTCTGATTCCCCACCTCTCATTCACTGCCTCCCTTTCCGTTCAACTTTCCCCGGCCTACGTTTCCCCACATATATTTCCCCGCCTCTGATTCCACGCCTCTGTTTCCCCGCCTCTGATTGCCCGCCTCTTATTCCCTGCCTCTGATTCCCTGCCTCAGAATCCCTTCATCTGATTCCCTGCCTCTGATTCCCCGCCTCGGATTCCCTGCCTCTGATTCCCCACCTCTGATACCCCGCCTCTGATTCCCCGCCTCTGATTCCCCGCCTCTGAATCCCCGCCACTGATTCCCCGCCTCTGATACACCGCCTCAGCTTCCCCGCCTCTGATTACCAGCCTCTGTCTCTCCACCTCTCTTTCGCGTGCACTCTTTCCCCTACATTCTTTCCGCACCTCTCTTTCCCTCCCTCAATTTCAACAACTGAGTTTGATCTGTTCTATGTACCTCATTTTCAACACACAGATTCCAACCACTATGTTTCACCCATACTTTCCCCGCCTCTATTTATGCACCTATGTTTACTTGCCTCTGTTTACCCGCCTGTTTCCCCGCCTCTGATTCCCCACCTCAGATTCCCCGCCTCAGATTCCCTGCCTCTGATAACCTGCCTCTGATTCCCTGCTTCTGATTCCCTGCCTCTGATTCCCTGCCTCTGATTCCCTGCCTCTGATTCCCTGCCTCTGATTCCCCACCTCTGATTCCCCGCTTCCGATTCCGCACCGATGTTTCACCGCCTCTGTTGCTCTGCTTCTGATTTCCAGGCTGAGATTCGCCGGTTCTGATTCCGCACCTCTGATTCCACGCCTCTCTTTCTGTGTCTCTGATTCCCCGCCTCTGATTCCCTGCCTCTGATTCCCCGCCTCTGATACCCCGCCTCTGATTCCCCACCTCTGATTCCCTGCATCTGATTCCCCGCCTCGGATTCCCAGCCTCTGATTCCCCGCCTCTGATTCCCCGCCTCTGATTCCCCACCTCTGATTCCCTGCCTCTGAAAACCTGCCTCTGATTCCCTGCTTCTGATTCCCTGCCTCTGATTCCCTGCCTCTGATTCCCCACCTCTGATTCCCCGCCTCCGATTCCGCACCTCTGATTCCCTGCCTCTGATTCCCCGCCTCTGATTCACCGCCTCCCTTTCCGCGCAACTTTCCTGGCCTACGTTTCCCCACATCTCTTTCCCCACCTCTGATTCCACGCCTCTGATTCCCCGCCTCTGATTGCCCGCCTCTGATACCCCGCCTCTGATTCCCCGCCTCTAATTCCCCGCCTCTGATTCCCCACCTCTGATTGCCCGCCACTGATCCCCGGCCTCTGATTCCATGCCTCAGATTCCCTGCCTCAGATTTACTTCATCTGATTCCCTGCCTCTGATTCCCCGCCTCTGATGCCCTGCCTCTGATTCCCCGCCTATGTTTACCCGCATCTCTTTACCCGCCTGTTTCCCCACATCTCATTCCTCACCTCTGATTCCACACATCTAATTCCCCGCCTCTGATTACCCGCCTCTGATTTCCTGCCTCTGATTCCCCACCTCTGATTCCACGCCTCTGATACCCTGCATCTGATTCCCCGCCTCTGATTCCCCGCATCTGATTCCCCGCCTCTGATTCCCCGCCTCCGGTTCCCCGCCTCTGTTTCCCCGCCTCTGATTCCCCGCCTCTGATTCCCTGCCTCTGATTCCCCGCCTATGTTTACCCGCCTCTGTTTACCCGCCTGTTTCCCCACATCTCTTTCCTCACCTCTGATTCCACGCATCTAATTCTCCGCCTCTGATAGCCCGCCTCTGATTTCCTGCCTCTGATTCCCCGCCTCTGATTCCCCGCATCTGATTCCCCGCCTCTGATTCCCCGCCTCTGATACCCCGCCTCTGATTCCATGCCTCTGATTCCCCGCCTATGTATAACTGCCTCTGTTTAACCACCTGTTTCCCCACATCTCTTTCCCCACCTCTGATTCCACGCCTCTGATTCCCCGCCTCTGATTGCCTGCCTCTGATTTCCTGCCTCTGATTCCCCGCCTCTGATTCCCCGCCTCTGATACCACGCCTCTGATTCCCCACCTCTGTTTCCCTGCATCTGATTCGCCGCATCGGATTCCCCGCCACTGATTCCCCGCCTCTGATTCCCCGCCTCTGACTCCCCGCCTCTGATTCCCTGCCTCTGAAAACCTGCCTCTGATTCCCTGCCTCTGACTCTCTGCCTCTTATTCCCTGCCTCTGATTCCCTGCCTCTGATTCCCCACCTCTGATTCCCCGCCTCCGATTCCGCACCTCTGATTCCACGCCTCTGATTCCCCACATCTGATTCCCCGCCTCTGATACCCCGCCTATGATTCCCCGCCTCAGATTCCCTGCCTCCGATTCCCTGCCTCAGATTCCCTGCCTCTGATTCCCTGCCTCTGATTCCCCGCCTCTGATTCCCCGCCTCTGATACCCCGCCTCTGATTCCCTGCCTCTGATTCCCCACCTATGTATAACCGCCTCTGTTTAACCACCTGTTTCCCCACATCTCTTTCCCCACCTCTGATTCCACGCCTCTGATTCCCCGCCTCTGATTGCCCGCCTCTGATACCCCGCCTCTGATTCCCCGCCTCTAATTCCCCGCCTCTGATTCCCCACCTCTGATTGCCCGCCTCTGATCCCCGGCCTCTGATTCCATGCCTCAGATTCCCTGCCTCAGATTTACTTCATCTGATTCCCTGCCTCTGATTCCCCGCCTCTGATGCCCTGCCTCTGATTCCCCGCCTATGTTTACCCGCATCTCTTTACCCGCCTGTTTCCCCACATCTCATTCCTCACCTCTGATTCCACACATCTAATTCCCCGCCTCTGATTACCCGCCTCTGATTTCCTGCCTCTGATTCCCCACCTCTGATTCCACGCCTCTGATACCCTGCATCTGATTCCCCGCCTCTGATTCCCCGCATCAGATTCCCCGCCTCTGATTCCCTGCCTCAGATTCCCTGCCTCAGATTCCCTTCATCTGATTCCCTGCCTCTGATTCCCCGCCTCTGATTCCCTGCCTCAGATTCCCCGCCTAAGTTTACCCGCCTCTGTTTACCCGCCTGTTTCCCCACATCTCTTTCCTCACCTCTGATTCCACACATCTAATTCCCCGCCTCTGATTGCCCGCCTCTGATTCCCTGCCTCTGATTCCCCGCCTCGGATTCCCTGCCTCTGATTCCCCGCCTATGTTTACCCGCCTCTGTTTCCCCACCTCAGGTTCCCAGCCTCAGATTCGCTGCCTCTGATTCCCTGCCTCTGATTCCCCGCCTCTGATTCCCCGCATCTGATTCCCCGCCTCTGATTCCCCGCCTCTGATTCCCCGCCCCTGATTCCCCGCCACTGATTCCCCGCCTCTGATTCCCCGCCTCTGATTCCCCGCCTCTGATTCCCTGCCTCTGATTCCCCACCTCTGATTCACTGCCTCCCTTTCCGCGCAACTTTCCCGGCCTACATTTCCCCACATATCTTTCCCCGCCTCTGATTCCACGCCTCTGATTCCCCGCCTCTGATTGCCCGGCTCTGATTCCCTGCCTCTGATTCCCTGCCTCAGATTCCCTGCCTCAGATTCCCTTCATCTGATTCCCTGCCTCTGATTCCCCGCCTCTGATTCCCTGCCTCTGATTCCCCACCTATGTTTACCCGCCTCTGTTTACCCGCCTGTTTCCCCACATCTGTTTCTTCACCTCTGATTCCACGCATCTGATTCCCCGCATCTGATTGCCCGCCTCAGATTTCCTGCCTCTGATTCCCCACCTCTGATTCCCCGCCTCTAATAACCCACATCTGATTCCCCGCCTCTGATTCCCCGCATCTGATTCCCCGCCTCTGATTCCCCCCACTGATTCCCCACCTCTGATTCCCCGCCTCAGATTCCCTGCCTCTGATTCCCTGCATCAGATTCCCTCCATCTGATTCAATGCCTCTAATTCCCCGCCTCTGATTCCCTGCCTCTGATTCTCCACCTATGTATACCCGCCTGTGTTTACCCGCCAGTTTCCCCACATCTCTTTCCCCACCTCTGATTCCAAGCCTCCGATTCCCCGCCTCTGATTGCCTGCCTCTGATTTCCTGCCTCTGAATCCCCGCCTCTGATTCCCAGCCTCTGATTCCCCGCCTCTGATTCCCCGCCTCTGCTTCCCCGCCTCTGATTCCCCACCTCTGATTCACTGCCTCCCTTTCCGCGCAACTTTCCCGGCCTACATTTCCCCACATATCTTTTCCCGCCTCTGATTCCACGCCTCTGATTCCCCGCCTCTGATTGCCCGCCTCTGATTCCCTGCCTCTGAATCCCTTCCTCAGATTCCCTGCCTCAGATTCCCTTCATCCGATTCCCTGCCTCTGATTCCCCACCTCTGATTCCCCGCCTCTGATTCCCCGCCTCTGATTCCCCGCCTCTGATTCCCCGCCCCTGATTCCCCGCCTATGTTTACCCGCCTCTGTTTACCCACCTGTTTCCCCGCCTCTGATTCCCCACCTCAGATTCCCCGCCTCAGATTCCCTGCCTCTGATTCCCTGCCTCTGATTCCCTGCCTCTGATTCACTGCCTCCCTTTCCATGCAACTTTCCCCGGCCTACGTTTCCCCATATATCTTTCCCCGCCTCTGATTCCAGGCCTCTGATTCCCTGCCTCTGATTGCCCGCCTCTGATTCCTTGCCTCTGATTCCCTGCCTCAGATTCCCTGCCTCAGATTCCCTTCATCTGATTCCCTGCCTCAGATTCCCCGCCTCGGATTCCCTGCCTCTGATTCCCCGCCTATGTTTACACGCCTCTGTTTCCCCACCTCAGGTTCCCGGCCTCAGATTCGCTGCCTCTGATTCCCTGCCTCTGATTCCCTGCCTCTGATTCCCTGCATCTGATTGCCAGCCTCAAATACTCCGCCTCTGATTCCCCGCCTCTGATTCCCCGCATCGGATTCCCCGCCTCTGATTCCCCGCCTCTGATTCCCCGCCTCTGATTCCCCGCCTCTGATTTCCCGCCCTTGAATCCTCGCCTCTGATTCCCCGCCTCTGATTCCCCACCTCTCATTCACTGCCTCCCTTTCCGTTCAACTTTCCCCGGCCTACGTTTCCCCACATATATTTCCCCGCCTCTGATTCCACGCCTCTGTTTCCCCGCCTCTGATTGCCCGCCTCTTATTCCCTGCCTCTGATTCCCTGCCTCAGAATCCCTTCATCTGATTCCCTGCCTCTGATTCCCCGCCTCGGATTCCCTGCCTCTGATTCCCCACCTCTGATACCCCGCCTCTGATTCCCCGCCTCTGATTCCCCGCCTCTGAATCCCCGCCACTGATTCCCCGCCTCTGATACACCGCCTCAGCTTCCCCGCCTCTGATTACCAGCCTCTGTCTCTCCACCTCTCTTTCGCGTGCACTCTTTCCCCTACATTCTTTCCGCACCTCTCTTTCCCTCCCTCAATTTCAACAACTGAGTTTGATCTGTTCTATGTACCTCATTTTCAACACACAGATTCCAACCACTATGTTTCACCCATACTTTCCCCGCCTCTATTTATGCACCTATGTTTACTTGCCTCTGTTTACCCGCCTGTTTCCCCGCCTCTGATTCCCCACCTCAGATTCCCCGCCTCAGATTCCCTGCCTCTGATAACCTGCCTCTGATTCCCTGCTTCTGATTCCCTGCCTCTGATTCCCTGCCTCTGATTCCCTGCCTCTGATTCCCTGCCTCTGATTCCCCACCTCTGATTCCCCGCTTCCGATTCCGCACCGATGTTTCACCGCCTCTGTTGCTCTGCTTCTGATTTCCAGGCTGAGATTCGCCGGTTCTGATTCCGCACCTCTGATTCCACGCCTCTCTTTCTGTGTCTCTGATTCCCCGCCTCTGATTCCCTGCCTCTGATTCCCCGCCTCTGATACCCCGCCTCTGATTCCCCACCTCTGATTCCCTGCATCTGATTCCCCGCCTCGGATTCCCAGCCTCTGATTCCCCGCCTCTGATTCCCCGCCTCTGATTCCCCACCTCTGATTCCCTGCCTCTGAAAACCTGCCTCTGATTCCCTGCTTCTGATTCCCTGCCTCTGATTCCCTGCCTCTGATTCCCCACCTCTGATTCCCCGCCTCCGATTCCGCACCTCTGATTCCCTGCCTCTGATTCCCCGCCTCTGATTCACCGCCTCCCTTTCCGCGCAACTTTCCTGGCCTACGTTTCCCCACATCTCTTTCCCCACCTCTGATTCCACGCCTCTGATTCCCCGCCTCTGATTGCCCGCCTCTGATACCCCGCCTCTGATTCCCCGCCTCTAATTCCCCGCCTCTGATTCCCCACCTCTGATTGCCCGCCACTGATCCCCGGCCTCTGATTCCATGCCTCAGATTCCCTGCCTCAGATTTACTTCATCTGATTCCCTGCCTCTGATTCCCCGCCTCTGATGCCCTGCCTCTGATTCCCCGCCTATGTTTACCCGCATCTCTTTACCCGCCTGTTTCCCCACATCTCATTCCTCACCTCTGATTCCACACATCTAATTCCCCGCCTCTGATTACCCGCCTCTGATTTCCTGCCTCTGATTCCCCACCTCTGATTCCACGCCTCTGATACCCTGCATCTGATTCCCCGCCTCTGATTCCCCGCATCTGATTCCCCGCCTCTGATTCCCCGCCTCCGGTTCCCCGCCTCTGTTTCCCCGCCTCTGATTCCCCGCCTCTGATTCCCTGCCTCTGATTCCCCGCCTATGTTTACCCGCCTCTGTTTACCCGCCTGTTTCCCCACATCTCTTTCCTCACCTCTGATTCCACGCATCTAATTCTCCGCCTCTGATAGCCCGCCTCTGATTTCCTGCCTCTGATTCCCCGCCTCTGATTCCCCGCATCTGATTCCCCGCCTCTGATTCCCCGCCTCTGATACCCCGCCTCTGATTCCATGCCTCTGATTCCCCGCCTATGTATAACTGCCTCTGTTTAACCACCTGTTTCCCCACATCTCTTTCCCCACCTCTGATTCCACGCCTCTGATTCCCCGCCTCTGATTGCCTGCCTCTGATTTCCTGCCTCTGATTCCCCGCCTCTGATTCCCCGCCTCTGATACCACGCCTCTGATTCCCCACCTCTGTTTCCCTGCATCTGATTCGCCGCATCGGATTCCCCGCCACTGATTCCCCGCCTCTGATTCCCCGCCTCTGACTCCCCGCCTCTGATTCCCTGCCTCTGAAAACCTGCCTCTGATTCCCTGCCTCTGACTCTCTGCCTCTTATTCCCTGCCTCTGATTCCCTGCCTCTGATTCCCCACCTCTGATTCCCCGCCTCCGATTCCGCACCTCTGATTCCACGCCTCTGATTCCCCACATCTGATTCCCCGCCTCTGATACCCCGCCTATGATTCCCCGCCTCAGATTCCCTGCCTCCGATTCCCTGCCTCAGATTCCCTGCCTCTGATTCCCTGCCTCTGATTCCCCGCCTCTGATTCCCCGCCTCTGATACCCCGCCTCTGATTCCCTGCCTCTGATTCCCCACCTATGTATAACCGCCTCTGTTTAACCACCTGTTTCCCCACATCTCTTTCCCCACCTCTGATTCCACGCCTCTGATTCCCCGCCTCTGATTGCCTGCCTCTGATTTCCTGCCTCTGATTCCCCGCCTCTGATTCCCCGCCTCTGATACCCCGCCTCTGATTCCCCACCTCTGTTTCCCTGCATCTGATTCGCCGCATCGGATTCCCCGCCACTGATTCCCCGCCTCTGATTCCCCGCCTCTGACTCCCCGCCTCTGATTCCCTGCCTCTGAAAACCTGCCTCTGATTCCCTGCCTCTGACTCTCTGCCTCTTATTCCCTGCCTCTGATTCCCTGCCTCTGATTCCCCACCTCTGATTCCCCGCCTCCGATTCCGCACCTCTGATTCCCCGCCTCTGATACCCCTCCTCTGATTCCCCACCTCTGATTCCCTGCATCTGATTCCCCGCCTCGGATTCCCCGCCTTGGATTCCCCGCCTCTGATTCCCCGCCTCTGATTCCCCACCTCTGATTCCCTGCCTCTGAAAACCTGCCTCTGATTCCCCGCCTCTGATACCCCGCCTCTGATTCCCTGCCTCTGATTCCCCACCTATGTATAACCGCCTCTGTTTAACCACCTGTTTCCCCACATCTCTTTCCCCACCTCTGATTCCACGCCTCTGATTCCCCGCCTCTGATTGCCTGCCTCTGATTTCCTGCCTCTGATTCCCCGCCTCTGATTCCCCGCCTCTGATACCCCGCCTCTGATTCCCCACCTCTGTTTCCCTGCATCTGATTCGCCGCATCGGATTCCCCGCCACTGATTCCCCGCGTCTGATTCCCCGCCTCTGACTCCCCGCCTCTGATTCCCTGCCTCTGAAAACCTACCTCTGATTCCCTGCCTCTGACTCTCTGCCTCTTATTCCCTGCCTCTGATTCCCTGCCTCTGATTCCCCACCTCTGATTCCACGCCTCCGATTCCGCACCTCTGATTCCCCGCCTCTGATACCCCTCCTCTGATTCCCCACCTCTGATTCCCTGCATCTGATTCCCCGCCTCGGATTCCCCGCCTTGGATTCCCCGCCTCTGATTCCCCGCCTCTGATTCCCCACCTCTGATTCCCTGCCTCTGAAAACCTGCCTCTGATTCCCTGCCTCTGATTCTCTGCCTCTGATTCCCTGCCTCTGATTCCCTGCCTCTGATTCCCCACCTCTGATTCCCCGCCTCCGATTCCGCACCTCTGATTCCCTGCCTCTGATTCCCCGCCTCTGATTCACCGCCTCCCTTTCCGCGCAACTTTCCTGGCCTACGTTTCCCCAGATCTCTTTCCCCACCTCTGATTCCACGCCTCTGATTCCCCGCCTCTGAATCCCCGCCTCTGAATCCCCGCCACTGATTCCCCGCCTCTGATTCCCTGCCTCAGATTCCCAGCCTCTGATTCCCCGCCTCTGATTCCCCACCTCTGATTCACTGCCTTCCTTTCTGCGCAACTTTGCCGGCCTACATTTCCCCACATATCTATACCCGCCTCTGATTCCACACCTCTGATTCCCCGCCTCTGATTGCCCGCCTCTGATTCCCGGCCTCTGATTCCATGCCTCAGATTCCCTGCCTCAGATTCCCTTCATCTGATTCCCTGCCTCTGATTCCCCGCCTATGTTTACCCGCATCTGTTTACCCGCCTGTTTCCCCACATCTCTTTCCTCTCCTCTGATTCCACACATCTAATTCCCCGCCTCTGATTGCCCGACTCTGATTTCCTGCCTCTGATTCCCCACCTCTGATTCCCCGCCTCTGATACCCTGCATCTGATTCCCCGCCTCTGATTCCCCGCATCTGATTCCCCGCCTCTGATTCCCCGCCTCTGATTCCCCGCCTCTGTTTCCCCGCCTCTGATTCCCCGCCTCTGATTCCCTGCCTCTGATTCCCCGCCTATGTTTACCCGCATCTGTTTACCCGCCTGTTTCCCCACATCTATTTCCTCACCTCTGATTCCACGCATCTAATTCCCCGCCTCTGATAGCCCGCCTCTGATTTCCTGCCTCTGATTCCCCGCCTCTGATTCCCCGCGTCTGATTCCCCGCCTCTGATTGCCCGCCTCTGATTCCCCGCCTCTGATTCCCTGCCTCTGATTCCCCACCTATGTATAACTGCCTCAGTTTAACCACCTGTTTCCCCACATCTCTTTCCCCACCTCTGATTCCACGCCTCTGATTCCCCGCCTCTGATTGCCTGCCTCTGATTTCCTGCCTCTGATTCCCCGCCTCTGATTCCCCACCTCTGTTTCCCTGCATCTGATTCGCCGCCTCGGATTCCCCGCCACTGATTCCTCGCCTCTGATTCCCCGCCTCTGACTCCCCGCCTCTGATTCCCTGCCTCTGAAAACCTGACTCTGATTCCCTGCCTCTGATTCTCTTCCTCTTATTCCCTGCCTCTGATTCCATGCCTCTGATTCCCCACCTCTGATTCCCCGCCTCCGATTCCGCACCTCTGATTCCCCGCCTCTGATTCCCCGCATTTGATTCCCCGCCTCTGATTCCCCGCCTATGATTCCCCGCCTCAGATTCCCTGCCTCCGATTCCCTGCCTCAGATTCCCTGCCTCTGATTCCCTGCCTCTGATTCCCCACCTCTGATTCCCTGCCTCTGATTCCCCGCCTCTGATTCACTGCCTCTGATTCCCCGCCTATGTTTACCCGCCTCTGTTTACCCGCATGTTTCCCCACATCTCTTTCCCCACCTCTGATTCCACGCCTCTGATTCCCCGCCTCTGATACCCTGCATCTGATTCCCCGCCTCTGATTCCCCGCATCTGATTCCCCGCCTCTGATTCCCCGCCTCTGATTCCCCGCCTCTGTTTCCCCGCCTCTGATTCCCCGCCTCTGATTCCCTGCCTCTGATTCCCCGCCTATGTTTACCCGCCTCTGTTTACCCGCCTGTTTCCCCACATCTATTTCCTCACCTCTGATTCCACGCATCTAATTCCCCGCCTCTGATAGCCCGCCTCTGATTTCCTGCCTCTGATTCCCCGCCTCTGATTCCCCGCGTCTGATTCCACACATCTAATTCCCCGCCTCTGATTGCCCGACTCTGATTTCCTGCCTCTGATTCCCCACCTCTGATTCCCCGCCTCTGATACCCTGCATCTGATTCCCCGCCTCTGATTCCCCGCATCTGATTCCCCGCCTCTGATTCCCCGCCTCTGATTCCCCGCCTCTGTTTCCCCACCTCTGATTCCCCGCCTCTGATTCCCTGCCTCTGATTCCCCGCCTATGTTTACCCGCCTCTGTTTACCCGCCTGTTTCCCCACATCTATTTCCTCACCTCTGATTCCACGCATCTAATTCCCCGCCTCTGATAGCCCGCCTCTGATTTCCTGCCTCTGATTCCCCGCCTCTGATTCCCCGCGTCTGATTCCCCGCCTCTGATTGCCCGCCTCTGATTCCCCGCCTCTGATTCCCTGCCTCTGATTCCCCACCTATGTATAACCGCCTCAGTTTAACCACCTGTTTCCCCACATCTCTTTTCCCACCTCTGATTCCACGCCTCTGATTCCCCGCCTCTGATTGCCTGCCTCTGATTTCCTGCCTCTGATTCCCCGCCTCTGATTCCCCACCTCTGTTTCCCTGCATCTGATTCGCCGCCTCGGATTCCCCGCCACTGATTCCTCGCCTCTGATTCCCCGCCTCTGACTCCCCGCCTCTGATTCCCTGCCTCTGAAAACCTGCCTCTGATTCCGTGCCTCTGATTCTCTTCCTCTTATTCCCTGCCTCTGATTCCATGCCTCTGATTCCCCACCTCTGATTCCCCGCCTCCGATTCCGCACCTCTGATTCCCCGCCTCTGATTCCCCGCATTTGATTCCCCGCCTCTGATTCCCCGCCTATGATTCCCCGCCTCAGATTCCCTGCCTCCGATTCCCTGCCTCAGATTCCCTGCCTCTGATTCCCTGCCTCTGATTCCCCACCTCTGATTCCCTGCCTCTGATTCCCCGCCTCTGATTCACTGCCTCTGATTCCCCGCCTATGTTTACCCGCCTCTGTTTACCCGCATGTTTCCCCACATCTCTTTCCCCACCTCTGATTCCACGCCTCTGATTCCCCGCCTCTGATTCCCCGCCTCTGATACCCTGCCTCTCTTTCCCTGCCTCTATTTCCGTGCCTCTTTCTCTGCATCTCATTTCCCACATCTTATTTCCCCCTCTGATAACCCACCTCAGATTCCCTGCCTCCGATTCCCTGCCTCAGATTCCCTGCCTCTGATCCCTGCCTCTGATCACCCGCCTCTGATTCCCTGCCTCTGATTCCCCGCCTATGTTTACCCGCCTCTGTTAATCCGCCTGTTTCACACATCTCTTTCCCCACCTCTGATTCTACGCCTCTGATTCCCCGCCTCTGTTTCCCCGCCTCTGATTCCCCGCCTCTGATTAACCGCCTCCCTTTCTGCGCAACTTTCCTGGCCTACTTTTCCCTACATCTCTTTCCCCACCTCTGATTCCACGCCTCTGATTCCCCGCCTCTGATTGCCCGCCTCTGATTCCCCGCCTCTGATTCCCCGCCTCTGATTCCCCGTCTCTGATTCCCCGCCTCTGATACCCCGCCTCTGAATCCCCACCTCTGATTCCCCGCCTCTGATTCCCCGCCTCTGATTCCCCGCCTCTGATTCCCAGCCTCTGATTCCCCGCCTCTGATTCCCCACCTCTGATTCACTGCCTCCCTTTCCGCGCAACTTTGCCGGATTACATTTCCCCACATATCTTTCCCCACCTCTGATTCCACGCCTCTGATTCCCTGCCTCTGATTGCCCGCCTCTGATTCCCGGCCTCTGATTCCCTGCCTCAGATTCCCTGCCTCAGATTCCCTTCATCTGATTCCCTGCCTCTGATTCCCCGCCTCTGATTCCCTGCCTCAGATTCCCCGCCTAAGTTTACCCGCCTCTGTTTACCCGCCTGTTTCCCCACATCTCTTTCCTCACCTCTGATTCCACACATCTAATTCCCCGCCTCTGATTGCCCGCCTCTGATTCCCTGCCTCTGATTCCCCGCCTCGGATTCCCTGCCTCTGATTCCCCGCCTATGTTTACCCGCCTCTGTTTCCCCACCTCAGGTTCCCAGCCTCAGATTCGCTGCCTCTGATTCCCTGCCTCTGATTCCCCGCCTCTGATTCCCCGCATCTGATTCCCCGCCTCTGATTCCCCGCCTCTGATTCCCCGCCCCTGATTCCCCGCCACTGATTCCCCGCCTCTGATTCCCCGCCTCTGATTCCCCGCCTCTGATTCCCCGCCTCTGATTCCCTGCCTCTGATTCCCCACCTCTGATTCACTGCCTCCCTTTCCGCGCAACTTTCCCGGCCTACATTTCCCCACATATCTTTCCCCGCCTCCGATTCCGCACCTCTGATTCCCCGCCTCTGACTCCCCGCCTCTGATTCCCTGCCTCTGAAAACCTACCTCTGATTCCCTGCCTCTGACTCTCTGCCTCTTATTCCCTGCCTCTGATTCCCTGCCTCTGATTCCCCACCTCTGATTCCCCGCCTCCGATTCCGCACCTCTGATTCCCCGCCTCTGATACCCCTCCTCTGATTCCCCACCTCTGATTCCCTGCATCTGATTCCCCGCCTCGGATTCCCCGCCTTGGATTCCCCGCCTCTGATTCCCCGCCTCTGATTCCCCACCTCTGATTCCCTGCCTCTGAAAACCTGCCTCTGATTCCCTGCCTCTGATTCTCTGCCTCTGATTCACTGCCTCTGATTCCCTGCCTCTGATTCCCCACCTCTGATTCCCCGCCTCCGATTCCGCACCTCTGATTCCCTGCCTCTGATTCCCCGCCTCTGATTCACCGCCTCCCTTTCCGCGCAACTTTCCTGGCCTACGTTTCCCCAGATCTCTTTCCCCACCTCTGATTCCACGCCTCTGATTCCCCGCCTCTGATTGCCCGCCTCTGATACCCCGCCTCTGATTCCCCGCCTCTGATTCCCCGTCTCTGATTCCCCGCCTCTGATACCCCGCCTCTGAATCCCCGCCTCTGAATCCCCGCCACTGATTCCCCGCCTCTGATTCCCTGCCTCAGATTCCCAGCCTCTGATTCCCCGCCTCTGATTCCCCACCTCTGATTCACTGCCTTCCTTTCTGCGCAACTTTGCCGGCCTACATTTCCCCACATATCTATACCCGCCTCTGATTCCACACCTCTGATTCCCCGCCTCTGATTGCCCGCCTCTGATTCCCGGCCTCTGATTCCATGCCTCAGATTCCCTGCCTCAGATTCCCTTCATCTGATTCCCTGCCTCTGATTCCCCGCCTCTGATGCCCTGCCTCTGATTCCCCGCCTATGTTTACCCGCATCTGTTTACCCGCCTGTTTCCCCACATCTCTTTCCTCTCCTCTGATTCCACACATCTAATTCCCCGCCTCTGATTGCCCGACTCTGATTTCCTGCCTCTGATTCCCCACCTCTGATTCCCCGCCTCTGATACCCTGCATCTGATTCCCCGCCTCTGATTCCCCGCATCTGATTCCCCGCCTCTGATTCCCCGCCTCTGATTCCCCGCCTCTGTTTCCCCGCCTCTGATTCCCCGCCTCTGATTCCCTGCCTCTGATTCCCCGCCTATGTTTACCCGCATCTGTTTACCCGCCTGTTTCCCCACATCTATTTCCTCACCTCTGATTCCACGCATCTAATTCCCCGCCTCTGATAGCCCGCCTCTGATTTCCTGCCTCTGATTCCCCGCCTCTGATTCCCCGCGTCTGATTCCCCGCCTCTGATTGCCCGCCTCTGATTCCCCGCCTCTGATTCCCTGCCTCTGATTCCCCACCTATGTATAACTGCCTCAGTTTAACCACCTGTTTCCCCACATCTCTTTCCCCACCTCTGATTCCACGCCTCTGATTCCCCGCCTCTGATTGCCTGCCTCTGATTTCCTGCCTCTGATTCCCCGCCTCTGATTCCCCACGTCTGTTTCCCTGCATCTGATTCGCCGCCTCGGATTCCCCGCCACTGATTCCTCGCCTCTGATTCCCCGCCTCTGACTCCCCGCCTCTGATTCCCTGCCTCTGAAAACCTGCCTCTGATTCCCTGCCTCTGATTCTCTTCCTCTTATTCCCTGCCTCTGATTCCATGCCTCTGATTCCCCACCTCTGATTCCCCGCCTCCGATTCCGCACCTCTGATTCCCCGCCTCTGATTCCCCGCATTTGATTCCCCGCCTCTGATTCCCCGCCTATGATTCCCCGCCTCAGATTCCCTGCCTCCGATTCCCTGCCTCAGATTCCCTGCCTCTGATTCCCTGCCTCTGATTCCCCACCTCTGATTCCCTGCCTCTGATTCCCCGCCTCTGATTCACTGCCTCTGATTCCCCGCCTATGTTTACCCGCCTCTGTTTACCCGCATGTTTCCCCACATCTCTTTCCCCACCTCTGATTCCACGCCTCTGATTCCCCGCCTCTGATACCCTGCATCTGATTCCCCGCCTCTGATTCCCCGCATCTGATTCCCCGCCTCTGATTCCCCGCCTCTGATTCCCCGCCTCTGTTTCCCCGCCTCTGATTCCCCGCCTCTGATTCCCTGCCTCTGATTCCCCGCCTATGTTTACCCGCCTCTGTTTACCCGCCTGTTTCCCCACATCTATTTCCTCACCTCTGATTCCACGCATCTAATTCCCCGCCTCTGATAGCCCGCCTCTGATTTCCTGCCTCTGATTCCCCGCCTCTGATTCCCCGCGTCTGATTCCACACATCTAATTCCCCGCCTCTGATTGCCCGACTCTGATTTCCTGCCTCTGATTCCCCACCTCTGATTCCCCGCCTCTGATACCCTGCATCTGATTCCCCGCCTCTGATTCCCCGCATCTGATTCCCCGCCTCTGATTCCCCGCCTCTGATTCCCCGCCTCTGTTTCCCCGCCTCTGATTCCCCGCCTCTGATTCCCTGCCTCTGATTCCCCGCCTATGTTTACCCGCCTCTGTTTACCCGCCTGTTTCCCCACATCTATTTCCTCACCTCTGATTCCACGCATCTAATTCCCCGCCTCTGATAGCCCGCCTCTGATTTCCTGCCTCTGATTCCCCGCCTCTGATTCCATGCCTCTGATTCCCCACCTCTGATTCCCCACCTCTGATTCCCCGCCTCCGATTCCGCACCTCTGATTCCCCGCCTCTGATTCCCCGCATTTGATTCCCCGCCTCTGATTCCCCGCCTATGATTCCCCGCCTCAGATTCCCTGCCTCCGATTCCCTGCCTCAGATTCCCTGCCTCTGATTCCATGCCTCTGATTCCCCACCTCTGATTCCCCGCCTCCGATTCCGCACCTCTGATTCCCCGCCTCTGATTCCCCGCATTTGATTCCCCGCCTCTGATTCCCCGCCTATGATTCCCCGCCTCAGATTCCCTGCCTCCGATTCCCTGCCTCAGATTCCCTGCCTCTGATTCCCTGCCTCTGATTCCCCACCTCTGATTCCCTGCCTCTGATTCCCCGCCTCTGATTCACTGCCTCTGATTCCCCGCCTATGTTTACCCGCCTCTGTTTACCCGCATGTTTCCCCACATCTCTTTCCCCACCTCTGATTCCACGCCTCTGATTCCCCGCCTCTGATTCCCCGCCTCTGATACCCTGCCTCTCTTTCCCTGCCTCTATTTCCGTGCCTCTTTCTCTGCATCTCATTTCCCACATCTTATTTCCCCCTCTGATAACCCACCTCAGATTCCCTGCCTCCGATTCCCTGCCTCAGATTCCCTGCCTCTGATCCCTGCCTCTGATCACCCGCCTCTGATTCCCTGCCTCTGATTCCCCGCCTATGTTTACCCGCCTCTGTTAATCCGCCTGTTTCACACATCTCTTTCCCCACCTCTGATTCTACGCCTCTGATTCCCCGCCTCTGTTTCCCCGCCTCTGATTCCCCGCCTCTGATTAACCGCCTCCCTTTCTGCGCAACTTTCCTGGCCTACTTTTCCCTACATCTCTTTCCCCACCTCTGATTCCACGCCTCTGATTCCCCGCCTCTGATTGCCCGCCTCTGATTCCCCGCCTCTGATTCCCCGCCTCTGATTCCCCGTCTCTGATTCCCCGCCTCTGATACCCCGCCTCTGAATCCCCACCTCTGATTCCCCGCCTCTGATTCCCCGCCTCTGATTCCCCGCCTCTGATTCCCAGCCTCTGATTCCCCGCCTCTGATTCCCCACCTCTGATTCACTGCCTCCCTTTCCGCGCAACTTTGCCGGACTACATTTCCCCACATATCTTTCCCCACCTCTGATTCCACGCCTCTGATTCCCTGCCTCTGATTGCCCGCCTCTGATTCCCGGCCTCTGATTCCCTGCCTCAGATTCCCTGCCTCAGATTCCCTTCATCTGATTCCCTGCCTCTGATTCCCCGCCTCTGATTCCCTGCCTCAGATTCCCCGCCTAAGTTTACCCGCCTCTGTTTACCCGCCTGTTTCCCCACATCTCTTTCCTCACCTCTGATTCCACACATCTAATTCCCCGCCTCTGATTGCCCGCCTCTGATTCCCTGCCTCTGATTCCCCGCCTCGGATTCCCTGCCTCTGATTCCCCGCCTATGTTTACCCGCCTCTGTTTCCCCACCTCAGGTTCCCAGCCTCAGATTCGCTGCCTCTGATTCCCTGCCTCTGATTCCCCGCCTCTGATTCCCCGCATCTGATTCCCCGCCTCTGATTCCCCGCCTCTGATTCCCCGCCCCTGATTCCCCGCCACTGATTCCCCGCCTCTGATTCCCCGCCTCTGATTCCCCGCCTCTGATTCCCTGCCTCTGATTCCCCACCTCTGATTCACTGCCTCCCTTTCCGCGCAACTTTCCCGGCCTACATTTCCCCACATATCTTTCCCCGCCTCTGATTCCACGCCTCTGATTCCCCGCCTCTGATTGCCCGGCTCTGATTCCCTGCCTCTGATTCCCTGCCTCAGATTCCCTGCCTCAGATTCCCTTCATCTGATTCCCTGCCTCTGATTCCCCGCCTCTGATTCCCTCCCTCTGATTCCCCACCTATGTTTACCGGCCTCTGTGTACCCGCCTGTTTCCCCACATCTGTTTCTTCACCTCTGATTCCACGCATCTGATTCCCCGCATCTGATTGCCCGCCTCAGATTTCCTGCCTCTGATTCCCCACCTCTGATTCCCCGCCTCTAATAACCCACATCTGATTCCCCGCCTCTGATTCCCCGCATCTGATTCCCCGCGTCTGATTCCCCCCACTGATTCCCCACCTCTGATTCCCCGCCTCAGATTCCCTGCCTCTGATTCCCTGCATCAGATTCCCTCCATCTGATTCAATGCCTCTAATTCCCCGCCTCTGATTCCCTGCCTCTGATTCTCCACCTATGTATACCCGCCTGTGTTTACCCGCCAGTTTCCCCACATCTCTTTCCCCACCTCTGATTCCAAGCCTCCGATTCCCCGCCTCTGATTGCCTGCCTCTGATTTCCTGCCTCTGATTCCCCGCCTCTGATTCCCAGCCTCTGATTCCCCGCCTCTGATTCCCCGCCTCTGCTTCCCCGCCTCTGATTCCCCACCTCTGATTCACTGCCTCCCTTTCCGCGCAACTTTCCCGGCCTACATTTCCCCACATATCTTTTCCCGCCTCTGATTCCACGCCTCTGATTCCCCGCCTCTGATTGCCCGCCTCTGATTCCCTGCCTCTGAATCCCTTCCTCAGATTCCCTGCCTCAGATTCCCTTCATCCGATTCCCTGCCTCTGATTCCCCACCTCTGATTCTCCGCCTCTGATTCCCCGCCTCTGATTCCCCGCCTCTGATTCCCCGCCCCTGATTCCCCGCCTATGTTTACCCGCCTCTGTTTACCCACCTGTTTCCCCACCTCTGATTCCCCACCTCAGATTCCCCGCCTCAGATTCCCTGCCTCTGATTCCCTGCCTCTGATTCCCTGCCTCTGATTCACTGCCTCCCTTTCCGTGCAACTTTCCCAAGCCTACGTTTCCCCATATATCTTTCCCCGCCTCTGATTCCACGCCTCTGATTCCCCGCCTCTGATTGCCCGCCTCTGATTCCTTGCCTCTGATTTCCTGCCTCAGATTCCCTGCCTCAGATTCCCTTCATCTGATTCCCTGCCTCAGATTCCCCGCCTCGGATTCCCTGCCTCTGATTCCCCGCCTATGTTTACACGCCTCTGTTTCCCCACCTCAGGTTCCCGGCCTCAGATTCGCTGCCTCTGATTCCCTGCCTCTGATTCCCTGCCTCTGATTCCCTGCATCTGATTGCCAGCCTCAAATACTCCGCCTCTGATTCCCCGCCTCTGATTCCCCGCATCGGATTCCCCGCCTCTGATTCCCCGCCTCTGATTCCCCGCCTCTGATTCCCCGCCTCTGATTTCCCGCCCTTGAATCCTCGCCTCTGATTCCCCGCCTCTGATTCCCCACCTCTCATTCACTGCCTCCCTTTCCGTTCAACTTTCCCCGGCCTACGTTTCCCCACATATCTTTCCCCGCCTCTGATTCCACGCCTCTGTTTCCCCGCCTCTGATTGCCCGCCTCTTATTCCCTGCCTCTGATTCCCTGCCTCAGAATCCCTTCATCTGATTCCCTGCCTCTGATTCCCCGCCTCGGATTCCCTGTCTCTGATTCCCCACCTCTGATTCCCCGCCTCTGATTCCCCGCCTCTGATTCCCCGCCTCTGAATCCCCGCCACTGATTCCCCGCCTCTGATACACCGCCTCAGCTTCCCCGCCTCTGATTACCCGCCTCTGTCTCTCCACCTCTCTTTCGCGTGCACTCTTTCACCTACATTCTTTCCGCACCTCTCTTTCCCTCCCTCAATTTCAACAACTCTGTTTGATCTGTTCTATGTACCTCATTTTCAACACACAAATTCCAACCACTATGTTTCACCCATCTCTTTCCCCGCCTCTATTTATGCACCTATGTTTACTTGCCTCTGTTTACCCGCCTGTTTCCCCGCCTCTGATTCCCCACCTCAGATTCCCCGCCTCAGATTCCCTGCCTCTGATAACCTGCCTCTGATTCCCTGCTTCTGATTCCCTGCCTCTGATACCCTGCCTCTGATTCCCTGCCTCTGATTCCCTGCCTCTGATTCCCCACCTCTGATTCCCCGCTTCCGATTCCGCACCGATGTTTCACCGCCTCTGTTGCTCTGCTTCTGATTTCCAGGCTGAGATTCGCCGGTTCTGATTCCGCACCTCTGATTCCACTCCTCTCTTTCTGTGTCTCTGATTCCCCGCCTCTGATTCCCCGCCTCTGATTCCCCGCCTCTGATACCCCGCCTCTGATTCCCCACCACTGATTCCCTGCATCTGATTCCCCGCCTCGGATTCCCCGCCTCTGATTCCCCGCCTCTGATTCCCCGCCTCTGATTCCCCACCTCTGATTCCCTGCATCTGAAAACCTGCCTCTGATTCCCTGCCTCTGATTCCCTGCCTCTGATTCCCTGCCTCTGATTCCCCACCTCTGATTCCCCGCCTCCGATTCCGCACCTCTGATTCCCTGCCTCTGATTCCCCGCCTCTGATTCACCGCCTCCCTTTCCGCGCAACTTTCCTGGCCTACGTTTCCCCACATCTCTTTCCCCACCTCTGATTCCACGCCTCTGATTCCCCGCCTCTGATTGCCCGCCTCTGATACCCCGCCTCTGATTCCCCGCCTCTAATTCCCCGTCTCTGATTCCCCGCCTCTGATACCCCGCCTCTGAATCCCCGCCTCTAATTCCCCGTCTCTGATTGCCCGCCTCTGATACCCCGCCTCTGATTCCCCGCCTCTAATTCCCCGTCTCTGATTCCCCGCCACTGATTCCCCGCCTCTGATTCCCCGCCTCTGATTCCCAGCCTCTGATTCCCCGCCTCTGATTTCCCACCTCTGATTGCCCGCCTCTGATTCCCGGCCTCTGATTCCATGCCTCAGATTCCCTGCCTCAGATTTACTTCATCTGATTCCCTGCCTCTGATTCCCCGCCTCTGATGCCCTGCCTCTGATTCCCCGCCTATGTTTACCCGCATCTCTTTACCCGCCTGTTTCCCCACATCTCATTCCTCACCTCTGATTCCACACATCTAATTCCCCGCCTCTGATTGCCCGCCTCTGATTTCCTGCCTCTGATTCCCCACCTCTGATTCCACGCCTCTGATACCCTGCCTCTGATTCCCTGCCTCTGATTCTCTGCCTCTGATTCCCTGCCTCTGATTCCCTGCCTCTGATTCCCCACCTCTGATTCCCCGCCTCCGATTCCGCACCTCTGATTCCCTGCCTCTGATTCCCCGCCTCTGATTCACCGCCTCCCTTTCCGCGCAACTTTCCTGGCCTACGTTTCCCCAGATCTCTTTCCCCACCTCTGATTCCACGCCTCTGATTCCCCGCCTCTGATTGCCCGCCTCTGATACCCCGCCTCTGATTCCCCGCCTCTGATTCCCCGTCTCTGATTCCCCGCCTCTGATACCCCGCCTCTGAATCCCCGCCTCTGAATCCCCGCCACTGATTCCCCGCCTCTGATTCCCCGCCTCAGATTCCCAGCCTCTGATTCCCCGCCTCTGATTCCCCACCTCTGATTCACTGCCTTCCTTTCTGCGCAACTTTGCCGGCCTACATTTCCCCACATATCTATACCCGCCTCTGATTCCACACCTCTGATTCCCCGCCTCTGATTGCCCGCCTCTGATTCCCGGCCTCTGATTCCATGCCTCAGATTCCCTGCCTCAGATTCCCTTCATCTGATTCCCTGCCTCTGATTCCCCGCCTCTGATGCCCTGCCTCTGATTCCCCGCCTATGTTGACCCGCATCTGTTTACCCGCCTGTTTCCCCACATCTCTTTCCTCACCTCTGATTCCACACATCTAATTCCCCGCCTCTGATTGCCCGACTCTGATTTCCTGCCTCTGATTCCCCACCTCTGATTCCCCGCCTCTGATACCCTGCATCTGATTCCCCGCCTCTGATTCCCCGCATCTGATTCCCCGCCTCTGATTCCCCGCCTCTGATTCCCCGCCTCTGTTTCCCCGCCTCTGATTCCCCGCCTCTGATTCCCTGCCTCTGATTCCCTGCCTATGTTTACCCGCCTCTGTTTACCCGCCTGTTTCCCCACATCTATTTCCTCACCTCTGATTCCACGCATCTAATTCCCCGCCTCTGATAGCCCGCCTCTGATTTCCTGCCTCTGATTCCCCGCCTCTGATTCCCCGCGTCTGATTCCCCGCCTCTGATTGCCCGCCTCTGATTCTCCGCCTCTGATTCCCTGCCTCTGATTCCCCACCTATGTATAACCGCCTCAGTTTAACCACCTGTTTCCCCACATCTCTTTCCCCACCTCTGATTCCACGCCTCTGATTCCCCGCCTCTGATTGCCTGCCTCTGATTTCCTGCCTCTGATTCCCCGCCTCTGATTCCCCACCTCTGTTTCCCTGCATCTGATTCGCCGCCTCGGATTCCCCGCCACTGATTCCTCGCCTCTGATTCCCCGCCTCTGACTCCCCGCCTCTGATTCCCTGCCTCTGAAAACCTGCCTCTGATTCCCTGCCTCTGATTCTCTTCCTCTTATTCCCTGCCTCTGATTCCATGCCTCTGATTCCCCACCTCTGATTCCCCGCCTCCGATTCCGCACCTCTGATTCCCCGCCTCTGATTCCCCGCATTTGATTCCCCGCCTCTGATTCCCCGCCTATGATTCCCCGCCTCAGATTCCCTGCCTCCGATTCCCTGCCTCAGATTCCCTGCCTCTGATTCCCTGCCTTTGATTCCCCACCTCTGATTCCCTGCCTCTGATTCCCCGCCTCTGATTCACTGCCTCTGATTCCCCGCCTATGTTTACCCGCCTCTGTTTACCCGCATGTTTCCCCACATCTCTTTCCCCACCTCTGATTCCACGCCTCTGATTCCCCGCCTCTGATTCCCCGCCTCTGATACCCTGCCTCTCTTTCCCTGCCTCTATTTCCGTGCCTCTTTCTCTGCATCTCATTTCCCACATCTTATTTTCCCCCTCTGATAACCCACCTCAGATTCCCTGCCTCCGATTCCCTGCCTCAGATTCCCTGCCTCAGATTCCCTTCATCTGATTCCCTGCCTCTGATTCCCCGCCTCTGATTCCCTGCCTCTGATTCCCCACCTATGTTTACCGGCCTCTGTGTACCCGCCTGTTTCACACATCTCTTTCCCCACCTCTGATTCTACGCCTCTGATTCCCCGCCTCTGTTTCCCCGCCTCTGATTCCCCGCCTCTGATTAACCGCCTCCCTTTCTGCGCAACTTTCCTGGCCTACTTTTCCCTACATCTCTTTCCCCACCTCTGATTCCACGCCTCTGATTCCCCGCCTCTGATTGCCCGCCTCTGATTCCCCGCCTCTGATTCCCCGCCTCTGATTCCCCGTCTCTGATTCCCAGCCTCTGATACCCCGCCTCTGAATCCCCACCTCTGATTCCCCGCCTCTGATTCCCCGCCTCTGATTCCCCGCCTCTGATTCCCAGCCTCTGATTCCCCGCCTCTGATTCCCCACCTCTGATTCACTGCCTCCCTTTCCGCGCAACTTTGCCGGACTACATTTCCCCACATATCTTTCCCCACCTCTGATTCCACGCCTCTGATTCCCTGCCTCTGATTGCCCGCCTCTGATTCCCGGCCTCTGATTCCCTGCCTCAGATTCCCTGCCTCAGATTCCCTTCATCTGATTCCCTGCCTCTGATTCCCCGCCTCTGATTCCCTGCCTCAGATTCCCCGCCTAAGTTTACCCGCCTCTGTTTACCCGCCTGTTTCCCCACATCTCTTTCCTCACCTCTGATTCCACACATCTAATTCCCCGCCTCTGATTGCCCGCCTCTGATTCCCTGCCTCTGATTTCCCGCCTCGGATTCCCTGCCTCTGATTCCCCGCCTATGTTTACCCGCCTCTGTTTCCCCACCTCAGGTTCCCAGCCTCAGATTCGCTGCCTCTGATTCCCTGCCTCTGATTCCCCGCCTCTGATTCCCCGCATCTGATTCCCCGCCTCTGATTCCCCGCCTCTGATTCCCCGCCCCTGATTCCCCGCCACTGATTCCCCGCCTCTGATTCCCCGCCTCTGATTCCCCGCCTCTGATTCCCTGCCTCTGATTCCCCACCTCTGATTCACTGCCTCCCTTTCCGCGCAACTTTCCCGGCCTACATTTCCCCACATATCTTTCCCCGCCTCTGATTCCACGCCTCTGATTCCCCGCCTCTGATTGCCCGGCTCTGATTCCCTGCCTCTGATTCCCTGCCTCAGATTCCCTGCCTCAGATTCCCTTCATCTGATTCCCTGCCTCTGATTCCCCGCCTCTGATTCCCTGCCTCTGATTCCCCACCTATGTTTACCGGCCTCTGTGTACCCGCCTGTTTCCCCACATCTGTTTCTTCACCTCTGATTCCACGCATCTGATTCCCCGCATCTGATTGCCCGCCTCAGATTTCCTGCCTCTGATTCCCCACCTCTGATTCCCCGCCTCTAATAACCCACATCTGATTCCCCGCCTCTGATTCCCCGCATCTGATTCCCCGCGTCTGATTCCCCCCACTGATTCCCCACCTCTGATTCCCCGCCTCAGATTCCCTGCCTCTGATTCCCTGCATCAGATTCCCTCCATCTGATTCAATGCCTCTAATTCCCCGCCTCTGATTCCCTGCCTCTGATTCTCCACCTATGTATACCCGCCTGTGTTTACCCGCCAGTTTCCCCACATCTCTTTCCCCACCTCTGATTCCAAGCCTCCGATTCCCCGCCTCTGATTGCCTGCCTCTGATTTCCTGCCTCTGATTCCCCGCCTCTGATTCCCAGCCTCTGATTCCCCGCCTCTGATTCCCCGCCTCTGCTTCCCCGCCTCTGATTCCCCACCTCTGATTCACTGCCTCCCTTTCCGCGCAACTTTCCCGGCCTACATTTCCCCACATATCTTTTCCCGCCTCTGATTCCACGCCTCTGATTCCCCGCCTCTGATTGCCCGCCTCTGATTCCCTGCCTCTGAATCCCTTCCTCAGATTCCCTGCCTCAGATTCCCTTCATCCGATTCCCTGCCTCTGATTCCCCACCTCTGATTCTCCACCTCTGATTCCCCGCCTCTGATTCCCCGCCTCTGATTCCCCGCCCCTGATTCCCCGCCTATGTTTACCCGCCTCTGTTTACCCACCTGTTTCCCCGCCTCTGATTCCCCACCTCAGATTCCCCGCCTCAGATTCCCTGCCTCTGATTCCCTGCCTCTGATTCCCTGCCTCTGATTCACTGCCTCCCTTTCCGTGCAACTTTCCCCAGCCTATGTTTCCCCATATATCTTTCCCCGCCTCTGATTCCACGCCTCTGATTCCCCGCCTCTGATTGCCCGCCTCTGATTCCCTGCCTCTGAATCCCTTCCTCAGATTCCCTGCCTCAGATTCCCTTCATCCGATTCCCTGCCTCTGATTCCCCACCTCTGATTCTCCGCCTCTGATTCCCCGCCTCTGATTCCCCGCCTCTGATTCCCCGCCCCTGATTCCCCGCCTATGTTTACCCGCCTCTGTTTACCCACCTGTTTCCCCACCTCTGATTCCCCACCTCAGATTCCCCGCCTCAGATTCCCTGCCTCTGATTCCCTGCCTCTGATTCCCTGCCTCTGATTCACTGCCTCCCTTTCCGTGCAACTTTCCCAAGCCTACGTTTCCCCATATATCTTTCCCCGCCTCTGATTCCACGCCTCTGATTCCCCGCCTCTGATTGCCCGCCTCTGATTCCTTGCCTCTGATTTCCTGCCTCAGATTCCCTGCCTCAGATTCCCTTCATCTGATTCCCTGCCTCAGATTCCCCGCCTCGGATTCCCTGCCTCTGATTCCCCGCCTATGTTTACACGCCTCTGTTTCCCCACCTCAGGTTCCCGTCCTCAGATTCGCTGCCTCTGATTCCCTGCCTCTGATTCCCTGCCTCTGATTCCCTGCATCTGATTGCCAGCCTCAAATACTCCGCCTCTGATTCCCCGCCTCTGATTCCCCGCATCGGATTCCCCGCCTCTGATTCCCCGCCTCTGATTCCCCGCCTCTGATTCCCCGCCTCTGATTTCCCGCCCTTGAATCCTCGCCTCTGATTCCCCGCCTCTGATTCCCCACCTCTCATTCACTGCCTCCCTTTCCGTTCAACTTTCCCCGGCCTACGTTTCCCCACATATCTTTCCCCGCCTCTGATTCCACGCCTCTGTTTCCCCGCCTCTGATTGCCCGCCTCTTATTCCCTGCCTCTGATTCCCTGCCTCAGAATCCCTTCATCTGATTCCCTGCCTCTGATTCCCCGCCTCGGATTCCCTGTCTCTGATTCCCCACCTCTGATTCCCCGCCTCTGATTCCCCGCCTCTGATTCCCCGCCTCTGAATCCCCGCCACTGATTCCCCGCCTCTGATACACCGCCTCAGCTTCCACGCCTCTGATTACCCGCCTCTGTCTCTCCACCTCTCTTTCGCGTGCACTCTTTCCCCTACATTCTTTCCGCACCTCTCTTTCCCTCCCTCAATTTCAACAACTCTGTTTGATCTGTTCTATGTACCTCATTTTCAACACACAAATTCCAACAACTATGTTTCACCCATCTCTTTCCCCGCCTCTATTTATGCACCTATGTTTACTTGCCTCTGTTTACCCGCCTGTTTCCCCGCCTCTGATTCCCCACCTCAGATTCCCCGCCTCAGATTCCCTGCCTCTGATAACCTGCCTCTGATTCCCTGCTTCTGATTCCCTGCCTCTGATACCCTGCCTCTGATTCCCTGCCTCTGATTCCCTGCCTCTGATTCCCCACCTCTGATTCCCCGCTTCCGATTCCGCACCGATGTTTCACCGCCTCTGTTGCTCTGCTTCTGATTTCCAGGCTGAGATTCGCCGGTTCTGATTCCGCACCTCTGATTCCACGCCTCTCTTTCTGTGTCTCTGATTCCCCGCCTCTGATTCCCCGCCTCTGATTCCCCGCCTCTGATACCCCGCCTCTGATTCCCCACCACTGATTCCCTGCATCTGATTCCCCGCCTCGGATTCCCCGCCTCTGATTCCCCGCCTCTGATTCCCCGCCTCTGATTCCCCACCTCTGATTCCCTGCATCTGAAAACCTGCCTCTGATTCCCTGCCTCTGATTCCCTGCCTCTGATTCCCTGCCTCTGATTCCCCACCTCTGATTCCCCGCCTCCGATTCCGCACCTCTGATTCCCTGCCTCTGATTCCCCGCCTCTGATTCACCGCCTCCCTTTCCGCGCAACTTTCCTGGCCTACGTTTCCCCACATCTCTTTCCCCACCTCTGATTCCACGCCTCTGATTCCCCGCCTCTGATTGCCCGCCTCTGATACCCCGCCTCTGATTCCCCGCCTCTAATTCCCCGTCTCTGATTCCCCGCCTCTGATACCCCGCCTCTGAATCCCCGCCTCTAATTCCCCGTCTCTGATTGCCCGCCTCTGATACCCCGCCTCTGATTCCCCGCCTCTAATTCCCCGTCTCTGATTCCCCGCCACTGATTCCCCGCCTCTGATTCCCCGCCTCTGATTCCCAGCCTCTGATTCCCCGCCTCTGATTTCCCACCTCTGATTGCCCGCCTCTGATTCCCGGCCTCTGATTCCATGCCTCAGATTCCCTGCCTCAGATTTACTTCATCTGATTCCCTACCTCTGATTCCCCGCCTCTGATGCCCTGCCTCTGATTCCCCGCCTATGTTTACCCGCATCTCTTTACCCGCCTGTTTCCCCACATCTCATTCCTCACCTCTGATTCCACAAATCTAATTCCCCGCCTCTGATTGCCCGCCTCTGATTTCCTGCCTCTGATTCCCCACCTCTGATTCCACGCCTCTGATACCCTGCCTCTGATTCCCTGCCTCTGATTCTCTGCCTCTGATTCCCTGCCTCTGATTCCCTGCCTCTGATTCCCCACCTCTGATTCCCCGCCTCCGATTCCGCACCTCTGATTCCCTGCCTCTGATTCCCCGCCTCTGATTCACCGCCTCCCTTTCCGCGCAACTTTCCTGGCCTACGTTTCCCCAGATCTCTTTCCCCACCTCTGATTCCACGCCTCTGATTCCCCGCCTCTGATTGCCCGCCTCTGATACCCCGCCTCTGATTCCCCGCCTCTGATTCCCCGTCTCTGATTCCCCGCCTCTGATACCCCGCCTCTGAATCCCCGCCTCTGAATCCCCGCCACTGATTCCCCGCCTCTGATTCCCCGCCTCAGATTCCCAGCCTCTAATTCCCCGCCTCTGATTCCCCACCTCTGATTCACTGCCTTCCTTTCTGCGCAACTTTGCCGGCCTACATTTCCCCACATATCTATACCCGCCTCTGATTCCACACCTCTGATTCCCCGCCTCTGATTGCCCGCCTCTGATTCCCGGCCTCTGATTCCATGCCTCAGATTCCCTGCCTCAGATTCCCTTCATCTGATTCCCTGCCTCTGATTCCCCGCCTCTGATGCCCTGCCTCTGATTCCCCGCCTATGTTTACCCGCATCTGTTTACCCGCCTGTTTCCCCACATCTCTTTCCTCACCTCTGATTCCACACATCTAATTCCCCGCCTCTGATTGCCCGACTCTGATTTCCTGCCTCTGATTCCCCACCTCTGATTCCCCGCCTCTGATACCCTGCATCTGATTCCCCGCCTCTGATTCCCCGCATCTGATTCCCCGCCTCTGATTCCCCGCCTCTGATTCCCCGCCTCTGTTTCCCCGCCTCTGATTCCCCGCCTCTGATTCCCTGCCTCTGATTCTCTGCCTATGTTTACCCGCCTCTGTTTACCCGCCTGTTTCCCCACATCTATTTCCTCACCTCTGATTCCACGCATCTAATTCCCCGCCTCTGATAGCCCGCCTCTGATTTCCTGCCTCTGATTCCCCGCCTCTGATTCCCCGCGTCTGATTCCCCGCCTCTGATTGCCCGCCTCTGATTCCCCGCCTCTGATTCCCTGCCTCTGATTCCCCACCTATGTATAACCGCCTCAGTTTAACCACCTGTTTCCCCACATCTCTTTCCCCACCTCTGATTCCACGCCTCTGATTCCCCGCCTCTGATTGCCTGCCTCTGATTTCCTGCCTCTGATTCCCCGCCTCTGATTCCCCACCTCTGTTTCCCTGCATCTGATTCGCCGCCTCGGATTCCCCGCCACTGATTCCTCGCCTCTGATTCCCCGCCTCTGACTCCCCGCCTCTGATTCCCTGCCTCTGAAAACCTGCCTCTGATTCCCTGCCTCTGATTCTCTTCCTCTTATTCCCTGCCTCTGATTCCATGCCTCTGATTCCCCACCTCTGATTCCCCGCCTCCGATTCCGCACCTCTGATTCCCCGCCTCTGATTCCCCGCATTTGATTCCCCGCCTCTGATTCCCCGCCTATGATTCCCCGCCTCAGATTCCCTGCCTCCGATTCCCTGCCTCAGATTCCCTGCCTCTGATTCCCTGCCTTTGATTCCCCACCTCTGATTCCCTGCCTCTGATTCCCCGCCTCTGATTCACTGCCTCTGATTCCCCGCCTATGTTTACCCGCCTCTGTTTACCCGCATGTTTCCCCACATCTCTTTCCCCACCTCTGATTCCACGCCTCTGATTCCCCGCCTCTGATTCCCCGCCTCTGATACCCTGCCTCTCTTTCCCTGCCTCTATTTCCGTGCCTCTTTCTCTGCATCTCATTTCCCACATCTTATTTTCCCCCTCTGATAACCCACCTCAGATTCCCTGCCTCCGATTCCCTGCCTCAGATTCCCTGCCTCAGATTCCCTTCATCTGATTCCCTGCCTCTGATTCCCCGCCTCTGATTCCCTGCCTCTGATTCCCCACCTATGTTTACCGGCCTCTGTGTACCCGCCTGTTTCACACATCTCTTTCCCCACCTCTGATTCTACGCCTCTGATTCCCCGCCTCTGTTTCCCCGCCTCTGATTCCCCGCCTCTGATTAACCGCCTCCCTTTCTGCGCAACTTTCCTGGCCTACTTTTCCCTACATCTCTTTCCCCACCTCTGATTCCACGCCTCTGATTCCCCGCCTCTGATTGCCCGCCTCTGATTCCCCGCCTCTGATTCCCCGCCTCTGATTCCCCGTCTCTGATTCCCAGCCTCTGATACCCCGCCTCTGAATCCCCACCTCTGATTCCCCGCCTCTGATTCCCCGCCTCTGATTCCCCGCCTCTGATTCCCAGCCTCTGATTCCCCGCCTCTGATTCCCCACCTCTGATTCACTGCCTCCCTTTCCGCGCAACTTTGCCGGACTACATTTCCCCACATATCTTTCCCCACCTCTGATTCCACGCCTCTGATTCCCTGCCTCTGATTGCCCGCCTCTGATTCCCGGCCTCTGATTCCCTGCCTCAGATTCCCTGCCTCAGATTCCCTTCATCTGATTCCCTGCCTCTGATTCCCCGCCTCTGATTCCCTGCCTCAGATTCCCCGCCTAAGTTTACCCGCCTCTGTTTACCCGCCTGTTTCCCCACATCTCTTTCCTCACCTCTGATTCCACACATCTAATTCCCCGCCTCTGATTGCCCGCCTCTGATTCCCTGCCTCTGATTCCCCGCCTCGGATTCCCTGCCTCTGATTCCCCGCCTATGTTTACCCGCCTCTGTTTCCCCACCTCAGGTTCCCAGCCTCAGATTCCCCGCCTCTGATTCCCCGCCTCTGATTCCCCGCCCCTGATTCCCCGCCACTGATTCCCCGCCTCTGATTCCCCGCCTCTGATTCCCCGCCTCTGATTCCCTGCCTCTGATTCCCCACCTCTGATTCACTGCCTCCCTTTCCGCGCAACTTTCCCGGCCTACATTTCCCCACATATCTTTCCCCGCCTCTGATTCCACGCCTCTGATTCCCCGCCTCTGATTGCCCGGCTCTGATTCCCTGCCTCTGATTCCCTGCCTCAGATTCCCTGCCTCAGATTCCCTTCATCTGATTCCCTGCCTCTGATTCCCCGCCTCTGATTCCCTGCCTCTGATTCCCCACCTATGTTTACCGGCCTCTGTGTACCCGCCTGTTTCCCCACATCTGTTTCTTCACCTCTGATTCCACGCATCTGATTCCCCGCATCTGATTGCCCGCCTCAGATTTCCTGCCTCTGATTCCCCACCTCTGATTCCCCGCCTCTAATAACCCACATCTGATTCCCCGCCTCTGATTCCCCGCATCTGATTCCCCGCGTCTGATTCCCCCCACTGATTCCCCACCTCTGATTCCCCGCCTCAGATTCCCTGCCTCTGATTCCCTGCATCAGATTCCCTCCATCTGATTCAATGCCTCTAATTCCCCGCCTCTGATTCCCTGCCTCTGATTCTCCACCTATGTATACCCGCCTGTGTTTACCCGCCAGTTTCCCCACATCTCTTTCCCCACCTCTGATTCCAAGCCTCCGATTCCCCGCCTCTGATTGCCTGCCTCTGATTTCCTGCCTCTGATTCCATGCCTCTGATTCCCCACCTCTGATTCCCCGCCTCCGATTCCGCACCTCTGATTCCCCGCCTCTGATTCCCCGCATTTGATTCCCCGCCTCTGATTCCCCGCCTATGATTCCCCGCCTCAGATTCCCTGCCTCCGATTCCCTGCCTCAGATTCCCTGCCTCTGATTCCCTGCCTTTGATTCCCCACCTCTGATTCCCTGCCTCTGATTCCCCGCCTCTGATTCACTGCCTCTGATTCCCCGCCTATGTTTACCCGCCTCTGTTTACCCGCATGTTTCCCCACATCTCTTTCCCCACCTCTGATTCCACGCCTCTGATTCCCCGCCTCTGATTCCCCGCCTCTGATACCCTGCCTCTCTTTCCCTGCCTCTATTTCCGTGCCTCTTTCTCTGCATCTCATTTCCCACATCTTATTTTCCCCCTCTGATAACCCACCTCAGATTCCCTGCCTCCGATTCCCTGCCTCAGATTCCCTGCCTCAGATTCCCTTCATCTGATTCCCTGCCTCTGATTCCCCGCCTCTGATTCCCTGCCTCTGATTCCCCACCTATGTTTACCGGCCTCTGTGTACCCGCCTGTTTCACACATCTCTTTCCCCACCTCTGATTCTACGCCTCTGATTCCCCGCCTCTGTTTCCCCGCCTCTGATTCCCCGCCTCTGATTAACCGCCTCCCTTTCTGCGCAACTTTCCTGGCCTACTTTTCCCTACATCTCTTTCCCCACCTCTGATTCCACGCCTCTGATTCCCCGCCTCTGATTGCCCGCCTCTGATTCCCCGCCTCTGATTCCCCGCCTCTGATTCCCCGTCTCTGATTCCCAGCCTCTGATACCCCGCCTCTGAATCCCCACCTCTGATTCCCCGCCTCTGATTCCCCGCCTCTGATTCCCCGCCTCTGATTCCCAGCCTCTGATTCCCCGCCTCTGATTCCCCACCTCTGATTCACTGCCTCCCTTTCCGCGCAACTTTGCCGGACTACATTTCCCCACATATCTTTCCCCACCTCTGATTCCACGCCTCTGATTCCCTGCCTCTGATTGCCCGCCTCTGATTCCCGGCCTCTGATTCCCTGCCTCAGATTCCCTGCCTCAGATTCCCTTCATCTGATTCCCTGCCTCTGATTCCCCGCCTCTGATTCCCTGCCTCAGATTCCCCGCCTAAGTTTACCCGCCTCTGTTTACCCGCCTGTTTCCCCACATCTCTTTCCTCACCTCTGATTCCACACATCTAATTCCCCGCCTCTGATTGCCCGCCTCTGATTCCCTGCCTCTGATTCCCCGCCTCGGATTCCCTGCCTCTGATTCCCCGCCTATGTTTACCCGCCTCTGTTTCCCCACCTCAGGTTCCCAGCCTCAGATTCGCTGCCTCTGATTCCCTGCCTCTGATTCCCCGCCTCTGATTCCCCGCATCTGATTCCCCGCCTCTGATTCCCCGCCTCTGATTCCCCGCCCCTGATTCCCCGCCACTGATTCCCCGCCTCTGATTCCCCGCCTCTGATTCCCCGCCTCTGATTCCCTGCCTCTGATTCCCCACCTCTGATTCACTGCCTCCATTTCCGCGCAACTTTCCCGGCCTACATTTCCCCACATATCTTTCCCCGCCTCTGATTCCACGCCTCTGATTCCCCGCCTCTGATTGCCCGGCTCTGATTCCCTGCCTCTGATTCCCTGCCTCAGATTCCCTGCCTCAGATTCCCTTCATCTGATTCCCTGCCTCTGATTCCCCGCCTCTGATTCCCTGCCTCTGATTCCCCACCTATGTTTACCGGCCTCTGTGTACCCGCCTGTTTCCCCACATCTGTTTCTTCACCTCTGATTCCACGCATCTGATTCCCCGCATCTGATTGCCCGCCTCAGATTTCCTGCCTCTGATTCCCCACCTCTGATTCCCCGCCTCTAATAACCCACATCTGATTCCCCGCCTCTGATTCCCCGCATCTGATTCCCCGCGTCTGATTCCCCCCACTGATTCCCCACCTCTGATTCCCCGCCTCAGATTCCCTGCCTCTGATTCCCTGCATCAGATTCCCTCCATCTGATTCAATGCCTCTAATTCCCCGCCTCTGATTCCCTGCCTCTGATTCTCCACCTATGTATACCCGCCTGTGTTTACCCGCCAGTTTCCCCACATCTCTTTCCCCACCTCTGATTCCAAGCCTCCGATTCCCCGCCTCTGATTGCCTGCCTCTGATTTCCTGCCTCTGATTCCCCGCCTCTGATTCCCAGCCTCTGATTCCCCGCCTCTGATTCCCCGCCTCTGCTTCCCCGCCTCTGATTCCCCACCTCTGATTCACTGCCTCCCTTTCCGCGCAACTTTCCCGGCCTACATTTCCCCACATATCTTTTCCCGCCTCTGATTCCACGCCTCTGATTCCCCGCCGCTGATTGCCCGCCTCTGATTCCCTGCCTCTGAATCCCTTCCTCAGATTCCCTGCCTCAGATTCCCTTCATCCGATTCCCTGCCTCTGATTCCCCACCTCTGATTCTCCACCTCTGATTCCCCGCCTCTGATTCCCCGCCTCTGATTCCCCGCCCCTGATTCCCCGCCTATGTTTACCCGCCTCTGTTTACCCACCTGTTTCCCCGCCTCTGATTCCCCACCTCAGATTCCCCGCCTCAGATTCCCTGCCTCTGATTCCCTGCCTCTGATTCCCTGCCTCTGATTCACTGCCTCCCTTTCCGTGCAACTTTCCCCAGCCTATGTTTCCCCATATATCTTTCCCCGCCTCTGATTCCACGCCTCTGATTCCCCGCCTCTGATTGCCCGCCTCTGATTCCTTGCCTCTGATTTCCTGCCTCAGATTCCCTGCCTCAGATTCCCTTCATCTGATTCCCTGCCTCAGATTCCCCGCCTCGGATTCCCTGCCTCTGATTCCCCGCCTATGTTTACACGCCTCTGTTTCCCCACCTCAGGTTCCCGGCCTCAGATTCGCTGCCTCTGATTCCCTGCCTCTGATTCCCTGCCTCTGATTCCCTGCATCTGATTGCCAGCCTCAAATACTCCGCCTCTGATTCCCCGCCTCTGATTCCCCGCATCGGATTCCCCGCCTCTGATTCCCCGCCTCTGATTCCCCGCCTCTGATTCCCCGCCTCTGATTTCCCGCCCTTGAATCCTCGCCTCTGATTCCCCGCCTCTGATTCCCCACCTCTCATTCACTGCCTCCCTTTCCGTTCAACTTTCCCCGGCCTACGTTTCCCCACATATCTTTCCCCGCCTCTGATTCCACGCCTCTGTTTCCCCGCCTCTGATTGCCCGCCTCTTATTCCCTGCCTCTGATTCCCTGCCTCAGAATCCCTTCATCTGATTCCCTGCCTCTGATTCCCCGCCTCGGATTCCCTGTCTCTGATTCCCCACCTCTGATTCCCCGCCTCTGATTCCCCGCCTCTGATTCCCCGCCTCTGAATCCCCGCCACTGATTCCCCGCCTCTGATACACCGCCTCAGCTTCCCCGCCTCTGATTACCCGCCTCTGTCTCTCCACCTCTCTTTCGCGTGCACTCTTTCCCCTACATTCTTTCCGCACCTCTCTTTCCCTCCCTCAATTTCAACAACTCTGTTTGATCTGTTCTATGTACCTCATTTTCAACACACAAATTCCAACCACTATGTTTCACCCATCTCTTTCCCCGCCTCTATTTATGCACCTATGTTTACTTGCCTCTGTTTACCCGCCTGTCTCCCCGCCTCTGATTCCCCACCTCAGATTCCCCGCCTCAGATTCCCTGCCTCTGATAACCTGCCTCTGATTCCCTGCTTCTGATTCCCTGCCTCTGATACCCTGCCTCTGATTCCCTGCCTCTGATTCCCTGCCTCTGATTCCCCACCTCTGATTCCCCGCTTCCGATTCCGCACCGATGTTTCACCGCCTCTGTTGCTCTGCTTCTGATTTCCAGGCTGAGATTCGCCGGTTCTGATTCCGCACCTCTGATTCCACGCCTCTCTTTCTGTGTCTCTGATTCCCCGCCTCTGATTCCCCGCCTCTGATTCCCCGCCTCTGATACCCCGCCTCTGATTCCCCACCACTGATTCCCTGCATCTGATTCCCCGCCTCGGATTCCCCACCTCTGATTCCCCGCCTCTGATTCCCCGCCTCTGATTCCCCACCTCTGATTCCCTGCATCTGAAAACCTGCCTCTGATTCCCTGCCTCTGATTCCCTGCCTCTGATTCCCTGCCTCTGATTCCCCACCTCTGATTCCCCGCCTCCGATTCCGCACCTCTGATTCCCTGCCTCTGATTCCCCGCCTCTGATTCACCGCCTCCCTTTCCGCGCAACTTTCCTGGCCTACGTTTCCCCACATCTCTTTCCCCACCTCTGATTCCACGCCTCTGATTCCCCGCCTCTGATTGCCCGCCTCTGATACCCCGCCTCTGATTCCCCGCCTCTAATTCCCCGTCTCTGATTCCCCGCCTCTGATACCCCGCCTCTGAATCCCCGCCTCTAATTCCCCGTCTCTGATTGCCCGCCTCTGATACCCCGCCTCTGATTCCCCGCCTCTAATTCCCCGTCTCTGATTCCCCGCCACTGATTCCCCGCCTCTGATTCCCCGCCTCTGATTCCCAGCCTCTGATTCCCCGCCTCTGATTTCCCACCTCTGATTGCCCGCCTCTGATTCCCGGCCTCTGATTCCATGCCTCAGATTCCCTGCCTCAGATTTACTTCATCTGATTCCCTGCCTCTGATTCCCCGCCTCTGATGCCCTGCCTCTGATTCCCCGCCTATGTTTACCCGCATCTCTTTACCCGCCTGTTTCCCCACATCTCATTCCTCACCTCTGATTCCACACATCTAATTCCCCGCCTCTGATTGCCCGCCTCTGATTTCCTGCCTCTGATTCCCCACCTCTGATTCCACGCCTCTGATACCCTGCATCTGATTCCCCGCCTCTGATTCCCCGCATCTGATTCCCCGCCTCTGATTCCCCGCCTCTGGTTCCCCGCCTCTGTTTCCCCGCCTCTGATTCCCCGCCTCTGATACCCTGCCTCTGATTCCCCGCCTATGTTTACCCGCCTCTGTTTACCCGCCTGTTTCCCCACATCTCTTTCCTCACCTCTGATTCCACGCATCTAATTCCCCGCCTCTGATAGCCCGCCTCTGATTTCCTGCCTCTGATTCCCCGCCTCTGATTCCCCGCATCTGATTCCCCGCCTCTGATTCCCCGCCTCTGATACCCCGCCTCTGATTCCCTGCCTCTGATTCCCCACCTATGTATAACCGCCTCTGTTTAACCACCTGTTTCCCCACATCTCTTTCCCCACCTCTGATTCCACGCCTCTGATTCCCCGCCTCTGATTGCCTGCCTCTGATTTCCTGCCTCTGATTCCCCGCCTCTGATTCCCCGCCTCTGATACCCCGCCTCTGATTCCCCACCTCTGTTTCCCTGCATCTGATTCGCCGCATCGGATTCCCCGCCACTGATTCCCCGCCTCTGATTCCCCGCCTCTGACTCCCCGCCTCTGATTCCCTGCCTCTGAAAACCTGCCTCTGATTCCCTGCCTCTGACTCTCTGCCTCTTATTCCCTGCCTCTGATTCCCTGCCTCTGATTCCCCACCTCTGATTCCCCGCCTCCGATTCCGCACCTCTGATTCCACGCCTCTGATTCCCCACATCTGATTCCCCGCCTCTGATTCCCCGCCTATGATTCCCCGCCTCAGATTCCCTGCCTCCGATTCCCTGCCTCAGATTCCCTGCCTCTGATTCCCTGCCTCTGATTCCCCGCCTCTGATTCCCCGCCTCTGATACCCCGCCTCTGATTCCCTGCCTCTGATTCCCCACCTATGTATAACCGCCTCTGTTTAACCACCTGTTTCCCCACATCTCTTTCCCCACCTCTGATTCCACGCCTCTGATTCCCCGCCTCTGATTGCCTGCCTCTGATTTCCTGCCTCTGATTCCCCGCCTCTAATTCCCCGTCTCTGATTCCCCGCCTCTGATACCCCGCCTCTGAATCCCCGCCTCTAATTCCCCGTCTCTGATTGCCCGCCTCTGATACCCCGCCTCTGATTCCCCGCCTCTAATTCCCCGTCTCTGATTCCCCGCCACTGATTCCCCGCCTCTGATTCCCCGCCTCTGATTCCCAGCCTCTGATTCCCCGCCTCTGATTTCCCACCTCTGATTGCCCGCCTCTGATTCCCGGCCTCTGATTCCATGCCTCAGATTCCCTGCCTCAGATTTACTTCATCTGATTCCCTGCCTCTGATTCCCCGCCTCTGATGCCCTGCCTCTGATTCCCCGCCTATGTTTACCCGCATCTCTTTACCCGCCTGTTTCCCCACATCTCATTCCTCACCTCTGATTCCACACATCTAATTCCCCGCCTCTGATTGCCCGCCTCTGATTTCCTGCCTCTGATTCCCCACCTCTGATTCCACGCCTCTGATACCCTGCATCTGATTCCCCGCCTCTGATTCCCCGCATCTGATTCCCCGCCTCTGATTCCCCGCCTCTGGTTCCCCGCCTCTGTTTCCCCGCCTCTGATTCCCCGCCTCTGATACCCTGCCTCTGATTCCCCGCCTATGTTTACCCGCCTCTGTTTACCCGCCTGTTTCCCCACATCTCTTTCCTCACCTCTGATTCCACGCATCTAATTCCCCGCCTCTGATAGCCCGCCTCTGATTTCCTGCCTCTGATTCCCCGCCTCTGATTCCCCGCATCTGATTCCCCGCCTCTGATTCCCCGCCTCTGATACCCCGCCTCTGATTCCCTGCCTCTGATTCCCCACCTATGTATAACCGCCTCTGTTTAACCACCTGTTTCCCCACATCTCTTTCCCCACCTCTGATTCCACGCCTCTGATTCCCCGCCTCTGATTGCCTGCCTCTGATTTCCTGCCTCTGATTCCCCGCCTCTGATTCCCCGCCTCTGATACCCCGCCTCTGATTCCCCACCTCTGTTTCCCTGCATCTGATTCGCCGCATCGGATTCCCCGCCACTGATTCCCCGCCTCTGATTCCCCGCCTCTGACTCCCCGCCTCTGATTCCCTGCCTCTGAAAACCTGCCTCTGATTCCCTGCCTCTGACTCTCTGCCTCTTATTCCCTGCCTCTGATTCCCTGCCTCTGATTCCCCACCTCTGATTCCCCGCCTCCGATTCCGCACCTCTGATTCCACGCCTCTGATTCCCCACATCTGATTCCCCGCCTCTGATTCCCCGCCTATGATTCCCCGCCTCAGATTCCCTGCCTCCGATTCCCTGCCTCAGATTCCCTGCCTCTGATTCCCTGCCTCTGATTCCCCGCCTCTGATTCCCCGCCTCTGATACCCCGCCTCTGATTCCCTGCCTCTGATTCCCCACCTATGTATAACCGCCTCTGTTTAACCACCTGTTTCCCCACATCTCTTTCCCCACCTCTGATTCCACGCCTCTGATTCCCCGCCTCTGATTGCCTGCCTCTGATTTCCTGCCTCTGATTCCCCGCCTCTGATTCCCCGCCTCTGATACCCCGCCTCTGATTCCCCACCTCTGTTTCCCTGCATCTGATTCGCCGCATCGGATTCCCCGCCACTGATTCCCCGCCTCTGATTCCCCGCCTCTGACTCCCCGCCTCTGATTCCCTGCCTCTGAAAACCTGCCTCTGATTCCCTGCCTCTGACTCTCTGCCTCTTATTCCCTGCCTCTGATTCCCTGCCTCTGATTCCCCACCTCTGATTCCCCGCCTCTGATTCCGCACCTCTGATTCCCCGCCTCTGATACCCCTCCTCTGATTCCCCACCTCTGATTCCCTGCATCTGATTCCCCGCCTCGGATTCCCCGCCTTGGATTCCCCGCCTCTGATTCCCCGCCTCTGATTCCCCACCTCTGATTCCCTGCCTCTGAAAACCTGCCTCTGATTCCCTGCCTCTGATTCTCTGCCTCTGATTCCCTGCCTCTGATTCCCTGCCTCTGATTCCCCACCTCTGATTCCCCGCCTCCGATTCCGCACCTCTGATTCCCTGCCTCTGATTCCCCGCCTCTGATTCACCGCCTCCCTTTCCGCGCAACTTTCCTGGCCTACGTTTCCCCACATCTCTTTCCCCACCTCTGATTCCACGCCTCTGATACCCCGCCTCTGATTGCCCGCCTCTGATACCCCGCCTCTGATTCCCCGCCTCTGATTCCCCGTCTCTGATTCCCCGCCTCTGATACCCCGCCTCTGAATCCCCGCCTCTGAAACCCCGCCACTGATTCCCCGCCTCTGATTCCCCGCCTCTGATTCCCAGCCTCTGATTCCCCGCCTCTGATTCCCCACCTCTGATTCACTGCCTTCCTTTCTGCGCAACTTTGCCGGCCTACATTTCCCCACATATCTATACCCGCCTCTGATTCCACACCTCTGATTCCCCGCCTCTGATTGCCCGCCTCTGATTCCCGGCCTCTGATTCCATGCCTCAGATTCCCTGCCTCAGATTCCCTTCATCTGATTCCCTGCCTCTGATTCCCCGCCTCTGATGGCCTGCCTCTGATTCCCCGCCTATGTTTACCCGCATCTGTTTACCCGCCTGTTTCCCCACATCTCTTTCCTCACCTCTGATTCCACACATCTAATACCCCGCCTCTGATTGCCCGACTCTGATTTCCTGCCTCTGATTCCCCACCTCTGATTCCCCGCCTCTGATACCCTGCATCTGATTCCCCGCCTCTGATTCCCCGCATCTGATTCCCCGCCTCTGATTCCCCGCCTCTGATTCCCCGCCTCTGTTTCCCCGCCTCTGATTCCCCGCCTCTGATTCCCTGCCTCTGATTCCCCGCCTATGTTTACCCGCCTCTGTTTACCCGCCTGTTTCCCCACATCTCTTTCCTCACCTCTGATTCCACGCATCTAATTCCCCGCCTCTGATAGCCCGCCTCTGATTTCCTGCCTCTGATTCCCTGCCTCTGATTCCCCGCGTCTGATTCCCCGCCTCTGATTGCCCGCCTCTGATTCCCCGCCTCTGATTTCCTGCCTCTGATTCCCCACCTATGTATAACCGCCTCTGTTTAACCACCTGTTTCCCCACATCTCTTTCCCCACCTTTGATTCCACGCCTCTGATTCCCCGCCTCTGATTGCCTGCCTCTGATTTCCTGCCTCTGATTCCCCGCCTCTGATTCCCCACCTCTGTTTCCCTGCATCTGATTCGCCGCCTCGGATTCCCCGCCACTGATTCCTCGCCTCTGATTCCCCGCCTCTGACTCCCCGCCTCTGATTCCCTGCCTCTGAAAACCTGCCTCTGATTCCCTGCCTCTGATTCTCTTCCTCTTATTCCCTGCCTCTGATTCCATGCCTCTGATTCCCCACCTCTGATTCCCCGCCTCCGATTCCGCACCTCTGATTCCCCGCCTCTGATTCCCCGCCTCTGATTCCCCGCATCTGATTCCCCGCCTCTGATTCCCCGCCTATGATTCCCCGCCTCAGATTCCCTGCCTCCGATTCCCTGCCTCAGATTCCCTGCCTCTGATTCCCTGCCTCTGATTCCCCACCTCTGATTCCCTGCCTCTGATTCCCCGCCTCTGATTCACTGCCTCTGATTCCCCGCCTATGTTTACCCGCCTCTGTTTACCCGCATGTTTCCCCACATCTCTTTCCCCACCTCTGATTCCACGCCTCTGATTCCCTGCCTCTGATTCCCCGCCTCTGATACCCTGCCTCTCTTTCCCTGCCTCTATTTCCGTGCCTCTTTCTCTGCATCTCATTTCCCACATCTCATTTTCCCCCTCTGATAACCCACCTCAGATTCCCTGCCTCCGATTCCCTGCCTCAGATTCCCTGCCTCTGATCCCTGCCTCTGATCACCCGCCTCTGATTCCCTGCCTCTGATTCCCCGCCTATGTTTACCCGCCTCTGTTAATCCGCCTGTTTCACACATCTCTTTCCCCACCTCTGATTCTACGCCTCTGATTCCCCGCCTCTGTTTCCCCGCCTCTGATTCCCCGCCTCTGATTAACCGCCTCCCTTTCTGCGCAACTTTCCTGGCCTACTTTTCCCTACATCTCTTTCCCCACCTCTGATTCCACGCCTCTGATTCCCCGCCTCTGATTGCCCGCCTCTGATTCCCCGCCTCTGATTCCCCGCCTCTGATTCCCCGTCTCTGATTCCCCGCCTCTGATACCCCGCCTCTGAATCCCCGCCTCTGATTCCCCGCCTCTGATTCCCCGCCTCTGATTCCCCGCCTCTGATTCCCAGCCTCTGATTCCCCGCCTCTGATTCCCCACCTCTGATTCACTGCCTCCCTTTCCGCCCAACTTTGCCGGACTACATTTCCCCACATATCTTTCCCCACCTCTGATTCCCTGCCTCAGATTCCCTTCATCTGATTCCCTGCCTCTGATTCCCCGCCTCTGATTCCCTGCCTCAGATTCCCCGCCTAAGTTTACCCGCCTCTGTTTACCCGCCTGTTTCCCCACATCTCTTTCCTCACCTCTGATTCCACACATCTAATTCCCCGCCTCTGATTGCCCGCCTCTGATTCCCTGCCTCTGATTCCCCGCCTCGGATTCCCTGCCTCTGATTCCCCGCCTATGTTTACCCGCCTCTGTTTCCCCATCTCAGGTTCCCAGCCTCAGATTCGCTGCCTCTGATTCCCTGCCTCTGATTCCCCGCCTCTGATTCCCCGCATCTGATTCCCCGCCTCTGATTCCCCGCCTCTGATTCCCTGCCTCTGATTCCCTGCATCAGATTCCCTCCATCTGATTCAATGCCTCTAATTCCCCGCCTCTGATTCCCTGCCTCTGATTCTCCACCTATGTATACCCGCCTGTGTTTACCCGCCAGTTTCCCCACATCTCTTTCCCCACCTCTGATTCCAAGCCTCCGATTCCCCGCCTCTGATTGCCTGCCTCTGATTTCCTGCCTCTGATTCCCCGCCTCTGATTCCCAGCCTCTGATTCCCCGCCTCTGATTCCCCGCCTCTGCTTCCCCGCCTCTGATTCCCCACCTCTGATTCACTGCCTCACTTTCCGCGCAACTTTCCCGGCCTACATTTCCCCACATATCTTTTCCCGCCTCTGATTCCACGCCTCTGATTCCCCGCCTCTGATTGCCCGCCTCTGATTCCCTGCCTCTGAATCCCTTCCTCAGATTCCCTGCCTCAGATTCCCTTCATCCGATTCCCTGCCTCTGATTCCCCACCTCTGATTCCCCGCCTCTGATTCCCCGCCTCTAATTCCCCGCCTCTGATTCCCCGCCCCTGATTCCCCGCCTATGTTTACCCGCCTCTGTTTACCCACCTGTTTCCCCGCCTCTGATTCACCACCTCAGATTCCCCGCCTCAGATTCCCTGCCTCTGATTCCCTGCCTCTGATTCCCTGCCTCTGATTCACTGCCTCCCTTTCCGTGCAACTTTCCCCAGCCTACGTTTCCCCATATATCTTTCCCCGCCTCTGATTCCACGCCTCTGATTCCCCGCCTCTGATTGCCCGCCTCTGATTCCTTGCCTCTGATTTCCTGCCTCAGATTCCCTGCCTCAGATTCCCTTCATCTGATTCCCTGCCTCAGATTCCCCGCCTCGGATTCCCTGCCTCTGATTCCCCGCCTATGTTTACACGCCTCTGTTTCCCCACCTCAGGTTCCCGGCCTCAGATTCGCTGCCTCTGATTCCCTGCCTCTGATTCCCTGCCTCTGATTCCCTGCATCTGATTGCCAGCCTCAAATACTCCGCCTCTGATTCCCCGCCTCTGATTCCCCGCATCGGATTCCCCGCCTCTGATTCCCCGCCTCTGATTCCTCGCCTCTGATTCCCCGCCTCTGATTTCCCGCCCTTGAATCCTCGCCTCTGATTCCCCGCCTCTGATTCCCCACCTCTCATTCACTGCCTCCCTTTCCGTTCAACTTTCCCCGGCCTACGTTTCCCCACATATCTTTCCCCGCCTCTGATTCCACGCCTCTGTTTCCCCGCCTCTGATTGCCCGCCTCTTATTCCCTGCCTCTGATTCACTGCCTCAGAATCCCTTCATCTGATTCCCTGCCTCTGATTCCCCGCCTCGGATTCCCTGTCTCTGATTCCCCACCTCTGATTCCCCGCCTCTGATTCCCCGCCTCTGATTCCCCGCCTCTGAATCCCCGCCACTGATTCCCCGCCTCTGATACACCGCCTCAGCTTCCCCGCCTCTGATTACCCGCCTCTGTCTCTCCACCTCTCTTTCGCGTGCACTCTTTCCCCTACATTCTTTCCGCACCTCTCTTTCCCTCCCTCAATTTCAACAACTCTGTTTGATCTGTTCTATGTACCTCATTTTCAACACACAAATTCCAACCACTATGTTTCACCCATCTCTTTCCCCGCCTCTATTTATGCACCTATGTTTACTTGCCTCTGTTTACCCGCCTGTTTCCCCGCCTCTGATTCCCCACCTCAGATTCCCCGCCTCAGATTCCCTGCCTCTGATAACCTGCCTCTGATTCCCTGCTTCTGATTCCCTGCCTCTGATACCCTGCCTCTGATTCCCTGCCTCTGATTCCCTGCCTCTGATTCCCCACCTCTGATTCCCCGCTTCCGATTCCGCACCGATGTTTCACCGCCTCTGTTGCTCTGCTTCTGATTTCCAGGCTGAGATTCGCCGGTTCTGATTCCGCACCTCTGATTCCACGCCTCTCTTTCTGTGTCTCTGATTCCCCGCCTCTGATTCCCCGCCTCTGATTCCCCGCCTCTGATACCCCGCCTCTGATTCCCCACCTCTGATTCCCTGCATCTGATTCCCCGCCTCGGATTCCCCGCCTCTGATTCCCCGCCTCTGATTCCCCGCCTCTGATTCCCCACCTCTGATTCCCTGCATCTGAAAACCTGCCTCTGATTCCCTGCCTCTGATTCCCTGCCTCTGATTCCCTGCCTCTGATTCCCCACCTCTGATTCCCCGCCTCCGATTCCGCACCTCTGATTCCCTGCCTCTGATTCCCCGCCTCTGATTCACCACCTCCCTTTCCGCGCAACTTTCCTGGCCTACGTTTCCCCACATCTCTTTCCCCACCTCTGATTCCACGCCTCTGATTCCCCGCCTCTGATTGCCCGCCTCTGATACCCCGCCTCTGATTCCCCGCCTCTAATTCCCCGTCTCTGATTCCCCGCCTCTGATACCCCGCCTCTGAATCCCCGCCTCTAATTCCCCGTCTCTGATTGCCCGCCTCTTATACCCCGCCTCTGATTCCCCGCCTCTAATTCCCCGTCTCTGATTCCCCGCCACTGATTCCCCGCCTCTGATTCCCCGCCTCTGATTCCCAGCCTCTGATTCCCCGCCTCTGATTTCCCACCTCTGAATGCCCGCCTCTGATTCCCGGCCTCTGATTCCATGCCTCAGATTCCCTGCCTCAGATTTACTTCATCTGATTCCCTGCCTCTGATTCCCCGCCTCTGATGCCCTGCCTCTGATTCCCCGCCTATGTTTACCCGCATCTCTTTACCCGCCTGTTTCCCCACATCTCATTCCTCACCTCTGATTCCACACATCTAATTCCCCGCCTCTGATTGCCCGCCTCTGATTTCCTGCCTCTGATTCCCCACCTCTGATTCCACGCCTCTGATACCCTGCATCTGATTCCCCGCCTCTGATTCCCCGCATCTGATTCCCCGCCTCTGATTCCCCGCCTCTGGTTCCCCGCCTCTGTTTCCCCGCCTCTGATTCCCCGCCTCTGATTCCCTGCCTCTGATTCCCCGCCTATGTTTACCCGCCTCTGTTTACCCGCCTGTTTCCCCACATCTCTTTCCTCACCTCTGATTCCACGCATCTAATTCCCCACCTCTGATAGCCCGCCTCTGATTTCCTGCCTCTGATTCCCCGCCTCTGATTCCCCGCATCTGATTCCCCGCCTCTGATTCCCCGCCTCTGATACCCCACCTCTGATTCCCTGCCTCTGATTCCCCACCTATGTATAACCGCCTCTGTTTAACCACCTGTTTCCCCACATCTCTTTCCCCACCTCTGATTCCACGCCTCTAATTCCCCGCCTCTGATTGCCTGCCTCTGATTTCCTGCCTCTGATTCCCCGCCTCTGATTCCCCGCCTCTGATACCCCGCCTCTGATTCCCCACCTCTGTTTCCCTGCATCTGATTCGCCGCATCGGATTCCCCGCCACTGATTCCCCGCCTCTGATTCCCCGCCTCTGACTCCCCGCCTCTGATTCCCTGCCTCTGAAAACCTGCCTCTGATTCCCTGCCTCTGACTCTCTGCCTCTTGTTCCCTGCCTCTGATTCCCTGCCTCTGATTCCCCACCTCTGATTCCCTGCCTCCGATTCCGCACCTCTGATTCCACGCCTCTGATTCCCCACATCTGATTCCCCGCCTCTGATTCCCCGCCTATGATTCCCCGCCTCAGATTCCCTGCCTCCGATTCCCTGCCTCAGATTCCCTGCCTCTGATTCCCTGCCTCTGATTCCCCGCCTCTGATTCCCCGCCTCTGATACCCCGCCTCTGATTCCCTGCCTCTGATTCCCCACCTATGTATAACCGCCTCTGTTTAACCACCTGTTTCCCCACATCTCTTTCCCCACCTCTGATTCCACGCCTCTGATTCCCCGCCTCTGATTGCCTGCCTCTGATTTCCTGCCTCTGATTCCCCGCCTCTGATTCCCCGCCTCTGATACCCCGCCTCTGATTCCCCACCTCTGTTTCCCTGCATCTGATTCGCCGCATCGGATTCCCCGCCACTGATTCCCCGCCTCTGATTCCCCGCCTCTGACTCCCCGCCTCTGATTCCCTGCCTCTGAAAACCTGCCTCTGATTCCCTGCCTCTGACTCTCTGCCTCTTATTCCCTGCCTCTGATTCCCTGCCTCTGATTCCCCACCTCTGATTCCCCGCCTCCGATTCCGCACCTCTGATTCCCCGCCTCGGATACCCCTCCTCTGATTCCCCACCTCTGATTCCCTGCATCTGATTCCCCGCCTCGGATTCCCCGCCTTGGATTCCCCGCCTCTGATTCCCCGCCTCTGATTCCCCACCTCTGATTCACTGCCTCCCTTTCCGCCCAACTTTGCCGGACTACATTTCCCCACATATCTTTCCCCACCTCTGATTCCCTGCCTCAGATTCCCTTCATCTGATTCCCTGCCTCTGATTCCCCGCCTCTGATTCCCTGCCTCAGATTCCCCGCCTAAGTTTACCCGCCTCTGTTTACCCGCCTGTTTCCCCACATCTCTTTCCTCACCTCTGATTCCACACATCTAATTCCCCGCCTCTGATTGCCCGCCTCTGATTCCCTGCCTCTGATTCCCCGCCTCGGATTCCCTGCCTCTGATTCCCCGCCTATGTTTACCCGCCTCTGTTTCCCCATCTCAGGTTCCCAGCCTCAGATTCGCTGCCTCTGATTCCCTGCCTCTGATTCCCCGCCTCTGATTCCCCGCATCTGATTCCCCGCCTCTGATTCCCCGCCTCTGATTCCCTGCCTCTGATTCCCTGCATCAGATTCCCTCCATCTGATTCAATGCCTCTAATTCCCCGCCTCTGATTCCCTGCCTCTGATTCTCCACCTATGTATACCCGCCTGTGTTTACCCGCCAGTTTCCCCACATCTCTTTCCCCACCTCTGATTCCAAGCCTCCGATTCCCCGCCTCTGATTGCCTGCCTCTGATTTCCTGCCTCTGATTCCCCGCCTCTGATTCCCAGCCTCTGATTCCCCGCCTCTGATTCCCCGCCTCTGCTTCCCCGCCTCTGATTCCCCACCTCTGATTCACTGCCTCACTTTCCGCGCAACTTTCCCGGCCTACATTTCCCCACATATCTTTTCCCGCCTCTGATTCCACGCCTCTGATTCCCCGCCTCTGATTGCCCGCCTCTGATTCCCTGCCTCTGAATCCCTTCCTCAGATTCCCTGCCTCAGATTCCCTTCATCCGATTCCCTGCCTCTGATTCCCCACCTCTGATTCCCCGCCTCTGATTCCCCGCCTCTAATTCCCCGCCTCTGATTCCCCGCCCCTGATTCCCCGCCTATGTTTACCCGCCTCTGTTTACCCACCTGTTTCCCCGCCTCTGATTCACCACCTCAGATTCCCCGCCTCAGATTCCCTGCCTCTGATTCCCTGCCTCTGATTCCCTGCCTCTGATTCACTGCCTCCCTTTCCGTGCAACTTTCCCCAGCCTACGTTTCCCCATATATCTTTCCCCGCCTCTGATTCCACGCCTCTGATTCCCCGCCTCTGATTGCCCGCCTCTGATTCCTTGCCTCTGATTTCCTGCCTCAGATTCCCTGCCTCAGATTCCCTTCATCTGATTCCCTGCCTCAGATTCCCCGCCTCGGATTCCCTGCCTCTGATTCCCCGCCTATGTTTACACGCCTCTGTTTCCCCACCTCAGGTTCCCGGCCTCAGATTCGCTGCCTCTGATTCCCTGCCTCTGATTCCCTGCCTCTGATTCCCTGCATCTGATTGCCAGCCTCAAATACTCCGCCTCTGATTCCCCGCCTCTGATTCCCCGCATCGGATTCCCCGCCTCTGATTCCCCGCCTCTGATTCCTCGCCTCTGATTCCCCGCCTCTGATTTCCCGCCCTTGAATCCTCGCCTCTGATTCCCCGCCTCTGATTCCCCACCTCTCATTCACTGCCTCCCTTTCCGTTCAACTTTCCCCGGCCTACGTTTCCCCACATATCTTTCCCCGCCTCTGATTCCACGCCTCTGTTTCCCCGCCTCTGATTGCCCGCCTCTTATTCCCTGCCTCTGATTCACTGCCTCAGAATCCCTTCATCTGATTCCCTGCCTCTGATTCCCCGCCTCGGATTCCCTGTCTCTGATTCCCCACCTCTGATTCCCCGCCTCTGATTCCCCGCCTCTGATTCCCCGCCTCTGAATCCCCGCCACTGATTCCCCGCCTCTGATACACCGCCTCAGCTTCCCCGCCTCTGATTACCCGCCTCTGTCTCTCCACCTCTCTTTCGCGTGCACTCTTTCCCCTACATTCTTTCCGCACCTCTCTTTCCCTCCCTCAATTTCAACAACTCTGTTTGATCTGTTCTATGTACCTCATTTTCAACACACAAATTCCAACCACTATGTTTCACCCATCTCTTTCCCCGCCTCTATTTATGCACCTATGTTTACTTGCCTCTGTTTACCCGCCTGTTTCCCCGCCTCTGATTCCCCACCTCAGATTCCCCGCCTCAGATTCCCTGCCTCTGATAACCTGCCTCTGATTCCCTGCTTCTGATTCCCTGCCTCTGATACCCTGCCTCTGATTCCCTGCCTCTGATTCCCTGCCTCTGATTCCCCACCTCTGATTCCCCGCTTCCGATTCCGCACCGATGTTTCACCGCCTCTGTTGCTCTGCTTCTGATTTCCAGGCTGAGATTCGCCGGTTCTGATTCCGCACCTCTGATTCCACGCCTCTCTTTCTGTGTCTCTGATTCCCCGCCTCTGATTCCCCGCCTCTGATTCCCCGCCTCTGATACCCCGCCTCTGATTCCCCACCTCTGATTCCCTGCATCTGATTCCCCGCCTCGGATTCCCCGCCTCTGATTCCCCGCCTCTGATTCCCCGCCTCTGATTCCCCACCTCTGATTCCCTGCATCTGAAAACCTGCCTCTGATTCCCTGCCTCTGATTCCCTGCCTCTGATTCCCTGCCTCTGATTCCCCACCTCTGATTCCCCGCCTCCGATTCCGCACCTCTGATTCCCTGCCTCTGATTCCCCGCCTCTGATTCACCACCTCCCTTTCCGCGCAACTTTCCTGGCCTACGTTTCCCCACATCTCTTTCCCCACCTCTGATTCCACGCCTCTGATTCCCCGCCTCTGATTGCCCGCCTCTGATACCCCGCCTCTGATTCCCCGCCTCTAATTCCCCGTCTCTGATTCCCCGCCTCTGATACCCCGCCTCTGAATCCCCGCCTCTAATTCCCCGTCTCTGATTGCCCGCCTCTTATACCCCGCCTCTGATTCCCCGCCTCTAATTCCCCGTCTCTGATTCCCCGCCACTGATTCCCCGCCTCTGATTCCCCGCCTCTGATTCCCAGCCTCTGATTCCCCGCCTCTGATTTCCCACCTCTGAATGCCCGCCTCTGATTCCCGGCCTCTGATTCCATGCCTCAGATTCCCTGCCTCAGATTTACTTCATCTGATTCCCTGCCTCTGATTCCCCGCCTCTGATGCCCTGCCTCTGATTCCCCGCCTATGTTTACCCGCATCTCTTTACCCGCCTGTTTCCCCACATCTCATTCCTCACCTCTGATTCCACACATCTAATTCCCCGCCTCTGATTGCCCGCCTCTGATTTCCTGCCTCTGATTCCCCACCTCTGATTCCACGCCTCTGATACCCTGCATCTGATTCCCCGCCTCTGATTCCCCGCATCTGATTCCCCGCCTCTGATTCCCCGCCTCTGGTTCCCCGCCTCTGTTTCCCCGCCTCTGATTCCCCGCCTCTGATTCCCTGCCTCTGATTCCCCGCCTATGTTTACCCGCCTCTGTTTACCCGCCTGTTTCCCCACATCTCTTTCCTCACCTCTGATTCCACGCATCTAATTCCCCACCTCTGATAGCCCGCCTCTGATTTCCTGCCTCTGATTCCCCGCCTCTGATTCCCCGCATCTGATTCCCCGCCTCTGATTCCCCGCCTCTGATACCCCACCTCTGATTCCCTGCCTCTGATTCCCCACCTATGTATAACCGCCTCTGTTTAACCACCTGTTTCCCCACATCTCTTTCCCCACCTCTGATTCCACGCCTCTGATTCCCCGCCTCTGATTGCCTGCCTCTGATTTCCTGCCTCTGATTCCCCGCCTCTGATTCCCCGCCTCTGATACCCCGCCTCTGATTCCCCACCTCTGTTTCCCTGCATCTGATTCGCCGCATCGGATTCCCCGCCACTGATTCCCCGCCTCTGATTCCCCGCCTCTGACTCCCCGCCTCTGATTCCCTGCCTCTGAAAACCTGCCTCTGATTCCCTGCCTCTGACTCTCTGCCTCTTGTTCCCTGCCTCTGATTCCCTGCCTCTGATTCCCCACCTCTGATTCCCTGCCTCCGATTCCGCACCTCTGATTCCACGCCTCTGATTCCCCACATCTGATTCCCCGCCTCTGATTCCCCGCCTATGATTCCCCGCCTCAGATTCCCTGCCTCCGATTCCCTGCCTCAGATTCCCTGCCTCTGATTCCCTGCCTCTGATTCCCCGCCTCTGATTCCCCGCCTCTGATACCCCGCCTCTGATTCCCTGCCTCTGATTCCCCACCTATGTATAACCGCCTCTGTTTAACCACCTGTTTCCCCACATCTCTTTCCCCACCTCTGATTCCACGCCTCTGATTCCCCGCCTCTGATTGCCTGCCTCTGATTTCCTGCCTCTGATTCCCCGCCTCTGATTCCCCGCCTCTGATACCCCGCCTCTGATTCCCCACCTCTGTTTCCCTGCATCTGATTCGCCGCATCGGATTCCCCGCCACTGATTCCCCGCCTCTGATTCCCCGCCTCTGACTCCCCGCCTCTGATTCCCTGCCTCTGAAAACCTGCCTCTGATTCCCTGCCTCTGACTCTCTGCCTCTTATTCCCTGCCTCTGATTCCCTGCCTCTGATTCCCCACCTCTGATTCCCCGCCTCCGATTCCGCACCTCTGATTCCCCGCCTCTGATACCCCTCCTCTGATTCCCCACCTCTGATTCCCTGCATCTGATTCCCCGCCTCGGATTCCCCGCCTTGGATTCCCCGCCTCTGATTCCCCGCCTCTGATTCCCCACCTCTGATTCCCTGCCTCTGAAAACCTGCCTCTGATTCCCTGCCTCTGATCCTCTGCCTCTGATTCCCTGCCTCTGATTCCCTGCCTCTGATTCCCCACCTCTGATTCCCCACCTCCGATTCCGCACCTCTGATTCCCTGCCTCTGATTCCCCGCCTCTGATTCACCGCCTCCCTTTCCGCGCAACTTTCCTGGCCTACGTTTCCCCACATCTCTTTCCCCACCTCTGATTCCACGCCTCTGATACCCCGCCTCTGATTGCCCGCCTCTGATACCCCGCCTCTGATTCCCCGCCTCTGATTCCCCGTCTCTGATTCCCCGCCTCTGATACCCCGCCTCTGAATCCCCGCCTCTGAAACCCCGCCACTGATTCCCCACCTCTGATTCCCCGCCTCTGATTCCCAGCCTCTGATTCCCCGCCTCTGATTCCCCACCTCTGATTCACTGCCTTCCTTTCTGCGCAACTTTGCCGGCCTACATTTCCCCACATATCTATACCCGCCTCTGATCCCGGCCTCTGATTCCATGCCTCAGATTCCCTGCCTCAGATTCCCTTCATCTGATTCCCCGCCTCTGATTCCCCGCCTCTAATTCCCCGTCTCTGATTCCCCGCCACTGATTCCCCGCCTCTGATTCCCCGCCTCTGATTCCCAGCCTCTGATTCCCCGCCTCTGATTTCCCACCTCTGAATGCCCGCCTCTGATTCCCGGCCTCTGATTCCATGCCTCAGATTCCCTGCCTCAGATTTACTTCATCTGATTCCCTGCCTCTGATTCCCCGCCTCTGATGCCCTGCCTCTGATTCCCCGCCTATGTTTACCCGCATCTCTTTACCCGCCTGTTTCCCCACATCTCATTCCTCACCTCTGATTCCACACATCTAATTCCCCGCCTCTGATTGCCCGCCTCTGATTTCCTGCCTCTGATTCCCCACCTCTGATTCCACGCCTCTGATACCCTGCATCTGATTCCCCGCCTCTGATTCCCCGCATCTGATTCCCCGCCTCTGATTCCCCGCCTCTGGTTCCCCGCCTCTGTTTCCCCGCCTCTGATTCCCCGCCTCTGATTCCCTGCCTCTGATTCCCCGCCTATGTTTACCCGCCTCTGTTTACCCGCCTGTTTCCCCACATCTCTTTCCTCACCTCTGATTCCACGCATCTAATTCCCCACCTCTGATAGCCCGCCTCTGATTTCCTGCCTCTGATTCCCCGCCTCTGATTCCCCGCATCTGATTCCCCGCCTCTGATTCCCCGCCTCTGATACCCCGCCTCTGATTCCCTGCCTCTGATTCCCCACCTATGTATAACCGCCTCTGTTTAACCACCTGTTTCCCCACATCTCTTTCCCCACCACTGATTCCACGCCTCTGATTCCCCGCCTCTGATTGCCTGCCTCTGATTTCCTGCCTCTGATTCCCCGCCTCTGATTCCCCGCCTCTGATACCCCGCCTCTGAATCCCCACCTCTGTTTTCCTGCATCTGATTCGCCGCATCGGATTCCCCGCCACTGATTCCCCGCCTCTGATTCCCCGCCTCTGACTCCCCGCCTCTGATTCCCTGCCTCTGAAAACCTGCCTCTGATTCCCTGCCTCTGACTCTCTGCCTCTTGTTCCCTGCCTCTGATTCCCTGCCTCTGATTCCCCACCTCTGATTCCCCGCCTCCGATTCCGCACCTCTGATTCCACGCCTCTGATTCCCCACATCTGATTCCCCGCCTCTGATTCCCCGCCTATGATTCCCCGCCTCAGATTCCCTGCCTCCGATTCCCTGCCTCAGATTCCCTGCCTCTGATTCCCTGCCTCTGATTCCCCGCCTCTGATTCCCCGCCTCTGATACCCCGCCTCTGATTCCCTGCCTCTGATTCCCCACCTATGTATAACCGCCTCTGTTTAACCACCTGTTTCCCCACATCTCTTTCCCCACCTCTGATTCCACGCCTCTGATTCCCCGCCTCTGATTGCCTGCCTCTGATTTCCTGCCTCTGATTCCCCGCCTCTGATTCCCCGCCTCTGATACCCCGCCTCTGATTCCCCACCTCTGTTTCCCTGCATCTGATTCGCCGCATCGGATTCCCCGCCACTGATTCCCCGCCTCTGATTCCCCGCCTCTGACTCCCCGCCTCTGATTCCCTGCCTCTGAAAACCTGCCTCTGATTCCCTGCCTCTGACTCTCTGCCTCTTATTCCCTGCCTCTGATTCCCTGCCTCTGATTCCCCACCTCTGATTCCCCGCCTCCGATTCCGCACCTCTGATTCCCCGCCTCTGATACCCCTCCTCTGATTCCCCACCTCTGATTCCCTGCATCTGATTCCCCGCCTCGGATTCCCCGCCTTGGATTCCCCGCCTCTGATTCCCCGCCTCTGATTCCCCACCTCTGATTCCCTGCCTCTGAAAACCTGCCTCTGATTCCCTGCCTCTGATCCTCTGCCTCTGATTCCCTGCCTCTGATTCCCTGCCTCTGATTCCCCATCTCTGATTCCCCGCCTCCGATTCCGCACCTCTGATTCCCTGCCTCTGATTCCCCGCCTCTGATTCACCGCCTCCCTTTCCGCGCAACTTTCCTGGCCTACGTTTCCCCACATCTCTTTCCCCACCTCTGATTCCACGCCTCTGATACCCCGCCTCTGATTGCCCGCCTCTGATACCCCGCCTCTGATTCCCCGCCTCTGATTCCCCGTCTCTGATTCCCCGCCTCTGATACCCCGCCTCTGAATCCCCGCCTCTGAAACCCCGCCACTGATTCCCCACCTCTGATTCCCCGCCTCTGATTCCCAGCCTCTGATTCCCCGCCTCTGATTCCCCACCTCTGATTCACTGCCTTCCTTTCTGCGCAACTTTGCCGGCCTACATTTCCCCACATATCTATACCCGCCTCTGATTCCACACCTCTGATTCCCCGCCTCTGATTGCCCGCCTCTGATCCCGGCCTCTGATTCCATGCCTCAGATTCCCTGCCTCAGATTCCCTTCATCTGATTCCCTGCCTCTGATTCCCCGCCTCTGATGGCCTGCCTCTGATTCCCCGCCTATGTTTACCCGCATATGTTTACCCGCCTGTTTCCCCACATCTCTTTCCTCACCTCTAATTCCACACATCTAATACCCCGCCTCTGATTGCCCGACTCTGATTTCCTGCCTCTGATTCCCCACCTCTGATTCCCCGCCTCTGATACCCTGCATCTGATTCCCCGCCTCTGATTCCCCGCATCTGATTCCCCGCCTCTGATTCCCCGCCTCTGATTCCCCGCCTCTGTTTCCCCGCCTCTGATTCCCCGCATCTGATTCCCTGCCTCTGATTCCCCGCCTATGTTTACCCGCCTCTGTTTACCCGCCTGTTTCCCCACATCTCTTTCCTCACCTCTGATTCCACGCATCTAATTCCCCGCCTCTGATAGCCCGCCTCTGATTTCCTGCCTCTGATTCCCTGCCTCTGATTCCCTGCGTCTGATTCCCCGCCTCTGATTGCCCGCCTCTGATTCCCCGCCTCTGATTTCCTGCCTCTGATTCCCCACCTATGTATAACCGCCTCTGTTTAACCACCTGTTTCCCCACATCTCTTTCCCCACCTCTGATTCCACGCCTCTGATTCCCCGCCTCTGATTGCCTGCCTCTGATTTCCTGCCTCTGATTCCCCGCCTCTGATTCCCCACCTCTGTTTCCCTGCATCTGATTCGCCGCCTCGGATTCCCCGCCACTGATTCCTCGCCTCTGATTCCCCGCCTCTGACTCCCCGCCTCTGATTCCCTGCCTCTGAAAACCTGCCTCTGATTCCCTGCCTCTGATTCTCTTCCTCTTATTCCCTGCCTCTGATTCCATGCCTCTGATTCCCCACCTCTGATTCCCCGCCTCCGATTCCGCACCTCTGATTCCCCGCCTCTGATTCCCCGCCTCTGATTCCCCGCATCTGATTCCCCGCCTCTGATTCCCCGCCTATGATTCCCCGCCTCAGATTCCCTGCCTCCGATTCCCTGCCTCAGATTCCCTGCCTCTGATTCCCTGCCTCTGATTCCCCACCTCTGATTCCCTGCCTCTGATTCCCCGCCTCTGATTCACTGCCTCTGATTCCCCGCCTATGTTTACCCGCCTCTGTTTACCCGCATGTTTCCCCACATCTCTTTCCCCACCTCTGATTCCACGCCTCTGATTCCCCGCCTCTGATTCCCCGCCTCTGATACCCTGCCTCTCTTTCCCTGCCTCTATTTCCGTGCCTCTTTCTCTGCATCTCATTTCCCACATCTCATTTTCCCCCTCTGATAACCCACCTCAGATTCCCTGCCTCCGATTCCCTGCCTCAGATTCCCTGCCTCTGATCCCTGCCTCTGATCACCTGCCTCTGATTCCCTGCCTCTGATTCTCCGCCTATGTTTACCCGCCTCTGTTAATCCGCCTGTTTCACACATCTCTTTCCCCACCTCTGATTCTACGCCTCTGATTCCCCGCCTCTGTTTCCCCGCCTCTGATTCCCCGCCTCTGATTAACCGCCTCCCTTTCTGCGCAACATTCCTGGCCTACTTTTCCCTACATCTCTTTCCCCACCTCTGATTCCACGCTTCTGATTCCCCGCCTCTGATTGCCCGCCTCTGATTCCCCGCCTCTGATTCCCCGCCTCTGATTCCCCGTCTCTGATTCCCCGCCTCTGATACCCCGCCTCTGAATCCCCGCCTCTGATTCCCCGCCTCTGATTCCCCGCCTCTGATTCCCCGCCTCTGATTCCCAGCCTCTGATTCCCCGCCTCTGATTCCCCACCTCTGATTCACTGCCTCCCTTTCCGCGCAACTTTGCCGGACTACATTTCCCCACATATCTTTCCCCACCTCTGATTCCCTGCCTCAGATTCCCTTCATCTGATTCCCTGCCTCTGATTCCCCGCCTCTGATTCCCTGCCTCAGATTCCCCGCCTAAGTTTACCCGCCTCTGTTTACCCGCCTGTTTCCCCACATCTCTTTCCTCACCTCTGATTCCACACATCTAATTCCCCGCCTCTGATTGCCCGCCTCTGATTCCCTGCCTCTGATTCCCCGCCTCGGATTCCCTGCCTCTGATTCCCCGCCTATGTTTACCCGCCTCTGTTTCCCCACCTCAGGTTCCCAGCCTCAGATTCGCTGCCTCTGATTCCCTGCCTCTGATTCCCCGCCTCTGATTCCCCGCATCTGATTCCCCGCCTCTGATTCCCCGCCTCTGATTCCCCGCCCCTGATTCCCCGCCACTGATTCCCCGCCTCTGATTCCCCGCCTCTGATTCCCCGCCTCTGATTCCCTGCCTCTGATTCCCCACCTCTGATTCACTGCCTCCCTTTCCGCGCAACTTTCCCGGCCTACATTTCCCCATATATCTTTCCCCGCCTCTGATACCACGCCTCTGATTCCCCGCCTCTGATTGCCCGGCTCTGATTCCCTGCCTCTGATTCCCTGCCTCAGATTCCCTGCCTCAGATTCCCTTCATCTGATTCCCTGCCTCTGATTCCCCGCCTCTGATTCCCTGCCTCTGATTCCCCACCTATGTTTACCCGCCTCTGTTTACCCGCCTGTTTCCCCACATCTGTTTCTTCACCTCTGATTCCACGCATCTGATTCCCCGCATCTGATTGCCCGCCTCAGATTTCCTGCCTCTGATTCCCCACCTCTGATTCCCCGCCTCTAATAACCCACATCTGATTCCCCGCCTCTGATTCCCCGCATCTGATTCCCCGCCTCTGATTCCCCCCACTGATTCCCCACCTCTGATTCCCCACCTCAGATTCCCTGCCTCTGATTCCCTGCATCAGATTCCCTCCATCTGATTCAATGCCTCTAATTCCCCGCCTCTGATTCCCTGCCTCTGATTCTCCACCTATGTATACCCGCTTGTGTTTACCCGCCAGTTTCCCCACATCTCTTTCCCCACCTCTGATTCCAAGCCTCCGATTCCCCGCCTCTGATTGCCTGCCTCTGATTTCCTGCCTCTGATTCCCCTCCTCTGATTCCCAGCCTCTGATTCCCCGCCTCTGATTCCCCGCCTCTGCTTCCCCGCCTCTGATTCCCCACCTCTGATTCACTGCCTCCCTTTCCGCGCAACTTTCCCGGCCTACATTTCCCCACATATCTTTCCCCGCCTCTGATTCCACGCCTCTGATTCCCCGCCTCTGATTGCCCGCCTCTGATTCCCTGCCTCTGAATCCCTTCCTCAGATTCCCTGCCTCAGATTCCCTTCATCCGATTCCCTGCCTCTGATTCCCCACCTCTGATTCCCCGCCTCTGATTCCCCGCCTCTGATTCCCCGCCTCTGATTCCCCGCCCCTGATTCCCCGCCTATGTTTACCCGCCTCTGTTTACCCACCTGTTTCCCCGCCTCTGATTCCCCACCTCAGATTCCCCGCCTCAGATTCCCTGCCTCTGATTCCCTGCCTCTGATTCCCTGCCTCTGATTCACTGCGTCCCTTTCCGTGCAACTTTCCCCGGCCTACGTTTCCCCATATATCTTTCCCCGCCTCTGATTCCACGCCTCTGATTCCCCGCCTCTGATTGCCCGCCTCTGATTCCTTGCCTCTGATTCCCTGCCTCAGATTCCCTGCCTCAGATTCCCTTCATCTGATTCCCTGCCTCAGATTCCCCTCCTCGGATTCCCTGCCTCTGATTCCCCGCCTATGTTTACACGCCTCTGTTTCCCCACCTCAGGTTCCCGGCCTCAGATTCGCTGCCTCTGATTCCCTGCCTCTGATTCCCTGCCTCTGATTCCCTGCATCTGATTGCCAGCCTCAAATACTCCGCCTCTGATTCCCCGCCTCTGATTCCCCGCATCGGATTCCCCGCCTCTGATTCCCCGCCTCTGATTCCCCGCCTCTGATTCCCCGCCTCTGATTTCCCGCCCTTGAATCCTCGCCTCTGATTCCCCGCCTATGATTCCCCACCTCTCATTCACTGCCTCCCTTTCCGTTCAACTTTCCCCGGCCTACGTTTCCCCACATATCTTTCCCCGCCTCTGATTCCACGCCTCTGTTTCCCCGCCTCTGATTGCCCGCCTCTTATTCCCTGCCTCTGATTCCCTGCCTCAGAATCCCTTCATCTGATTCCCTGCCTCTGATTCCCCGCCTCGGATTCCCCGCCTCTGATTCCCCGCCTCTGATTCCCCGCCTCTGAATCCCCGCCACAGATTCCCCGACTCTGTTACACCGCCTCAGCTTCCCCGCCTCTGATTACCCGCCTCTGTCTCTCCACCTCTCTTTCGCGTGCGCTCTTTCCCCTACATTCTTTCCGCACCTCTCTTTCCCTCCCTCAATTTCAACAACTCTGTTTGATCTGTTCTATGTACCTCATTTTCAACACACAAATTCCAACCACTATGTTTCACCCATCTCTTTCCCCGCCTCTTTTTATGCACCTATGTTTACTTGCTTCTGTTTATCCGCCTGTTTCCCCGCCTCTGATTCCCCACCTCAGATTCCCCACCTCAGATTCCCTGCCTCTGATAACCTGCCTCTGATTCCCTGCTTCTGATTCCCTGCCTCTGATTCCCGGCCTCTGATTCCCTGCCTCTGATTCCCTGCCTCTGATTCCCCACCTCTGATTCCCCGCTTCCGATTCCGCACCGATGTTTCACCGCCTCTGTTGCTCTGCTTCTGATTTCCCGGCTGAGATTCGCCGGTTCTGATTCCGCACCTCTGATTCCACGCCTCTCTTTCTGTGTCTCTGATTCCCCGCCTCTGTTTCCCCGCCTCTGATTCCCCGCCTCTGATACCCCGCCTCTGATTCCCCACCTCTGATTCCCTGCATCTGATTCCCCGCCTCGGATTCCCCGCCTCTGATTCCCCGCCTCTGATTCCCCGCCTCTGATTCCCCACCTCTGATTCCCTGCCTCTGAAAACCTGCCTCTGATTCCCTGCCTCTGATTCCCTGCCTCTGATTCCCTGCCTCTGATTCCCCACCTCTGATTCCCCGCCTCCGATTCCGCACCTCTGATTCCCTGCCTCTGATTCCCAGCCTGTGATTCACCGCCTCCCTTTCCGCGCAACTTTCCTGACCTACGTTTCCCCACATCTCTTTCCCCACCTCTGATTCCACGCCTCTGATTCCCCGCCTCTGATTGCCCGCCTCTGATACCCCGCCTCTGATTCCCCGCCTCTAATTCCCCGTCTCTCATTCCCCGCCTCTGATACCCCACCTCTGAATCCCCGCCTCTGATTCCCCGCCACTGATTCCCCGCCTCTGATTCCCCGCCTCTGATTCCCAGCCTCTGATTCCCCGCCTCTGATTCCCCACCTCTGATTGCCCGCCTCTGATTCCCGGCCTCTGATTCCATGCCTCAGATTCCCTGCCTCAGATTTACTTCATCTGATTCCCTGCCTCTGATTCCCCGCCTCTGATGCCCTGCCTCTGATTCCCCGCCTATGTTTACCCGCATCTCTTTACCCACCTGTTTCCCCACATCTCATTCCTCACCTCTGATTCCACACATCTAATTCCCCGCCTCTGATTGCCCGCCTCTGATTTCCTGCCTCTGATTCCGCACCTCTGATTCCACGCCTCTGATACCCTGCATCTGATTCCCCGCCTCTGATTCCCCGCCTCTGATTCCCCGCCTCTGGTTCCCCGCCTCTGTTTCCCCGCCTCTGATTCCCCGCCTCTGATTCCCTGCCTCTGATTCCCCGCCTATGTTTACCCGCCTCTGTTTACCCGCCTGTTTCCCCACATCTCTTTCCTCACCTCTGATTCCACGCATCTAATTCCCCGCCTCTGATAGCCCGCCTCTGATTTCCTGCCTCTGATTCCCCGCCTCTGATTCCCCGCATCTGATTCCCCGCCTCTGATTCCCCGCCTCTGATACCCCGCCTCTGATTCGCTGCCTCTGATTCCCCACCTATGTATAACTGCCTCTGTTTAACCACCTGTTTCCCCACATCTCTTTCCCCACCTCTGATTCCACGCCTCTGATTCCCCGCCTCTGATTGCCTGCCTCTGATTTCCTGCCTCTGATTCCCCGCCTCTGATTCCCCGCCTCTGATACCCCGCCTCTGATTCCCCACCTCTGTTTCCCTGCATCTGATTCGCCACATCGGATTCCCCGCCACTGATTCCCCGCCTCTGATTCCCCGCCTCTGACTCCCCGCCTCTGATTCCCTGCCTCTGAAAACATGCCTCTGATTCCCTGCCTCTGACTCTCTGCCTCTTATTCCCTGCCTCTGATTCCCTGCCTCTGATTCCCCACCTCTGATTCCCCGCCTCCGATTCCGCACCTCTGATTCCACGCCTCTGATTCCCCACATCTGATTCCCCGCCTCTGATTTCCCGCCTCTGAATCCCCGCCTCTGATTCCCCGCCTCTGATTCCCCGCCTCTGATTCCCCGCCTCTGATTCCCAGCCTCTGATTCCCCGCCTCTGATTCCCCACCTCTGATTCACTGCCTCCCTTTCCGCGCAACTTTGCCGGACTACATTTCCCCACATATCTTTCCCCACCTCTGATTCCCTGCCTCAGATTCCCTTCATCTGATTCCCTGCCTCTGATTCCCCGCCTCTGATTCCCTGCCTCAGATTCCCCGCCTAAGTTTACCCGCCTCTGTTTACCCGCCTGTTTCCCCACATCTCTTTCCTCACCTCTGATTCCACACATCTAATTCCCCGCCTCTGATTGCCCGCCTCTGATTCCCTGCCTCTGATTCCCCGCCTCGGATTCCCTGCCTCTGATTCCCCGCCTATGTTTACCCGCCTCTGTTTCCCCACCTCAGGTTCCCAGCCTCAGATTCACTGCCTCTGATTCCCTGCCTCTGATTCCCCGCCTCTGATTCCCCGCATCTGATTCCCCGCCTCTGATTCCCCGCCTCTGATTCCCTGCCTCTGATTCCCTGCATCAGATTCCCTCCATCTGATTCAATGCCTCTAATTCCCCGCCTCTGATTCCCTGCCTCTGATTCTCCACCTATGTATACCCGCCTGTGTTTACCCGCCAGTTTCCCCACATCTCTTTCCCCACCTCTGATTCCAAGCCTCCGATTCCCCGCCTCTGATTGCCTGCCTCTGATTTCCTGCCTCTGATTCCCCGCCTCTGATTCCCAGCCTCTGATTCCCCTCCTCTGATTCCCCGCCTCTGCTTCCCCGCCTCTGATTCCCCACCTCTGATTCACTGCCTCCCTTTCCGCGCAACTTTCCCGGCCTACATTTCCCCACATATCTTTTCCCGCCTCTGATTCCACGCCTCTGATTCCCCGCCTCTGATTGCCCGCCTCTGATTCCCTGCCTCTGAATCCCTTCCTCAGATACCCTGCCTCAGATTCCCTTCATCCGATTCCCTGCCTCTGATTCGCCACCTCTGATTCCCCGCCTCTGATTCCCCGCCTCTGATTCCCTGCCTCTGATTCCCCGCCCCTGATTCCCCGCCTATGTTTACCCGCCTCTGTTTACCCACCTGTTTCCCCGCCTCTGATTCCCCACCTCAGATTCCCCGCCTCAGATTCCCTGCCTCTGATTCCCTGCCTCTGATTCCCTGCCTCTGATTCACTGCCTCCCTTTCCGTGCAACTTTCCCCAGCCTACGTTTCCCCATATATCTTTCCCCGCCTCTGATTCCACGCCTCTGATACCCCGCCTCTGATTCCCTGCCTCTGATTCCCCACCTATGTATAACCGCCTCTGTTTAACCACCTGTTTCCCCACATCTCTTTCCCCACCTCTGATTCCACGCCTCTGATTCCCCGCCTCTGATTGCCTGCCTCTGATTTCCTGCCTTTGATTCCCCGCCTCTGATTCCCCGCCTCTGATACCCCGCCTCTGATTCCCCACCTCTGTTTCCCTGCATCTGATTCGCCGCATCGGATTCCCCGCCACTGATTCCCCGCCTCTGATTCCCCGCCTCTGACTCCCCGCCTCTGATTCCATGCCTCTGAAAACCTGCCTCTGATTCCCTGCCTCTGACTCTCTGCCTCTTATTCCCTGCCTCTGATTCCCTGCCTCTGATTCCCCACCTCTGATTCCCCGCCTCCGATTCCGCACCTCTGATTCCACGCCTCTGATTCCCCACATCTGATTCCCCGCCTCTGATTCCCCGCCTATGATTCCCCGCCTCAGATTCCCTGCCTCCGATTCCCTGCCTCAGATTCCCTGCCTCTGATTCCCTGCCTCTGATTCCCCGCCTCTGATTCCCCGCCTCTGATACCCCGCCTCTGATTCCCTGCCTCTGATTCCCCACCTATGTATAACCGCCTCTGTTTAACCACCTGTTTCCCCACATCTCTTTCCCCACCTCTGATTCCACGCCTCTGATTCCCCGCCTCTGATTGCCTGCCTCTGATTTCCTGCCTCTGATTCCCCGCCTCTGATTCCCCGCCTCTGATACCCCGCCTCTGATTCCCCACCTCTGTTTCCCTGCATCTGATTCGCCGCATCGGATTCCCCGCCACTGATTCCCCGCCTCTGATTCTCCGCCTCTGACTCCCCGCCTCTGATTCCCTGCCTCTGAAAACCTGCCTCTGATTCCCTGCCTCTGACTCTCTGCCTCTTATTCCCTGCCTCTGATTCCCTGCCTCTGATTCCCCACCTCTGATTCCCCGCCTCCGATTCCGCACCTCTGATTCCCCGCCTCTGATACCCCTCCTCTGATTCCCCACCTCTGATTCCCTGCATCTGATTCCCCGCCTCGGATTCCCCGCCTTGGATTCCCCGCCTCTGATTCCCCGCCTCTGATTCCCCACCTCTGATTCCCTGCCTCTGAAAACCTGCCTCTGATTCCCTGCCTCTGATTCTCTGCCTCTGATTCCCTGCCTCTGATTCCCTGCCTCTGATTCCCCACCTCTGATTCCCCGCCTCCGATTCCGCACCTCTGATTCCCTGCCTCTGATTCCCCGCCTCTGATTCACCGCCTCCATTTTCGCGCAACTTTCCTGGCCTACGTTTCCCCACATCTCTTTCCCCACCTCTGATTCCAGGCCTCTGATACCCCGCCTCTGATTGCCCGCCTCTGATACCCCGCCTCTGATTCCCCGCCTCTGATTCCCCGTCTCTGATTCCCCGCCTCTGATACCCCGCCTCTGAATCCCCGCCTCTGAAACCCCGCCACTGATTCCCCGCCTCTGATTCCCCGCCTCTGATTCCCAGCCTCTGATTCCCCGCCTCTGATTCCCCACCTCTGATTCACTGCCTTCCTTTCTGCGCAACTTTGCCGGCCTACATTTCCCCACATATCTATACCCGCCTCTGATTCCACACCTCTGATTCCCCGCCTCTGATTGCCCGCCTCTGATTCCCGGCCTCTGATTCCATGCCTCAGATTCCCTGCCTCAGATTCCCTTCATCTGATTCCCTGCCTCTGATTCCCCGCCTCTGATGGCCTGCCTCTGATTCCCCGCCTATGTTTACCCGCATCTGTTTACCCGCCTGTTTCCCCACATCTCTTTCCTCACCTCTGATTCCACACATCTAATACCCCGCCTCTGATTGCCCGACTCTGATTTCCTGCCTCTGATTCCCCACCTCTGATTCCCCGCCTCTGATACCCTGCATCTGATTCCCCGCCTCTGATTCCCCGCATCTGATTCCCCGCCTCTGATTCCCCGCCTCTAATTCCCCGCCTCTGTTTCCCCGCCTCTGATTCCCCGCCTCTGATTCCCTGCCTCTGATTCCCCGCCTATGTTTACCCGCCTCTGTTTACCCGCCTGTTTCCCCACATCTCTTTCCTCACCTCTGATTCCACGCATCTAATTCCCCGCCTCTGATAGCCCGCCTCTGATTTCCTGCCTCTGATTCCCTGCCTCTGATTCCCCGCGTCTGATTCCCCGCCTCTGATTGCCCGCCTCTGATTCCCCGCCTCTGATTTCCTGCCTCTGATTCCCCACCTCTGTATAACCGCCTCTGTTTAACCACCTGTTTCCCCACATCTCTTTCCCCACCTTTGATCCCACGCCTCTGATTCCCTGCCTCTGATTGCCTGCCTCTGATTTCCTGCCTCTGATTCCCCGCCTCTGATTCCCCACCTCTGTTTCCCTGCATCTGATTCGCCGCCTCGGATTCCCCACCACTGATTCCTCGCCTCTGATTCCCCGCCTCTGACTCCCCGCCTCTGATTCCCTGCCTCTGAAAACCTGCCTCTGATTCCCTGCCTCTGATTCTCTTCCTCTTATTCCCTGCCTCTGATTCCATGCCTCTGATTCCCCACCTCTGATTCCCCGCCTCCGATTCCGCACCTCTGATTCCCCACCTCTGATTCCCCGCCTCTGATTCCCCGCATCTGATTCCCCGCCTCTGATTCCCCGCCTATGATTCCCCGCCTCAGATTCCCTGCCTCCGATTCCCTGCCTCAGATTCCCTGCCTCTGATTCCCTGCCTCTGATTCCCCACCTCTGATTCCCTGCCTCTGATTCCCCGCCTCTGATTCACTGCCTCTGATTCCCCGCCTATGTTTACCCGCCTCTGTTTACCCGCATGTTTCCCCACATCTCTTTCCCCACCTCTGATTCCACGCCTCTGATTCCCTGCCTCTGATTCCCCGCCTCTGATACCCTGCCTCTCTTTCCCTGCCTCTATTTCCGTGCCTCTTTCTCTGCATCTCATTTCCCACATCTCATTTTCCCCCTCTGATAACCCACCTCAGATTCCCTGCCTCCGATTCCCTGCCTCAGATTCCCTGCCTCTGATCCCTGCCTCTGATCACCCGCCTCTGATTCCCTGCCTCTGATTCCCCGCCTATGTTTACCCGCCTCTGTTAATCCGCCTGTTTCACACATCTCTTTCCCCACCTCTGATTCTACGCCTCTGATTCCCCGCCTCTGTTTCCCCGCCTCTGATTCCCCGCCTCTGATTAACCGCCTCCCTTTCTGCGCAACTTTCCTGGCCTACTTTTCCCTACATCTCTTTCCCCACCTCTGATTCCACGCCTCTGATTCCCCGCCTCTGATTGCCCGCCTCTGATTCCCCGCCTCTGATACCCCGCCTCTGATTCCCCGTCTCTGATTCCCCGCCTCTGATACCCCGCCTCTGAATCCCCGCCTCTGATTCCCCGCCTCTGATTCCCCGCCTCTGATTCCCCGCCTCTGATTCCCAGCCTCTGATTCCCCGCCTCTGATTCCCCACCTCTGATTCACTGCCTCCCTTTCCGCGCAACTTTGCCGGACTACATTTCCCCACATATCTTTCCCCACCTCTGATTCCCTGCCTCAGATTCCCTTCATCTGATTCCCTGCCTCTGATTCCCCGCCTCTGATTCCCTGCCTCAGATTCCCCGACTAAGTTTACCCGCCTCTGTTTACCCGCCTGTTTCCCCACATCTCTTTCCTCACCTCTGATTCCACACATCTAATTCCCCGCCTCTGATTGCCCGCCTCTGATTCCCTGCCTCTGATTCCCCGCCTCGGATTCCCTGCCTCTGATTCCCCGCCTATGTTTACCCGCCTCTGTTTCCCCACCTCAGGTTCCCAGCCTCAGATTCGCTGCCTCTGATTCCCTGCCTCTGATTCCCCGCCTCTGATTCACCGCATCTGATTCCCCGCCTCTGATTCCCCGCCTCTGATTCCCTGCCTCTGATTCCCTGCATCAGATTCCCTCCATCTGATTCAATGCCTCTAATTCCCCGCCTCTGATTCCCTGCCTCTGATTCTCCACCTATGTATACCCGCCTGTGTTTACCCGCCAGTTTCCCCACATCTCTTTCCCCACCTCTGATTCCAAGCCTCCGATTCCCCGCCTCTGATTGCCTGCCTCTGATTTCCTGCCTCTGATTCCCCGCCTCTGATTCCCAGCCTCTGATTCCCCGCCTCTGATTCCCCGCCTCTGCTTCCCCGCCTCTGATTCCCCACCTCTGATTCACTGCCTCACTTTCCGCGCAACTTTCCCGGCCTACATTTCCCCACATATCTTTTCCCGCCTCTGATTCCACGCCTCTGATTCCCCGCCTCTGATTGCCCGCCTCTGATTCCCTGCCTCTGAATCCCTTCCTCAGATTCCCTGCCTCAGATTCCCTTCATCCGATTCCCTGCCTCTGATTCCCCACCTCTGATTCCCCGCCTCTGATTCCCCGCCTCTAATTCCCCGCCTCTGATTCCCCGCCCCTGATTCCCCGCCTATGTTTACCCGCCTCTGTTTACCCACCTGTTTCCCCGCCTCTGATTCCCCACCTCAGATTCCCCGCCTCAGATTCCCTGCCTCTGATTCCCTGCCTCAGATTCCCTGCCTCTGATTCCCTGCCTCTGATTCCCCACCTCTGATTCCCTGCCTCTGATTCCCCGCCTCTGATTCACTGCCTCTGATTCCCCGCCTATGTTTACCCGCCTCTGTTTACCCGCATGTTTCCCCACATCTCTTTCCCCACCTCTGATTCCACGCCTCTGATTCCCCGCCTCTGATTCCCCGCCTCTGATACCCTGCCTCTCTTTCCCTGCCTCTATTTCCGTGCCTCTTTCTCTGCATCTCATTTCCCACATCTCATTTTCCCCCTCTGATAACCCACCTCAGATTCCCTGCCTCCGATTCCCTGCCTCAGATTCCCTGCCTCTGATCCCTGCCTCTGATCACCTGCCTCTGATTCCCTGCCTCTGATTCCCCGCCTATGTTTACCCGCCTCTGTTAATCCGCCTGTTTCACACATCTCTTTCCCCACCTCTGATTCTACGCCTCTGATTCCCCGCCTCTGTTTCCCCGCCTCTGATTCCCCGCCTCTGATTAACCGCCTCCCTTTCTGCGCAACATTCCTGGCCTACTTTTCCCTACATCTCTTTCCCCACCTCTGATTCCACGCCTCTGATTCCCCGCCTCTGATTGCCCGCCTCTGATTCCCCGCCTCTGATTCCCCGCCTCTGATTCCCCGTCTCTGATTCCCCGCCTCTGATACCCCGCCTCTGAATCCCCGCCTCTGATTCCCCGCCTCTGATTCCCCGCCTCTGATTCCCCGCCTCTGATTCCCAGCCTCTGATTCCCCGCCTCTGATTCCCCACCTCTGATTCACTGCCTCCCTTTCCGCGCAACTTTGCCGGACTACATTTCCCCACATATCTTTCCCCACCTCTGATTCCCTGCCTCAGATTCCCTTCATCTGATTCCCTGCCTCTGATTCCCCGCCTCTGATTCCCTGCCTCAGATTCCCCGCCTAAGTTTACCCGCCTCTGTTTACCCGCCTGTTTCCCCACATCTCTTTCCTCACCTCTGATTCCACACATCTAATTCCCCGCCTCTGATTGCCCGCCTCTGATTCCCTGCCTCTGATTCCCCGCCTCGGATTCCCTGCCTCTGATTCCCCGCCTATGTTTACCCGCCTCTGTTTCCCCACCTCAGGTTCCCAGCCTCAGATTCGCTGCCTCTGATTCCCTGCCTCTGATTCCCCGCCTCTGATTCCCCGCATCTGATTCCCCGCCTCTGATTCCCCGCCTCTGATTCCCCGCCCCTGATTCCCCGCCACTGATTCCCCGCCTCTGATTCCCCGCCTCTGATTCCCCGCCTCTGATTCCCTGCCTCTGATTCCCCACCTCTGATTCACTGCCTCCCTTTCCGCGCAACTTTCCCGGCCTACATTTCCCCATATATCTTTCCCCGCCTCTGATACCACGCCTCTGATTCCCCGCCTCTGATTGCCCGGCTCTGATTCCCTGCCTCTGATTCCCTGCCTCAGATTCCCTGCCTCAGATTTCCTTCATCTGATTCCCTGCCTCTGATTCCCCGCCTCTGATTCCCTGCCTCTGATTCCCCACCTATGTTTACCCGCCTCTGTTTACCCGCCTGTTTCCCCACATCTGTTTCTTCACCTCTGATTCCACGCATCTGATTCCCCGCATCTGATTGCCCGCCTCAGATTTCCTGCCTCTGATTCCCCACCTCTGATTCCCCGCCTCTAATAACCCACATCTGATTCCCCGCCTCTGATTCCCCGCATCTGATTCCCCGCCTCTGATTCCCCCCACTGATTCCCCACCTCTGATTCCCCGCCTCAGATTCCCTGCCTCTGATTCCCTGCATCAGATTCCCTCCATCTGATTCAATGCCTCTAATTCCCCGCCTCTGATTCCCTGCCTCTGATTCTCCACCTATGTATACCCGCCTGTGTTTACCCGCCAGTTTCCCCACATCTCTTTCCCCACCTCTGATTCCAAGCCTCCGATTCCCCGCCTCTGATTGCCTGCCTCTGATTTCCTGCCTCTGATTCCCCTCCTCTGATTCCCAGCCTCTGATTCCCCGCCTCTGATTCCCCGCCTCTGCTTCCCCGCCTCTGATTCCCCACCTCTGATTCACTGCCTCCCTTTCCGCGCAACTTTCCCGGCCTACATTTCCCCACATATCTTTCCCCGCCTCTGATTCCACGCCTCTGATTCCCCGCCTCTGATTGCCCGCCTCTGATTCCCTGCCTCTGAATCCCTTCCTCAGATTCCCTGCCTCAGATTCCCTTCATCCGATTCCCTGCCTCTGATTCCCCACCTCTGATTCCCCGCCTCTGATTCCCCGCCTCTGATTCCCCGCCTCTGATTCCCCGCCCCTGATTCCCCGCCTATGTTTACCCGCCTCTGTTTACCCACCTGTTTCCCCGCCTCTGATTCCCCACCTCAGATTCCCCGCCTCAGATTCCCTGCCTCTGATTCCCTGCCTCTGATTCCCTGCCTCTGATTCACTGCCTCCCTTTCCGTGCAACTTTCCCCGGCCTACGTTTCCCCATATATCTTTCCCCGCCTCTGATTCCACGCCTCTGATTCCCCGCCTCTGATTGCCCGCCTCTGATTCCTTGCCTCTGATTCCCTGCCTCAGATTCCCTGCCTCAGATTCCCTTCATCTGATTCCCTGCCTCAGACTCCCCGCCTCGGATTCCCTGCCTCTGATTCCCCGCCTATGTTTACACGCCTCTGTTTCCCCACCTCAGGTTCCCGCCCTCAGATTCGCTGCCTCTGATTCCCTGCCTCTGATTCCCTGCCTCTGATTCCCTGCATCTGATTGCCAGCCTCAAATACTCCGCCTCTGATTCCCCGCCTCTGATTCCCCGCATCGGATTCCCCGCCTCTGATTCCCCGCCTCTGATTTCCCGCCCTTGAATCCTCGCCTCTGATTCCCCGCCTATGATTCCCCACCTCTCATTCACTGCCTCCCTTTCCGTTCAACTTTCCCCGGCCTACGTTTCCCCACATATCTTTCCCCGCCTCTGATTCCACGCCTCTGTTTCCCCGCCTCTGATTGCCCGCCTCTTATTCCCTGCCTCTGATTCCCTGCCTCAGAATCCCTTCATCTGATTCCCTGCCTCTGATTCCCCACCTCGGATTCCCCGCCTCTGATTCCCCGCCTCTGATTCCCCGCCTCTGAATCCCCGCCACTGATTCCCCGCCTCTGTTACACCGCCTCAGCTTCCCCGCCTCTGATTACCCGCCTCTGTCTCTCCACCTCTCTTTCGCGTGCGCTCTTTCCCCTACATTCTTTCCGCACCTCTCTTTCCCTCCCTCAATTTCAACAACTCTGTTTGATCTGTTCTATGTACCTCATTTTCAACACACAAATTCCAACCACTATGTTTCACCCATCTCTTTCCCCGCCTCTTTTTATGCACCTATGTTTACTTGCTTCTGTTTATCCGCCTGTTTCCCCGCCTCTGATTCCCCACCTCAGATTCCCCGCCTCAGATTCCCTGCCTCTGATAACCTGCCTCTGATTCCCTGCTTCTGATTCCCTGCCTCTGATTCCCTGCCTCTGATTCCCTGCCTCTGATTCCCTGCCTCTGATTCCCCACCTCTGATTCCCCGCTTCCGATTCCGCACCGATGTTTCACCGCCTCTGTTGCTCTGCTTCTGATTTCCCGGCTGAGATTCGCCGGTTCTGATTCCGCACCTCTGATTCCACGCCTCTCTTTCTGTGTCTCTGATTCCCCGCCTCTGTTTCCCCGCCTCTGATTCCCCGCCTCTGATACCCCGCCTCTGATTCCCCACCTCTGATTCCCTGCATCTGATTCCCCGCCTCGGATTCCCCGCCTCTGATTCCCCGCCTCTGATTCCCCGCCTCTGATTCCCCACCTCTGATTCCCTGCCTCTGAAAACCTGCCTCTGATTCCCTGCCTCTGATTCCCTGCCTCTGATTCCCTGCCTCTGATTCCCCACCTCTGATTCCCCGCCTCCGATTCCGCACCTCTGATTCCCTGCCTCTGATTCCCAGCCTCTGATTCACCGCCTCCCTTTCCGCGCAACTTTCCTGGCCTACGTTTCCCCACATCTCTTTCCCCACCTCTGATTCCACGCCTCTGATTCCCCGCCTCTGATTGCCCACCTCTGATACCCCGCCTCTGATTCCCCGCCTCTAATTCCCCGTCTCTCATTCCCCGCCTCTGATACCCCACCTCTGAATCCCCGCCTCTGATTCCCCGCCACTGATTCCCCGCCTCTGATTCCCCGCCTCTGATTCCCAGCCTCTGATTCCCCGCCTCTGATTCCCCACCTCTGATTGCCCGCCTCTGATTCCCGGCCTCTGATTCCATGCCTCAGATTCCCTGCCTCAGATTTACTTCATCTGATTCCCTGCCTCTGATTCCCCGCCTCTGATGCCCTGCCTCTGATTCCCCGCCTATGTTTACCCGCATCTCTTTACCCACCTGTTTCCCCACATCTCATTCCTCACCTCTGATTCCACACATCTAATTCCCCGCCTCTGATTGCCCGCCTCTGATTTCCTGCCTCTGATTCCGCACCTCTGATTCCACGCCTCTGATACCCTGCATCTGATTCCCCGCCTCTGATTCCCCGCCTCTGATTCCCCGCCTCTGGTTCCCCGCCTCTGTTTCCCCGCCTCTGATTCCCCGCCTCTGATTCCCTGCCTCTGATTCCCCGCCTATGTTTACCCGCCTCTGTTTACCCGCCTGTTTCCCCACATCTCTTTCCTCACCTCTGATTCCACGCATCTAATTCCCCGCCTCTGATAGCCCGCCTCTGATTTCCTGCCTCTGATTCCCCGCCTCTGATTCCCCGCATCTGATTCCCCGCCTCTGATTCCCCGCCTCTGATACCCCGCCTCTGATTCGCTGCCTCTGATTCCCCACCTATGTATAACTGCCTCTGTTTAACCACCTGTTTCCCCACATCTCTTTCCCCACCTCTGATTCCACGCCTCTGATTCCCCGCCTCTGATTGCCTGCCTCTGATTTCCTGCCTCTGATTCCCCGCCTCTGATTCCCCGCCTCTGATACCCCGCCTCTGATTCCCCACCTCTGTTTCCCTGCATCTGATTCGCCACATCGGATTCCCCGCCACTGATTCCCCGCCTCTGATTCCCCGCCTCTGACTCCCCGCCTCTGATTCCCTGCCTCTGAAAACATGCCTCTGATTCCCTGCCTCTGACTCTCTGCCTCTTATTCCCTGCCTCTGATTCCCTGCCTCTGATTCCCCACCTCTGATTCCCCGCCTCCGATTCCGCACCTCTGATTCCACGCCTCTGATTCCCCACATCTGATTCCCCGCCTCTGATTCCCCGCCTCTGAATCCCCGCCTCTGATTCCCCGCCTCTGATTCCCCGCCTCTGATTCCCCGCCTCTGATTCCCAGCCTCTGATTCCCCGCCTCTGATTCCCCACCTCTGATTCACTGCCTCCCTTTCCGCGCAACTTTGCCGGACTACATTTCCCCACATATCTTTCCCCACCTCTGATTCCCTGCCTCAGATTCCCTTCATCTGATTCCCTGCCTCTGATTCCCCGCCTCTGATTCCCTGCCTCAGATTCCCCGCCTAAGTTTACCCGCCTCTGTTTACCCGCCTGTTTCCCCACATCTCTTTCCTCACCTCTGATTCCACACATCTAATTCCCCGCCTCTGATTGCCCGCCTCTGATTCCCTGCCTCTGATTCCCCGCCTCGGATTCCCTGCCTCTGATTCCCCGCCTATGTTTACCCGCCTCTGTTTCCCCACCTCAGGTTCCCAGCCTCAGATTCACTGCCTCTGATTCCCTGCCTCTGATTCCCCGCCTCTGATTCCCCGCATCTGATTCCCCGCCTCTGATTCCCCGCCTCTGATTCCCTGCCTCTGATTCCCTGCATCAGATTCCCTCCATCTGATTCAATGCCTCTAATTCCACGCCTCTGATTCCCCGCCTCTGATTGCCCGCCTCTGATTCCCTGCCTCTGAATCCCTTCCTCAGATTCCCTGCCTCAGATTCCCTTCATCCGATTCCCTGCCTCTGATTCGCCACCTCTGATTCCCCGCCTCTGATTCCCCGCCTCTGATTCCCCGCCTCTGATTCCCCGCCCCTGATTCCCCGCCTATGTTTACCCGCCTCTGTTTACCCACCTGTTTCCCCGCCTCTGATTCCCCACCTCAGATTCCCCGCCTCAGATTCCCTGCCTCTGATTCCCTGCCTCTGATTCCCTGCCTCTGATTCACTGCCTCCCTTTCCGTGCAACTTTCCCCAGCCTACGTTTCCCCATATATCTTTCCCCGCCTCTGATTCCACGCCTCTGATTCCCCGCCTCTGATTGCCCGCCTCTGATTCCTTGCCTCTGATTTCCTGCCTCAGATTCCCTGCCTCAGATTCCCTTCATCTGATTCCCTGCCTCAGATTCCCCGCCTCGGATTCCCTGCCTCTGATTCCCCGCCTATGTTTACACGCCTCTGTTTCCCCACCTCAGGTTCCCGGCCTCAGATTCGCTGCCTCTGATTCCCTGCCTCTGATTCCCTGCCTCTGATTCCCTGCATCTGATTGCCAGCCTCAAATACTCCGCCTCTGATTCCCCGCCTCTGATTCCCCGCATCGGATTCCCCGCCTCTGATTCCCCGCCTCTGATTCCTCGCCTCTGATTCCCCGCCTCTGATTTCCCGCCCTTGAATCCTCGCCTCTGATTCCCCGCCTCTGATTCCCCACCTCTCATTCACTGCCTCCCTTTCCGTTCAACTTTCCCCGGCCTACGTTTCCCCACATATCTTTCCCCGCCTCTGATTCCACGCCTCTGTTTCCCCGCCTCTGATTGCCCGCCTCTTATTCCCTGCCTCTGATTCCCTGCCTCAGAATCCCTTCATCTGATTCCCTGCCTCTGATTCCCCGCCTCGGATTCCCTGTCTCTGATTCCCCACCTCTGATTCCCCGCCTCTGATTCCCCGCCTCTGATTACCCGCCTCTGAATCCCCGCCACTGATTCCCCGCCTCTGATACACCGCCTCAGCTTCCCCGCCTCTGATTACCCGCCTCTGTCTCTCCACCTCTCTTTTGCGTGCACTCTTTCCCCTACATTCTTTCCGCACCTCTCTTTCCCTCCCTCAATTTCAACAACTCTGTTTGATCTGTTCTATGTACCTCATTTTCAACACACAAATTCCAACCACTATGTTTCACCCATCTCTTTCCCCGCCTCTATTTATGCACCTATGTTTACTTGCCTCTGTTTACCCGCCTGTTTCCCCGCCTCTGATTCCCCACCTCAGATTCCCCGCCTCAGATTCCCTGCCTCTGATAACCTGCCTCTGATTCCCTGCTTCTGATTCCCTGCCTCTGATACCCTGCCTCTGATTCCCTGCCTCTGATTCCCTGCCTCTGATTCCCCACCTCTGATTCCCCGCTTCCGATTCCGCACCGATGTTTCACCGCCTCTGTTGCTCTGCTTCTGATTTCCAGGCTGAGATTCGCCGGTTCTGATTCCGCACCTCTGATTCCACGCCTCTCTTTCTGTGTCTCTGATTCCCCGCCTCTGATTCCCCGCCTCTGATTCCCCGCCTCTGATACCCCGCCTCTGATTCCCCACCTCTGATTCCCTGCATCTGATTCCCCGCCTCGGATTCCCCGCCTCTGATTCCCCGCCTCTGATTCCCCGCCTCTGATTCCCCACCTCTGATTCCCTGCATCTGAAAACCTGCCTCTGATTCCCTGCCTCTGATTCCCTGCCTCTGATTCCCTGCCTCTGATTCCCCACCTCTGATTCCCCGCCTCCGATTCCGCACCTCTGATTCCCTGCCTCTGATTCCCCGCCTCTGATTCACCGCCTCCCTTTCCGCGCAACTTTCCTGGCCTACGTTTCCCCACATCTCTTTCCCCACCTCTGATTCCACGCCTCTGATTCCCCGCCTCTGATTGCCCGCCTCTGATACCCCGCCTCTGATTCCCCGCCTCTAATTCCCCGTCTCTGATTCCCCGCCTCTGATACCCCGCCTCTGAATCCCCGACTCTAATTCCCCGTCTCTGATTGCCCGCCTCTTATACCCCGCCTCTGATTCCCCGCCTCTAATTCCCCGTCTCTTATTCCCCGCCACTGATTCCCCGCCTCTGATTCCCCGCCTCTGATTCCCAGCCTCTGATTCCCCGCCTCTGATTTCCCACCTCTGATTGCCCGCCTCTGATTCCCGGCCTCTGATTCCATGCCTCAGATTCCCTGCCTCAGATTTACTTCACCTGATTCCCTGCCTCTGATTCCCCGCCTCTGATGCCCTGCCTCTGATTCCCCGCCTATGTTTACCCGCATCTCTTTACCCGCCTGTTTCCCCACATCTCATTCCTCACCTCTGATTCCACACATCTAATTCCCCGCCTCTGATTGCCCGCCTCTGATTTCCTGCCTCTGATTCCCCACCTCTGATTCCACGCCTCTGATACCCTGCATCTGATTCCCCGCCTCTGATTCCCCGCATCTGATTCCCCGCCTCTGATTCCCCGCCTCTGGTTCCCCGCCTCTGTTTCCCCGCCTCTGATTCCCCGCCTCTGATTCCCTGCCTCTGATTCCCCGCCTATGTTTACCCGCCTCTGTTTACCCGCCTGTTTCCCCACATCTCTTTCCTCACCTCTGATTCCACGCATCTAATTCCCCGCCTCTGATAGCCCGCCTCTGATTTCCTGCCTCTGATTCCCCGCCTCTGATTCCCCGCATCTGATTCCCCGCCTCTGATTCCCCGCCTCTGATACCCCGCCTCTGATTCCCTGCCTCTGATTCCCCACCTATGTATAACCGCCTCTGTTTAACCACCTGTTTCCCCACATCTCTTTCCCCACCTCTGATTCCACGCCTCTGATTCCCCGCCTCTGATTGCCTGCCTCTGATTTCCTGCCTCTGATTCCCCGCCTCTGATTCCCCGCCTCTGATACCCCACCTCTGATTCCCCACCTCTGTTTCCCTGCATCTGATTCGCCGCATCGGATTCCCCGCCACTGATTCCCCGCCTCTGATTCCCCGCCTCTGACTCCCCGCCTCTGATTCCCTGCCTCTGAAAACCTGCCTCTGATTCCCTGCCTCTGACTCTCTGCCTCTTATTCCCTGCCTCTGATTCCCTGCCTCTGATTCCCCACCTCTGATTCCCCGCCTCCGATTCCGCACCTCTGATTCCACGCCTCTGATTCCCCACATCTGATTCCCCGCCTCTGATTCCCCGCATCTGATTCCCCGCCTCGGATTCCCCGCCTTGGATTCCCCGCCTCTGATTCCCCGCCTCTGATTCCCCACCTCTGATTCCCTGCCTCTGAAAACCTGCCTCTGATTCCCTGCCTCTGATTCTCTGCCTCTGATTCCCTGCCTCTGATTCCCTGCCTCTGATTCCCCACCTCTGATTCCCCGCCTCCGATTCCGCACCTCTGATTCCCTGCCTCTGATTCCCCACCTCTGATTCACCGCCTCCCTTTCCGCGCAACTTTCCTGGCCTACGTTTCCCCACATCTCTTTCCCCACCTCTGATTCCACGCCTCTGATACTCCGCCTCTGATTGCCCGCCTCTGATACCCCGCCTCTGATTCCCCGCCTCTGATTCCCCGTCTCTGATTCCCCGCCTCTGATACCCCGCCTCTGAATCCCCGCCTCTGAAACCACGCCACTGATTCCCCGCCTCTGATTCCCCGCCTCTGATTCCCAGCCTCTGATTCCCCGCCTCTGATTCCCCACCTCTGATTCACTGCCTTCCTTTCTGCGCAACTTTGCCGGCCTACATTTCCCCACATATCTATACCCGCCTCTGATTCCACACCTCTGATTCCCCGCCTCTGATTGCCCGCCTCTGATTCCCGGCCTCTGATTCCATGCCTCAGATTCCCTGCCTCAGATTCCCTTCATCTGATTCCCTGCCTCTGATTCCCCGCCTCTGATGGCCTGCCTCTGATTCCCCGCCTATGTTTACCCGCATCTGTTTACCCGCCTGTTTCCCCACATCTCTTTCCTCACCTCTGATTCCACACATCTAATACCCCGCCTCTGATTGCCCGACTCTGATTTCCTGCCTCTGATTCCCCACCTCTGATTCCCCGCCTCTGATACCCTGCATCTGATTCCCCGCCTCTGATTCCCTGCATCTGATTCCCCGCCTCTGATTCCCCGCCTATGATTCCCCGCCTCTGTTTCCCCGCCTCTGATTCCCCGCCTCTGATTCCCTGCCTCTGATTCCCCGCCTATGTTTACCCGCCTCTGTTTACCCGCCTGTTTCCCCACATCTCTTTCCTCACCTCTGATTCCACGCATCTAATTCCCCGCCTCTGATAGCCCGCCTCTGATTTCCTGCCTCTGATTCCCTGCCTCTGATTCCCCGTGTCTGATTCCCCGCCTCTGATTGCCCGCCTCTGATTCCCCGCCTCTGATTTCCTGCCTCTGATTCCCCACCTATGTATAACCGCCTCTGTTTAACCACCTGTTTCCCCACATCTCTTTCCCCACCTCTGATTCCACGCCTCTGATTCCCCGCCTCTGATTGCCTGCCTCTGATTTCCTGCCTCTGATTCCCCGCCTCTGATTCCCCACCTCTGTTTCCCTGCATCTGATTCGCCGCCTCGGATTCCCCGCCACTGATTCCTCGCCTCTGATTCCCCGCCTCTGACTCCCCGCCTCTGATTCCCTGCCTCTGAAAACCTGCCTCTGATTCCCTGCCTCTGATTCTCTTCCTCTTATTCCCTGCCTCTGATTCCATGCCTCTGATTCCCCACCTCTGATTCCCCGCCTCCGATTCCGCACCTCTGATTCCCCGCCTCTGATTCCCCGCCTCTGATTCCCCGCATCTGATTCCCCGCCTCTGATTCCCCGCCTATGATTCCCCGCCTCAGATTCCCTGCCTCCGATTCCCTGCCTCAGATTCCCTGCCTCTGATTCCCTGCCTCTGATTCCCCACCTCTGATTCCCTGCCTCTGATTCCCCACCTCTGATTCACTGCCTCTGATTCCCCGCCTCTGATTCCCCGCCTCTGATACCCTGCCTCTCTTTCCCTGCCTCTATTTCCGTGCCTCTTTCTCTGCATCTCATTTCCCACATCTCATTTTCCCCCTCTGATAACCCACCTCAGATTCCCTGCCTCCGATTCCCTGCCTCAGATTCCCTGCCTCTGATCCCTGCCTCTGATCACCCGCCTCTGATTCCCTGCCTCTGATTCCCCGCCTATGTTTACCCGCCTCTGTTAATCCGCCCGTTTCACACATCTCTTTCCCCACCTCTGATTCTACGCCTCTGATTCCCCGCCTCTGTTTCCCCGCCTCTGATTCCCCGCCTCTGATTAACCGCCTCCCTTTCTGCGCAACTTTCCTGGCCTACTTTTCCCTACATCTCTTTCCCCACCTCTGATTCCACGCCTCTGATTCTCCGCCTCTGATTGCCCGCCTCTGATTCACCGCCTCTGATTCCCCGCCTCTGATTCCCCGTCTCTGATTCCCCGCCTCTGATACCCCGCCTCTGAATCCCCGCCTCTGATTCCCCGCCTCTGATTTCCCGCCTCTGATTCCCCGCCTCTGATTCCCAGCCTCTGATTCCCCGCCTCTGATTCCCCACCTCTGATTCACTGCCTCCCTTTCCGCGCAACTTTGCCGGACTACATTTCCCCACATATCTTTCCCCACCTCTGATTCCCTGCCTCAGATTCCCTTCATCTGATTCCCTGCCTCAGATTCCCCGCCTCTGATTCCCTGCCTCAAATTCCCCGCCTAAGTTTACCCGCCTCTGTTTACCCGCCTGTTTCCCCACATCTCTTTCCTCACCTCTGATTCCACACATCTAATTCCCCGCCTCTGATTGCCCGCCTCTGATTCCCTGCCTCTGATTCCCCGCCTCGGATTCCCTGCCTCTGATTCCCCGCCTATGTTTACCCGCCTCTGTTTCCCCACCTCAGGTTCCCAGCCTCAGATTCGCTGCCTCTGATTCCCTGCCTCTGATTCCCCGCCTCTGATTCCCCGCATCTGATTCCCCGCCTCTGATTCCCCGCCTCTGATTCCCCGCCCCTGATTCCCCGCCACTGATTCCCCGCCTCTGATTCCCCGCCTCTGATTCCCCGCCTCTGATTCCCTGCCTCTGATTCCCCACCTCTGATTCACTGCCTCCCTTTCCGCGCAACTTTCCCGGCCTACATTTCCCCATATATCTTTCCCCGCCTCTGATACCACGCCTCTGAATCCCCGCCTCTGATTGCCCGGCTCTGATTCCCTGCCTCTGATTCCCTGCCTCAGATTCCCTGCCTCAGATTCCCTTCATCTGATTCCCTGCCTCTGATTCCCCGCCTCTGATTCCCTGCCTCTGATTCCCCACCTATGTTTACCCGCCTCTGTTTACCCGCCTGTTTCCCCACATCTGTTTCTTCACCTCTGATTCCACGCATCTGATTCCCCGCATCTGATTGCCCGCCTCAGATTTCCTGCCTCTGACTCCCCACCTCTGATTCCCCGCCTCTAATAACCCACATCTGATTCCCCGCCTCTGATTCCCCGCATCTGATTCCCCGCCTCTGATTCCCCCCACTGATTCCCCACCTCTGATTCCCCGCCTCAGATTCCCTGCCTCTGATTCCCTGCATCAGATTCCCTCCATCTGATTCAATGCCTCCAATTCCCCGCCTCTGATTCCCTGCCTCTGATTCTCCACCTATGTATACCCGCCTGTGTTTACCCGCCAGTTTCCCCACATCTCTTTCCCCACCTCTGATTCCAAGCCTCCGATTCCCCGCCTCTGATTGCCTGCCTCTGATTTCCTGCCTCTGATTCCCCTCCTCTGATTCCCAGCCTCTGATTCCCCGCCTCTGATTCCCCGCCTCTGCTTCCCCGCCTCTGATTCCCCACCTTTGATTCACTGCCTCCCTTTCCGCGCAACTTTCCCGGCCTACATTTCCCCACATATCTTTCCCCGCCTCTGATTCCACGCCTCTGATTCCCCGCCTCTGATTGCCCGCCTCTGATTCCCTGCCTCTGAATCCCTTCCTCAGATTCCCTGCCTCAGATTCCCTTCATCCGATTCCCTGCCTCTGATTCCCCACCTCTGATTCCCCGCCTCTGATTCCCCGCCTCTGATTCCCCGCCTCTGATTCCCCGCCCCTGATTCCCCGCCTATGTTTACCCGCCTCTGTTTACCCACCTGTTTCCCCGCCTCTGATTCCCCACCTCAGATTCCCCGCCTCAGATTCCCTGCCTCTGATTCCCTGCCTCTGATTCCCTGCCTCTGATTCACTGCCTCCCTTTCCGTGCAACTTTCCCCGGCCTACGTTTCCCCATATATCTTTCCCCGCCTCTGATTCCACGCCTCTGATTCCCCGCCTCTGATTGTCCGCCTCTGATTCCTTGCCTCTGATTCCCTGCCTCAGATTCCCTGCCTCAGATTCCCTTCATCTGATTCCCTGCCTCAGATTCCCCGCCTATGTATAACCGCCTCTGTTTACCCGCCTGTTTCCCCACATCTGTTTCTTCACCTCTGATTCCACGCATCTGATTCCCCGCATCTGATTGCCCGCCTCAGATTTCCTGCCTCTGATTCCCCACCTCTGATTCCCCGCCTCTAATAACCCACATCTGATTCCCCGCCTCTGATTCCCCGCATCTGATTCCCCGCCTCTGATTCCCCCCACTGATTCCCCACCTCTGATTCCCCGCCTCAGATTCCCTGCCTCTGATTCCCTGCATCAGATTCCCTCCATCTGATTCAATGCCTCCAATTCCCCGCCTCTGATTCCCTGCCTCTGATTCTCCACCTATGTATACCCGCCTGTGTTTACCCGCCAGTTTCCCCACATCTCTTTCCCCACCTCTGATTCCAAGCCTCCGATTCCCCGCCTCTGATTGCCTGCCTCTGATTTCCTGCCTCTGATTCCCCTCCTCTGATTCCCAGCCTCTGATTCCCCGCCTCTGATTCCCCGCCTCTGCTTCCCCGCCTCTGATTCCCCACCTCTGATTCACTGCCTCCCTTTCCGCGCAACTTTCCTGGCCTACATTTCCCCACATATCTTTCCCCGCCTCTGATTCCACGCCTCTGATTCCCCGCCTCTGATTGCCCGCCTCTGATTCCCTGCCTCTGAATCCCTTCCTCAGATTCCCTGCCTCAGATTCCCTTCATCCGATTCCCTGCCTCTGATTCCCCACCTCTGATTCCCCGCCTCTGATTCCCCGCCTCTGATTCCCTGCCTCTGATTCCCTGCCTCAGATTCCCTGCCTCAGATTCCCTTCATCTGATTCCCTGCCTCTGATTCCCCGCCTCTGATTCCCTGCCTCTGATTCCCCACCTATGTTTACCCGCCTCTGTTTACCCGCCTGTTTCCCCACATCTGTTTCTTCACCTCTGATTCCACGCATCTGATTCCCCGCCTCTGATTCCCCGCCTATGATTCCCCGCCTCAGATTCCCTGCCTCCGATTCCCTGCCTCAGATTCCCTGCCTCTGATTCCCTGCCTCTGATTCCCCACCTCTGATTCCCTGCCTCTGATTCCCCGCCTCTGATTCACTGCCTCTGATTCCCCGCCTATGTTTACCCGCCTCTGTTTACCCACATGTTTCCCCACATCTCTTTCCCCACCTCTGATTCCATGCCTCTGATTCCCCGCCTCTGATTCCCCGCCTCTGATACCCTGCCTCTCTTTCCCTGCCTCTATTTCCGTGCCTCTTTCTCTGCATCTCATTTCCCACATCTCATTTTCCCCCTCTGATAACCCACCTCAGATTCCCTGCCTCCGATTCCCTGCCTCAGATTCCCTGCCTCTGATCCCTGCCTCTGATCACCTGCCTCTGATTCCCTGCCTCTGATTCCCCGCCTATGTTTACCCGCCTCTGTTAATCCGCCTGTTTCACACATCTCTTTCCCCACCTCTGATTCTACGCCTCTGATTCCCCACCTCTGTTTCCCCGCCTCTGATTCCCCGCCTCTGATTAACCGCCTCCCTTTCTGCGCAACATTCCTGGCCTACTTTTCCCTACATCTCTTTCCCCACCTCTGATTCCACGCCTCTGATTCCCCGCCTCTGATTGCCCGCCTCTGATTCCCCGCCTCTGATTCCCCGCCTCTAATTCCCCGTCTCTGATTCCCCGCCTCTGATACCCCGCCTCTGAATCCCCGCCTCTGATTCCCCGCCTCTGATTCCCCGCCTCTGATTCCCCGCCTCTGATTCCCAGCCTCTGATTCCCCGCCTCTGATTCCCCACCTCTGATTCACTGCCTCCCTTTCCGCGCAACTTTGCCGGACTACATTTCCCCACATATCTTTCCCCACCTCTGATTCCCTGCCTCAGATTCCCTTCATCTGATTCCCTGCCTCTGATTCCCCGCCTCTGATTCCCTGCCTCAGATTCCCCGCCTAAGTTTACCCGCCTCTGTTTACCCGCCTGTTTCCCCACATCTCTTTCCTCACCTCTGATTCCACACATCTAATTCCCCGCCTCTGATTGCCCGCCTCTGATTCCCTGCCTCTGATTCCCCGCCTCGGATTCCCTGCCTCTGATTCCCCGCCTATGTTTACCCGCCTCTGTTTCCCCACCTCAGGTTCCCAGCCTCAGATTCGCTGCCTCTGATTCTCTGCCTCTGATTCCCCGCCTTTGATTCCCCGCATCTGATTCCCCGCCTCTGATTCCCCGCCTCTGATTCCCCGCCCCTGATTCCCCGCCACTGATTCCCCGCCTCTGATTCCCCGCCTCTGATTCCCCGCCTCTGATTCCCTGCCTCTGATTCCCCACCTCTGATTCACTGCCTCCCTTTCCGCGCAACTTTCCCGGCCTACATTTCCCCATATATCTTTCCCCGCCTCTGATACCACGCCTCTGATTCCCCGCCTCTGATTGCCCGGCTCTGATTCCCTGCCTCTGATTCCCTGCCTCAGATTCCCTGCCTCAGATTCCCTTCATCTGATTCCCTGCCTCTGATTCCCCGCCTCTGATTCCCTGCCTCTGATTCCCCACTTATGTTTACCCGCCTCTGTTTACCCGCCTGTTTCCCCACATCTGTTTCTTCACCTCTGATTCCACGCATCTGATTCCCCGCATCTGATTGCCCGCCTCAGATTTCCTGCCTCTGATTCCCCACCTCTGATTCCCCGCCTCTAATAACCCACATCTGATTCCCCGCCTCTGATTCCCCGCATCTGATTCCCCGCCTCTGATTCCCCCCACTGATTCCCCACCTCTGATTCCCCGCCTCAGATTCCCTGCCTCTGATTCCCTGCATCAGATTCCCTCCATCTGATTCAATGCCTCTAATTCCCCGCCTCTGATTCCCTGCCTCTGATTCTCCACCTATGTATACCCGCCTGTGTTTACCCGCCAGTTTCCCCACATCTCTTTCCCCACCTCTGATTCCAAGCCTCCGATTCCCCGCCTCTGATTGCCTGCCTCTGATTTCCTGCCTCTGATTCCCCTCCTCTGATTCCCAGCCTCTGATTCCCCGCCTCTGATTCCCCGCCTCTGCTTCCCCGCCTCTGATTCCCCACCTCTGATTCACTGCCTCCCTTTCCGCGCAACTTTCCCGGCCTACATTTCCCCACATATCTTTCCCCGCCTCTGATTCCACGCCTCTGATTCCCCGCCTCTGATTGCCCGCCTCTGATTCCCTGCCTCTGAATCCCTTCCTCAGATTCCCTGCCTCAGATTCCCTTCATCCGATTCCCTGCCTCTGATTCCCCACCTCTGATTCCCCGCCTCTGATTCCCCGCCTCTGATTCCCCACCTCTGATTCCCCGCCCCTGATTCCCCGCCTATGTTTACCCGCCTCTGTTTACCCACCTGTTTCCCCGCCTCTGATTCCCCACCTCAGATTCCCCGCCTCAGATTCCCTGCCTCTGATTCCCTGCCTCTGATTCCCTGCCTCTGATTCACTGCCTCCCTTTCCGTGCAACTTTCCCCGGCCTACGTTTCCCCATATATCTTTCCCCGCCTCTGATTCCACGCCTCTGATTCCCCGCCTCTGATTGCCCGCCTCTGATTCCTTGCCTCTGATTCCCTGCCTCAGATTCCCTGCCTCAGATTCCCTTCATCTGATTCCCTGCCTCAGATTCCCCGCCTCGGATTCCCTGCCTCTGATTCCCCGCCTATGTTTACACGCCTCTGTTTCCCCACCTCAGGTTCCCGGCCTCAGATTCGCTGCCTCTGATTCCCTGCCTCTGATTCCCTGCCTCTGATTCCCTGCATCTGATTGCCAGCCTCAAATACTCCGCCTCTGATTCCCCGCCTCTGATTCCCCGCATCGGATTCCCCGCCTCTGATTCCCCGCCTCTGATTCCCCGCCTCTGATTCCCCGCCTCTGATTTCCCGCCCTTGAATCCTCGCCTCTGATTCCCCGCCTATGATTCCCCACCTCTCATTCACTGCCTCCCTTTCCGTTCAACTTTCCCCGGCCTACGTTTCCCCACATATCTTTCCCCGCCTCTGATTCCACGCCTCTGTTTCCCCGCCTCTGATTGCCCGCCTCTTATTCCCTGCCTCTGATTCCCTGCCTCAGAATCCCTTCATCTGATTCCCTGCCTCTGATTCCCCGCCTCGGATTCCCCGCCTCTGATTCCCCGCCTCTGATTCCCCGCCTCTGAATCCCCGCCACTGATTCCCCGCCTCTGTTACACCGCCTCAGCTTCCCCGCCTCTGATTACCCGCCTCTGTCTCTCCACCTCTCTTTCGCGTGCGCTCTTTCCCCTACATTCTTTCCGCACCTCTCTTTCCCTCCCTCAATTTCAACAACTCTGTTTGATCTGTTCTATGTACCTCATTTTCAACACACAAATTCCAACCACTATGTTTCACCCATCTCTTTCCCCGCCTCTTTTTATGCACCTATGTTTACTTGCTTCTGTTTATCCGCCTGTTTCCCCGCCTCTGATTCCCCACCTCAGATTCCCCGCCTCAGATTCCCTGCCTCTGATAACCTGCCTCTGATTCCCTGCTTCTGATTCCCTGCCTCTGATTCCCTGCCTCTGATTCCCTGCCTCTGATTCCCTGCCTCTGATTCCCCACCTCTGATTCCCCGCTTCCGATTCCGCACCGATGTTTCACCGCCTCTGTTGCTCTGCTTCTGATTTCCCGGCTGAGATTCGCCGGTTCTGATTCCGCACCTCTGATTCCACGCCTCTCTTTCTGTGTCTCTGATTCCCCGCCTCTGTTTCCCCGCCTCTGATTCACCGCCTCTGATACCCCGCCTCTGATTCCCCACCTCTGATTCCCTGCATCTGATTCCCCGCCTCGGATTCCCCGCCTCTGATTCCCCGCCTCTGATTCCCCGCCTCTGATTCCCCACCTCTGATTCCCTGCCTCTGAAAACCTGCCTCTGATTCCCTGCCTCTGATTCCCTGCCTCTGATTCCCTGCCTCTGATTCCCCACCTCTGATTCCCCGCCTCCGATTCCGCACCTCTGATTCCCTGCCTCTGATTCCCAGCCTCTGATTCACCGCCTCCCTTTCCGCGCAACTTTCCTGGCCTACGTTTCCCCACATCTCTTTCCCCACCTCTGATTCCACGCCTCTGATTCCCCGCCTCTGATTGCCCGGCTCTGATACCCCGCCTCTGATTCCCCGCCTCTAATTCCCCGTCTCTCATTCCCCGCCTCTGATACCCCACCTCTGAATCCCCGCCTCTGATTCCCCGCCACTGATTCCCCGCCTCTGATTCCCCGCCTCTGATTCCCAGCCTCTGATTCCCCGCCTCTGATTCCCCACCTCTGATTGCCCGCCTCTGATTCCCGGCCTCTGATTCCATGCCTCAGATTCCCTGCCTCAGATTTACTTCATCTGATTCCCTGCCTCTGATTCCCCGCCTCTGATGCCCTGCCTCTGATTCCCCGCCTATGTTTACCCGCATCTCTTTACCCACCTGTTTCCCCACATCTCATTCCTCACCTCTGATTCCACACATCTAATTCCCCGCCTCTGATTGCCCGCCTCTGATTTCCTGCCTCTGATTCCGCACCTCTGATTCCACGCCTCTGATACCCTGCATCTGATTCCCCGCCTCTGATTCCCCGCCTCTGATTCCCCGCCTCTGGTTCCCCGCCTCTGTTTCCCCGCCTCTGATTCCCCGCCTCTGATTCCCTGCCTCTGATTCCCCGCCTATGTTTACCCGCCTCTGTTTACCCGCCTGTTTCCCCACATCTCTTTCCTCACCTCTGATTCCACGCATCTAATTCCCCGCCTCTGATAGCCCGCCTCTGATTTCCTGCCTCTGATTCCCCGCCTCTGATTCCCCGCATCTGATTCCCCGCCTCTGATTCCCCGCCTCTGATACCCCGCCTCTGATTCGCTGCCTCTGATTCCCCACCTATGTATAACTGCCTCTGTTTAACCACCTGTTTCCCCACATCTCTTTCCCCACCTCTGATTCCACGCCTCTGATTCCCCGCCTCTGATTGCCTGCCTCTGATTTCCTGCCTCTGATTCCCCGCCTCTGATTCCCCGCCTCTGATACCCCGCCTCTGATTCCCCACCTATGTTTCCCTGCATCTGATTCGCCACATCGGATTCCCCGCCACTGATTCCCCGCCTCTGATTCCCCGCCTCTGACTCCCCGCCTCTGATTCCCTTCCTCTGAAAACATGCCTCTGATTCCCTGCCTCTGACTCTCTGCCTCTTATTCCCAGCCTCTGATTCCCTGCCTCTGATTCCCCACCTCTGATTCCCCGCCTCCGATTCCGCACCTCTGATTCCACGCCTCTGATTCCCCACATCTGATTCCCCGCCTCTGATTCCCCGCCTCTGAATCCCCGCCTCTGATTCCCCGCCTCTGATTCCCCGCCTCTGATTCCCCGCCTCTGATTCCCAGCCTCTGATTCCCCGCCTCTGATTCCCCACCTCTGATTCACTGCCTCCCTTTCCGCGCAACTTTGCCGGACTACATTTCCCCACATATCTTTCCCCACCTCTGATTCCCTGCCTCAGATTCCCTTCATCTGATTCCCTGCCTCTGATTCCCCGCCTCTGATTCCCTGCCTCAGATTCCCCGCCTAAGTTTACCCGCCTCTGTTTACCCGCCTGTTTCCCCACATCTCTTTCCTCACCTCTGATTCCACACATCTAATTCCCCGCCTCTGATTGCCCGCCTCTGATTCCCTGCCTCTGATTCCCCGCCTCGGATTCCCTGCCTCTGATTCCCCGCCTATGTTTACCCGCCTCTGTTTCCCCACCTCAGGTTCCCAGCCTCAGATTCACTGCCTCTGATTCCCTGCCTCTGATTCCCCGCCTCTGATTCCCCGCATCTGATTCCCCGCCTCTGATTCCCCGCCTCTGATTCCCTGCCTCTGATTCCCTGCATCAGATTCCCTCCATCTGATTCAATGCCTCTAATTCCCCGCCTCTGATTCCCTGCCTCTGATTCTCCACCTATGTATACCCGCCTGTGTTTACCCGCCAGTTTCCCCACATCTCTTTCCCCACCTCTGATTCCAAGCCTCCGATTCCCCGCCTCTGATTGCCTGCCTCTGATTTCCTGCCTCTGATTCCCCGCCTCTGATTCCCAGCCTCTGATTCCCCTCCTCTGATTCCCCGCCTCTGCTTCCCCGCCTCTGATTCCCCACCTCTGATTCACTGCCTCCCTTTCCGCGCAACTTTCCCGGCCTACATTTCCCCACATATCTTTTCCCGCCTCTGATTCCACGCCTCTGATTCCCCGCCTCTGATTGCCCGCCTCTGATTCCCTGCCTCTGAATCCCTTCCTCAGATTCCCTGCCTCAGATACCCTTCATCCGATTCCCTGCCTCTGATTCGCCACCTCTGATTCCCCGCCTCTGATTCCCCGCCTCTGATTCCCCGCCTCTGATTCCCCACCCCTGATTCCCCGCCTATGTTTACCCGCCTCTGTTTACCCACCTGTTTCCCCGCCTCTGATTCCCCACCTCAGATTACCCGCCTCAGATTCCCTGCCTCTGATTCCCTGCCTCTGATTCCCTGCCTCTGATTCACTGCCTCCCTTTCCGTGCAACTTTCCCCAGCCTACGTTTCCCCATATATCTTTCCCCGCCTCTGATTCCACGCCTCTGATTCCCCGCCTCTGATTGCCCGCCTCTGATTCCTTGCCTCTGATTTCCTGCCTCAGATTCCCTGCCTCAGATTCCCTTCATCTGATTCCCTGCCTCAGATTCCCCGCCTCGGATTCCCTGCCTCTGATTCCCCGCCTATGTTTACACGCCTCTGTTTCCCCACCTCAGGTTCCCGGCCTCAGATTCGCTGCCTCTGATTCCCTGCCTCTGATTCCCTGCCTCTGATTCCCTGCATCTGATTGCCAGCCTCAAATACTCCGCCTCTGATTCCCCGCCTCTGATTCCCCGCATCGGATTCCCCGCCTCTGATTCCCCGCCTCTGATTCCCCGCCTCTGATTCCCCGCCTCTGATTTCCCGCCCTTGAATCCTCGCCTCTGATTCCCCGCCTCTGATTCCCCACCTCTCATTCACTGCCTCCCTTTCCGTTCAACTTTCCCCGGCCTACGTTTCCCCACATATCTTTCCCCGCCTCTGATTCCACGCCTCTGTTTCCCCGCCTCTGATTGCCCGCCTCTTATTCCCTGCCTCTGATTCCCTGCCTCAGAATCCCTTCATCTGATTCCCTGCCTCTGATTCCCCGCCTCGGATTCCCTGTCTCTGATTCCCCACCTCTGATTCCCCGCCTCTGATTCCCCGCCTCTGATTCCCCGCCTCTGAATCCCCGCCACTGATTCCCCGCCTCTGATACACCGCCTCAGCTTCCCCGCCTCTGATTACCCGCCTCTGTCTCTCCACCTCTCTTTCGCGTGCACTCTTTCCCCTACATTCTTTCCGCACCTCTCTTTCCCTCCCTCAATTTCAACAACTCTGTTTGATCTGTTCTATGTACCTCATTTTCAACACACAAATTCCAACCACTATGTTTCACCCATCTCTTTCCCCGCCTCTATTTATGCACCTATGTTTACTTGCCTCTGTTTACCCGCCTGTTTCCCCGCCTCTGATTCCCCACCTCAGATTCCCCGCCTCAGATTCCCTGCCTCTGATAACCTGCCTCTGATTCCCTGCTTCTGATTCCCTGCATCTGATACCCTGCCTCTGATTCCCTGCCTCTGATTCCCTGCCTCTGATTCCCCACCTCTGATTCCCCGCTTCCGATTCCGCACCGATGTTTCACCGCCTCTGTTGCTCTGCTTCTGATTTCCAGGCTGAGATTCGCCGGTTCTGATTCCGCACCTCTGATTCCACGCCTCTCTTTCTGTGTCTCTGATTCCCCGCCTCTGATTCCCCGCCTCTGATTCCCCGCCTCTGATACCCCGCCTCTGATTCCCCACCTCTGATTCCCTGCATCTGATTCCCCGCCTCGGATTCCCCGCCTCTGATTCCCCGCCTCTGATTCCCCGCCTCTGATTCCCCACCTCTGATTCCCTGCATCTGAAAACCTGCCTCTGATTCCCTGCCTCTGATTCCCTGCCTCTGATTCCCTGCCTCTGATTCCCCACCTCTGATTCCCCGCCTCCGATTCCGCACCTCTGATTCCCTGCCTCTGATTCCCCGCCTCTGATTCACCGCCTCCCTTTCCGCGCAACTTTCCTGGCCTACGTTTCCCCACATCTCTTTCCCCACCTCTGATTCCACGCCTCTGATTCCCCGCCTCTGATTGCCAGCCTCTGATACCCCGCCTCTGATTCCCCGCCTCTAATTCCCCGTCTCTGATTCCCCGCCTCTGATACCCCGCCTCTGAATCCCCGCCTCTAATTCCCCGTCTCTGATTGCCCGCCTCTTATACCCCGCCTCTGATTCCCCGCCTCTAATTCCCCGTCCCTTTTCCCCGCCAATGATTCCCCGCCTCTGATTCCCCGCCTCTGATTCCCAGCCTCTGATTCCCCGCCTCTGATTTCCCACCTCTGATTGCCCGCCTCTGATTCCCGGCCTCTGATTCCATGCCTCAGATTCCCTGCCTCAGATTTACTTCACCTGATTCCCTGCCTCTGATTCCCCGCCTCTGATGCCCTGCCTCTGATTCCCCGCCGATGTTTACCCGCATCTCTTTACCCGCCTGTTTCCCCACATCTCATTCCTCACCTCTGATTCCACACATCTAATTCCCCGCCTCTGATTGCCCGCCTCTGATTTCCTGCCTCTGATTCCCCACCTCTGATTCCACGCCTCTGATACCCTGCATCTGATTCCCCGCCTCTGATTCCCCGCATCTGATTCCCCGCCTCTGATTCCCCGCCTCTGGTTCCCCGCCTCTGTTTCCCCGCCTCTGATTCCCCGCCTCTGATTCCCTGCCTCTGATTCCCCGCCTATGTTTACCCGCCTCTGTTTACCCGCCTGTTTCCCCACATCTCTTTCCTCACCTCTGATTCCACGCATCTAATTCCCCGCCTCTGATAGCCCGCCTCTGATTTCCTGCCTCTGATTCCCCGCCTCTGATTCCCCGCATCTGATTCCCCGCCTCTGATTCCCCGCCTCTGATACCCCGCCTCTGATTCCCTGCCTCTGATTCCACACCTATGTATAACCGCCTCTGTTTAACCACCTGTTTCCCCACATCTCTTTCCCCACCTCTGATTCCACGCCTCTGATTCCCCGCCTCTGATTGCCTGCCTCTGATTTCCTGCCTCTGATTCCCCGCCTCTGATTCCCCGCCTCTGATACCCCGCCTCTGATTCCCCACCTCTGTTTCCCTGCATCTGATTCGCCGCATCGGATTCCCCGCCACTGATTCCCCGCCTCTGATTCCCCACCTCTGACTCCCCGCCTCTGATTCCCTGCCTCTGAAAACCTGCCTCTGATTCCCTGCCTCTGACTCTCTGCCTCTTATTCCCTGCCTCTGATTCCCTGCCTCAGATTCCCCACCTCTGATTCCCCGCCTCCGATTCCGCACCTCTGATTCCACGCCTCTGATTCCCCACATCTGATTCCCCGCCTCTGATTCCCCGCATCTGATTCCCCGCCTCGGATTCCCCGCCTTGGATTCCCCGCCTCTGATTCCCCGCCTCTGATTCCCCACCTCTGATTCCCTGCCTCTGAAAACCTGCCTCTGATTCCCTGCCTCTGATTCTCTTCCTCTGATTCCCTGCCTCTGATTCCCTGCCTCTGATTCCCCACCTCTGATTCCCCGCCTCCGATTCCGCACCTCTGATTCCCTGCCTCTGATTCCCCACCTCTGATTCACCGCCTCCCTTTCCGCGCAACTTTCCTGGCCTACGTTTCCCCACATCTCTTTCCCCACCTCTGATTCCACGCCTCTGATACCCCGCCTCTGATTGCCCGCCTCTGATACCCCGCCTCTGATTCCCCGCCTCTGATTCCCCGTCTCTGATTCCCCGCCTCTGATACCCCGCCTCTGAATCCCCACCTCTGAAACCACGCCACTGATTCCCCGACTCTGATTCCCCGCCTCTGATTCCCAGCCTCTGATTCCCCGCCTCTGATTCCCCACCTCTGATTCACTGCCTTCCTTTCTGCGCAACTTTGCCGGCCTACATTTCCCCACATATCTATACCCGCCTCTGATTCCACACCTCTGATTCCCCGCCTCTGATTGCCCGCCTCTGATTCCCGGCCTCTGATTCCATGCCTCAGATTCCCTGCCTCAGATTCCCTTCATCTGATTCCCTGCCTCTGATTCCCCGCCTCTGATGGCCTGCCTCTGATTCCCCGCCTATGTTTACCCGCATCTGTTTACCCGCCTGTTTCCCCACATCTCTTTCCTCACCTCTGATTCCACACATCTAATACCCCGCCTCTGATTGCCCGACTCTGATTTCCTGCCTCTGATTCCCCACCTCTGATTCCCCGCCTCTGATACCCTGCATCTGATTCCCCGCCTCTGATTCCCCGCATCTGATTCCCCGCCTCTGATTCCCCGCCTATGATTCCCCGCCTCTGTTTCCCCGCCTCTGATTCCCCGCCTCTGATTCCCTGCCTCTGATTCCCCGCCTATGTTTACCCGCCTCTGTTTACCCGCCTGTTTCCCCACATCTCTTTCCTCACCTCTGATTCCACGCATCTAATTCCCCGCCTCTGATAGCCCGCTTCTGATTTCCTGCCTCTGATTCCCTGCCTCTGATTCCCCGCGTCTGATTCCCCGCCTCTGATTGCCCGCCTCTGATTCCCCGCCTCTGATTTCCTGCCTCTGATTCCCCACCTATGTATAACCGCCTCTGTTTAACCACCTGTTTCCCCACATCTCTTTCCCCACCTCTGATTCCACGCCTCTGATTCCCCGCCTCTGATTGCCTGCCTCTGATTTCCTGCCTCTGATTCCCCGCCTCTGATTCCCCACCTCTGTTTCCCTGCATCTGATTCGCCGCCTCGGATTCCCCGCCACTGATTCCTCGCCTCTGATTCCCCGCCTCTGACTCCCCGCCTCTGATTCCCTGCCTCTGAAAACCTGCCTCTGATTCCCTGCCTCTGATTCTCTTCCTCTTATTCCCTGCCTCTGATTCCATGCCTCTGATTCCCCACCTCTGATTCCCCGCCTCCGATTCCGCACCTCTGATTCCCCGCCTCTGATTCCCCGCCTCTGATTCCCCGCATCTGATTCCCCGCCTCTGATTCCCCGCCTATGATTCCCCGCCTCAGATTCCCTGCCTCCGATTCCCTGCCTCAGATTCCCTGCCTCTGATTCCCTGCCTCTGATTCCCCACCTCTGATTCCCTGCCTCTGAATCCCCACCTCTGATTCACTGTCTCTGATTCCCCGCCTCTGATTCCCCGCCTCTGATACCCTGCCTCTCTTTCCCTGCCTCTATTTCCGTGCCTCTTTCTCTGCATCTCATTTCCCACATCTCATTTTCCCCCTCTGATAACCCACCTCAGATTCCCTGCCTCCGATTCCCTGCCTCAGATTCCCTGCCTCTGATCCCTGCCTCTGATCACCCGCCTCTGATTCCCTGCCTCTGATTCCCCGCCTATGTTTACCCGCCTCTGTTAATCCGCCTGTTTCACACATCTCTTTCCCCACCTCTGATTCTACGCCTCTGATTCCCCGCCTCTGTTTCCCCGCCTCTGATTCCCCGCCTCTGATTAACCGCCTCCATTTCTGCGCAACTTTCCTGGCCTACTTTTCCCTACATCTCTTTCCCCACCTCTGATTCCACGCCTCTGATTCCCCGCCTCTGATTGCCCGCCTCTGATTCACCGCCTCTGATTCCCCGCCTCTGATTCCCCGTCTCTGATTCCCCGCCTCTGATACCCCGCCTCTGAATCCCCGCCTCTGATTCCCCGCCTCTGATTTCCCGCCTCTGATTCCCCGCCTCTGATTCCCAGCCTCTGATTCCCCGCCTCTGATTCCCCACCTCTGATTCACTGCCTCCCTTTCCGCGCAACTTTGCCGGACTACATTTCCCCACATATCTTTCCCCACCTCTGATTCCCTGCCTCAGATTCCCTTCATCTGATTCCCTGCCTCTGATTCCCCGCCTCTGATTCCCTGCCTCAGATTCCCCGCCTAAGTTTACCCGCCTCTGTTTACCCGCCTGTTTCCCCACATCTCTTTCCTCACCTCTGATTCCACACATCTAATTCCCCGCCTCTGATTGCCCGCCTCTGATTCCCTGCCTCTGATTCCCCGCCTCGGATTCCCTGCCTCTGATTCCCCGCCTATGTTTACCCGCCTCTGTTTCCCCACCTCAGGTTCCCAGCCTCAGATTCGCTGCCTCTGATTCCCTGCCTCTGATTCCCCGCCTCTGATTCCCCGCATCTGATTCCCCGCCTCTGATTCCCCGCCTCTGATTCCCCGCCCCTGATTCCCCGCCACTGATTCCCCGCCTCTGATTCCCCGCCTCTGATTCCCCGCCTCTGATTCCCTGCCTCTGATTCCCCACCTCTGATTCACTGCCTCCCTTTCCGCGCAACTTTCCCGGCCTACATTTCCCCATATATCTTTCCCCGCCTCTGATACCACGCCTCTGATTCCCCGCCTCTGATTGCCCGGCTCTGATTCCCTGCCTCTGATTCCCTGCCTCAGATTCCCTGCCTCAGATTCCCTTCATCTGATTCCCTGCCTCTGATTCCCCGCCTCTGATTCCCTGCCTCTGATTCCCCACCTATGTTTACCCGCCTCTGTTTACCCGCCTGTTTCCCCACATCTGTTTCTTCACCTCTGATTCCACGCATCTGATTCCCCGCATCTGATTGCCCGCCTCAGATTTCCTGCCTCTGATTCCCCACCTCTGATTCCCCGCCTCTAATAACCCACATCTGATTCCCCGCCTCTGATTCCCCGCATCTGATTCCCCGCCTCTGATTCCCCCCACTGATTCCCCACCTCTGATTCCCCGCCTCAGATTCCCTGCCTCTGATTCCCTGCATCAGATTCCCTCCATCTGATTCAATGCCTCCAATTCCCCGCCTCTGATTCCCTGCCTCTGATTCTCCACCTATGTATACCCGCCTGTGTTTACCCGCCAGTTTCCCCACATCTCTTTCCCCACCTCTGATTCCAAGCCTCCGATTCCCCGCCTCTGATTGCCTGCCTCTGATTTCCTGCCTCTGATTCCCCTCCTCTGATTCCCAGCCTCTGATTCCCCGCCTCTGATTCCCCGCCTCTGCTTCCCCGCCTCTGATTCCCCACCTCTGATTCACTGCCTCCCTTTCCGCGCAACTTTCCTGGCCTACATTTCCCCACATATCTTTCCCCGCCTCTGATTCCACGCCTCTGATTCCCCGCCTCTGATTGCCCGCCTCTGATTCCCTGCCTCTGAATCCCTTCCTCAGATTCCCTGCCTCAGATTCCCTTCATCCGATTCCCTGCCTCTGATTCCCCACCTCTGATTCCCCGCCTCTGATTCCCCGCCTCTGATTCCCCGCCTCTGATTCCCCGCCCCTGATTCCCCGCCTATGTTTACCCGCCTCTGTTTACCCACCTGTTTCCCCGCCTCTGATTCCCCACCTCAGAATCCCCGCCTCAGATTCCCTGCCTCTGATTCCCTGCCTCTGATTCCCTGCCTCTGATTCACTGCCTCCCTTTCCGTGCAACTTTCCCCGGCCTACGTTTCCCCATATATCTTTCCCCGCCTCTGATTCCACGCCTCTGATTCCCCGCCTCTGATTGCCCGCCTCTGATTCCTTGCCTCTGATTCCCTGCCTCAGATTCCCTGCCTCAAATTCCCTTCATCTGATTCCCTGCCTCAGATTCCCCGCCTCGGATTCCCTGCCTCTGATTCCCCGCCTAAGTTTACACGCCTCTGTTTCCCCACCTCAGGTTCCCGGCCTCAGATTCGCTGCCTCTGATTCCCTGCCTCTGATTCCCTGCCTCTGATTCCCTGCATCTGATTGCCAGCCTCAAATACTCCGCCTCTGATTCCCCGCCTCTGATTCCCCGCATCGGATTCCCCGCCTCTGATTCCCCGCCTCTGATTCCCCGCCTCTGATTCCCCGCCTCTGATTTCCCGCCCTTGAATCCTCGCCTCTGATTCCCCGCCTATGATTCCCCACCTCTCATTCACTGCCTCCCTTTCCGTTCAACTTTCCCCGGCCTACGTTTCCCCACATATCTTTCCCCGCCTCTGATTCCACGCCTCTGTTTCCCCGCCTCTGATTGCCCGCCTCTTATTCCCTGCCTCTGATTCCCTGCCTCAGAATCCCTTCATCTGATTCCCTGCCTCTGATTCCCCGCCTCGGATTCCCCGCCTCTGATTCCCCGCCTCTGATTCCCCGCCTCTGAATCCCCGCCACTGATTCCCCGCCTCTGTTACACCGCCTCAGCTTCCCCGCCTCTGATTACCCGCCTCTGTCTCTCCACCTCTCTTTCGCGTGCGCTCTTTCCCCTACATTCTTTCCGCACCTCTCTTTCCCTCCCTCAATTTCAACAACTCTGTTTGATCTGTTCTATGTACCTCATTTTCAACACACAAATTCCAACCACTATGTTTCACCCATCTCTTTCCCCGCCTCTTTTTATGCACCTATGTTTACTTGCTTCTGTTTATCCGCCTGTTTCCCCGCCTCTGATTCCCCACCTCAGATTCCCCGCCTCAGATTCCCTGCCTCTGATAACCTGCCTCTGATTCCCTGCTTCTGATTCCCTGCCTCTGATTCCCTGCCTCTGATTCCCTGCCTCTGATTCCCTGCCTCTGATTCCCCACCTCTGATTCCCCGCTTCCGATTCCGCACCGATGTTTCACCGCCTCTGTTGCTCTGCTTCTGATTTCCCGGCTGAGATTCGCCGGTTCTGATTCCGCACCTCTGATTCCACGCCTCTCTTTCTGTGTCTCTGATTCCCCGCCTCTGTTTCCCCGCCTCTGATTCCCCGCCTCTGATACCCCGCCTCTGATTCCCCACCTCTGATTCCCTGCATCTGATTCCCCGCCTCGGATTCCCCGCCTCTGATTCCCCGCCTCTGATTCCCCGCCTCTGATTCCCCACCTCTGATTCCCTGCCTCTGAAAACCTGCCTCTGATTCCCTGCCTCTGATTCCCTGCCTCTGATCACCCGCCTCTGATTCCCTGCCTCTGATTCCCCGCCTATGTTTACCCGCCTCTGTTAATCCGCCTGTTTCACACATCTCTTTCCCCACCTCTGATTCTACGCCTCTGATTCCCCGCCTCTGTTTCCCCGCCTCTGATTCCCCGCCTCTGATTAACCGCCTCCCTTTCTGCGCAACTTTCCTGGCCTACTTTTCCCTACATCTCTTTCCCCACCTCTGATTCCACGCCTCTGATTCCCCGCCTCTGATTGCCCGCCTCTGATTCACCGCCTCTGATTCCCCGCCTCTGATTCCCCGTCTCTGATTCCCCGCCTCTGATACCCCGCCTCTGAATCCCCGCCTCTAATTCCCCGCCTCTGATTTCCCGCCTCTGATTCCCCGCCTCTGATTCCCAGCCTCTGATTCCCCGCCTCTGATTCCCCACCTCTGATTCACTGCCTCCCTTTCCGCGCAACTTTGCCGGACTACATTTCCCCACATATCTTTCCCCACCTCTGATTCCCTGCCTCAGATTCCCTTCATCTGATTCCCTGCCTCTGATTCCCCGCCTCTGATTCCCTGCCTCAGATTCCCCGCCTAAGTTTACCCGCCTCTGTTTACCCGCCTGTTTCTCCACATCTCTTTCCTCACCTCTGATTCCACACATCTAATTCCCCGCCTCTGATTGCCCGCCTCTGATTCCCTGCCTCTGATTCCCCGCCTCGGATTCCCTGCCTCTGATTCCCCGCCTATGTTTACCCGCCTCTGTTTCCCCACCTCAGGTTCCCAGCCTCAGATTCGCTGCCTCTGATTCACTGCCTCTGATTCCCCGCCTCTGATTCCCCGCATCTGATTCCCCGCCTCTGATTCCCCGCCTCTGATTCCCCGCCCCTGATTCCCCGCCACTGATTCCCCGCCTCTGATTCCCCGCCTCTGATTCCCCGCCTCTGATTCCCTGCCTCTGATTCCCCACCTCTGATTCACTGCCTCCCTTTCCGCGCAACTTTCCCGGCCTACATTTCCCCATATATCTTTCCCCGCCTCTGATACCACGCCTCTGATTCCCCGCCTCTGATTGCCCGGCTCTGATTCCCTGCCTCTGATTCCCTGCCTCAGATTCCCTGCCTCAGATTCCCTTCATCTGATTCCCTGCCTCTGATTCCCCGCCTCTGATTCCCTGCCTCTGATTCCCCACCTATGTTTACCCGCCTCTGTTTACCCGCCTGTTTCCCCACATCTGTTTCTTCACCTCTGATTCCACGCATCTGATTCCCCGCATCTGATTGCCCGCCTCAGATTTCCTGCCTCTGATTCCCCACCTCTGATTCCCCGCCTCTAATAACCCACATCTGATTCCCCGCCTCTGATTCCCCGCATCTGATTCCCCGCCTCTGATTCCCCCCACTGATTCCCCACCTCTGATTCCCCGCCTCAGATTCCCTGCCTCTGATTCCCTGCATCAGATTCCCTCCATCTGATTCAATGCCTCCAATTCCCCGCCTCTGATTCCCTGCCTCTGATTCTCCACCTATGTATACCCGCCTGTGTTTACCCGCCAGTTTCCCCACATCTCTTTCCCCATTTCTGATTCCAAGCCTCCGATTCCCCGCCTCTGATTGCCTGCCTCTGATTTCCTGCCTCTGATTCCACTCCTCTGATTCCCAGCCTCTGATTCCCCGCCTCTGATTCCCCGCCTCTGCTTCCCCGCCTCTGATTCCCCACCTCTGATTCACTGCCTCCCTTTCCGCGCAACTTTCCTGGCCTACATTTCCCCACATATCTTTCCCCGCCTCTGATTCCACGCCTCTGATTCCCCGCCTCTGATTGCCCGCCTCTGATTCCCTGCCTCTGAATCCCTTCCTCAGATTCCCTGCCTCAGATTCCCTTCATCCGATTCCCTGCCTCTGATTCCCCACCTCTGATTTCCCGCCTCTGATTCCCCGCCTCTGATTCCCCGCCTCTGATTCCCCGCCCCTGATTCCCCGCCTATGTTTACCCGCCTCTGTTTACCCACCTGTTTCCCCGCCTCTGATTCCCCACCTCAGATTCCCCGCCTCAGATTCCCTGCCTCTGATTCCCTGCCTCTGATTCCCTGCCTCTGATTCACTGACTCCCTTTCCGTGCAACTTTCCCCGGCCTACGTTTCCCCATATATCTTTCCCCGCCTCTGATTCCACGCCTCTGATTCCCCGCCTCTGATTGCCCGCCTCTGATTCCTTGCCTCTGATTCCCTGCCTCAGATTCCCTGCCTCAAATTCCCTTCATCTGATTCCCCGCCTCTGATTCCCCGCCCCTGATTCCCCGCCACTGATTCCCCGCCTCTGATTCCCCGCCTCTGATTCCCCGCCTCTGATTCCCTGCCTCTGATTCCCCACCTCTGATTCACTGCCTCCCTTTCCGCGCAACTTTCCCGGCCTACATTTCCCCATATATCTTTCCCCGCCTCTGATACCACGCCTCTGATTCCCCGCCTCTGATTGCCCGGCTCTGATTCCCTGCCTCTGATTCCCTGCCTCAGATTCCCTGCCTCAGATTCCCTTCATCTGATTCCCTGCCTCTGATTCCCCGCCTCTGATTCCCTGCCTCTGATTCCCCACCTATGTTTACCCGCCTCTGTTTACCCGCCTGTTTCCCCACATCTGTTTCTTCACCTCTGATTCCACGCATCTGATTCCCCGCATCTGATTGCCCGCCTCAGATTTCCTGCCTCTGATTCCCCACCTCTGATTCCCCGCCTCTAATAACCCACATCTGATTCCCCGCCTCTGATTCCCCGCATCTGATTCCCCGCCTCTGATTCCCCCCACTGATTCCCCACCTCTGATTCCCCGCCTCAGATTCCCTGCCTCTGATTCCCTGCATCAGATTCCCTCCATCTGATTCAATGCCTCCAATTCCCCGCCTCTGATTCCCTGCCTCTGATTCTCCACCTATGTATACCCGCCTGTGTTTACCCGCCAGTTTCCCCACATCTCTTTCCCCACCTCTGATTCCAAGCCTCCGATTCCCCGCCTCTGATTGCCTGCCTCTGATTTCCTGCCTCTGATTCCCCTCCTCTGATTCCCAGCCTCTGATTCCCCGCCTCTGATTCCCCGCCTCTGCTTCCCCGCCTCTGATTCCCCACCTCTGATTCACTGCCTCCCTTTCCGCGCAACTTTCCTGGCCTACATTTCCCCACATATCTTTCCCCGCCTCTGATTCCACGCCTCTGATTCCCCGCCTCTGATTGCCCGCCTCTGATTCCCTGCCTCTGAATCCCTTCCTCAGATTCCCTGCCTCAGATTCCCTTCATCCGATTCCCTGCCTCTGATTCCCCACCTCTGATTCCCCGCCTCTGATTCCCCGCCTCTGATTCCCCGCCTCTGATTCCCCGCCCCTGATTCCCCGCCTATGTTTACCCGCCTCTGTTTACCCACCTGTTTCCCCGCCTCTGATTCCCCACCTCAGAATCCCCGCCTCAGATTCCCTGCCTCTGATTCCCTGCCTCTGATTCCCTGCCTCTGATTCACTGCCTCCCTTTCCGTGCAACTTTCCCCGGCCTACGTTTCCCCATATATCTTTCCCCGCCTCTGATTCCACGCCTCTGATTCCCCGCCTCTGATTGCCCGCCTCTGATTCCTTGCCTCTGATTCCCTGCCTCAGATTCCCTGCCTCAAATTCCCTTCATCTGATTCCCTGCCTCAGATTCCCCGCCTCGGATTCCCTGCCTCTGATTCCCCGCCTAAGTTTACACGCCTCTGTTTCCCCACCTCAGGTTCCCGGCCTCAGATTCGCTGCCTCTGATTCCCTGCCTCTGATTCCCTGCCTCTGATTCCCTGCATCTGATTGCCAGCCTCAAATACTCCGCCTCTGATTCCCCGCCTCTGATTCCCCGCATCGGATTCCCCGCCTCTGATTCCCCGCCTCTGATTCCCCGCCTCTGATTCCCCGCCTCTGATTTCCCGCCCTTGAATCCTCGCCTCTGATTCCCCGCCTATGATTCCCCACCTCTCATTCACTGCCTCCCTTTCCGTTCAACTTTCCCCGGCCTACGTTTCCCCACATATCTTTCCCCGCCTCTGATTCCACGCCTCTGTTTCCCCGCCTCTGATTGCCCGCCTCTTATTCCCTGCCTCTGATTCCCTGCCTCAGAATCCCTTCATCTGATTCCCTGCCTCTGATTCCCCGCCTCGGATTCCCCGCCTCTGATTCCCCGCCTCTGATTCCCCGCCTCTGAATCCCCGCCACTGATTCCCCGCCTCTGTTACACGGCCTCAGCTTCCCCGCCTCTGATTACCCGCCTCTGTCTCTCCACCTCTCTTTCGCGTGCGCTCTTTCCCCTACATTCTTTCCGCACCTCTCTTTCCCTCCCTCAATTTCAACAACTCTGTTTGATCTGTTCTATGTACCTCATTTTCAACACACAAATTCCAACCACTATGTTTCACCCATCTCTTTCCCCGCCTCTTTTTATGCACCTATGTTTACTTGCTTCTGTTTATCCGCCTGTTTCCCCGCCTCTGATTCCCCACCTCAGATTCCCCGCCTCAGATTCCCTGCCTCTGATAACCTGCCTCTGATTCCCTGCTTCTGATTCCCTGCCTCTGATTCCCTGCCTCTGATTCCCTGCCTCTGATTCCCTGCCTCTGATTCCCCACCTCTGATTCCCCGCTTCCGATTCCGCACCGATGTTTCACCGCCTCTGTTGCTCTGCTTCTGATTTCCCGGCTGAGATTCGCCGGTTCTGATTCCGCACCTCTGATTCCACGCCTCTCTTTCTGTGTCTCTGATTCCCCGCCTCTGTTTCCCCGCCTCTGATTCCCCGCCTCTGATACCCCGCCTCTGATTCCCCACCTCTGATTCCCTGCATCTGATTCCCCGCCTCGGATTCCCCGCCTCTGATTCCCCGCCTCTGATTCCCCGCCTCTGATTCCCCACCTCTGATTCCCTGCCTCTGAAAACCTGCCTCTGATTCCCTGCCTCTGATTCCCTGCCTCTGATCACCCGCCTCTGATTCCCTGCCTCTGATTCCCCGCCTATGTTTACTCGCCTCTGTTAATCCGCCTGTTTCACACATCTCTTTCCCCACCTCTGATTCTACGCCTCTGATTCCCCGCCTCTGTTTCCCCGCCTCTGATTCCCCGCCTCTGATTAACCGCCTCCCTTTCTGCGCAACTTTCCTGGCCTACTTTTCCCTACATCTCTTTCCCCACCTCTGATTCCACGCCTCTGATTCCCCGCCTCTGATTGCCCGCCTCTGATTCACCGCCTCTGATTCCCCGCCTCTGATTCCCCGTCTCTGATTCCCCGCCTCTGATACCCCGCCTCTGAATCCCCGCCTCTAATTCCCCGCCTCTGATTTCCCGCCTCTGATTCCCCGCCTCTGATTCCCAGCCTCTGATTCCCCGCCTCTGATTCCCCACCTCTGATTCACTGCCTCCCTTTCCGCGCAACTTTGCCGGACTACATTTCCCCACATATCTTTCCCCACCTCTGATTCCCTGCCTCAGATTCCCTTCATCTGATTCCCTGCCTCTGATTCCCCGCCTCTGATTCCCTGCCTCAGATTCCCCGCCTAAGTTTACCCGCCTCTGTTTACCCGCCTGTTTCCCCACATCTCTTTCCTCACCTCTGATTCCACACATCTAATTCCCCGCCTCTGATTGCCCGCCTCTGATTCCCTGCCTCTGATTCCCCGCCTCGGATTCCCTGCCTCTGATTCCCCGCCTATGTTTACCCGCCTCTGTTTCCCCACCTCAGGTTCCCAGCCTCAGATTCGCTGCCTCTGATTCCCATCCTCTGATTCCCCGCCTCTGATTCCCCGCATCTGATTCCCCGCCTCTGATTCCCCGCCTCTGATTCCCCGCCCCTGATTCCCCGCCACTGATTCCCCGCCTCTGATTCCCCGCCTCTGATTCCCCGCCTCTGATTTCCTGCCTCTGATTCCCCACCTCTGATTCAATGCCTCCCTTTCCGCGCAACTTTCCCGGCCTACATTTCCCCATATATCTTTCCCCGCCTCTGATACCACGCCTCTGATTCCCCGCCTCTGATTGCCCGGCTCTGATTCCCTGCCTCTGATTCCCTGCCTCAGATTCCCTGCCTCAGATTCCCTTCATCTGATTCCCTGCCTCTGATTCCCCGCCTCTGATTCCCTGCCTCTGATTCCCCACCTATGTTTACCCGCCTCTGTTTACCCGCCTGTTTCCCCACATCTGTTTCTTCACCTCTGATTCCACGCATCTGATTCCCCGCATCTGATTGCCCGCCTCAGATTTCCTGCCTCTGATTCCCCACCTCTGATTCCCCGCCTCTAATAACCCACATCTGATTCCCCGCCTCTGATTCCCCGCATCTGATTCCCCGCCTCTGATTCCCCCCACTGATTCCCCACCTCTGATTCCCCGCCTCAGATTCCCTGCCTCTGATTCCCTGCATCAGATTCCCTCCATCTGATTCAATGCCTCCAATTCCCCGCCTCTGATTCCTTGCCTCTGATTCTCCACCTATGTATACCCGCCTGTGTTTACCCGCCAGTTTCCCCACATCTCTTTCCCCACCTCTGATTCCAAGCCTCCGATTCCCCGCCTCTGATTGCCTGCCTCTGATTTCCTGCCTCTGATTCCACTCCTCTGATTCCCAGCCTCTGATTCCCCGCCTCTGATTCCCCGCCTCTGCTTCCCCGCCTCTGATTCCCCACCTCTGATTCACTGCCTCCCTTTCCGCGCAACTTTCCTGGCCTACATTTCCCCACATATCTTTCCCCGCCTCTGATTCCACGCCTCTGATTCCCCGCCTCTGATTGCCCGCCTCTGATTCCCTGCCTCTGAATCCCTTCCTCAGATTCCCTGCCTCAGATTCCCTTCATCCGATTCCCTGCCTCTGATTCCCCACCTCTGATTCCCCGCCTCTGATTCCCCGCCTCTGATTCCCCGCCTCTGATTCCCCGCCCCTGATTCCCCGCCTATGTTTACCCGCCTCTGTTTACCCACCTGTTTCCCCGCCTCTGATTCCCCACCTCAGATTCCCCGCCTCAGATTCCCTGCCTCTGATTCCCTGCCTCTGATTCCCTGCCTCTGATTCACTGCCTCCCTTTCCGTGCAACTTTCCCCGGCCTACGTTTCCCCATATATCTTTCCCCGCCTCTGATTCCACGCCTCTGATTCCCCGCCTCTGATTGCCCGCCTCTGATTCCTTGCCTCTGATTCCCTGCCTCAGATTCCCTGCCTCAAATTCCCTTCATCTGATTCCCTGCCTCAGATTCCCCGCCTCGGATTCCCTGCCTCTGATTCCCCGCCTAAGTTTACACGCCTCTGTTTCCCCACCTCAGGTTCCCGGCCTCAGATTCGCTGCCTCTGATTCCCTGCCTCTGATTCCCTGCCTCTGATTCCCTGCATCTGATTGCCAGCCTCAAATACTCCGCCTCTGATTCCCCGCCTCTGATTCCCCGCATCGGATTCCCCGCCTCTGATTCCCCGCCTCTGATTCCCCGCCTCTGATTCCCCGCCTCTGATTTCCCGCCCTTGAATCCTCGCCTCTGATTCCCCGCCTATGATTCCCCACCTCTCATTCACTGCCTCCCTTTCCGTTCAACTTTCCCCGGCCTACGTTTCCCCACATATCTTTCCCCGCCTCTGATTCCACGCCTCTGTTTCCCCGCCTCTGATTGCCCGCCTCTTATTCCCTGCCTCTGATTCCCTGCCTCAGAATCCCTTCATCTGATTCCCTGCCTCTGATTCCCCGCCTCTGATTCCCCGCCTCTGATTCCCCGCCTCTGAATCCCCGCCACTGATTCCCCGCCTCTGTTACACCGCCTCAGCTTCCCCGCCTCTGATTACCCGCCTCTGTCTCTCCACCTCTCTTTCGCGTGCGCTCTTTCCCCTACATTCTTTCCGCACCTCTCTTTCCCTCCCTCAATTTCAACAACTCTGTTTGATCTGTTCTATGTACCTCATTTTCAACACACAAATTCCAACCACTATGTTTCACCCATCTCTTTCCCCGCCTCTTTTTATGCACCTATGTTTACTTGCTTCTGTTTATCCGCCTGTTTCCCCGCCTCTGATTCCCCACCTCAGATTCCCCGCCTCAGATTCCCTGCCTCTGATAACCTGCCTCTGATTCCCTGCTTCTGATTCCCTGCCTCTGATTCCCTGCCTCTGATTCCCTGCCTCTGATTCCCTGCATCTGATTCCCTGCCTCTGATTCCCCACCTCTGATTCCCCGCTTCCGATTCCGCACCGATGTTTCACCGCCTCTGTTGCTCTGCTTCTGATTTCCCGGCTGAGATTCGCCGGTTCTGATTCCGCACCTCTGATTCCACGCCTCTCTTTCTGTGTCTCTGATTCCCCGCCTCTGTTTCCCCGCCTCTGATTCCCCGCCTCTGATACCCCGCCTCTGATTCCCCACCTCTGATTCCCTGCATCTGATTCCCCGCCTCGGATTCCCCGCCTCTGATTCCCCGCCTCTGATTCCCCGCCTCTGATTCCCCACCTCTGATTCCCTGCCTCTGAAAACCTGCCTCTGATTCCCTGCCTCTGATTCCCTGCCTCTGATTCCCTGCCTCTGATTCCCCGCCTCCGATTCCGCACCTCTGATTCCCTGCCTCTGATTCCCAGCCTCTGATTCACCGCCTCCCTTTCCGCGCAACTTTCCTGGCCTACGTTTCCCCACATCTCTTTCCCCACCTCTGATTCCACGCCTCTGATTCCCCGCCTCTGATTGCCCGCCTCTGATACCCCGCCTCTGATTCCCCGCCTCTAATTCCCCGTCTCTCATTCCCCGCCTCTGATACCCCACCTCTGAATCCCCGCCTCTGATTCCCCGCCACTGATTCCCCGCCTCTGATTCCCCGCCTCTGATTCCCAGCCTCTGATTCCCCGCCTCTGATTCCCCACCTCTGATTGCCCGCCTCTGATTCCCGGCCTCTGATTCCATGCCTCAGATTCCCTGCCTCAGATTTACTTCATCTGATTCCCTGCCTCTGATTCCCCGCCTCTGATGCCCTGCCTCTGATTCCCCACCTATGTTTACCCGCATCTCTTTACCCACCTGTTTCCCCACATCTCATTCCTCACCTCTGATTCCACACATCTAATTCCCCACCTCTGATTGCCCGCCTCTGATTTCCTGCCTCTGATTCCGCACCTCTGATTCCACGCCTCTGATACCCTGCATCTGATTCCCCGCCTCCGATTCCCCGCATCTGATTCCCCGCCTCTGATTCCCCGCCTCTGGTTCCCCGCCTCTGTTTCCCCGCCTCTGATTCCCCGCCTCTGATTCCCTGCCTCTGATTCCCCGCCTATGTTTACCCGCCTCTGTTTACCCGCCTGTTTCCCCACATCTCTTTCCTCACCTCTGATTCCACGCATCTAATTCCCCGCCTCTGATAGCCCGCCTCTGATTTCCTGCCTCTGATTCCCCGCCTCTGATTCCCCGCATCTGATTCCCCGCCTCTGATTCCCCACCTCTGTTTCCCTGCATCTGATTCGCCACATCGGATTCCCCGCCACTGATTCCCCGCCTCTGATTCCCCGCCTCTGACACCCCGCCTCTGATTCCCTGCCTCTGAAAACATGCCTCTGATTCCCTGCCTCTGACTCTCTGCCTCTTATTCCCTGCCTCTGATTCCCTGCCTCTGATTCCCCACCTCTGATTCCCCGCCTCCGATTCCGCACCTCTGATTCCACGCCTCTGATTCCCCACATCTGATTCCCCGCCTCTGATTCCCCGCCTATGATTCCCCGCCTCAGATTCCCTGCCTCCGATTCCCTGCCTCAGATTCCCTGCATCTGATTCCCTGCCTCTGATTCCCCACCTCTGATTCCCTGCCTCTGATTCCCCGCCTCTGATTCCCCGCCTCTGATTCCCCGCCTCTGATTGCCTGCCTCTGATTTCCTGCCTCTGATTCCCCGCCTCTGATTCCCCGCCTCTGATTCCCCGCCTCTGATTCCCCGCCTCTGCTTCCCCGCCTCTGATTCCCCACCTCTGATTCACTGCCTCCCTTTCCGCGCAACTTTCCCGGCCTACATTTCCCCACATATCTTTCCCCGCCTCTGATTCCACGCCTCTGATTCCCCGCCTCTGATTGCCCGCCTCTGATTCCCTGCCTCTGAATCCCTGCCTCAGATTCCCTGCCTCAGATTCCCTTCATCAAATTCCCTGCTTCTGATTCCCCACCTCTGATTCCCCGCCTCTGATTTGCCGCCTCTGATTCCCCGCCTCTGTTTCCCCGCCCCTGATTCCCCGCCTATGTTTACCCGCCTCTGTTTACCCACCTGTTTCCCCGCCTCTGATTCCCCACCTCAGATTCCCCGCCTCAGATTCCCTGCCTCTGATTCCCTGCCTCTGATTCCCTGCCTCTGATTCACTGCCTCCCTTTCCGTGCAACTTTCCCCGGCCTACGTTTCCCCACATATCTTTCCCCGCCTCTGATTCCACGCCTCTGATTCCCCGCCTCTGATTGCCCGCCTCTGATTCCCTGCCTCTGATTCCCTGCCTCAGATTCCCTGCCTCAGATTCCCTTCATCTGATTCCCTGCCTCTGATTCCCCGCCTCGGATTCCCTGCCTCTGATTCCCCGCCTATGTTTACCCGCCTCTGTTTCCCCACCTCAGGTTCCCGGCCTCAGATTTGCTGCCTCTGATTCCCTGCCTCTGATTCCCTGCCTCTGATTCCCTGCATCTGATTGCCCGCCTCAAATACTCCGCCTCTGATTCCCCACCTGTGATTCCCCGCATCGGATTCCCCGCCTCTGATTCCCCGCCTCTGATTCCCCGCCTCTGATTCCCCGCCTCTGATTTCCCGCCCTTGATTCCTCGCCTCTGATTCCCCGCCTCTGATTCCCCACCTCTGATTCACTGCCTCCCTTTCCGTTCAACTTTCCCCGGCCTACGTTTCCCCACATATCTTTCCCCGCCTCTGATTCCACGCCTCTGATTCCCCGCCTCTGATTGCCCGCCTCTTATTCCCTGCCTCTGATTCCCTGCCTCAGATTCCCTTCATCTGATTCCCTGCCTCTGATTCCCCGCCTCGTATTCCCTGCCTCTGATTCCCCACCTATGTTTACCCGCCTCTGTTTACCCACCTGTTTCCCAACATCTCTTTCCTCACCTCTGATTCCACGCATCTAATTCCCCGCCTCTGATTCCCCGCCTCTGATTCCCCACCTCTGATTAACCGCCTCCCTTTCTGCGCAACTTTCCTGGCCTACTTTTCCCTACATCTCTTTCCCCACATCTGATTCCACGCCTCTGATTCCCCGCCTCTGATTGCCCGCCTCTGATTCCCCGCCTCTGATTCCCCGCCTCTGATTCCCCGTCTCTGATTCCCCGCCTCTGATACCCCGCCTCTGAATCCCCGCCTCTGATTCCCCGCCTCTGATTCCCCGCCTCTGATTCCCCGCCTCTGATTCCCAGCCTCTGATTCCCCGCCTCTGATTCCCCACCTCTGATTCCCAGCCTCTGATTCCCCGCCTCTGATTCCCCACCTCTGATTCACTGCCTCCCTTTCCGCGCAACTTTGCCGGACTACATTTCCCCACATATCTTTCCCCACCTCTGATTCCACGCCTCTGATTCCCTGCCTCTGATTGCCCGCCTCTGATTCCCGGCCTCTGATTCCCTGCCTCAGATTCCCTGCCTCAGATTCCCTTCATCTGATTCCCTGCCTCTGATTCCCCGCCTCTGATTCCCTGCCTCAGATTCCCCGCCTAAGTTTACCCGCCTCTGTTTACCCGCCTGTTTCCCCACATCTCTTTCCTCACCTCTGATTCCACACATCTAATTCCCCGCCTCTGATTGCCCGCCTCTGATTCCCTGCCTCTGATTCCCCGCCTCGGATTCCCTGCCTCTGATTCCCCGCCTATGTTTACCCGCCTCTGTTTCCCCACCTCAGGTTCCCAGCCTCAGATTCGCTGCCTCTGATACCCTGCCTCTGATTCCCCGCCTCTGATTCCACGCATCTGATTCCCCACCTCTGATTCCCCGCCTCTGATTCCCCGCCCCTGATTCCCGGCCACTGATTCCCCGCCTCTGATTCCCCGCCTCTGATTCCCCGCCTCTGATTCCCTGCCTCTGATTCCCCACCTCTGATTCACTGCCTCCCTTTCCGCGCAACTTTCCCGGCCTACATTTCCCCACATATCTTTCCCCGCCTCTGATTCCACGCCTCTGATTCCCCGCCTCTGATTGCCCGGCTCTGATTCCCTGCCTCTGATTCCCTGCCTCAGATTCCCTGCCTCAGATTCCCTTCATCTGATTCCCTGCCTCTGATTCCCCGCCTCTGATTCCCTGCCTCTGATTCCCCACCTATGTTTACCCGCCTCTGTTTACCCGCCTGTTTCCCCACATCTGTTTCTTCACCTCTGATTCCACGCATCTGATTCCCCGCATCTGATTGCCCGCCTCAGATTTCCTGCCTCTGATTCCCCACCTCTGATTCCCCGCCTCTAATAACCCACATCTGATTCCCCGCCTCTGATTCCCCGCATCTGATTCCCCGCCTCTGATTCCCCCCCACTGATTCCCCACCTCTGATTCCCCGCCTCAGATTCCCTGCCTCTGATTCCCTGCATCAGATTCCCTCCATCTGATTCAATGCCTCTAATTCCCCGCCTCTGATTCCCTGCCTCTGATTCTCCACCTATGTATACCCGCCTGTGTTTACCCGCCAGTTTCCCCACATCTCTGTCCCCACCTCTGATTCCAAGCCTCCGATTCCCCGCCTCTGATTGCCTGCCTCTGATTTCCTGCCTCTGATTCCCCGCCTCTGATTCCCAGCCTCTGATTCCCCGCCTCTGATTCCCCGCCTCTGCTTCCCCGCCTCTGATTCCCCACCTCTAATTCACTGCCTCCCTTTCCGCGCAACTTTCCCGGCCTACATTTCCCCACATATATTTCCCCGCCTCTGATTCCACGCCTCTGATTCCCCGCCTCTGATTCCCCGCCTCTGATTGCCCGACTCTGATTCCCTGCCTCTGAATCCCTTCCTCAGATTCCCTGCCTCAGATTCCCTTCATCCGATTCCCTGCCTCTGATTCCCCACCTCTGATTCCCCGCCTCTGATTCCCCGCCTCTGATTCCCCGCCTCTGATTCCCCGCCCCTGATTCCCCGCCTATGTTTACCCGCCTCTGTTTACCCACCTGTTTCCCCGCCTCTGATTCCCCACCTCAGATTCCCCGCCTCAGATTCCCTGCATCTGATTCCCTGCCTCTGATTCCCTGCCTCTGATTCACTGCCTCCCTTTCCGTGCAACTTTCCCCGGCCTACGTTTCCCCACATATCTTTCCCCGCCTCTGATTCCACGCCTCTGTTTCCCCGCCTCTGATTGCCCGCCTCTTATTCCCTGCCTCTGATTCCCTGCCTCAGAATCCCTTCATCTGATTCCCTGCCTCTGATTCCCCGACTCGGATTCCCTGCCTCTGATTCCCCACCTCTGATTCCCCGCCCCTGATTCCCCGCCTATGTTTACCCGCCTCTGTTTACCCACCTGTTTCCCCGCCTCTGATTCCCCATCTCAGATTCCCCGCCTCAGATTCCCTGCCTCTGATTCCCTGCCTCTGATTCCCTGCCTCTGATTCACTGCCTCCCTTTCCGTGCAACTTTCCCCGGCCTACGTTTCCCCACATATATTTCCCCGCCTCTGATTCCACGCCTCTGATTCCCCGCCTCTGATTCCCTGCCTCTGATTCCCTGCCTCAGATTCCCTGCCTCAGATTCCCTTCATCTGATTCCCTGCCTCTGATTCCCCGCCTCGGATTCCCTGCCTCTGATTCCCCGCCTATGTTTACCCGCCTCTGTTTCCCCACCTCAGGTACCCGGCTTCAGATTTGCTGCCTCTGATTCCCTGCCTCTGATTCCCTGCCTCTGATTCCCTGCATCTGATTGCCCGCCTCAAATACTCCGCCTCTGATTCCCCGCCTCTGATTCCCCGCATCGGATTCCCCGCCTCTGATTCCCCGCCTCTGATTCCCCGCCTCTGATTCCCCGCCTCTGATTTCCCGCCCTTGATTCCTCGCCTCTGATTCCCCGTCTCTGATTCCCCACCTCTGATTCACTGCCTCCCTTTCCGTTCAACTTTCCCCGGCCTACGTTTCCCCACATATCTTTCCCCGCCTCTGATTCCCCGCCTCTGATTCCCCGTCTCTGATTCCCCGCCTCTGATACCCCGCCTCTGAATCCCCGCCTCTGATTCCCCGCCTCTGATTCCCCGCCTCTGATTCCCCGCCTCTGATTCCCAGCCTCTGATTCCCCGCCTCTGATTCCCCACCTCTGATTCACTGCCTCCCTTTCCGCGCAACTTTGCCGGACTACATTTCCCCACATATCTTTCCCCACCTCTGATTCCACGCCTCTGATTCCCTGCCTCTGATTGCCCGCCTCTGATTCCCGGCCTCTGATTCCCTGCCTCAGATTCCCTGCCTCAGATTCCCTTCATCTGATTCCCTGCCTCTGATTCCCCGCCTCTGATTCCCTGCCTCAGATTCCCCGCCTAAGTTTACCCGCCTCTGTTTAACCGCCTGTTTCCCCACATCTCTTTCCTCACCTCTGATTCCACACATCTAATTCCCCGCCTCTGATTGCCCGCCTCTGATTCCCTGTCTCTGATTCCCCGCCTCGGATTCCCTGCCTCTGATTCCCCGCCTATGTTTACCCGCCTCTGTTTCCCCACCTCAGGTTCCCAGCCTCAGATTCGCTGCCTCTGATTCCCTGCCTCTGATTCCCCGCCTCTGATTCCCCGCATCTGATTCCCCACCTCTGATTCCCCGCCTCTGATTCCCCGCCCCTGATTCCCCGCCACTGATTCCCCGCCTCTGATTCCCCGCCTCTGATTCCCCGCCTCTGATTCGCTGCCTCTGATTCCCCACCTCTGATTCACTGCCTCCCTTTCCGCGCAACTTTCCCGGCCTACATTTCCCCACATATCTTTCCCCGCCTCTGATTCCACGCCTCTGATTCCCCGCCTCTGATTGCCCGGCTCTGATTCCCTGCCTCTGATTCCCTGCCTCAGATTCCCTGCCTCAGATTCCCTTCATCTGATTCCCTGCCTCTGATTCCCCGCCCCTGATTCCCTGCCTCTGATTCCCCACCTATGTTTACCCGCCTCTGTTTACCCGCCTGTTTCCCCACATCTGTTTCTTCACCTCTGATTCCACGCATCTGATTCCCCGCATCTGATTGCCCGCCTCAGATTTCCTGCCTCTGATTCCCCACCTCTGATTCCCCGCCTCTAATAACCCACATCTGATTCCCCGCCTCTGATTCCCCGCATCTGATTCCCCGCCTCTGATTCCCCCCACTGATTCCCCACCTCTGATTCCCCGCCTCAGATTCCCTTCCTCTGATTCCCTGCATCAGATTCCCTCCATCTGATTCAATGCCTCTAATTCCCCGCCTGTGATTCCCTGCCTCTGATTCTCCACCTATGTATACCCGCCTGTGTTTACCCGCCAGTTTCCCCACATCTCTTTCCCCACCTCTGATTCCAAGCCTCCGATTCCCCGCCTCTGATTGCCTGCCTCTGATTTCCTGCCTCTGATTCCCCGCCTCTGATTCCCAGCCTCTGATTCCCCGCCTCTGATTCCCCGCCTCTGCTTCCCCGCCTCTGATTCCCCACCTCTAATTCACTGCCTCCCTTTCCGTTCAACTTTCCCCGGCCTACGTTTCCCCACATATCTTTCCCCGCCTCTGATTCCACGCCTCTGTTTCCCCGCCTCTGATTGCCCGCCTCTTATTCCCTGCCTCTGATTCCCTGCCTCAGAATCCCTTCATCTGATTCCCTGCCTCTGATTCCCCGCCTCGGATTCCCTGCCTCTGATTCCCCACCTCTGATTCCCCGCCCCTGATTCCCCGCCTATGTTTACCCGCCTCTGTTTACCCACCTGTTTCCCCGCCTCTGATTCCCCATCTCAGATTCCCCGCCTCAGATTCCCCGCCTCTGATTCCCTGCCTCTGATTCCCTGCCTCTGATTCACTGCCTCCCTTTCCGTGCAACTTTCCCCGGCCTACGTTTCCCCACATATCTTTCCCCGCCTCTGATTCCACGCCTCTGATTCCCCGCCTCTGATTGCCCGCCTCTGATTCCCTGCCTCTGATTCCCTGCCTCAGATTCCCTGCCTCAGATTCCCTTCATCTGATTCCCTGCCTCTGATTCCCCGCCTCGGATTCCCTGCCTCTGATTCCCCGCCTATGTTTACCCGCCTCTGTTTCCCCACCTCAGGTTCCCGGCCTCAGATTTGCTGCCTCTGATTCCCTGCCTCTTATTCCCTGCCTCTGATTCCCTGCATCTGATTGCCCGCCTCAAATACTCCGCCTCTGATTCCCCGCCTCTGATTCCCCGCATCGGATTCCCCGCCTCTGATTCCCCGCCTCTGATTCCCTGCCTCTGATTCCCCGCCTCTGATTTCCCGCCCTTGATTCCTCGCCTCTGATTCCCCGCCTCTGATTCCCCACCTCTGATTCACTGCCTCCCTTTCCGTTCAACTTTCCCCGGCCTACGTTTCCCCACATATCTTTCCCCGCCTCTGATTCCCCGCCTCTGATTCCCCGTCTCTGATTCCCCGCCTCTGATACCCCGCCTCTGAATCCCCGCCTCTGATTCCCCGCCTCTGATTCCCCGCCTCTGATTCCCCGCCTCTGATTCCCAGCCTCTGATTCCCCGCCTCTGATTCCCCACCTCTGATTCACTGCCTCCCTTTCCGCGCAACTTTGCCGGACTACATTTCCCCACATATCTTTCCCCACCTCTGATTCCACGCCTCTGATTCCCTGCCTCTGATTGCCCGCCTCTGATTCCCGGCCTCTGATTCCCTGCCTCAGATTCCCTGCCTCAGATTCCCTTCATCTGATTCCCTGCCTCTGATTCCCCGCCTCTGATTCCCTGCCTCAGATTCCCCGCCTAAGTTTACCCGCCTCTGTTTACCCGCCTGTTTCCCCACATCTCTTTCCTCACCTCTGATTCCACACATCTAATTCCCCGCCTCTGATTGCCCGCCTCAGATTCCCTGCCTCTGATTCCCCGCCTCGGATTCCCTGCCTCTGATTCCCCGCCTATGTTTACCCGCCTCTGTTTCCCCACCTCAGGTTCCCAGCCTCAGATTCGCTGCCTCTGATTCCCTGCCTCTGATTCCCCGCCTCTGATTCCCCGCATCTGATTCCCCACCTCTGATTCCCCGCCTCTGATTCCCCGCCCTTGATTCCCCGCCACTGATTCCCCGCCTCTGATTCCCCGCCTCTGATTCCCCGCCTCTGATTCCCTGCCTCTGATTCCCCACCTCTGATTCACTGCCTCCCTTTCCGCGCAACATTCCCGGCCTACATTTCCCCACATATCTTTCCCCGCCTCTGATTCCACGCCTCTAATAACCCACATCTGATTCCCCGCCTCTGATTCCCCGCATCTGATTCCCCGCCTCTGATTCCCCCCACTGATTCCCCACCTCTGATTCCCCGCCTCAGATTCCCTTCCTCTGATTCCCTGCATCAGATTCCCTCCATCTGATTCAATGCCTCTAATTCCCCGCCTCTGATTCCCTGCCTCTGATTCTCCACCTATGTATACCCGCCTGTGTTTACCCGCCAGTTTCCCCACATCTCTTTCCCCACCTCTGATTCCAAGCCTCCGATTCCCCGCCTCTGATTGCCTGCCTCTGATTTCCTGCCTCTGATTCCCCGCCTCTGATTCCCAGCCTCTGATTCCCCGCCTCTGATTCCCCGCCTCTGCTTCCCCGCCTCTGATTCCCCACCTCTAATTCACTGCCTCCCTTTCCGCGCAACTTTCCCGGCCTACATTTCCCCACATATCTTTCCCCGCCTCTGATTCCACGCCTCTGATTCCCCGCCTCTGATTCCCCGCCTCTGATTGCCCGACTCTGATTCCCTGCCTCTGAATCCCTTCCTCAGATTCCCTGCCTCAGATTCCCTTCATCCGATTCCCTGCCTCTGATTCCCCACCTCTGATTCCCCGCCTCTGATTCCCCGCCTCTGATTCCCCGCCTCTGATTCCCCGCCCCTGATTCCCCGCCTATGTTTACCCGCCTCTGTTTACCCACCTGTTTCCCCGCCTCTGATTCCCCACCTCAGATTCCCCGCCTCAGATTCCCTGCCTCTGATTCCCTGCCTCTGATTCCCTGCCTCTGATTCACTGCCTCCCTTTCCGTGCAACTTTCCCCGGCCTACGTTTCCCCATATATCTTTCCCCGCCTCTGATTCCACGCCTCTGATTCCCCGCCTCTGATTGCCCGCCTCTGATTCCTTGCCTCTGATTCCCTGCCTCAGATTCCCTGCCTCAGATTCCCTTCATCTGATTCCCTGCCTCTGATTCCCCGCCTCGGATTCCGTGCCTCTGATTCCCCGCCTATGTTTACACGCCTCTGTTTCCCCACCTCAGGTTCCCGGCCTCAGATTCGCTGCCTCTGATTCCCTGCCTCTGATTCCCTGCCTCTGATTCCCTGCATCTGATTGCCAGCCTCAAATACTCCGCCTCTGATTCCCCGCCTCTGATTCCCCGCATCGGATTCCCCGCCTCTGATTCCCCGCCTCTGATTCCCCGCCTCTGATTCCCCGCCTCTGATTTCCCGCCCTTGAATCCTCGCCTCTGATTCCCCGCCTCTGATTCCCCACCTCTCATTCACTGCCTCCCTTTCCGTTCAACTTTCCCCGGCCTACGTTTCCCCACATATCTTTCCCCGCCTCTGATTCCACGCCTCTGTTTCCCCGCCTCTGATTGCCCGCCTCTTATTCCCTGCCTCTGATTCCCTGCCTCAGAATCCCTTCATCTGATTCCCTGCCTCTGATTCCCCGCCTCGGATTCCCTGCCTCTGATTCCCCACCTCTGATTCCCCGCCTCTGATTCCCCGCCTCTGATTCCCCGCCTCTGAATCCCCGCCACTGATTCCCCGCCTCTGATACACCGCCTCAGCTTCCCCGCCTCTGATTACCCGCCTCTGTCTCTCCACCTCTCTTTCGCGTGCGCTCTTTCCCCTACATTCTTTCCGCACCTCTCTTTCCCTCCCTCAATTTCAACAACTCTGTTTGATCTGTTCTATGTACCTCATTTTCAACACACAAATTCCAACCACTATGTTTCACCCATCTCTTTCCCCGCCTCTATTTATGCACCTATGTTTACTTGCTTCTGTTTACCCGCCTGTTTCCCCGCCTCTGATTCCCCACCTCAGATTCCCCGCCTCAGATTCCCTGCCTCTGATAACCTGCCTCTGATTCCCTGCTTCTGATTCCCTGCCTCTGATTCCCTGCCTCTGATTCCCTGCCTCTGATTCCCTGCCTCTGATTCCCCACCTCTGATTCCCCGCTTCCGATTCCGCACCGATGTTTCACCGCCTCTGTTGCTCTGCTTCTGATTTCCCGGCTGAGATTCGCCGGTTCTGATTCCGCACCTCTGATTCCACGCCTCTCTTTCTGTGTCTCTGATTCCCCGCCTCTGTTTCCCCGCCTCTGATTCCCCGCCTCTGATACCCCGCCTCTGATTCCCCACCTCTGATTCCCTGCATCTGATTCCACGCCTCGGATTCCCCGCCTCTGATTCCCCGCCTCTGATTCCCCGCCTCTGATTCCCCACCTCTGATTCCCTGCCTCTGAAAACCTGCCTCTGATTCCCCACCTCTGATTCCCCTCCTCTGATTCCGCACCTCTGATTCCCTGCCTCTGATTCCCCGCCTCTGATTCACCGCCTCCCTTTCCGCGCAACTTTCCTGGCCTACGTTTCCCCACATCTCTTTCCCCACCTCTGATTCCACGCCTCTGATTCCCCGCCTCTGATTGCCCGCCTCTGATACCCCGCCTCTGATTCCCCGCCTCTGATTCCCCGTCTCTGATTCCCCGCCTCTGATACCCCGCCTCTGAATCCCCGCCTCTGATTCCCCGCCACTGATTCCCCGCCTCTGATTCCCCGCCTCTGATTCCCAGCCTCTGATTCCCCGCCTCTGATTCCCCACCTCTGATTGCCCGCCTCTGATTCCCGGCCTCTGATTCCATGCCTCAGATTCCCTGCCTCAGATTTACTTCATCTGATTCCCAGCCTCTGATTCCCCGCCTCTGATGCCCTGCCTCTGATTCCCCGCCTATGTTTACCCGCATCTCTTTACCCGCCTGTTTCCCCACATCTCATTCCTCACCTCTGATTCCACACATCTAATTCCCCGCCTCTGATTGCCCGCCTCTGATTTCCTGCCTCTGATTCCCCACCTCTGATTCCACGCCTCTGATACCCTGCATCTGATTCCCCGCCTCTGATTCCCCGCTTCTGATTCCCCGCCTCTGATTCCCCGCCTCTGGTTCCCCGCCTCTGTTTCCCCGCCTCTGATTCCCCGCCTCTGATTCCCTGCCTCTGATTCCCCGCCTATGTTTACCCACCTCTGTTTACCCGCCTGTTTCCCCACATCTCTTTCCTCACCTCTGATTCCACGCATCTAATTCCCCGCCTCTGATAGCCCGCCTCTGATTTCCTGCATCTGATTCCCCGCCTCTGATTCCCCGCATCTGATTCCCCGCCTCTGATTCCCCGCCTCTGATACCCCGCCTCTGATTCCCTGCCTCTGATTCCCCACCTATGTATAACCACCTCTGTTTAACCACCTGTTTCCCCACATCTCTTTCCCCACCTCTGATTCCACGCCTCTGATTCCCCGCCTCTGATTGCCTGCCTCTGATTTCCTGCCTCTGATTCCCCGCCTCTGATTCCCCGCCTCTGATACCCCGCCTCTGATTCCCCACCTCTGTTTCACTGCATCTGATTCGCCGCATCGGATTCCCCGCCACTGATTCCCCGCCTCTGATTCCCCGCCTCTGACTCCCCGCCTCTGATTCCCTGCCTCTGAAAACCTGCCTCTGATTCCCTGCCTCTGACTCTCTGCCTCTTATTCCCTGCCTCTGATTCCCTGCCTCTGATTCCCCACCTCTGATTCCCCGCCTAGATTCCGCACCTCTGATTCCACGCCTCTGATTCCCCACATCTGATTCCCCGCCTCTGATTCCCCGCCTATGATTCCCCGCCTCAGATTCCATGCCTCCGATTCCCTGCCTCAGATTCCCTGCCTCTGATTCCCTGCCTCTAATTCCCCACCTCTGATTCCCTGCCTCTGATTCCCCGCCTCTGATTCCCTGCCTCTGATTCCCCGCCTATGTTTACCCGTCTCTGTTTACCCGCCTGTTTCCCCACATCTCTTTCCCCACCTCTGATTCCCCGCCTATGTTTACCCGCCTCTGTTTACCCGCCTGTTTCCCCACATCTCTTTCTTCACCTCTGATTCCACGCATCTGATTCCCCGCCTCTGATTGCCCGCCTCAGATTTCCTGCCTCTGATTCCCCACCTCTGATTCCCCGCCTCTAATAACCCACATCTGATTCCCCGCCTCTGATTCCCCGCATCTGATTCCCCGCCTCTGATTCCCCCCACTGATTCCCGACCTCTGATTCCCCGCCTCAGATTCCCTGCCTCTGATTCCCTGCATCAGATTCCCTCCATCTGATTCAATGCCTCTGATTCCCCGCCTCTGATTCCCTGCCTCTGATTCTCCACCTATGAATACCCGCCTGTGTTTAGCCGCCAGTTTCCCCACATCTCTTTCCCCACCTCTGATTCCAAGCCTCCGATTCCCCGCCTCTGATTGCCTGCCTCTGATTTCCTGCCTCTGATTCCCCGCCTCTGATTCCCCGCCTCTGATTCCCCGCCTCTGCTTCCCCGCCTCTGATTCCCCACCTCTGATTCACTGCCTCCCTTTCCGCGCAACTTTCCCGGCCTACATTTCCCCACATATCTTTCCCCACCTCTGATTCCACGCCTCTGATTCCCCGCCTCTGATTGCCCGCCTCTGATTCCCTGCCTCTGAATCCCTGCCTCAGATTCCCTGCCTCAGATTCCCTTCATCTGATTCCCTGCCTCTGATTCCCCACCTCTGATTCCCCGCCTCTGATTTGCCGCCTCTGATTCCCCGCCTCTGTTTCCCCGCCCCTGATTCCCCGCCTATGTTTACCCGCCTCTGTTTACCCACCTGTTTCCCCGCCTCTGATTCCCCACCTCAGATTCCCCGCCTCAGATTCCCTGCCTCTGATTCCCTGCCTCTGATTCCCTGCCTCTGATTCACTGCCTCCCTTTCCGTGCAACTTTCCCCGGCCTACGTTTCCCCACATATCTTTCCCCGCCTCTGATTCCACGCCTCTGATTCCCCGCCTCTGATTGCGCGCCTCTGATTCCCTGCCTCTGATTCCCTGCCTCAGATTCCCTGCCTCAGATTCCCTTCATCTGATTCCCTGCCTCTGATTCCCCGCCTCGGATTCCCTGTCTATATTCCCCGCCTATGTTTACCCGCCTCTGTTTCCCCACCTCAGGTTCCCGGCCTCAGATTTGCTGCCTCTGATTCCCTGCCTCTGATTCCCTGCCTCTGATTCCCTGCATCTGATTGCCCGCCTCAAATACTCCGCCTCTGATTCCCCGCCTCTGATTCCCCGCATCGGATTCCCCGCCTCTGATTCCCCGCCTCTGATTCCCCGCCTCTGATTCCCCGCCTCTGATTTCCCGCCCTTGATTCCTCGCCTCTGATTCCCCGCCTCTGATTCCCCACCTCTGATTCACTGCCTCCCTTTCCGTTCAACTTTCCCCGGCCTACGTTTCCCCACATATCTTTCCCCGCCTCTGATTCCATGCCTCTGATTCCCCGCCTCTGATTGCCCGCCTCTTATTCCCTGCCTCTGATTCCCTGCCTCAGATTCCCTTCATCTGATTCCCTGCCTCTGATTCCCCGCCTCGTATTCCCTGCCTCTGATTCCCCACCTATGTTTACCCGCCTCTGTTTACCCACCTGTTTCCCAACATCTCTTTCCTCACCTCTGATTCCACGCATCTAATTCCCCGCCACTGATTCCCCGCCTCTGATTGCCCGCCTCTGATTCCCGGCCTCTGATTCCCTGCCTCAGATTCCCTGCCTCAGATTCCCTTCATCTGATTCCCTGCCTCTGATTTCCCGCCTCTGATTCCCTGCCTCTGATTCCCCGCCTATGTTTATCCGCCTCTGTTTACCCACCTGTTTCCCCACATCTCTTTCCTCACCTCTGATTCCACGCATCTAATTCCCCGCCTCTGATTGCCCGCCTCAGATTTCCTGCCTCTGATTCCCCACCTCTGATTCCCCGCCTCTGATACCCTGCATCTGATTCCCCGCTTCTGATTCCCCGCATCTGATTCCCCGCCTCTGATTCCCCGCCTCTGAATCCCCGCCTCTGATTCCCCACCTCAGATTCCCCACCTCTGATTCCCTGCATCAGATTCCCTTCATCTGATTCCCTGCCTCTGATTCCCCGCCTCTGATTCCCTGCCTCTGAATCCCTGCCTCTGATTTCCTGCCTCTGATTCCCCGCCTCTGATTCCCCGCCTCTGATACCCCGCCTCTGATTCCCCGCCTCTGATTCCCTGCCTCTGATTCCCCGCCTCTGATTCACCGCCTACCTTTCCGTGCAACTTTCCTGGCCTACGTTTCCCCACATCTCTTTCCCCACCTCTGATTCCACGCCTCTGATTCCCCGCCTCTGATTGCCCGCCTCTGATACCCCGCCTCTGATTCCCCGCCTCTGATTCCCAGTCTCTGATTCCCCGCCTCTGATACCCCGCCTATGAATCCCCGCCTCTGATTCCCCGCCCCTGATTCCCCGCCTCTGATTCCCCGCCTCTGATTCCCAGCCTCTGATTCCCCGCCTCTGATTCCCCACCTCTGATTCACTGCCGCCCTTTCCGCGCAACTTTGCCGGCCTACATTACCCCACATATCTTTCCCCGCCTCTGATTCCACACCTCTGATTCCCCGCCTCTGATTGCCCGCCTCTGATTCCCTGCCTCTGAATCCCTGCCTCAGATTCCCTGCCTCAGATTCCCTTCATCTGATTCCCTGCCTCTGATTCCCCACCTCTGATTCCCCGCCTCTGATTCCCCGCCTCTGATTCCCCGCCTCTGATTCCCCGCCCCTGATTCCCCGCCTATGTTTACCCGCCTCTGTTTACCCACCTGCTTCCCCGCCTCTGATTCCCCACCTCAGATTCCCCGCCTCAGATTCCCTGCCTCTGATTCCCTGCCTCTGATTCCCTGCCTCTGATTCACTGCCTCCCTTTCCGTGCAACTTTCCCCGGCCTACGTTTCCCCACATATCTTTCCCCACCTCTGATTCCACGCCTCTGATACCCCGCCTCTGATTGCCCGCCTCTTATTCCCTGCCTCTGATTCCCTGCCTCAGATTCACTTCATCTGATTCCCTGCCTCTGATTCCCCGCCTCGGATTCCCTGCCTCTGATTCCCCACCTATGTTTATCCGCCTCTGTTTCCCCACCTCAGGTTCACCGCCTCAGATTCGCTGCCTCTGATTCCCCGCCTCTGATTCCCCGCATCTGATTCCCTGCCTCTGATTCCCCGCCTCTGATTCCCCGCCTCTGAATCCCCGCCTCTGATTCCCCCCCTCTGATACCCCGCCTCCATTTCCGCGCAACTTTCCCGGCCTCCGTTTCCCCACATCTCTTTCCCCGCCTCTTATTCCACGTCTCTGATTCCCCTCCTCTGATTCCCCGCGTCTGAATCCCCGCCACTGATTCCCCGCCTCTGATACACCGCCTCAGATTCCCCGCCTCTGATTACCCTCCACCTCTCTTTCGCGTGCGCTATTTCCCCTACACTCTTTCCACACCTCTCTTTCCCTCCCTCAATTTCAACAACTCTGTTTGATCTGTTCTATGTACCTCATTTTCAACACACAAATTCCAACCACTATGTTTCACCCATCTCTTTCCCCGCCTCTATTTATGCACCTATGTTTACTTGCTTCTGTTTACCCGCCTGTTTACCCGCCTCTGATTCCCCACCTCAGATTCCCCGCTTCAGATTCCCTGCCTCTGATAACCTGCCTCTGATTCCCTGCTTCTGATTCCCTGCCTCTGATTCCCTGCCTCTGATTCCCTGCCTCTGATTCCCTGCCTCTGATTCCCCACCTCTGATTCCCCGCTTCCGATTCCGCACCGATGTTTCACTGCCTCTGTTGCTCTGCTTCTGATTTCCTGGCTGAGATTCGCCGGTTCTGATTCCGCACCTCTGATTCCACGCCTCTCTTTCTGTGTCTCTGATTCCCCGCCTCTGTTTCCCCGCCTCTGATTCCCCGCCTCTGATACCCAGCCTCTGATTCCCCACCTCTGATTCCCTGCATCTGATTCCCGCCTCGGATTCCCCGCCTCTGATTCCCCGCCTCTGATTCCACGCCTCTGATTCCCCACCTCTGATTCCCTGCCTCTGAAAACCGGCCTCTGATTCCCTGCCTCTGATTCTCTGTCTCTGATTCCCTGCCTCTGATTCCCTGCCTCTGATTCCCCACCTCTGATTCCCAGCCTCTGATTCACCGCCTCCCTTTCCGCGCAACTTCCCTGGCCTACGTTTCCCCACATCTCTTTCCCCACCTCTGATTCCACGCCTCTAATTTCCCGCCTCTGATTGCCCGCCTCTGATACCCCGCCTCTGATTCCCCGCCTCTGATTCCCAGTCTCTGATTCCCCGCCTCTGATACCCCGCCCCTGAATCCCCGCCTCTGATTCCCCGCCACTGATTCCCCGCCTCTGATTCCCCGCCTCTGATTCCCAGCCTCTGATTCCCCGCCTCTGATTCCCCACCTCTGATTCACTGCCTCCCTTTCCGCGCAACTTTGCCGGCCTACATTTCCCCACATATCTATCCCCGCCTCTGATTCCACACCTCTGATTCCCCGCCTCTGATTGCCCGCCTCTGATTCCCGGCTTCTGATTCCATGCCTCAGATTCCCTGCCTCAGATTCCCTTCATCTGATTCCCTGCCTCTGATTCCCCGCCTCTGATGCACTGCCCCTGTTTCCCCGCCTATGTTTACCCGCATCTGTTTACCCGCCTGTTTCCCCACATCTCTTTCTTCACCTCTAATTCCACACATCTAATTCCCCGCCTCTGATTGCCCGCCTCTGATTTCCTGCCTCTGATTCCCCACCTCTGATTCCCCGCCTCTGATACCCTGCATCTGATTCCCCGCCTCTGATCCCCGCATCTGATTCCCCGCCTCTGATTCCCCGCCTCTGATTCCCCGCCTCTGTTTCCCCGCCTCTGATTCCCCGCCTCTGATTCCCTGCCTCTGATTCCCCACCTATGTTTACCCGCCTCTGTTTACCGCCTGTTTCCCCACATCTCTTTCCTCACCTCTGATTCCACGCATCTAATTCCCCGTCTCTGATAGCCCGCCTCTGATTTCCTGCCTCTGATTCCCCACCTCTGATTCCCCGCATTTGATTCCCCGCCTCTGATTCCCCGCCTCTGATTCCCTTCCTCTGATTCCCTGCCTCTGATTCCCCACCTATGTATAACCGCCTCTGTTTAACCACCTGTTTCCCCACATCTCTTTCCCCACCTCTGATTCCACGCCTCTGATTCCCCGCCTCTGATTGCCTGCCTCTGATTTCCTGCCTCTGATTCCCCGCCTCTGATTCCCCGCCTCTGATACCCCGCCTCTGATTCCCCACCTCTGTTTCCCTGCATCTGATTCGCCGCCTCGGATTCCCCGCCACTGATTCCCCGCCTCTGATTCCCCGCCTCTGACTCCCCGCCTCTGATTCCCTGCCTCTGAAAACCTGCCTCTGATTCCCTGCCTCTGATTCTCTGCCTCTTATTCCCTGCCTCTGATTCCCTGCCTCTGATTCCCCACCTCTGATTCCCCGCCTCCGATTCCGCACCTCTGATTCCACGCCTCTGATTCCCCACATCTGATTCTCCGCCTCTGATTCCCCGCCTATGATTCCCCGCCTCAGATTCCCTGCCTCCGATTCCCTGCCTCAGATTCCCTGCCTCTGATTCCCTGCCTCTGATTCCCCACCTCTGATTCCCTGCCTCTGATTCACCGCCTCTGATTCCCTGCCTCTGATTCCCCGCCTATGTTTACCCGTCTCTGTTTACCCGCCTGTTTCCCCACATCTCTTTCCCCACCTCTGATTCCACGCCTCTGATTCCCCGCCTCTGATTCCCCGCCTCTGATACCCTGCCTCTCTTTCCCTGCCTCTATTTCCGTGCCTCTTTCTCTGCATCTCGTTTCCCACATCTCATTTTCCCCCTCTGATAACCCACCTCAGATTCACTGCCTCCGATTCCCTGCCTCAGATTCCCTGCCTCAGATTCCCTGCCTCTGATCCCTGCCGCTGATTCCCCGCCTCTGATTCCCTGCCTCTGATTCCCCGCCTATGTTTTCCCGCCTCTGTTAATCCGCCTGTTTCCCACATCTCTTTCCCCACCTCTGATTCCACGCCTCTGATTCCCCGCCTCTGTTTCCCCGCCTCTGATTCCCCGCCTCTGATTCCCCACCTCTGATTCCCCGCCTCCGATTCCGCACCTCTGATTCCACGCCTCTGATTCCCCACATCTGATTCTCCGCCTCTGATTCCCCGCCTATGATTCCCCGCCTCAGATTCCCTGCCTCCGATTCCCTGCCTCAGATTCCCTGCCTCTGATTCCCTGCCTCTGATTCCGCACCTCTGATTCCCTGCCTCTGATTCACCGCCTCTGATTCCCTGCCTCTGATTCCCCGCCTATGTTTACCCGTCTCTGTTTACCCGCCTGTTTCCCCACATCTCTTTCCCCACCTCTGATTCCACGCCTCTGTTTCCCCGCCTCTGATTCCCCGCCTCTGATACCCTGCCTCTCTTTCCCTGCCTCTATTTCCGTGCCTCTTTCTCTGCATCTCGTTTCCCACATCTCATTTTCCCCCTCTGATAAACCACCTCAGATTCACTGCCTCCGATTCCCTGCCTCAGATTCCCTGCCTCAGATTCCCTGCCTCTGATCCCTGCCGCTGATTCCCCGCCTCTGATTCCCTGCCTCTGATTCCCCGCCTATGTTTACCCGCCTCTGTTAATCCGCCTGTTTCCCACATCTCTTTCCCCACCTCTGATTCCACGCCTCTGATTCCCCGCCTCTGTTTCCCCGCCTCTGATTCCCCGCCTCTGATTCCCCGCCTCTGATTCCCCGTCTCTGATTCCCCGCCTCTGATACCCCACCTCTGAATCCCCGCCTCTGATTCCCCGCCTCTGATTCCCCGCCTCTGATTCCCAGCCTCTGATTCCACGCCTCTGATTCCCCACTTCTGATTCACTGCCTCCCTTTCCGCTCAACTTTGTTGGACTACATTTCCCCACATATTTTTCCCCACCTCTGATTCCACGCCTCTGATTCCCCGCCTCTGATTGCCCGCCTCTGATTCCCTGCCTCTGATTCCCCGCCTCGGATTCCCTGCCTCTGATTCCCCGCCTATGTTTACCCACCTCTGTTTCCCCACCTCAGGTTCCCAGCCTCAGATTCGCTGCCTCTGATTCCCCGCCTCTGATTCCCCACCTCTGATTCACTGCCTCCCTTTCCGCTCAACTTTGTTGGACTACATTTCCCCACATATCTTTCCCCACCTCTGATTCCACGCCTCTGATTCCCCGCCTCTGATTGTCCGCCTCGGATTCCCTGCCTCTGATTCCCCGCCTATGTTTACCCGCCTCTGTTTCCCCACCTCAGGTTCCCAGCCTCAGATTCGCTGCCTCTGATTCCCTGCCTCTGATTCCCTGCCTCTGATTCCCTGCATCTGATTGCCCGCCTAAAATACTCCGCCTCTGATTCCCCGCCTCTGATTCCCCACCTCTGATTCACTGCCTCCCTTTCCGCGCAACTTTCCCGGCCTACATTTCCCCACATATCTATCCCCGCCTCTGATTCCACGCCTCTGATTCCCCGCCTCTGATTGCCCGCCTCTGATTCCCTGCCTCTGATTCCCTGCCTCAGATTCCCTGCCTCAGATTCTCCACCTATGTATACCCGCCTGTGTTTACCCGCCAGTTTCCCCACATCTCTTTCCCCACCTCTGATTCCAAGCCTCCGATTCCCCGCCTCTGATTGCCTGCCTCTGATTTCCTGCCTCTGATTCCCCGCCTCTGATTCCTCGCCTCTGATTCCCCGCCTCTGATTCCCCGCCTCTCCTTCCCCGCCTCTGATTCCCCACCTCTGATTCACTGCCTCCCTTTCCGCGCAACTTTCCCGGCCTACATTTCCCCACATATCTTTCCCCGCCTCTGATTCCACGCCTCTGATTCCCCGCCTCTGATTGCCCGCCTCTGATTCCCTGCCTCTGAATCCCTGCCTCAGATTCCCTGCCTCAGATTCCCTTCATCTGATTCCCTGCCTCTGATTCCCCACCTCTGATTCCCCGCCTCTGATTCCCCTCCTCTGATTCCCCGCCTCTGATTCCCCGCCCCTGATTCCCCGCCTATGTTTACCCGCCTCTGTTTACCCACCTGTTTCCCCGCCTCTGATTCCCCACCTCAGATTCCCCTCCTCAGATTCCCCGCCTCGGATTCCCTGCCTCTGATTCCCCGCCTATGTTTACCCGCCTCTGTTTCCCCACCTCAGGTTCCCGGCCTCAGATTCGCTGCCTCTGATTCCCTGCCTCTTATTCCCTGCCTCTGATTCCCTGCATCTGATTGCCCGCCTCAAATACTCCGCCTCTGATTCCCCGCCTCTGATTCCCCGCCTCTGATTCCCCGCCTCTGATTTCCCGCCCTTGATTCCTCGCCTCTGATTCCCCGCCTCTGATTCCCCACCTCTGATTCACTGCCTCCCTTTCCGTTCAACTTTCCCCGGCCTACGTTTCCCCACATATCTTTCCCCGCCTCTGATTCCACGCCTCTGATTCCCCGCCTCTGATTGCCCGCCTCTTATTCCCTGCCTCTGATTCCCTGCCTCAGATTCCCTTCATCTGATTCCCTGCCTCTGATTCCCCGCCTCGGATTCCCTGCCTCTGATTCCCCACCTATGTTTACCCGCCTCTGTTTACCCGCCTGTTTCCCCACATCTCTTTCTTCACCTCTGATTCCACGCATCTGATTCCCCGCCTCTCATTGCCCGCCTCAGATTTCCTGCCTCTGATTCCCCACCTCTGATTCCCCGCCTCTAATAACCCACATCTGATTCCCCGCCTCTGATTCCCCGCATCTGATTCCCTGCCTCTGATTCCCCCCTCTGATTCCCCACCTCTGATTCCCCGCCTCAGATTCCCTGCCTCTGATTCCCTGCATCAGATTCCCTCCATCTGATTCAATGCCTCTGATTCCCCACCTCTGATTCCCTGCCTATGATTCTCCACCTATGTATACCCGCCTGTGTTTACCCGCCAGTTTCCCCACATCTCTTTCCCCACCTCTGATTCCCATCCACCGATTCCCCGCCTCTGATTGCCTGCCTCTGATTTCCTGCCTCTGATTCCCCGCCTCTGATTCCCCGCCTATGATTCCCCGCCTCTGATTACACACCTCTGATTCACTGCCTCCCTTTCCGTGCAACTTTCCCGGCCTACATTTTCCCACATATCTTTCCCCACCTCTGATTCCACGCCTCTGATTCCCCGCCTCTGATTGCCTGCCTCTGATTCCCTGCCTCTGAATCCCTGCCTCAGATTCACTGCCTCAGATTCCCTTCATCTGATTCCCTGCCTCTGATTCCCCACCTCTGATTCCCTGCCTCTGCTTCACCGCCTCTGATTCCCCGCCTCTGATTCCCCGCCCCTGATTCCCCGCCTTTGTTTACCCGCCTCTGTTTACCCACCTGTTTCCCCACATCTCTTTCCTCACCTCTGATTCCACGCATCTAATTCCCCGCCTCTGATTCCCCGCCTCTGATTGCCCGCCTCTGATTCCCGGCCTCTGATTCCCTGCCTCAGATTCCCTGCCTCAGATTCCCTTCATCTGATTCCCTGCCTCTGATTTCCCGCCTCTGATTCCCAGCCTCTGATTCCCCGCCTATGTTTATCCGCCTCTGTTTACCCACCTGTTTCCCCACATCTCTTTCCTCACCTCTGATTCCACGCATCTAATTCCCTGCCTCTGATTGCCCGCCTCAGATTTCCTGCCTCTGATTCCCCACCTCTGATTCCCCGCCTCTGATACCCTGCATCTGATTCCCCGCTTCTGATTCCACGCATCTGATTCCCCGCCTCTGATTCCCCGCCTCTGATCCCCCGCCTCTGATTCCCCGCCTCTGATACCCTGCATCTGATTCCCCGCTTCTGATTCCCCGCATCTGATTCCCCGCCTCTGATTCCCCGCCTCTGATCCCCCGCCTCTGATTCCCCACCTGAGATTCCCCGCCTCTGATTCCCTGCATCAGATTCCCTTCATCTGATTCCCTGCCTCTGATTCCCCGCCTCTGATTCCCTGCCTCTGATTCCCCACCTATGTTTACCCGCCTCTGTTTACCCGCCTGTTTCCCCACATCTCTTTCCTCACCTCTGATTCCACGCATCTAATTCCCTGCCTCTGATTGCCCGCCTCAGATTTCCTGCCTCTGATTCCCCACCTCTGATTCCCCGCCTCTGATACCCTGCATCTGATTCCCCGCTTCTGATTCCCCGCATCTGATTCCCCGCCTCTGATTCCCCGCCTCTGATCCCCCGCCTCTGATTCCCCGCCTCTGATACCCTGCATCTGATTCCCCGCTTCTGATTCCCCGCATCTGATTCCCCGCCTCTGATTCCCCGCCTCTGATCCCCTGCATCTGATTCCCCGCTTCTGATTCCCCGCATCTGATTCCCCGCCTCTGATTCCCCGCCTCTGATCCCCCGCCTCTGATTCCCCGCCTCTGATACCCTGCATCTGATTCCCCGCTTCTGATTCCCCGCATCTGATTCCCCGCCTCTGATTCCCCGCCTCTGATTCCCTGCCTCTGATTCTCCACCTATGTATACCCGCCTGTGTTTACCCGCTAGTTTCCCCACATCTCTTTCCCCACCTCTGATTCCAAGCCACCGATTCCCAGCCTCTGATTGCCTGCCTCTGATTTCCTGCCTCTGATTCCCCGCCTCTGATTCCCCGCCTATGATTCCCCGCCTCTGATTAAACACCTCTGATTCACTGCCTCCCTTTCCGCGCAACTTTCCTGGCCTACATTTCCCCACATATCTTTCCCCACCTCTGATTCCACGCCTCTGATTCCCCGCCTCTGATTGCCTGCCTCTGATTCCCTGCCTCTGAATCCCTGCCTCAGATTCACTGCCTCAGATTCCCTTCATCTGATTCCCTGCCTCTGATTCCCCACCTCTGATTCCCCGCCTCTGCTTCCCCGCCTCTGATTCCCCGCCTCTGATTCCCCGCCCCTGATTCCGCGCCTTTGTTTACCCGCCTCTGTTTACCCACCTGTTTCCCCACATCTCTTTCCTCACCTCTGATTGCCCGCCTCTGATTCCCGGCCTCTGATTCCCTGCCTCAGATTCCCTGCCTCAGATTCCCTTCATCTGATTCCCTGCCTCTGATTTCCCGCCTCTGATTCCCTGCCTCTGATTCCCCGCCTATGTTTATCCGCCTCTGTTTACCCACCTGTTTCTCCACATCTCTTTCCTCACCTCTGATTCCACGCATCTAATTCCCCGCCTCTGATTGCCCGCCTCAGATTTCCTGCCTCTGATTCCCCACCTCTGATTCCCCGCCTCTGATACCCTGCATCTGATTCCCCGCTTCTGATTCCCCGCATCTGATTCCCCGCCTCTGATTCCCCGCCTCTGATTCCCCGCCTCTGATTCCCCACCTCAGATTCCCCGCCTCTGATTCCCTGCATCAGATTCCCTTCATCTGATTCCCTGCCTCTGATTCCCCGCCTCTGATTCCCTGCCTCTGATTCCCTGCCTCTGATTTCCTGCCTCTGATTCCCCGACTCTGATTCCCCCCTCTGATTCCCCACCTCTGATTCCCCACCTCAGATTCCCTGCCTCTGATTCCCTGCATCAGATTCCCTCCATCTGATTCAATGCCTCTGATTCCCCGCCTCTGATTCCCTGCCTCTGATTCTCCACCTATGTATACCCGCCTGTGTTTACCCGCCAGTTTCCCCACATCTCTTTCCCCACCTCTGATTCCAAGCCACCGATTCCCCGCCTCTGATTGCCTGCCTCTGATTTCCTGCCTCTGATTCCCCGCCTCTGATTCCCCGCCTATGATTCCCCGCCTCTGATTGCACACCTCTGATTCACTGCCTCCCTTTCCGCGCAACTTTCCTGGCCTACATTTCCCCACATATCTTTCCCCACCTCTGATTCCACGCCTCTGATTCCCCGCCTCTGATTGCCTGCCTCTGATTCCCTGCCTCTGAATCCCTGCCTCAGATTCACTGCCTCAGATTCCCTTCATCTGATTCCCTGCCTCTGATTCCCCACCTCTGATTCCCCGCCTCTGCTTCCCCGCCTCTGATTCCTCGCCTCTGATTCCCCGCCCCTGATTCCGCGCCTTTGTTTACCCGCCTCTGTTTACCCACCTGTTTCCCCACATCTCTTTCCTCACCTCTGATTCCACGCATCTAATTCCCCGCCTCTGATTCCCCGCCTCTGATTGCCCGCCTCTGATTCCCGGCCTCTGATTCCCTGCCTCAGATTCCCTGCCTCAGATTCCCTTCATCTGATTCCCTGCCTCTGATTTCCCGCCTCTGATTCCCTGCCTCTGATTCCCCGCCTATGTTTATCCGCCTCTGTTTACCCACCTGTTTCCCCACATCTCTTTCCTCACCTCTGATTCCACGCATCTAATTCCCCGCCTCTGATTGCCCGCCTCAGATTTCCTGCCTCTGATTCCCCACCTCTGATTCCCCGCCTCTGATACCCTGCATCTGATTCCCCGCTACTGATTCCCCGCATCTGATTCCCCGCCTCTGATTCCCCGCCTCTGATTCCCCGCCTCTGATTCCCCACCTCAGATTCCCCGCCTCTGATTCCCTGCATCAGATTCCCTTCATCTGATTCCCTGCCTCTGATTCCCCGCCTCTGATTCCCTGCCTCTGATTCCCTGCCACTGATTTCCTGCCTCTGATTCCCCGCCTCTGATTCCCCACCTCTGATACCCCGCCTCTGATTCCCCACCTGTGATTCCCTGCATCTGATTCCCCGCCTCGGATTCCCCGCCTCTGATTCCCTTCATCTGATTCCCTGCCTCTGATTTCCCGCCTCTGATTCCCTGCCTCTGATTCCCCGCCTATGTTTATCCGCCTCTGTTTACCCACCTGTTTCCCCACATCTCTTTCCTCACCTCTGATTCCGCGCATCTAATTCCCTGCCTCTGATTGCCCGCCTCAGATTTCCTGCCTCTGATTCCCCACCTCTGATTCCCCGCCTCTGATACCCTGCATCTGATTCCCCGCTTCTGATTCCCCGCATCTGATTCCCCGCCTCTGATTCCCCGCCTCTGATCCCCCGCCTCTGATTCCCCGCCTCTGATACCCTGCATCTGATTCCCCGCTTCTGATTCCCCGCATCTGATTCCCCGCCTCTGATTCCCCGCCTCTGATCCCCCGCCTCTGATTCCCCACCTGAGATTCCCCGCCTCTGATTCCCTGCATCAGATTCCCTTCATCTGATTCCCTGCCTCTGATTCCCCGCCTCTGATTCCCTGCCTCTGATTCCCCACCTATGTTTACCCGCCTCTGTTTACCCGCCTGTTTCCCCACATCTCTTTCCTCACCTCTGATTCCACGCATCTAATTCCCTGCCTCTGATTGCCCGCCTCAGATTTCCTGCCTCTGATTCCCCACCTCTGATTCCCCGCCTCTGATACCCTGCATCTGATTCCCCGCTTCTGATTCCCCGCATCTGATTCCCCGCCTCTGATTCCCCGCCTCTGATCCCCCGCCTCTGATTCCCCGCCTCTGATACCCTGCATCTGATTCCCCGCTTCTGATTCCCCGCATCTGATTCCCCGCCTCTGATTCCCCGCCTCTGATCCCCTGCATCTGATTCCCCGCTTCTGATTCCCCGCATCTGATTCCCCGCCTCTGATTCCCCGCCTCTGATCCCCCGCCTCTGATTCCCCGCCTCTGATACCCTGTATCTGATTCCCCGCTTCTGATTCCCCGCATCTGATTCCCCGCCTCTGATTCCCCGCCTCTGATTCCCTGCCTCTGATTCTCCACCTATGTATACCCGCCTGTGTTTACCCGCTAGTTTCCCCACATCTCTTTCCCCACCTCTGATTCCAAGCCACCGATTCCCCGCCTCTGATTGCCTGCCTCTGATTCCCCGCCTATGATTCCCCGCCTCTGATTACACACCTCTGATTCACTGCCTCCCTTTCCGCGCAACTTTCCTGGCCTACATTTCCCCACATATCTTTCCCCACCTCTGATTCCACGCCTCTGATTCCCCGCCTCTGATTGCCTGCCTCTGATTCCCTGCCTCTGAATCCCTGCCTCAGATTCACTGCCTCAGATTCCCTTCATCTGATTCCCTGCCTCTGATTCCCCACCTCTGATTCCCCGCCTCTGCTTCCCCGCCTCTGATTCCCCGCCTCTGATTCCCCGCCCCTGATTCCGCGCCTTTGTTTACCCGCCTCTGTTTACCCACCTGTTTCCCCACATCTCTTTCCTCACCTCTGATTCCACGCATCTAATTCCCCACCTCTGATTCCCCGCCTCTGATTGCCCGCCTCTGATTCCCGGCCTCTGATTCCCTGCCTCAGATTCCCTGCCTCAGATTCCCTTCATCTGATTCCCTGCCTCTGATTTCCCGCCTCTGATTCCCTGCCTCTGATTCCCCGCCTATGTTTATCCGCCTCTGTGTACCCACCTGTTTCCCCACATCTCTTTCCTCACCTCTGATTCCACGCATCTAATTCCCCGCCTCTGATTGCCCGCCTCAGATTTCCTGTCTCTGATTCCCCACCTCTGATTCCCCGCCTCTGATACCCTGCATCTGATTCCCCGCTTCTGATTCCCCGCATCTGATTCCCCGCCTCTGATTCCCCGCCTCTGATTCCCCGCCTCTGATTCCCCACCTCAGATTCCCCGCCTCTGATTCCCTGCATCAGATTCCCTTCATCTGATTCCCTGCCTCTGATTCCCCGCCTCTGATTCCCTGCCTCTGATTCCCTGCCTCTGATTTCCTGCCTCTGATTCCCCGCCTCTGATTCCCCCCTCTGATTCCCCACCTCTGATTCCCCACCTCAGATTCCCTGCCTCTGATACCCTGCATCAGATTCCCTCCATCTGATTCAATGCCTCTGATTCCCCGCCTCTGATTCCCTGCCTCTGATTCTCCACCTATGTATACCCGCCTGTGTTTACCCGCCAGTTTCCCCACATCTCTTTCCCCACCTCTGATTCCAAGCCACCGATTCCCCGCCTCTGATTGCCTGCCTCTGATTTCCTGCCTCTGATTCCCCGCCTCTGATTCCCCGCCTATGATTCCCCGCCTCTGATTACACACCTCTGATTCACTGCCTCCCTTTCCGCGCAACTTTCCTGGCCTACATTTCCCCACATATCTTTCCCCACCTCTGATTCCACGCCTCTGATTCCCCGCCTCTGATTCCCAGCCTCTGATTCCCCGCCTCTGATTCCCCACCTCTGATTCACTGCCGCCCTTTCCGCGCAACTTTGCCGGCCTACATTACCCCACATATCTTTCCCCGCCTCTGATTCCACACCTCTGATTCCCCGCCTCTGATTGCCCGCCTCTGATTCCCTGCCTCTGAATCCCTGCCTCAGATTCCCTGCCTCAGATTCCCTTCATCTGATTCCCTGCCTCTGATTCCCCACCTCTGATTCCCCGCCTCTGATTCCCCGCCTCTGATTCCCCGCCTCTGATTCCCCGCCCCTGATTCCCCGCCTATGTTTACCCGCCTCTGTTTACCCACCTGCTTCCCCGCCTCTGATTCCCCACCTCAGATTCCCCGCCTCAGATTCCCTGCCTCTGATTCCCTGCCTCTGATTCCCTGCCTCTGATTCACTGCCTCCCTTTCCGTGCAACTTTCCCCGGCCTACGTTTCCCCACATATCTTTCCCCACCTCTGATTCCACGCCTCTGATTCCCCGCCTCTGATTGCCCGCCTCTTATTCCCTGCCTCTGATTCCCTGCCTCAGATTCACTTCATCTGATTCCCTGCCTCTGATTCCCCGCCTCGGATTCCCTGCCTCTGATTCCCCACCTATGTTTATCCGCCTCTGTTTCCCCACCTCAGGTTCACCGCCTCAGATTCGCTGCCTCTGATTCCCCGCCTCTGATTCCCCGCATCTGATTCCCTGCCTCTGATTCCCCGCCTCTGATTCCCCGCCTCTGAATCCCCGCCTCTGATTCCCCCCCTCTGATACCCCGCCTCCATTTCCGCGCAACTTTCCCGGCCTCCGTTTCCCCACATCTCTTTCCCCGCCTCTTATTCCACGTCTCTGATTCCCCTCCTCTGATTCCCCGCGTCTGAATCCCCGCCACTGATTCCCCGCCTCTGATACACCGCCTCAGATTCCCCGCCTCTGATTACCCTCCACCTCTCTTTCGCGTGCGCTATTTCCCCTACACTCTTTCCGCACCTCTCTTTCCCTCCCTCAATTTCAACAACTCTGTTTGATCTGTTCTATGTACCTCATTTTCAACACACAAATTCCAACCACTATGTTTCACCCATCTCTTTCCCCGCCTCTATTTATGCACCTATGTTTACTTGATTCTGTTTACCCCCCTGTTTACCCGCCTCTGATTCCCCACCTCAGATTCCCCGCCTCAGATTCCCTGCCTCTGATAACCTGCCTCTGATTCCCTGCTTCTGATTCCCTGCCTCTGATTCCCTGCCTCTGATTCCCTGCCTCTGATTCCCTGCCTCTGATTCCCCACCTCTGATTCCCCGCTTCCGATTCCGCACCGATGTTTCACTGCCTCTGTTGCTCTGCTTCTGATTTCCTGGCTGAGATTCGCCGGTTCTGATTCCGCACCTCTGATTCCACGCCTCTCTTTCTGTGTCTCTGATTCCCCGCCTCTGTTTCCCCGCCTCTGATTCCCCGCCTCTGATACCCAGCCTCTGATTCCCCACCTCTGATTCCCTGCATCTGATTCCCGCCTCGGATTCCCCGCCTCTGATTCCCCGCCTCTGATTCCACGCCTCTGATTCCCCACCTCTGATTCCCTGCCTCTGAAAACCGGCCTCTGATTCCCTGCCTCTGATTCTCTGTCTCTGATTCCCTGCCTCTGATTCCCTGCCTCTGATTCCCCACCTCTGATTCCCAGCCTCCGATTCCGCACCTCTGATTCCCTGCCTCTGATTCCCCGCCTCTGATTCACCGCCTCCCTTTCCGCGCAACTTCCCTGGCCTACGTTTCCCCACATCTCTTTCCCCACCTCTGATTCCACGCCTCTAATTTCCCGCCTCTGATTGCCCGCCTCTGATACCCCGCCTCTGATTCCCCGCCTCTGATTCCCCGTCTCTGATTCCCCGCCTCTGATACCCCGCCCCTGAATCCCCGCCTCTGATTCCCCGCCACTGATTCCCCGCCTCTGATTCCCCGCCTCTGATTCCCAGCCTCTGATTCCCCGCCTCTGATTCCCCACCTCTGATTCACTGCCTCCCTTTCCGCGCAACTTTGCCGGCCTACATTTCCCCACATATCTATCCCCGCCTCTGATTCCACACCTCTGATTCCCCGCCTCTGATTGCCCGCCTCTGATTCCCGGCTTCTGATTCCATGCCTCAGATTCCCTGCCTCAGATTCCCTTCATCTGATTCCCTGCCTCTGATTCCCCGCCTCTGATGCACTGCCCCTGTTTCCCCGCCTATGTTTACCCGCATCTGTTTACCCGCCTGTTTCCCCACATCTCTTTCCTCACCTCTAATTCCACACATCTAATTCCCCGCCTCTGATTGCCCGCCTCTGATTTCCTGCCTCTGATTCCCCACCTCTGATTCCCCGCCTCTGATACCCTGCATCTGATTCCCCGCCTCTGATCCCCGCATCTGATTCCCCGCCTCTGATTCCCCGCCTCTGATTCCCCGCCTCTGTTTCCCCGCCTCTGATTCCCCGCCTCTGATTCCCTGCCTCTGATTCCCCACCTATGTTTACCCGCCTCTGTTTACCCGCCTGTTTCCCCACATCTCTTTCCTCACCTCTGATTCCCCACCTCTGATTCCCCGCCTCTGATACCCTGCATCTGATTCCCCGCTACTGATTCCCCGCATCTGATTCCCCGCCTCTGATTCCCCGCCTCTGATTCCCCGCCTCTGATTCCCCACCTCAGATTCCCCGCCTCTGATTCCCTGCATCAGATTCCCTTCATCTGATTCCCTGCCTCTGATTCCCCGCCTCTGATTCCCTGCCTCTGATTCCCTGCCACTGATTTCCTGCCTCTGATTCCCCGCCTCTGATTCCCCACCTCTGATACCCCGCCTCTGATTCCCCACCTGTGATTCCCTGCATCTGATTCCCCGCCTCGGATTCCCCGCCTCTGATTCCCTTCATCTGATTCCCTGCCTCTGATTTCCCGCCTCTGATTCCCTGCCTCTGATTCCCCGCCTATGTTTATCCGCCTCTGTTTACCCACCTGTTTCCCCACATCTCTTTCCTCACCTCTGATTCCGCGCATCTAATTCCCTGCCTCTGATTGCCCGCCTCAGATTTCCTGCCTCTGATTCCCCACCTCTGATTCCCCGCCTCTGATACCCTGCATCTGATTCCCCGCTTCTGATTCCCCGCATCTGATTCCCCGCCTCTGATTCCCCGCCTCTGATCCCCCGCCTCTGATTCCCCGCCTCTGATACCCTGCATCTGATTCCCCGCTTCTGATTCCCCGCATCTGATTCCCCGCCTCTGATTCCCCGCCTCTGATCCCCCGCCTCTGATTCCCCACCTGAGATTCCCCGCCTCTGATTCCCTGCATCAGATTCCCTTCATCTGATTCCCTGCCTCTGATTCCCCGCCTCTGATTCCCTGCCTCTGATTCCCCACCTATGTTTACCCGCCTCTGTTTACCCGCCTGTTTCCCCACATCTCTTTCCTCACCTCTGATTCCACGCATCTAATTCCCTGCCTCTGATTGCCCGCCTCAGATTTCCTGCCTCTGATTCCCCACCTCTGATTCCCCGCCTCTGATACCCTGCATCTGATTCCCCGCTTCTGATTCCCCGCATCTGATTCCCCGCCTCTGATTCCCCGCCTCTGATCCCCCGCCTCTGATTCCCCGCCTCTGATACCCTGCATCTGATTCCCCGCTTCTGATTCCCCGCATCTGATTCCCCGCCTCTGATTCCCCGCCTCTGATCCCCTGCATCTGATTCCCCGCTTCTGATTCCCCGCATCTGATTCCCCGCCTCTGATTCCCCGCCTCTGATCCCCCGCCTCTGATTCCCCGCCTCTGATACCCTGTATCTGATTCCCCGCTTCTGATTCCCCGCATCTGATTCCCCGCCTCTGATTCCCCGCCTCTGATTCCCTGCCTCTGATTCTCCACCTATGTATACCCGCCTGTGTTTACCCGCTAGTTTCCCCACATCTCTTTCCCCACCTCTGATTCCAAGCCACCGATTCCCCGCCTCTGATTGCCTGCCTCTGATTCCCCGCCTATGATTCCCCGCCTCTGATTACACACCTCTGATTCACTGCCTCCCTTTCCGCGCAACTTTCCTGGCCTACATTTCCCCACATATCTTTCCCCACCTCTGATTCCACGCCTCTGATTCCCCGCCTCTGATTGCCTGCCTCTGATTCCCTGCCTCTGAATCCCTGCCTCAGATTCACTGCCTCAGATTCCCTTCATCTGATTCCCTGCCTCTGATTCCCCACCTCTGATTCCCCGCCTCTGCTTCCCCGCCTCTGATTCCCCGCCTCTGATTCCCCGCCCCTGATTCCGCGCCTTTGTTTACCCGCCTCTGTTTACCCACCTGTTTCCCCACATCTCTTTCCTCACCTCTGATTCCACGCATCTAATTCCCCACCTCTGATTCCCCGCCTCTGATTGCCCGCCTCTGATTCCCGGCCTCTGATTCCCTGCCTCAGATTCCCTGCCTCAGATTCCCTTCATCTGATTCCCTGCCTCTGATTTCCCGCCTCTGATTCCCTGCCTCTGATTCCCCGCCTATGTTTATCCGCCTCTGTGTACCCACCTGTTTCCCCACATCTCTTTCCTCACCTCTGATTCCACGCATCTAATTCCCCGCCTCTGATTGCCCGCCTCAGATTTCCTGTCTCTGATTCCCCACCTCTGATTCCCCGCCTCTGATACCCTGCATCTGATTCCCCGCTTCAGATTCCCCGCATCTGATTCCCCGCCTCTGATTCCCCGCCTCTGATTCCCCGCCTCTGATTCCCCACCTCAGATTCCCCGCCTCTGATTCCCTGCATCAGATTCCCTTCATCTGATTCCCTGCCTCTGATTCCCCGCCTCTGATTCCCTGCCTCTGATTCCCTGCCTCTGATTTCCTGCCTCTGATTCCCCGCCTCTGATTCCCCCCTCTGATTCCCCACCTCTGATTCCCCACCTCAGATTCCCTGCCTCTGATACCCTGCATCAGATTCCCTCCATCTGATTCAATGCCTCTGATTCCCCGCCTCTGATTCCCTGCCTCTGATTCTCCACCTATGTATACCCGCCTGTGTTTACCCGCCAGTTTCCCCACATCTCTTTCCCCACCTCTGATTCCAAGCCACCGATTCCCCGCCTCTGATTGCCTGCCTCTGATTTCCTGCCTCTGATTCCCCGCCTCTGATTCCCCGCCTATGATTCCCCGCCTCTGATTACACACCTCTGATTCACTGCCTCCCTTTCCGCGCAACTTTCCTGGCTTACATTTCCCCACATATCTTTCCCCACCTCTGATTCCACGCCTCTGATTCCCCGCCTCTGATTGCCTGCCTCTGATTCCCTGCCTCTGAATCCCTGCCTCAGATTCACTGCCTCAGATTCCCTTCATCTGATTCCCTGCCTCTGATTCCCCACCTCTGATTCCCCGCCTCTGCTTCCCCGCCTCTGATTCCCCGCCTCTGATTCCCCGCCCCTGATTCCGCGCCTTTGTTTACCCGCCTCTGTTTACCCACCTGTTTCCCCACATCTCTTTCCTCACCTCTGATTCCACGCATCTAATTCCCCGCCTCTGATTCCCCGCCTCTGATTGCCCGCCTCTGATTCCCGGCCTCTGATTCCCTGCCTCAGATTCCCTGCCTCAGATTCCCTTCATCTGATTCCCTACCTCTGATTTCCCGCCTCTGATTCCCTGCCTCTGATTCCCCGCCTATGTTTATCCGCCTCTGTTTACCCACCTGTTTCCCCACATCTCTTTCCTCACCTCTGATTCCACGCATCTAATTCCCCGCCTCTGATTCCCCGCCTCTGATACCCCGCCTATGAATCCCCGCCTCTGATTCCCCGCCCCTGATTCCCCGCCTCTGATTCCCCGCCTCTGATTCCCAGCCTCTGATTCCCCGCCTCTGATTCCCCACCTCTGATTCACTGCCGCCCTTTCCGCGCAACTTTGCCGGCCTACATTACCCCACATATCTTTCCCCGCCTCTGATTCCACACCTCTGATTCCCCGCCTCTGATTGCCCGCCTCTGATTCCCTGCCTCTGAATCCCTGCCTCAGATTCCCTGCCTCAGATTCCCTTCATCTGATTCCCTGCCTCTGATTCCCCACCTCTGATTCCCCGCCTCTGATTCCCCGCCTCTGATTCCCCGCCTCTGATTCCCCGCCCCTGATTCCCCGCCTATGTTTACCCGCCTCTGTTTACCCACCTGCTTCCCCGCCTCTGATTCCCCACCTCAGATTCCCCGCCTCAGATTCCCTGCCTCTGATTCCCTGCCTCTGATTCCCTGCCTCTGATTCACTGCCTCCCTTTCCGTGCAACTTTCCCCGGCCTACGTTTCCCCACATATCTTTCCCCACCTCTGATTCCACGCCTCTGATTCCCCGCCTCTGATTGCCCGCCTCTTATTCCCTGCCTCTGATTCCCTGCCTCAGATTCACTTCATCTGATTCCCTGCCTCTGATTCCCCGCCTCGGATTCCCTGCCTCTGATTCCCCACCTATGTTTATCCGCCTCTGTTTCCCCACCTCAGGTTCACCGCCTCAGATTCGCTGCCTCTGATTCCCCGCCTCTGATTCCCCGCATCTGATTCCCTGCCTCTGATTCCCCGCCTCTGATTCCCCGCCTCTGAATCCCCGCCTCTGATTCCCCCCCTCTGATACCCCGCCTCCATTTCCGCGCAACTTTCCCGGCCTCCGTTTCCCCACATCTCTTTCCCCGCCTCTTATTCCACGTCTCTGATTCCCCTCCTCTGATTCCCCGCGTCTGAATCCCCGCCACTGATTCCCCGCCTCTGATACACCGCCTCAGATTCCCCGCCTCTGATTACCCTCCACCTCTCTTTCGCGTGCGCTATTTCCCCTACACTCTTTCCGCACCTCTCTTTCCCTCCCTCAATTTCAACAACTCTGTTTGATCTGTTCTATGTACCTCATTTTCAACACACAAATTCCAACCACTATGTTTCACCCATCTCTTTCCCCGCCTCTATTTATGCACCTATGTTTACTTGATTCTGTTTACCCGCCTGTTTACCCGCCTCTGATTCCCCACCTCAGATTCCCCGCCTCAGATTCCCTGCCTCTGATAACCTGCCTCTGATTCCCTGCTTCTGATTCCCTGCCTCTGATTCCCTGCCTCTGATTCCCTGCCTCTGATTCCCTGCCTCTGATTCCCCACCTCTGATTCCCCGCTTCCGATTCCGCACCGATGTTTCACTGCCTCTGTTGCTCTGCTTCTGATTTCCTGGCTGAGATTCGCCGGTTCTGATTCCGCACCTCTGATTCCACGCCTCTCTTTCTGTGTCTCTGATTCCCCGCCTCTGTTTCCCCGCCTCTGATTCCCCGCCTCTGATACCCAGCCTCTGATTCCCCACCTCTGATTCCCTGCATCTGATTCCCGCCTCGGATTCCCCGCCTCTGATTCCCCGCCTCTGATTCCACGCCTCTGATTCCCCACCTCTGATTCCCTGCCTCTGAAAACCGGCCTCTGATTCCCTGCCTCTGATTCTCTGTCTCTGATTCCCTGCCTCTGATTCCCTGCCTCTGATTCCCCACCTCTGATTCCCAGCCTCCGATTCCGCACCTCTGATTCCCTGCCTCTGATTCCCCGCCTCTGATTCACCGCCTCCCTTTCCGCGCAACTTCCCTGGCCTACGTTTCCCCACATCTCTTTCCCCACCTCTGATTCCACGCCTCTAATTTCCCGCCTCTGATTGCCCGCCTCTGATACCCCGCCTCTGATTCCCCGCCTCTGATTCCCCGTCTCTGATTCCCCGCCTCTGATACCCCGCCCCTGAATCCCCGCCTCTGATTCCCCGCCACTGATTCCCCGCCTCTGATTCCCCGCCTCTGATTCCCAGCCTCTGATTCCCCGCCTCTGATTCCCCACCTCTGATTCACTGCCTCCCTTTCCGCGCAACTTTGCCGGCCTACATTTCCCCACATATCTATCCCCGCCTCTGATTCCACACCTCTGATTCCCCGCCTCTGATTGCCCGCCTCTGATTCCCGGCTTCTGATTCCATGCCTCAGATTCCCTGCCTCAGATTCCCTTCATCTGATTCCCTGCCTCTGATTCCCCGCCTCTGATGCACTGCCCCTGTTTCCCCGCCTATGTTTACCCGCATCTGTTTACCCGCCTGTTTCCCCACATCTCTTTCCTCACCTCTAATTCCACACATCTAATTCCCCGCCTCTGATTGCCCGCCTCTGATTTCCTGCCTCTGATTCCCCACCTCTGATTCCCCGCCTCTGATACCCTGCATCTGATTCCCCGCCTCTGATCCCCGCATCTGATTCCCCGCCTCTGATTCCCCGCCTCTGATTCCCCGCCTCTGTTTCCCCGCCTCTGATTCCCCGCCTCTGATTCCCTGCCTCTGATTCCCCACCTATGTTTACCCGCCTCTGTTTACCCGCCTGTTTCCCCACATCTCTTTCCTCACCTCTGATTCCACGCATCTAATTCCCCGTCTCTGATAGCCCGCCTCTGATTTCCTGCCTCTGATTCCCCACCTCTGATTCCCCGCATTTGATTCCCCGCCTCTGATTCCCCGCCTCTGATTCCCTTCCTCTGATTCCCTGCCTCTGATTCCCCACCTATGTATTACCGCCTCTGTTTAACCACCAGTTTCCCCACATCTCTTTCCCCACCTCTGATTCCACGCCTCTGATTCCCCGCCTCTGATTGCCTGCCTCTGATTTCCTGCCTCTGATTCCCCGCCTCTGATACCCCGCCTCTGATACCCCGCCTCTGATTCCCCACCTCTGTTTCCCTGCATCTGATTCGCCGCCTCGGATTCCCCGCCACTGATTCCCCGCCTCTGATTCCCCGCCTCTGACTCCCCGCCTCTGATTCCCTGCCTCTGAAAACCTGCCTCTGATTCCCTGCCTCTGATTCTCTGCCTCTTATTCCCTGCCTCTGATTCCCTGCCTCTGATTCCCCACCTCTGATTCCCCGCCTCCGATTCCGCACCTCTGATTCCACGCCTCTGATTCCCCACATCTGATTCTCCGCCTCTGATTCCCCGCCTATGATTCCCCGCCTCAGATTCCCTGCCTCCGATTCCCTGCCTCAGATTCCCTGCCTCTGATTCCCTGCCTCTGATTCCCCACCTCTGATTCCCTGCCTCTGATTCACCGCCTCTGATTCCCTGCCTCTGATTCCCCGCCTATGTTTACCCGTCTCTGTTTACCCGCCTGTTTCCCCACATCTCTTTCCCCACCTCTGATTCCACGCCTCTGATTCCCCGCCTCTGATTCCCCGCCTCTGATACCCTGCCTCTCTTTCCCTGCCTCTATTTCCGTGCCTCTTTCTCTGCATCTCGTTTCCCACATCTCATTTTCCCCCTCTGATAACCCACCTCAGATTCACTGCCTCCGATTCCCTGCCTCAGATTCCCTGCCTCAGATTCCCTGCCTCTGATCCCTGCCGCTGATTCCCCGCCTCTGATTCCCTGCCTCTGATTCCCCGCCTATGTTTACCCGCCTCTGTTAATCCGCCTGTTTCCCACATCTCTTTCCCCACCTCTGATTCCACGCCTCTGATTCCCCGCCTCTGTTTCCCCGCCTCTGATTCCCCGCCTCTGATTCCCCACCTCTGATTCCCCGCCTCCGATTCCGCACCTCTGATTCCACGCCTCTGATTCCCCACATCTGATTCTCCGCCTCTGATTCCCCGCCTATGATTCCCCGCCTCAGATTCCCTGCCTCCGATTCCCTGCCTCAGATTCCCTGCCTCTGATTCCCTGCCTCTGATTCCCCACCTCTGATTCCCTGCCTCTGATTCACCGCCTCTGATTCCCTGCCTCTGATTCCCCGCCTATGTTTACCCGTCTCTGTTTACCCGCCTGTTTCCCCACATCTCTTTCCCCACCTCTGATTCCACGCCTCTGATTCCCCGCCTCTGATTCCCCGCCTCTGATACCCTGCCTCTCTTTCCCTGCCTCTATTTCCGTGCCTCTTTCTCTGCATCTCGTTTCCCACATCTCATTTTCCCCCTCTGATAACCCACCTCAGATTCACTGCCTCCGATTCCCTGCCTCAGATTCCCTGCCTCAGATTCCCTGCCTCTGATCCCTGCCGCTGATTCCCCGCCTCTGATTCCCTGCCTCTGATTCCCCGCCTATGTTTACCCGCCTCTGTTAATCCGCCTGTTTCCCACATCTCTTTCCCCACCTCTGATTCCACGCCTCTGATTCCCTGCCTCTGTTTCCCCGCCTCTGATTCCCCGCCTCTGATTCCCCGCCTCTGATTCCCCGTCTCTGATTCCCCGCCTCTGATACCCCACCTCTGAAACCCCGCCTCTGATTCCCCGCCTCTGATTCCCCGCCTCTGATTCCCAGCCTCTGATTCCCCGCCTCTGATTCCCCACTTCTGATTCACTGCCTCCCTTTCCGCTCAACTTTGTTGGACTACATTTCCCCACATATCTTTCCCCACCTCTGATTCCACGCCTCTGATTCCCCGCCTCTGATTGCCCGCCTCTGATTCCCTGCCTCTGATTCCCCGCCTCGGATTCCCTGCCTCTGATTCCCCGCCTATGTTTACCCACCTCTGTTTCCCCACCTCAGGTTCCCAGCCTCAGATTCGCTGCCTCTGATTCCCCGCCTCTGATTCCCCACCTCTGATTCACTGCCTCCCTTTCCGCTCAACTTTGTTGGACTACATTTCCCCACATATCTTTCCCCACCTCTGATTCCACGCCTCTGATTCCCCGCCTCTGATTGCCCGCCTCGGATTCCCTGCCTCTGATTCCCCGCCTATGTTTACCCGCCTCTGTTTCCCCACCTCAGGTTCCCAGCCTCAGATTCGCTGCCTCTGATTCCCTGCCTCTGATTCCCTGCCTCTGATTCCCTGCATCTGATTGCCCGCCTAAAATACTCCGCCTCTGATTCCCCGCCTCTGATTCCCCACCTCTGATTCACTGCCTCCCTTTCCGCGCAACTTTCCCGGCCTACATTTCCCCACATATCTATCCCCGCCTCTGATTCCACGCCTCTGATTCCCCGCCTCTGATTGCCCGCCTCTGATTCCCTGCCTCTGATTCCCTGCCTCAGATTCCCTGCCTCAGATTCTCCACCTATGTATACCCGCCTGTGTTTACCCGCCAGTTTCCCCACATCTCTTTCCCCACCTCTGATTCCAAGCCTCCGATTCCCCGCCTCTGATTGCCTGCCTCTGATTTCCTGCCTCTGATTCCCCGCCTCTGATTCCCCGCCTCTGATTCCCCGCCTCTGATTCCCCGCCTCTCCTTCACCGCCTCTGATTCCCCACCTCTAATTCACTGCCTCCCTTTCCGCGCAACTTTCCCGGCCTACATTTCCCCACATATCTTTCCCCGCCTCTGATTCCACGCCTCTGATTCCCCGCCTCTGATTGCCCGCCTCTGATTCCCTGCCTCTGAATCCCTGCCTCAGATTCCCTGCCTCAGATTCCCTTCATCTGATTCCCTGCCTCTGATTCCCCACCTCTGATTCCCCGCCTCTGATTCCCCTCCTCTGATTCCCCGCCTCTGATTCCCCGCCCCTGATTCCCCGCCTATGTTTACCCGCCTCTGTTTACCCACCTGTTTCCCCGCCTCTGATTCCCCACCTCAGATTCCCCGCCTCAGATTCCCCGCCTCGGATTCCCTGCCTCTGATTCCCCGCCTATGTTTACCCGCCTCTGTTTCCCCACCTCAGGTTCCCGGCCTCAGATTCGCTGCCTCTGATTCCCTGCCTCTTATTCCCTGCCTCTGATTCCCTGCATCTGATTGCCCGCCTCAAATACTCCGCCTCGGATTCCCCGCCTCTGATTCCCCGCCTCTGATTCCCCGCCTCTGATTTCCCGCCCTTGATTCCTCGCCTCTGATTCCCCGCCTCTGATTCCCCACCTCTGATTCACTGCCTCCCTTTCCGTTCAACTTTCCCCGGCCTACGTTTCCCCACATATCTTTCCCCGCCTCTGATTCCACGCCTCTGATTCCCCGCCTCTGATTGCCCGCCTCTTATTCCCTGCCTCTGATTCCCTGCCTCAGATTCCCTTCATCTGATTCCCTGCCTCTGATTCCCCGCCTCGGATTCCCTGCCTCTGATTCCGCACCTATGTTTACCCGCCTCTGTTTACCCGCCTGTTTCCCCACATCTCTTTCTTCACCTCTGATTCCACGCATCTGATTCCCCGCCTCTCATTGCCCGCCTCAGATTTCCTGCCTCTGATTCCCCACCTCTGATTCCCCGCCTCTAATAACCCACATCTGATTCCCCGCCTCTGATTCCCCGCATCTGATTCCCCGCCTCTGATTCCCCCCTCTGATTCCCCACCTCTGATTCCCCGCCTCAGATTCCCTGCCTCTGATTCCCTGCATCAGATTCCCTCCATCTGATTCAATGCCTCTGATTCCCCGCCTCTGATTCCCTGCCTCTGATTCTCCACCTATGTATACCCGCCTGTGTTTACCCGCCAGTTTCCCCACATCTCTTTCCCCACCTCTGATTCCCAGCCACCGATTCCCCGCCTCTGATTGCCTGCCTCTGATTTCCTGCCTCTGATTCCCCGCCTCTGATTCCCCGCCTATGATTCCCCGCCTCTGATTACACACCTCTGATTCACTGCCTCCCTTTCCGTGCAACTTTCCCGGCCTACATTTCCCCACATATCTTTCCCCACCTCTGATTCCACGCCTCTGATTCCCCGCCTCTGATTGCCTGCCTCTGATTCCCTGCCTCTGAATCCCTGCCTCAGATTCACTGCCTCAGATTCCATTCATCTGATTCCCTGCCTCTGATTCCCCACCTCTGATTCCCCGCCTCTGCTTCACCGCCTCTGATTCCCCGCCTCTGATTCCCCGACCCTGATTCCCCGCCTTTGTTTACCCGCCTCTGTTTACCCACCTGTTTCCCCACATCTCTTTCCTCACCTCTGATTCCACGCATCTAATTCCCCGCCTCTGATTCCCCGCCTCTGATTGCCCGCCTCTGATTCCCGGCCTCTGATTCCCTGCCTCAGATTCCCTGCCTCAGATTCCCTTCATCTGATTCCCTGCCTCTGATTTCCCGCCTCTGATTCCCTGCCTCTGATTCCCCGCCTATGTTTATCCGCCTCTGTTTACCCACCTGTTTCCCCACATCTCTTTCCTCACCTCTGATTCCACGCATCTAATTCCCTGCCTCTGATTGCCCGCCTCAGATTTCCTGCCTCTGATTCCCCACCTCTGATTCCCCGCCTCTGATACCCTGCATCTGATTCCCCGCTTCTGATTCCCCGCATCTGATTCCCCGCCTCTGATTCCCCGCCTCTGATCCCCCGCCTCTGATTCCCCGCCTCTGATACCCTGCATCTGATTCCCCGCTTCTGATTCCCCGCATCTGATTCCCCGCCTCTGATTCCCCGCCTCTGATCCCCCGCCTCTGATTCCCCACCTGAGATTCCCCGCCTCTGATTCCCTGCATCAGATTCCCTTCATCTGATTCCCTGCCTCTGATTCCCCGCCTCTGATTCCCTGCCTCTGATTCCCCACCTATGTTTACCCGCCTCTGTTTACCCGCCTGTTTCCCCACATCTCTTTCCTCACCTCTGATTCCACGCATCTAATTCCCTGCCTCTGATTGCCCGCCTCAGATTTCCTGCCTCTGATTCCCCACCTCTGATTCCCCGCCTCTGATACCCTGCATCTGATTCCCTGCTTCTGATTCCCCGCATCTGATTCCCCGCCTCTGATTCCCCGCCTCTGATCCCCCGCCTCTGATTCCCCGCCTCTGATACCCTGCATCTGATTCCCCGCTTCTGATTCCCCGCATCTGATTCCCCGCCTCTGATTCCCCGCCTCTGATCCCCTGCATCTGATTCCCCGCTTCTGATTCCCCGCATCTGATTCCCCGCCTCTGATTCCCCGCCTCTGATCCCCCGCCTCTGATTCCCCGCCTCTGATACCCTGCATCTGATTCCCCGCTTCTGATTCCGCGCATCTGATTCCCCACCTCTGATTCCCCGCCTCTGATTCCCTGCCTCTGATTCTCCACCTATGTATACCCGCCTGTGTTTACCCGCTAGTTTCCCCACATCTCTTTCCCCACCTCTGATTCCAAGCCACCGATTCCCCGCCTCTGATTGCCTGCCTCTGATTTCCTGCCTCTGATTCCCCGCCTCTGATTCCCCGCCTATGATTCCCCGCCTCTGATTACACACCTCTGATTCACTGCCTCCCTTTCCGCGCAACTTTCCTGGCCTACATTTCCCCACATATCTTTCCCCACCTCTGATTCCACGCCTCTGATTCCCCGCCTCTGATTGCCTGCCTCTGATTCCCTGCCTCTGAATCCCTGCCTCAGATTCACTGCCTCAGATTCCCTTCATCTGATTCCCTGCCTCTGATTCCCCACCTCTGATTCCCCGCCTCTGCTTCCCCGCCTCTGATTCCCCGCCTCTGATCCCCGCCCCTGATTCCGCGCCTTTGTTTACCCGCCTCTGTTTACCCACCTGTTTCCCCACATCTCTTTCCTCACCTCTGATTGCCCGCCTCTGATTCCCGGCCTCTGATTCCCTGCCTCAGATTCCCTGCCTCAGATTCCCTTCATCTGATTCCCTGCCTCTGATTTCCCGCCTCTGATTCCCTGCCTCTGATTCCCCGCCTATGTTTATCCGCCTCTGTTTACCCACCTGTTTCTCCACATCTCTTTCCTCACCTCTGATTCCACGCATCTAATTCCCCGCCTCTGATTGCCCGCCTCAGATTTCCTGCCTCTGATTCCCCACCTCTGATTCCCCGCCTCTGATACCCTGCATCTGATTCCCCGCTTCTGATTCCCCGCATCTGATTCCCCGCCTCTGATTCCCCGCCTCTGATTCCCCGCCTCTGATTCCCCACCTCAGATTCCCCGCCTCTGATTCCCTGCATCAGATTCCCTTCATCTGATTCCCTGCCTCTGATTCCCCGCCTCTGATTCCCTGCCTCTGATTCCCTGCCTCTGATTTCCTGCCTCTGATTCCCCGCCTCTGATTCCCCCCTCTGATTCCCCACCTCTGATTCCCCACCTCAGATTCCCTGCCTCTGATTCCCTGCATCAGATTCCCTCCATCTGATTCAATGCCTCTGATTCCCCGCCTCTGATTCCCTGCCTCTGATTCTCCACCTATGTATACCCGCCTGTGTTTACCCGCCAGTTTCCCCACATCTCTTTCCCCACCTCTGATTCCAAGCCACCGATTCCCCGCCTCTGATTGCCTGCCTCTGATTTCCTGCCTCTGATTCCCCGCCTCTGATTCCCCGCCTATGATTCCCCGCCTCTGATTACACACCTCTGATTCACTGCCTCCCTTTCCGCGCAACTTTCCTGGCCTACATTTCCCCACATATCTTTCCCCACCTCTGATTCCACGCCTCTGATTCCCCGCCTCTGATTGCCTGCCTCTGATTCCCTGCCTCTGAATCCCTGCCTCAGATTCACTGCCTCAGATTCCCTTCATCTGATTCCCTGCCTCTGATTCCCCACCTCTGATTCCCCGCCTCTGCTTCCCCGCCTCTGATTCCCCGCCTCTGATTCCCCGCCCCTGATTCCGCGCCTTTGTTTACCCGCCTCTGTTTACCCACCTGTTTCCCCACATCTCTTTCCTCACCTCTGATTCCACGCATCTAATTCCCCGCCTCTGATTCCCCGCCTCTGATTGCCCGCCTCTGATTGCCGGCCTCTGATTCCCTGCCTCAGATTCCCTGCCTCAGATTCCCTTCATCTGATTCCCTGCCTCTGATTTCCCGCCTCTAATTCCCTGCCTCTGATTCCCCGCCTATGTTTATCCGCCTCTGTTTACCCACCTGTTTCCCCACATCTCTTTCCTCACCTCTGATTCCACGCATCTAATTCCCCGCCTCTGATTGCCCACCTCAGATTTCCTGCCTCTGATTCCCCACCTCTGATTCCCCGCCTCTGATACCCTGCATCTGATTCCCCGCTTCTGATTCCCCGCATCTGATTCCCCGCCTCTGATTCCCCGCCTCTGATTCCCCGCCTCTGATTCCCCACCTCAGATTCCCCGCCTCTGATTCCCTGCATCAGATTCCCTTCATCTGATTCCCTGCCTCTGATTCCCCGCCTCTGATTCCCTGCCTCTGATTCCCTGCCACTGATTTCCTGCCTCTGATTCCCCGCCTCTGATTCCCCACCTCTGATACCCCGCCTCTGATTCCCCACCTGTGATTCCCTGCATCTGATTCCCCACCTCGGATTCCCCGCCTCTGATTCCCTTCATCTGATTCCCTGCCTCTGATTTCCCGCCTCTGATTCCCTGCCTCTGATTCCCCGCCTATGTTTATCCGCCTCTGTTTACCCACCTGTTTCCCCACATCTCTTTCCTCACCTCTGATTCCGCGCATCTAATTCCCTGCCTCTGATTGCCTGCCTCAGATTTCCTGCCTCTGATTCCCCACCTCTGATTCCCCGCCTCTGATACCCTGCATCTGATTCCCCGCTTCTGATTCCCCGCATCTGATTCCCCGCCTCTGATTCCCCGCCTCTGATCCCCCGCCTCTGATTCCCCGCCTCTGATACCCTGCATCTGATTCCCCGCTTCTGATGCCCCGCATCTGATTCCCCGCCTCTGATTCCCCGCCTCTGATCCCCCGCCTCTGATTCCCCACCTGAGATTCCCCGCCTCTGATTCCCTGCATCAGATTCCCTTCATCTGATTCCCTGCCTCTGATTCCCCGCCTCTGATTCCCTGCCTCTGATTCCCCACCTATGTTTACCCGCCTCTGTTTACCCGCCTGTTTCCCCACATCTCTTTCCTCACCTCTGATTCCACGCATCTAATTCCCTGCCTCTGATTGCCCGCCTCAGATTTCCTGCCTCTGATTCCCCACCTCTGATTCCCCGCCTCTGATACCCTGCATCTGATTCCCCGCTTCTGATTCCCCGCATCAGATTCCCCGCCTCTGATTCCCCGCCTCTGATCCCCCGCCTCTGATTCCCCGCCTCTGATACCCTGCATCTGATTCCCCGCTTCTGATTCCCCGCATCTGATTCCCCGCCTCTGATTCCCCGCCTCTGATCCCCTGCATCTGATTCCCCGCTTCTGATTCCCCGCATCTGATTCCCCGCCTCTGATTCCCCGCCTCTGATCCCCCGCCTCTGATTCCCCGCCTCTGATACCCTGTATCTGATTCCCCGCTTCTGATTCCCCGCATCTGATTCCCCGCCTCTGATTCCCCGCCTCTGATTCCCTGCCTCTGATTCTCCACCTATGTATACCCGCCTGTGTTTACCCGCTAGTTTCCCCACATCTCTTTCCCCACCTCTGATTCCAAGCCACCGATTCCCCACCTCTGATTGCCTGCCTCTGATTCCCCGCCTACGATTCCCCGCCTCTGATTACACACCTCTGATTCACTGCCTCCCTTTCCGCGCAACTTTCCTGGCCTACATTTCCCCACATATCTTTCCCCACCTCTGATTCCACGTCTCTGATTCCCCGCCTCTGATTGCCTGCCTCTGATTCCCTGCCTCTGAATCCCTGCCTCAGATTCACTGCCTCAGATTCCCTTCATCTGATTCCCTGCCTCTGATTCCCCACCTCTGATTCCCCGCCTCTGCTTCCCCGCCTCTGATTCCCCGCCTCTGATTCCCCGCCCCTGATTCCGCGCCTTTGTTTACCCGCCTCTGTTTACCCACCTGTTTCCCCACATCTCTTTCCTCACCTCTGATTCCACGCATCTAATTCCCCGCCTCTGATTCCCCGCCTCTGATTGCCCGCCTCTGATTCCCGGCCTCTGATTCCCTGCCTCAGATTCCCTGCCTCAGATTCCCTTCATCTGATTCCCTGCCTCTGATTTCCCGCCTCTGATTCCCTGCCTCTGATTCCCCGCCTATGTTTATCCGCCTCTGTTTACCCACCTGTTTCCCCACATCTCTTTCCTCACCTCTGATTCCACGCATCTAATTCCCCGCCTCTGATTGCCCGCCTCAGATTTCCTGCCTCTGATTCCCCACCTCTGATTCCCCGCCTCTGATACCCTGCATCTGATTCCCCGCTTCTGATTCCCCGCATCTGATTCCCAGCCTCTGATTCCCCGCCTCTGATTCCCCGCCTCTGATTCCCCACCTCAGATTCCCCGCCTCTGATTCCCTGCATCAGATTCCCTTCATCTGATTCCCTGCCTCTGATTCCCCGCCTCTGATTCCCTGCCTCTGATTCCCTGCCACTGATTTCCTGCCTCTGATTCCCCGCCTCTGATTCCCCGCCTCTGATACCCCGCCTCTGATTCCCCACCTGTGATTCCCTGCATCTGATTCCCGGCCTCGGATTCCCCGCCTCTGATTCCCCGCCTCTGATTCCCCGCCTCTGATTCCCCACCTCTGATTCCCTGCCTCTGAAAACCTGCCTCTGATTCCCTGCCTCTGATTCTCTGCCTCTGATTCCCTGCCTCTGACTCCCTGCCTCTGATTCCCCACCTCCGATTCCCCGCCTCCGATTCCGCACCTCTGATTCCCTGCCTCTGATTCCCCGCCTCTGATTCACCGCCTCCCTTTCCGCGCAACTTTCCTGGCCTACGTTTCCCCACATCTCTTTCCCCACCTCTGATTCCACGCCTCTGATTCCCCGCCTCTGATTGCCCGCCTCTGATACCCCGCCTCTGAATCCCCGCCTCTGATTCCCAGTCTCTGATTCCCCGCCTCTGATACCCCGCCTATGAATCCCCGCCTCTTATTCCCCGCCCCTGATTCCCCGCCTCTGATTCCCCGCCTCTGATTCCCAGCCTCTGATTCCCCGCCTCTGATTCCCCACCTCTGATTCACCGCCTCCCTTTCCGCGCAACTTTCCTGGCCTACGTTTCCCCACATCTCTTTCCCCACCTCTGATTCCACGCCTCTGATTCCCCGCCTCTGATTGCCCGCCTCTGATACCCCGCCTCTGATTCGTCGCCTCTGATTCCCAGTCTCTGATTCCCCGCCTCTGATACCCCGCCTATGATTCCCCGCCTCTGATTCCACGCCTCTGATTCCCCGCCTCTGTTTCCCCGCCTCTGATTCCCCGCCTCTGATTCACCGCCTCCCTTTCCGCGCAACTTTCCTGGCCTACTTTTCCATACATCTCTTTCCCCACCTCTGATTCCACGCCTCTGATTCCCCGCCTCTGATGGCCCGCCTCTGATTCCCCGCCTCTGATTCCCCGCCTCTGATTCCCCGTCTCTGATTCCCCGCCTCTGATACCCCGCCTCTGAATCCCCGCCTCTGAACCCCGCCTCTGACTCCCCGACTCTGATTCCCCGCCTCTGATTCCCAGCCTCTGATTCCCCGCCTCTGATTCCCCACCTCTGATTCACTGCCTCCCTTTCCGCGCAACTTTGCCGGCCTACATTTCCCCACATATCTTTCCCCACCTCTGATTCCACGCCTCTGATTGCCCGCCTCTGATTGCCCGCCTCTGATTCCCGGCCTCTGATTCCCTGCCTCAGATTCCCTGCCTCAGATTCCCTTCATCTGATTCCCTGCTTCTGATTCCCCGCCTCTGATTCCCTGCCTCTGATTCCCCGCCTATGTTTATCCGCCTCTGTTTACCCACCTGTTTCCCCACATCTCTTTCCTCACCTCTGATTCCACGCATCTAATTCCCCGCCTCTTTTTGCCCGCCTCAGATTTCCTGCCTCTGATTCCCCACCTCTGATTCCCCGCCTCTGATACCCTGCATCTGATTCCCCGCTTCTGATTCCCCGCATCTGATTCCCCGCCTCTGATTCCCCGCCTCTGATTCCCCACCTCAGATTCCCCGCCTCTGATTCCCTGCATCAGATTTCCTTCATCTGATTCCCTGCCTCTGATTCCCCGCCTCTGATTCCCTGCCTCTGATTCCCTGCCTCTGATTTCCTGCCTCTGATTCCCCGCCTCTGATACCCCGCCTCTGATACCCCACCTCTGATTCCCCACCTCTGATTCCCTGCATCTGATTCCCCGCCTCGGATTCCCCGCCTCTGATTCCCTGCCTCTAATTCCCCGCCTCTGATTCCCCACATCTGATTCACTGCCGCCCTTTCCGCGCAACTTTGCCGGCCTACATTTCCCCACATATCTTTCCCCACCTCTGATTCCACGCCTCTGATTGCCCGCCTCAAATTGCCCGCCTCTGATTCCCGGCCTCTGATTCCCTGCCTCAGATTCCCTGCCTCAGATTCCCTTCATCTGATTCCCTGCTTCTGATTCCCCGCCTCTGATTCCCTGCCTCTGATTCCCCGCCTATGTTTATCCGCCTCTGTTTACCCACCTGTTTCCCCACATCTCTTTCCTCACCTCTGATTCCACGCATCTAATTCCCCGCCTCTTTTTGCCCGCCTCAGATTTCCTGCCTCTGATTCCCCACCTCTGATTCCCCGCCTCTGATACCCTGCATCTGATTCCCCGCTTCTGATTCCCCGCATCTGATTCCCCGCCTCTGATTCCCCGCCTCTGATTCCCCACCTCAGATTCCCCGCCTCTGATTCCCTGCATCAGATTTCCTTCATCTGATTCCCTGCCTCTGATTCCCCGCCTCTGATTCCCTGCCTCTGATTCCCTGCCTCTGATTTCCTGCCTCTGATTCCCCGCCTCTGATACCCCGCCTCTGATACCCCACCTCTGATTCCCCACCTCTGATTCCCTGCATCTGATTCCCCGCCTCGGATTCCCCGCCTCTGATTCCCTGCCTCTAATTCCCCGCCTCTGATTCCCCACCTCTGATTCACTGCCGCCCTTTCCGCGCAACTTTGCCGGCCTACATTTCCCCACATATCTTTCCCCGCCTCTGATTCCACACCTCTGATTCCCCGCCTCTGATTGCCCGCCTCTGATTCCCGGCCTCTGATTCCCTGCCTCAGATTCCCTGCCTCAGATTCCCTTCATTTGATTCCCTGCCTCTGATTCCCCGCCTCTGATTCCCTGCCTCTGATTCCCCGCCTATGTTTACCCGCATCTGTTTACCCGCCTGTTTCCCCACATCTCTTTCCTCACCTCTGATTCCACACATCTAATTCCCCGCCTCTGATTGCCCGCCTCTGATTTCCTGCCTCTGATTCCCCACCTCTGATTCCCCGCCTCTGATACCCTGCATCTGATTCCCCGCCTCTGATTCCCCGCATCTGATTCCCCGCCTCTGATTCCCAACCTCTGATTCCCCGCCTCTGATTCCCCGCCTCTAATTCCCCGCCTATGATTCCCTGCCTCTGATTCCCCGCCTATGTTTACCCGCCTCTGTTTACCCGCCTGTTTCCCCACATCTCTTTCCTCACCTCTGATTCCACGCATCTAATTCCCCGCCTCTGATTGCCCGCCTCTGATTTCCTGCCTCTGATTCCCCGCCTCTGATTCACCGCATCTGATTCCCCGCCTCTGATTCCCCTCCTCTGATTCCCCGCCTCTGATTCCCTGCCTCTGATTCCCCACCTATGTATAACCGCCTCTGTTTAACCACCTATTTCCCCACAACCCTTTCCCCACCTCTGATTCCACGCCTCTGATTCCCCGCCTCTGATTGCCTGCCTCTGATTTCCTGCCTCTGATTCCCCGCCTCTGATTCCCCGCCTCTGATACCCAGCCTCTGATTCCCCACCTCTGTTTCCCTGCATTTGATTCGCAGCCTCGGAATCCCCGCCACTGATTCCCCGCCTCTGATTCCCCGCCTCTGACTCCCCGCCTCTGATTCCCTGCCTCTGAAAACCTGCCTCTGATTCTCTGCCTCTGATTCTCTGCCTCTTATTCCCTGCCTCTGATTCCCCGCCTCTGATTCCCCGCATCTGATTCCCCGCCTCTGATTCCCCGCCTATGATTCCCCGCCTCAGATTCCCTGCCTCCGATTCCCTGCCTCAGATTCCCTGCCTCTGATTCCCTGCCTCTGATTCCCCACCTCTGATTCCCTGCCTCTGATTCCCCGCCTCTGATTCCCTGCCTCTGATTCCCCGCCTATGTTTACCCGCCTGTTTCCCCACATCTCATTCACCACCTCTGATTCCACGCCTCTGATTCCCCGCCTCTGATTCCCCGCCTCTGATACCCTGCCTCTCTTTCCCTGCCTCTGATTCCCCGCCTCTGATTCCCCGTCTCTGATTCCCCGCCTCTGATACCCCGCCTCTGAATCCCTGCCTCTGATTCCCCACCTATGTTTACCCGCCTGTTTCCCCACATCTCTTTCACCACCTCTGATTCCACGCCTCTGATTCCCCGCCTCTGATTGCCCTTCCTCTGATACCCCGCCTCTGATTCCCCTCCTATGTTTACCCGCCTCTATTTTTCCGCCTGTTTCCCACATCTCTTTCGCCACCTCTGATTCCACGCCTCTGATTCCCCGCCTCTGTTTCCCCGCCTCTGATTCCCCGCCTCTGATTCACCGCCTCGCTTTCGGCGCAACTTTCCTGGCCTACTTTTCCATACATCTCTTTCCCCACCTCTGATTCCACGCCTCTGATTCCCCGCCTCTGATTGCCCGCCTCTGATTCCCCACCTCTGATTCACCGCCTCCCTTTCCGCGCAACTTTCCTGGCCTACGTTTCCCCACATCTCTTTCCCCACCTCTGATTCCAGGCCTCTGATTCCCCGCCTCTGATTGCCCGCCTCTGATTCCCTGCCTCTGATTCCCTGCCTCAGATTCCCTGCCTCTGATTCCCCACCTCTGATTCCCCGCCTCTAATAACCCACATCTGATTCCCCGCCTCTGATTCCCCGCATCTGATTCCCCGCCTCTGATTCCCCCCACTGATTCCCCACCTCTGATTCCCCGCCTCAAATTCCCTGCCTCTGATTCCCTGCATCAGATTCCCTCCATCTGATTCAATGCCTCTGATTCCCCGCCTCTGATTCCCTGCCTCTGATTCTCCACCTATGTATACCCGCCTGTGTTTACCCGCCAGTTTCCCCACATCTCTTTCCCCACCTCTGATTCCAAGCCTCCGATTCCCCGCCTCTGATTGCCTGCCTCTGATTTCCTGCCTCTGATTCCCCGCCTCTGATTTCCCGCCTCTGATTCCCCGCCTCTGATTCCCCGCCTCTGCTTCCCCGCCTCTGATTCCCCACCTCTGATTCACTGCCTCCCTTTCTGCGCAACTTTCCCGGCCTACATTTCCCCACATATCTTTCCCCGCCTCTGATTCCACGCCTCTGATTCCCCGCCTCTGATTGCCCGCCTCTGATTCCCTGCCTCTGAATCCCAGCCTCAGAATCCCTGCCTCAGATTCCCTTCATCTGATTCCCTGCCTCTGATTCCCCACCTCTGATTCCCCGCCTCTGATTTGCCGCCTCTGATTCCCCGCCTCTGTTTCCCCGCCCCTGATTCCCCGCCTATGTTTACCCGCCTCTGTTTACCCACCTGTTTCCCCGCCTCTGATTCCCCACCTCAGATTCCCCGCCTCAGATTCCCTGCCTCTGATTCCCTGCCTCTGATTCCCTGCCTCTGATTCACTGCCTCCCTTTCCGTGCAAATTTCCCCGGCCTACGTTTCCCCACATATCTTTCCCCGCCTCGGATTCCACGCCTCTGATTCCCCGCATCTGATTGCCCGCCTCTGATTCCCTGCCTCTGATTCCCTGCCTCAGATTCCCTGCCTCAGATTCCCTTCATCTGATTCCCTGCCTCTGATTCCCCGCCTCGGATTCCCTGCCTCTGATTCCCCGCCTATGTTTACCCGCCTCTGTTTCCCCACCTCAGGTTCCCGGCCTCAGATTTGCTGCCTCTGATTCCCTGCCTCTGATTCCCTGCCTCTGATTCCCTGCATCTGATTGCCCGCCTCAAATACTCCGCCTCTGATTCCCCGCCTCTGATTCCCCGCATCGGATTCCCCGCCTCTGATTCCCCGCCTCTGATTCCCCGCCTCTGATTCCCCGCCTCTGATTTCCCGCCCTTGATTCCTCGCCTCTGATTCCCCGCCTCTGATTCCCCACCTCTGATTCACTGCCTCCCTTTCCGTTCAACTTTCCCAGCCTACGTTTCCCCACATATCTTTCCCCGCCTCTGATTCCACGCCTCTGATTCCCCGCCTCTGATTGCCCACCTCTTATTCCCTGCCTCTGATTCCCCGCCTCGTATTCCCTGCCTCTGATTCCCCACCTATGTTTACCCGCCTCTGTTTACCCACCTGTTTCCCAACATCTCTTTCCTCACCTCTGATTCCACGCATCTAATTCCCCACCTCTGATTCCCAGCCTCTGATTGCCCGCCTCTGATTCCCGGCCTCTGATTCCCTGCCTCAGATTCCCTGCCTCAGATTCCCTTCATCTGATTCCCTGCCTCTGATTTCCCGCCTCTGATTCCCTGCCTCTGATTCCCCGCCTATGTTTATCCGCCTCTGTTTACCCACCTGTTTCCCCACATCTCTTTCCTCACCTCTGATTCCACGCATCTAATTCCCCGCCTCTGATTGCCCGCCTCAGATTTCCTGCCTCTGATTCCCCACCTCTGATTCCCCGCCTCTGATACCCTGCATCTGATTCCCCGCTTCTGATTCCCCGCATCTGATTCCCCGCCTCTGATTCCCCGCCTCTGAATCCCCGCCTCTGATTCCCCACCTCAGATTCCCCACCTCTGATTCCCTGCATCAGATTCCCTTCATCTGATTCCCTGCCTCTGATTCCCCGCCTCTGATTCCCTGCCTGTGAATCCCTGCCTCTGATTTCCTGCCTCTGATTCCCCGCCTCTGATTCCCCGCCTCTGATACCCCGCCTCTGATTCCCCACCTCTGATTCCCTGCATCTGATTCCCCACCTCGGATTCCCCGCCTCTGATTCCCCGCCTCTGATTCCCCGCCTCTGATTCCCCACCTCTGATTCCCTGCCTCTGAAAACCTGCCTCTGATTCCCTGCCTCTGATTCTCTGCCTCTGATTCCCTGCCTCTGACTCCCTGCCTCTGATTCCCCACCTCCGATTCCCCGCCTCCGATTCCGCACCTCTGATTCCCTGCCTCTGATTCCCCGCCTCTGATTCACCGCCTCCCTTTCCGTGCAACTTTCCTGGCCTACGTTTCCCCACATCTCTTTCCCCACCTCTGATTCCACGCCTCTGATTCCCCGCCTCTCATTGCCCGCCTCTGATACCCCGCCTCTGAATCCCCGCCTCTGATTCCCAGTCTCTGATTCCCCGCCTCTGATACCCCGCCTATGAATCCCCGCCTCTGATTCCCCGCCCCTGATTCCCCGCCTCTGATTCCCCGCCTCTGATTCCCAGCCTCTGATTCCCCGCCTCTGATTCCCCACCTCTGATTCACTGCCGCCCTTTCCGCGCAACTTTGCCGGCCTACATTACCCCACATATCTTTCCCCGCCTCTGATTCCACACCTCTGATTCCCCGCCTCTGATTGCCCGCCTCTGATTCCCAGCCTCTGAATCCCTGCCTCAGATTCCCTGCCTCAGATTCCCTTCATCTGATTCCCTGCCTCTGATTTCCCACCTCTGATTCCCCGCCTCTGATTCCCCGCCTCTGATTCCCCGCCTCTGATTCCCCGCCCCTGATTCCCCGCCTATGTTTACCCGCCTCTGTTTACCCACCTGCTTCCCCGCCTCTGATTCCCCACCTCAAATTCCCCGCCTCAGATTCCCTGCCTCTGATTCCCTGCCTCTGATTCCCTGCCTCTGATTCACTGCCTCCCTTTCCGTGCAACTTTCCCCGGCCTACGTTTCCCCACATATCTTTCCCCACCTCTGATTCCACGCCTCTGATTCCCCGCCTCTGATTGCCCGCCTCTTATTCCCTGCCTCTGATTCCCTGCCTCAGATTCCCTTCATCTGATTCCCTGCCTCTGATTCCCCGCCTCGGATTCCCTGCCTCTGATTCCCCACCTATGTTTATCCGCCTCTGTTTCCCCACCTCAGGTTCACCGCCTCAGATTCGCTGCCTCTGATTCCCTGCCTCTGATTCCCCGCATCTGATTCCCTGCCTCTGATTCCCCGCCTCTGATTCCCCGCCTCTGAATCCCCGCCTCTGATTCCCCCCCTCTGATACCCCGCCTCCATTTCCGCGCAACTTTCCCGGCCTCCGTTTCCCCACATCTCTTTCCCCGCCTCTTATTCCACGTCTCTGATTCCCCGCCTCTGATTCCCCGCCTCTGAATCCCCGCCACTGATTCCCCGCCTCTGATACACCGCCTCAGATTCCCCGCCTCTGATTACCCTCCTCTGTCTCTCCACCTCTCTTTCGCGTGCGCTCTTTCCCCTACACTCTTTCCGCACCTCTCTTTCCCTCCCTCAATTTCAACAACTCTGTTTGATCTGTTCTATGTACCTCATTTTCAACACACAAATTCCAACCACTATGTTTCACCCATCTCTTTCCCCGCCTCTATTTATGCACCTATGTTTACTTGCTTCTGTTTACCCGCCTGTTTACCCGCCTCTGATTCCCCACCTCAGATTCCCCGCCTCAGATTCCCTGCCTCTGATAACCTGCCTCTGATTCCCTGCTTCTGATTCCCTGCCTCTGATTCCCTGCCTCTGATTCCCTGCCTCTGATTCCCTGCCTCTGATTCCCCACCTCTGATTCCCCGCTTCCGATTCCGCACCGATGTTTCACCGCCTCTGTTGCTCTGCTTCTGATTTCCCGGCTGAGATTCGCCGGTTCTGATTCCGCACCTCTGATTCCACGCCTCTCTTTCTGTGTCTCTGATTCCCCGCCTCTGTTTCCCCGCCTCTGATTCCCCGCCTCTGATACCCAGCCTCTGATTCCCCACCTCTGATTCCCTGCATCTGATTCCCGCCTCGGATTCCCCGCCTCTGATTCCCCGCCTCTGATTCCCCGCCTCTGATTCCCCACCTCTGATTCCCTGCCTCTGAAAACCGGCCTCTGATTCCCTGCCTCTGATTTTCTGTCTCTGATTCCCTGCCTCTGATTCCCTGCCTCTGATTCCCCACCTCTGATTCCCAGCCTCCGATTCCGCACCTCTGATTCCCTGCCTCTGATTCCCCGCCTCTGATTCACCGCCTCCCTTTCCGCGCAACTTTCCTGGCCTACGTTTCCCCACATCTCTTTCCCCACCTCTGATTCCACGCCTCTGATTCCCCGCCTCTGAATGCCCGCCTCTGATACCCCGCCTCTGATTCCCCGCCTCTGATTCCCCGTCTCTGATTCCCCGCCTCTGATACCCCGCCTCTGAATCCCCGCCTCTGATTCCCCGCCACTGATTCCCCGCCTCTGATTCCCCGCCTCTGATTCCCAGCCTCTGATTCCCCGCCTCTGATTCCCCACCTCTGATTCACTGCCTCCCTTTCCGCGCAACTTTGCCGGCCTACATTTCCCCACATATCTATCCCCGCCTCTGATTCCACACCTCTGATTCCCCGCCTCTGATTGCCCGCCTCTGATTCCCGGCTTCTGATTCCATGCCTCAGATTCCCTGCCTCAGATTCCCTTCATCTGATTCCCTGCCTCTGATTCCCCGCCTCTGATGCACTGCCCCTGATTCCCCGCCTATGTTTACCCGCATCTGTTTACCCGCCTGTTTCCCCACATCTCTTTCCTCACCTCTGATTCCACACATCTAATTCCCCGCCTCTGATTGCCCGCCTCTGATTTCCTGCCTCTGATTCCCCACCTCTGATTCCCCGCCTCTGATACCCTGCATCTGATTCCCCGCCTCTGATCCCCGCATCTGATTCCCCGCCTCTGATTCCCCGCCTCTGATTCCCCGCCTCTGTTTCCCCGCCTCTGATTCCCCGCCTCTGATTCCCTGCCTCTGATTCCCCACCTATGTTTACCCGCCTCTGTTTACCCGCCTGTTTCCCCACATCTCTTTCCTCACCTCTGATTCCACGCATCTAATTCCCCGCCTCTGATAGCCCGCCTCTGATTTCCTGCCTCTGATTCCCCGCCTCTGATTCCCCGCATTTGATTCCCCGCCTCTGATTCCCTGCCTCTGATTCCCTTCCTCTGATTCCCTGCCTCTGATTCCCCACCTATGTATAACCGCCTCTGTTTAACCTCCTGTTTCCCCACATCTCTTTCCCCACCTCTGATTCCACGCCTCTGATTCCCCGCCTCTGATTGCCTGCCTCTGATTTCCTGCCTCTGATTCCCCGCCTCTGATTCCCCGCCTCTGATACCCCGCCTCTGATTCCCCACCTCTGTTTCCCTGCATCTGATTCGCCGCCTCGGATTCCCCGCCACTGATTCCCCGCCTCTGATTCCCCGCCTCTGACTCCCCGCCTCTGATTCCCTGCCTCTGAAAACCTGCCTCTGATTCCCTGCCTCTGATTCTCTGCCTCTTATTCCCTGCCTCTGATTCCCTGCCTCTGATTCCCCACCTCTGATTCCCCGCCTCCGATTCCGCACCTCTGATTCCACGCCTCTGATTCCCCACATCTGATTCCCCGCCTCTGATTCCCCACCTATGATTCCCCGCCTCAGATTCCCTGCCTCCGATTCCCTGCCTCAGATTCCCTGCCTCTGATTCCCTGCCTCTGATTCCCCACCTCTGATTCCCTGCCTCTGATTCCCCGCCTCTGATTCCCTGCCTCTGATTCCCCGCCTATGTTTACCCATCTCTGTTTACCCGCCTGTTTCCCCACATCTCTTTCCCCACCTCTGATTCCACGCCTCTGATTCCCCGCCTCTGATTCCCCGCCTCTGATACCCTGCCTCTCTTTCCCTGCCTCTATTTCCGTGCCTATTTCTCTGCATCTCGTTTCCCACATCTCATTTTCCCCCTCTGATAACCCACCTCGGATTCACTGCCTCCGATTCCCTGCCTCAGATTCCCTGCCTCAGATTCCCTGCCTCTGATCCCTGCCGCTGATTCCCCGCCTCTGATTCCCTGCCTCTGATTCCCCGCCTATGTTTACCCGCCTCTGTTAATCCGCCTGTTTCCCACATCTCTTTCCCCACCTCTGATTCCACGCCTCTGATTCCCCGCCTCTGTTTCCCCGCCTCTGATTCCCCGCCTCTGATTCCCCGCCTCTGATTCCCCGTCTCTGACTCCCCGCCTCTGATTCCCTGCCTCTGAAAACCTGCCTCTGATTCCCTGCCTCTGATTCTCTGCCTCTTATTCCCTGCCTCTGATTCCCTGCCTCTGATTCCCCACCTCTGATTCCCCGCCTCCGATTCCGCACCTCTGATTCCACGCCTCTGATTCCCCACATCTGATTCCCCGCCTCTGATTCCCCGCCTATGATTCCCCGCCTCAGATTCCCTGCCTCCGATTCCCTGCCTCAGATTCCCTGCCTCTGATTCCCTGCCTCTGATTCCCCACCTCTGATTCCCTGCTTCTGATTCCCCGCCTCTGATTCCCTGCCTCTGATTCCCCGCCTATGTTTACCCATCTCTGTTTACCCGCCTGTTTCCCCACATCTCTTTCCCCACCTCTGATTCCACGCCTCTGATTCCCCGCCTCTGATTCCCCGCCTCTGATTCCCCGCCTATGATTCCCCGCCTCAGATTCCCTGCCTCCGATTCCCTGCCTCAGATTCCCTGCCTCTGATTCCCTGCCTCTGATTCCCCACCTCTGATTCCCTGCCTCTGATTCCCCGCCTCTGATTCCCTGCCTCTGATTCCCCGCCTATGTTTACCCATCTCTGTTTACCCGCCTGTTTCCCCACATCTCTTTCCCCACCTCTGATTCCACGCCTCTGATTCCCCGCCTCTGATTCCCCGCCTCTGATACCCTGCCTCTCTTTCCCTGCCTCTATTTCCGTGCCTATTTCTCTGCATCTCGTTTTCCACATCTCATTTTCCCCCTCTGATAACCCACCTCGGATTCACTGCCTCCGATTCCCTGCCTCAGATTCCCTGCCTCAGATTCCCTGCCTCTGATCCCTGCCGCTGATTCCCCGCCTCTGATTCCCTGCCTCTGATTCCCCGCCTATGTTTACCCGCCTCTGTTAATCCGCCTGTTTCCCACATCTCTTTCCCCACCTCTGATTCCACGCCTCTGATTCCCCGCCTCTGTTTCCCCGCCTCTGATTCCCCGCCTCTGATTCCCCACCTCTGATTCCCCGTCTCTGACTCCCCGCCTCTGATTCCCTGCCTCTAAAAACCTGCCTCTGATTCCCTGCCTCTGATTCTCTGCCTCTTATTCCCTGCCTCTGATTCCCTGCCTCTGATTCCCCACCTCTGATTCCCCGCCTCCGATTCCGCACCTCTGATTCCACGCCTCTGATTCCCCACATCTGATTCCCCGCCTCTGATTCCCCGCCTATGATTCCCCGCCTCAGATTCCCTGCCTCCGATTCCCTGCCTCAGATTCCCTGCCTCTGATTCCCTGCCTCTGATACCCCACCTCTGATTCCCTGCCTCTGATTCCCCGCCTCTGATTCCCTGCCTCTGATTCCCCGCCTATGTTTACCCATCTCTGTTTACCCGCCTGTTTCCCCACATCTCTTTCCCCACCTCTGATTCCACGCCTCTGATTCCCCGCCTCTGATTCCCCGCCTCTGATACCCTGCCTCTCTTTCCCTGCCTCTATTTCCGTGCCTATTTCTCTGCATCTCGTTTCCCACATCTCATTTTCCCCCTCTGATAACCCACCTCGGATTCACTGCCTCCGATTCCCTGCCTCAGATTCCCTGCCTCAGATTCCCTGCCTCTGATCCCTGCCGCTGATTCCCCGCCTCTGATTCCCTGCCTCTGATTCCCCGCCTATGTTTACCCGCCTCTGTTAATCCGCCTGTTTCCCACATCTCTTTCCCCACCTCTGATTCCACGCCTCTGATTCCCTGCCTCTGTTTCCCCGCCTCTGATTCCCCACCTCTTATTAACCGCCTCCCTTTCCGCGCAACTTTCCTGGCCTACTTATCCCTACATCTCTTTCCCCACCTCTGATTCCACGCCTCTGATTCCCCGCCTCTGATTGCCCGCCTCTGATTCCCCGCCTCTGATTCCCCGCCTCTGATTCTCCGTCTCTGATTCCCCGCCTCTGATACCCCACCTCTGAATCCCCGCCTCCGATTCCCCGCCTCTGATTCCCCGCCTCTGATTCCCAGCCTCTGATTCCCCGCCTCTGATTCCCCACCTCTGATACACTGCCTCCCTTTCCGCTCAACTTTGTTGGACTACATTTCCCCACATATCTTTCCCCACCTCTGATTCCACGCCTCTGATTCCCCGCCTCTGATTGCCCGCCTCTGATTCCCTGCCTCTGATTCCCCGCCTCGGATTCCCTGCCTCTGATTCCCTGCCTATGTTTACCCGCCTCTGTTTCCCCACCTCAGGTTCCCAGCCTCAGATTCGCTGCCTCTGATTCCCTGCCTCTGATACCCCGCCTCTGATTCCCCACCTCTGATTCCCTGCATCTGATTCCCCACCTCGGATTCCCCGCCTCTGATTCCCCGCCTCTGATTCCCCGCCTCTGATTCCCCACCTCTGATTCCCTTCCTCTGAAAACCTGCCTCTGATTCCCTGCCTCTGATTCTCTGCCTCTGATTCCCTGCCTCTGACTCCCTGCCTCTGATTCCCCACCTCCGATTCCCCGCCTCCGATTCCGCACCTCTGATTCCCTGCCTCTGATTCCCCGCCTCTGATTCACCGCCTCCCTTTCCGTGCAACTTTCCTGGCCTACGTTTCCCCACATCTCTTTTCCCACCTCTGATTCCACGCCTCTGATTCCCCGCCTCTGATTGCCCGCCTCTGATACCCCGCCTCTGAATCCCCGCCTCTGATTCCCAGTCTCTGATTCCCCGCCTCTGATACCCCGCCTATGAATCCCCGCCTCTGATTCCCCGCCCCTGATTCCCCGCCTCTGATTCCCCGCCTCTGATTCCCAGCCTCTGATTCCCCGCCTCTGATTCCCCACCTCTGATTCACTGCCGCCATTTCCGCGCAACTTTGCCGGCCTACATTACCCCACATATCTTTCCCCGCCTCTCATTCCACACCTCTGATTCCCCGCCTCTGATTGCCCGCCTCTGATTCCCAGCCTCTGAATCCCTGCCTCAGATTCCCTGCCTCAGATTCCCTTCATCTGATTCCCTGCCTCTGATTCCCCACCTCTGATTCCCCGCCACTGATTCCCCGCCTCTGATTCCCCGCCTCTGATTCCCCGCCCCTGATTCCCCGCCTATGTTTACCCGCCTCTGTTTACCCACCTGCTTCCCCGCCTCTGATTCCCCACCTCAGATTCCCCGCCTCAGATTCCCTGCCTCTGATTCCCTGCCTCTGATTCCCTGCCTCTGATTCACTGCCTCCCTTTCCGTGCAACTTTCCCCGGCCTACGTTTCCCCACATATCTTTCCCCACCTCTGATTCCACGCCTCTGATTCCCCGCCTCTGATTGCCCGCCTCTTATTCCCTGCCTCTGATTCCCTGCCTCAGATTCCCTTCATCTGATTCCCTGCCTCTGATTCCCCGCCTCGGATTCCCTGCCTCTGATTCCCCACCTATGTTTATCCGCCTCTGTTTCCCCACCTCAGGTTCACCGCCTCAGATTCGCTGCCTCTGATTCCCTGCCTCTGATTCCCCGCATCTGATTCCCTGCCTCTGATTCCCCGCCTCTGATTCCCCACCTCTGAATCCCCGCCTCTGATTCCCCCCCTCTGATAGCCCGCCTCCATTTCCGCGCAACTTTCCCGGCCTCCATTTCCCCACATCTCTTTCCCCGCCTCTTATTCCACGTCTCTGATTCCCCGCCTCTGATTCCCCGCCTCTGAATCCCCGCCACTGATTCCCCGCCTCTGATACACCGCCTCAGATTCCCGGCCTCTGATTACCCTCCTCTGTCTCTCCACCTCTCTTTCGCGTGCGCTCTTTCCCCTACACTCTTTCCGCACCTCTCTTTCCCTCCCTCAATTTCAACAACTCTGTTTGATCTGTTCTATGGACCTCATTTTCAACACACAAATTCCAACCACTATGTTTCACCCATCTCTTTCCCCGCCTCTATTTATGCACCTATGTTTACTTGCTTCTGTTTACCCGCCTGTTTACCCGCCTCTGATTCCCCACCTCAGATTCCCGCCTCAGATTCCCTGCCTCTGATAACCTGCCTCTGATTCCCTGCTTCTGATTCCCTGCCTCTGATTCGCTGCCTCTGATTCCCTGCCTCTGATTCCCTGCCTCTGATTCCCCACCTCTGATTCCCCGCTTCCGATTCCGCACCGATGTTTCACCGCCTCTGTTGCTCTGCTTCTGATTTCCCGGCTGAGATTCGCCGGTTCTGATTCCGCACCTCTGATTCCACGCCTCTCTTTCTGTGTCTCTGATTCCCCGCATCTGTTTCCCCGCCTCTGATTCCCCGCCTCTGATACCCAGCCTCTGATTCCCCACCTCTGATACCCAGCCTCTGATTCCCCACCTCTGATTCCCTGCATCAGATTCCCGCCTCGGATTCCCCGCCTCTGATTCCCCGCCTCTGATTCCCCGCCTCTGATTCCCCACCTCTGATTCCCTGCCTCTGAAAACCGGCCTCTGATTCCCTGCCTCTGATTCTCTGTCTCTGATTCCCTGCCTCTGATTCCCTGCCTTTGATTCCCCACCTCTGATTCCCAGCCTCCGATTCCGCACCTCTGATTCCCTGCCTCTGATTCCCCGCCTCTGATTCACCGCCTCCCTTTCCGCGCAACTTTCCTGGCCTACGTTTCCCCACATCTCTTTCCCCACCTCTGATTCCACGCCTCTGATTCCCCGCCTCTGATTCCCCGCCACTGATTCCCCGCCTCTGATTCCCCGCCTCTGATTCCCAGCCTCTGATTCCCCGCCTCTGATTCCCCACCTCTGATTCACTGCCTCCCTTTCCGCGCAACTTTGCCGGCCTACATTTCCCCACATATCTATCCCCGCCTCTGATTCCACACCTCTGATTCCCCGCCTCTGATTCCCTGCCTCTGAAAACCTGCCTCTGATTCCCTGCCTCTGATTCTCTGCCTCTTATTCCCTGCCTCTGATTCCCTGCCTCTGATTCCCCACCTCTGATTCCCCGCCTCCGATTCCGCACCTCTGATTCCACGCCTCTGATTCCCCACATCTGATTCCCCGCCTCTGATTCCCCGCCTATGATTCCCCGCCTCAGATTCCCTGCCTCCGATTCCCTGCCTCAGATTCCCTGCCTCTGATTCCCTGCCTCTGATTCCCCACCTCTGATTCCCTGCCTCTGATTCCCCGCCTCTGATTCCCTGCCTCTGATTCCCCGCCTATGTTTACCCAACTCTGTTTACCCGCCTGTTTCCCCACATCTCTTTCCCCACCTCTGATTCCACGCCTCTGATTCCCCGCCTCTGATTCCCCGCCTCTGATACCCTGCCTCTCTTTCCCTGCCTCTATTTCCGTGCCTATTTCTCTGCATCTCGTTTCCCACATCTCATTTTCCCCCTCTGATAACCCACCTCGGATTCACTGCCTCTGATTGCCCGCCTCTGATTCCCTGCCTCTGAATCCCAGCCTCAGAATCCCTGCCTCAGATTCCCTTCATCTGATTCCCTGCCTCTGATTCCCCACCTCTGATTCCCCGCCTCTGATTTGCCGCCTCTGATTCCCCGCCTCTGTTTCCCCGCCCCTGATTCCCCGCCTATGTTTACCCGCCTCTGTTTACCCACCTGTTTCCCCGCCTCTGATTCCCCACCTCAGATTCCCCGCCTCAGATTCCCTGCCTCTGATTCCCTGCCTCTGATTCCCTGCCTCTGATTCACTGCCTCCCTTTCCGTGCAAATTTCCCCGGCCTACGTTTCCCCACATATCTTTCCCCGCCTCTGATTCCACGCCTCTGATTCCCCGCATCTGATTGCCCGCCTCTGATTCCCTGCCTCTGATTCCCTGCCTCAGATTCCCTGCCTCAGATTCCCTTCATCTGATTCCCTGCCTCTGATTCCCCGCCTCGGATTCCCTGCCTCTGATTCCCCGCCTATGTTTACCCGCCTCTGTTTCCCCACCTCAGGTTCCCGGCCTCAGATTTGCTGCCTCTGATTCCCTGCCTCTGATTCCCTGCCTCTGATTCCCTGCATCTGATTGCCCGCCTCAAATACTCCGCCTCTGATTCCCCGCCTCTGATTCCCCGCATCGGATTCCCCGCCTCTGATTCCCCGCCTCTGATTCCCCGCCTCTGATTCCCCGCCTCTGATTTCCCGCCCTTGATTCCTCGCCTCTGATTCCCCGCCTCTGATTCCCCACCTCTGATTCACTGCCTCCCTTTCCGTTCAACTTTCCCAGCCTACTTTTCCCCACATATCTTTCCCCGCCTCTGATTCCACGCCTCTGATTCCCCGCCTCTGATTGCCCACCTCTTATTCCCTGCCTCTGATTCCCCGCCTCGTATTCCCTGCCTCTGATTCCCCACCTATGTTTACCCGCCTCTGTTTACCCACCTGTTTCCCAACATCTCTTTCCTCACCTCTGATTCCACGCATCTAATTCCCCACCTCTGATTCCCCGCCTCTGATTGCCCGCATCTGATTCCCGGCCTCTGATTCCCTGCCTCAGATTCCCTGCCTCAGATTCCCTTCATCTGATTCCCTGCCTCTGATTTCCCGCCTCTGATTCCCTGCCTCTGATTCCCCGCCTATGTTTATCCGCCTCTGTTTACCCACCTGTTTCCCCACATCTCTTTCCTCACCTCTGATTCCACGCATCTAATTCCACGCCTCTGATTGCCCGCCTCAGATTTCCTGCCTCTGATTCCCCACCTCTGATTCCCCGCCTCTGATACCCTGCATCTGATTCCCTCTTCTGATTCCCCGCATCTGATTCCCCGCCTCTGATTCCCCGCCTCTGAATCCCCGCCTCTGATTCCCCACCTCAGATTCCCCACCTCTGATTCCCTGCATCAGATTCCCTTCATCTGATTCCCTGCCTCTGATTCCCCACCTCTGATTCCCTGCCTGTGAATCCCTGCCTCTGATTTCCTGCCTCTGATTCCCCGCCTCTGATTCCCCGCCTCTGATACCCCGCCTCTGATTCCCCACCTCTGATTCCCTGCATCGGATTCCCCACCTCGGATTCCCCGCCTCTGATTCCCCGCCGCTGATTCCCCGTCTCTGATTCCCCACCTCTGATTCCCTGCCTCTGAAAACCTGCCTCTGATTCCCTGCCTCTGATTCTCTGCCTCTGATTCCCTGCCTCTGACTCCCTGCCTCTGATTCCCCACCTCCGATTCCCCGCCTCCGATTCCGCACCTCTGATTCCCTGCCTCTGATTCCCCGCCTCTGATTCACCGCCTCCCTTTCCGTGCAACTTTCCTGGCCTACGTTTCCCCACATCTCTTTCCCCACCTCTGATTCCACGCCTCTGATTCCCCGCCTCTGATTGCCCGCCTCTGATACCCCGCCTCTGAATCCCCGCCTCTGATTCCCAGTCTCTGATTCCCCGCCTCTGATACCCCGCCTATGAATCCCCGCCCCTGATTCCCCGCCCCTGATTCCCCGCCTCTGATTCCCCGCCTCTGATTCCCAGCCTCTGATTCCCCGCCTCTGATTCCCCACCTCTGATTCACTGCCGCCCTTTCCGCGCAACTTTGCCGGCCTACATTACCCCACATATCTTTCCCCGCCTCTGATTCCACACCTCTGATTCCCCGCCTCTGATTGCCCGCCTCTGATTCCCAGCCTCTGAATCCCTGCCTCAGATTCCCTGCCTCAGATTCCCTTCATCTGATTCCCTGCCTCTGATTCCCCACCTCTGATTCCCCGCCTCTGATTCCCCGCCTCTGATTCCCCGCCTCTGATTCCCCGCCCCTGATTCCCCGCCTATGTTTACCCGCCTCTGTTTACCCACCTGCTTCCCCGCCTCTGATTCCCCACCTCAAATTCCCCGCCTCAGATTCCCTGCCTCTGATTCCCTGCCTCTGATTCCCTGCCTCTGATTCACTGCCTCCCTTTCCGTGCAACTTTCCCCGGCCTACGTTTCCCCACATATCTTTCCCCACCTCTGATTCCACGCCTCTGATTCCCCGCCTCTGATTGCCCGCCTCTTATTCCCTGCCTCTGATTCCCTGCCTCAGATTCCCTTCATCTGATTCCCTGCCTCTGATTCCCCGCCTCGGATTCCCTGCCTCTGATTCCCCACCTATGTTTATCCGCCTCTGTTTCCCCACCTCAGGTTCACCGCCTCAGATTCGCTGCCTCTGATTCCCTGCCGCTGATTCCCCGCATCTGATTCCCTGCCTCTGATTCCCCGCCTCTGATTCCCCGCCTCTGAATCCCCGCCTCTGATTCCCCCCCTCTGATACCCCGCCTCCATTTCCGCGCAACTTTCCCGGCCTCCGTTTCCCCACATCTCTTTCCCCGCCTCTTATTCCACGTCTCTGATTCCCCGCCTCTGATTCCCCGCCTCTGAATCCCCGCCACTGATTCCCCGCCTCTGATACACCGCCTCAGATTCCCCGCCTCTGATTACCCTCCTCTGTCTCTCCACCTCTCTTTCGCGTGCGCTCTTTCCCCTACACTCTTTCCGCACCTCTCTTTCCCTCCCTCAATTTCAACAACTCTGTTTGATCTGTTCTATGTACCTCATTTTCAACACACAAATTCCAACCACTTTGTTTCACCCATCTCTTTCCCCGCCTCTATTTATGCACCTATGTTTACTTGCTTCTGTTTACCCGCCTGTTTACCCGCCTCTGATTCCCCACCTCAGATTCCCCGCCTCAGATTCCCTGCCTCTGATAACCTGCCTCTGATTCCCTGCTTCTGATTCCCTGCCTCTGATTCCCTGCCTCTGATTCCCTGCCTCTGATTCCCTGCCTCTGATTCCCCACCTCTGATTCCCCGCTTCCGATTCCGCACCGATGTTTCACCGCCTCTGTTGCTCTGCTTCTGATTTCCCGGCTGAGATTCGCCGGTTCTGATTCCGCACCTCTGATTCCACGCCTCTCTTTCTGTGTCTCTGATTCCCCGCCTCTGTTTCCCCGCCTCTGATTCCCCGCCTCTGATACCCAGCCTCTGATTCCCCACCTCTGATTCCCTGCATCTGATTCCCGCCTCGGATTCCCCGCCTCTGATTCCCCGCCTCTGATTCCCCGCCTCTGATTCCCCACCTCTGATTCCCTGCCTCTGAAAACCGGCCTCTGATTCCCTGCCTCTGATTTTCTGTCTCTGATTCCCTGCCTCTGATTCCCTGCCTCTGATTCCCCACCTCTGATTCCCAGCCTCCGATTCCGCACCTCTGATTCCCTGCCTCTGATTCCCCGCCTCTGATTCACCGCCTCCCTTTCCGCGCAACTTTCCTGGCCTACGTTTCCCCACATCTCTTTCCCCACCTCTGATTCCACGCCTCTGATTCCCCGCCTCTGAATGCCCGCCTCTGATACCCCGCCTCTGATTCCCCGCCTCTGATTCCCCGTCTCTGATTCCCCGCCTCTGATACCCCGCCTCTGAATCCCCGCCTCTGATTCCCCGCCACTGATTCCCCGCCTCTGATTCCCCGCCTCTGATTCCCAGCCTCTGATTCCCCGCCTCTGATTCCCCACCTCTGATTCACTGCCTCCCTTTCCGCGCAACTTTGCCGGCCTACATTTCCCCACATATCTATCCCCGCCTCTGATTCCACACCTCTGATTCCCCGCCTCTGATTGCCCGCCTCTGATTCCCGGCTTCTGATTCCATGCCTCAGATTCCCTGCCTCAGATTCCCTTCATCTGATTCCCTGCCTCTGATTCCCCGCCTCTGATGCACTGCCCCTGATTCCACGCCTATGTTTACCCGCATCTGTTTACCCGCCTGTTTCCCCACATCTCTTTCCTCACCTCTGATTCCACACATCTAATTCCCCGCCTCTGATTGCCCGCCTCTGATTTCCTGCCTCTGATTCCCCACCTCTGATTCCCCGCCTCTGATACCCTGCATCTGATTCCCCGCCTCTGATCCCCGCGTCTGATTCCCCGCCTCTGATTCCCCGCCTCTGATTCCCCGCCTCTGTTTCCCCGCCTCTGATTCCCCGCCTCTGATTCCCTGCCTCTGATTCCCCACCTATGTTTACCCGCCTCTGTTTACCTGCCTGTTTCCCCACATCTCTTTCCTCACCTCTGATTCCACGCATCTAATTCCCCGCCTCTGATAGCCCGCCTCTGATTTCCTGCCTCTGATTCCCCGCCTCTGATTCCCCGCATTTGATTCCCCGCCTCTGATTCCCTGCCTCTGATTCCCTTCCTCTGATTCCCTGCCTCTGATTCCCCACCTATGTATAACCGCCTCTGTTTAACCTCCTGTTTCCCCACATCTCTTTCCCCACCTCTGATTCCACGCCTCTGATTCCCCGCCTCTGATTGCCTGCCTCTGATTTCCTGCCTCTGATTCCCCGCCTCTGATTCCCCGCCTCTGATACCCCGCCTCTGATTCCCCACCTCTGTTTCCCTGCATCTGATTCGCCGCCTCGGATTCCCCGCCACTGATTCCCCGCCTCTGATTCCCCGCCTCTGACTCCCCGCCTCTGATTCCCTGCCTCTGAAAACCTGCCTCTGATTCCCTGCCTCTGATTCTCTGCCTCTTATTCCCTGCCTCTGATTCCCTGCCTCTGATTCCCCACCTCTGATTCCCCGCCTCCGATTCCGCACCTCTGATTCCACGCCTCTGATTCCCCACATCTGATTCCCCGCCTCTGATTCCCCACCTATGATTCCCCGCCTCAGATTCCCTGCCTCCGATTCCCTGCCTCAGATTCCCTGCCTCTGATTCCCTGCCTCTGATTCCCCACCTCTGATTCCCTGCCTCTGATTCCCCGCCTCTGATTCCCTGCCTCTGATTCCCCGCCTATGTTTACCCATCTCTGTTTACCCGCCTGTTTCCCCACATCTCTTTCCCCACCTCTGATTCCACGCGTCTGATTCCCCGCCTCTGATTCCCCGCCTCTGATACCCTGCCTCTCTTTCCCTGCCTCTATTTCCGTGCCTATTTCTCTGCATCTCGTTTCCCACATCTCATTTTCCCCCTCTGATAACCCACCTCGGATTCACTGCCTCCGATTCCCTGCCTCAGATTCCCTGCCTCAGATTCCCTGCCTCTGATCCCTGCCGCTGATTCCCCGCCTCTGATTCCCTGCCTCTGATTCCTCGCCTATGTTTACCCGCCTCTGTTAATCCGCCTGTTTCCCACATCTCTTTCCCCACCTCTGATTCCACGCCTCTGATTCCCCGCCTCTGTTTCCCCGCCTCTGATTCCCCGCCTCTGATTCCCCGCCTCTGATTCCCCGTCTCTGACTCCCCGCCTCTGATTCCCTGCCTCTGAAAACCTGCCTCTGATTCCCTGCCTCTGATTCTCTGCCTCTTATTCCCTGCCTCTGATTCCCTGCCTCTGATTCCCCACCTCTGATTCCCCGCCTCCGATTCCGCACCTCTGATTCCACGCCTCTGATTCCCCACATGTGATTCCCCGCCTCTGATTCCCCACCTATGATTCCCCGCCTCAGATTCCCTGCCTCCGATTCCCTGCCTCAGATTCCCTGCCTCTGATTCCCTGCCTCTGATTCCCCACCTCTGATTCCCTGCCTCTGATTCCCCGCCTCTGATTCCCTGCCTCTGATTCCCCGCCTATGTTTACCCATCTCTGTTTACCCGCCTGTTTCCCCACATCTCTTTCCCCACCTCTGATTCCACGCCTCTGATTCCCCGCCTCTGATTCCCCGCCTCTGATTCCCCGCCTATGATTCCCCGCCTCAGATTCCCTGCCTCCGATTCCCTGCCTCAGATTCCCTGCCTCTGATTCCCTGCCTCTGATTCCCCACCTCTGATTCCCTGCCTCTGATTCCCCGCCTCTGATTCCCTGCCTCTGATTCCCCGCCTATGTTTACCCATCTCTGTTTACCCGCCTGTTTCCCCACATCTCTTTCCCCACCTCTGATTCCACGCCTCTGATTCCCCGCCTCTGATTCCCCGCCTCTGATACCCTGCCTCTCTTTCCCTGCCTCTATTTCCGTGCCTATTTCTCTGCATCTCGTTTCCCACATCTCATTTTCCCCCTCTGATAACCCACCTCGGATTCACTGCCTCCGATTCCCTGCCTCAGATTCCCTGCCTCAGATTCCCTGCCTCTGATCCCTGCCGCTGATTCCCCGCCTCTGATTCCCTGCCTCTGATTCCCCGCCTATGTTTACCCGCCTCTGTTAATCCGCCTGTTTCCCACATCTCTTTCCCCACCTCTGATTCCACGCCTCTGATTCCCCGCCTCTGTTTCCCCGCCTCTGATTCCCCGCCTCTGATTCCCCACCTCTGATTCCCCGTCTCTGACTCCCCGCCTCTGATTCCCTGCCTCTGAAAACCTGCCTCTGATTCCCTGCCTCTGATTCTCTGCCTCTTATTCCCTGCCTCTGATTCCCTGCCTCTGATTCCCCACCTCTGATTCCCCGCCTCCGATTCCGCACCTCTGATTCCACGCCACTGATTCCCCACATCTGATTCCCCGCCTCTGATTCCCCGCCTATGATTCCCCGCCTCAGATTCCCTGCCTCCGATTCCCTGCCTCAGATTCCCTGCCTCTGATTCCCTGCCTCTGATTCCCCACCTCTGATTCCCTGCCTCTGATTCCCCGCCTCTGATTCCCTGCCTCTGATTCCCCGCCTATGTTTACCCATCTCTGTTTACCCGCCTGTTTCCCCACATCTCTTTCCCCACCTCTGATTCCACGCCTCTGATTCCCCGCCTCTGATTCCCCGCCTCTGATACCCTGCCTCTCTTTCCCTGCCTCTATTTCCGTGCCTATTTCTCTGCATCTCGTTTCCCACATCTCATTTTCCCCCTCTGATAACCCACCTCGGATTCACTGCCTCCGATTCCCTGCCTCAGATTCCCTGCCTCAGATTCCCTGCCTCTGATCCCTGCCGCTGATTCCCCGCCTCTGATTCCCTGCCTCTGATTCCCCGCCTATGTTTACCCGCCTCTGTTAATCCGCCTGTTTCCCACATCTCTTTCCCCACCTCTGATTCCACGCCTCTGATTCCCTGCCTCTGTTTCCCCGCCTCTGATTCCCCACCTCTTATTAACCGCCTCCCTTTCCGCGCAACTTTCCTGGCCTACTTATCCCTACATCTCTTTCCCCACCTCTGATTCCACGCCTCTGATTCCCCGCCTCTGATTGCCCGCCTCTGATTCCCCGCCTCTGATTCCCCGCCTCTGATTCCCCGTCTCTGATTCCCCGCCTCTGATACCCCACCTCTGAATCCCCGCCTCCGATTCCCCGCCTCTGATTCCCCGCCTCTGATTCCCAGCCTCTGATTCCCCGCCTCTGATTCCCCACCTCTGATACACTGCCTCCCTTTCCGCTCAACTTTGTTGGACTACATTTCCCCACATATCTTTCCCCACCTCTGATTCCACGCCTCTGATTCCCCGCCTCTGATTGACCGCCTCTGATTCCCTGCCTCTGATTCCCCGCCTCGGATTCCCTGCCTCTGATTCCCTGCCTATGTTTACCCGCCTCTGTTTCCCCACCTCAGGTTCCCAGCCTCAGATTCGCTGCCTCTGATTCCCTGCCTCTGATTCCCTGCCTCTGATTCCCTGCCTCTGATTCCCCGCATCTGATTCACCGCTTCTGATTCCCCGCATCTTATTCCCCGCCTCTGATTCCCCGCCTCTGAATCCCCGCCTCTGATTCCCCACCTCAGATTCCCCACCTCTGATTCCCTGCATCAGATTCCCTTCATCTGATTCCCTGCCTCTGATTCCCCGCCTCTGATTCCCTGCCTGTGAATCCCTGCCTCTGATTTCCTGCCTCTGATTCCCCGCCTCTGATTCCCCGCCTCTGATACCCCGCCTCTGATTCCCCACCTCTGATTCCCTGCATCTGATTCCCCACCTCGGATTCCCCGCCTCTGATTCCCCGCCTCTGATTCCCCGCCTCTGATTCCCCACCTCTGATTCCCTTCCTCTGAAAACCTGCCTCTGATTCCCTGCCTCTGATTCTCTGCCTCTGATTCCCTGCCTCTGACTCCCTGCCTCTGATTCCCCACCTCCGATTCCCCGCCTCCGATTCCGCACCTCTGATTCCCTGCCTCTGATTCCCCGCCTCTGATTCACCGCCTCCCTTTCCGTGCAACTTTCCTGGCCTACGTTTCCCCACATCTCTTTTCCCACCTCTGATTCCACGCCTCTGATTCCCCGCCTCTGATTGCCCGCCTCTGATACCCCGCCTCTGAATCCCCGCCTCTGATTCCCAGTCTCTGATTCCCCGCCTCTGATACCCCGCCTATGAATCCCCGCCTCTGATTCCCCGCCCCTGATTCCCCGCCTCTGATTCCCCGCCTCTGATTCCCAGCCTCTGATTCCCCGCCTCTGATTCCCCACCTCTGATTCACTGCCGCCCTTTCCGCGCAACTTTGCCGGCCTACATTACCCCACATATCTTTCCCCGCCTCTCATTCCACACCTCTGATTCCCCGCCTCTGATTGCCCGCCTCTGATTCCCAGCCTCTGAATCCCTGCCTCAGATTCCCTGCCTCAGATTCCCTTCATCTGATTCCCTGCCTCTGATTCCCCACCTCTGATTCCCCGCCACTGATTCCCCGCCTCTGATTCCCCGCCTCTGATTCCCCGCCCCTGATTCCCCGCCTATGTTTACCCGCCTCTGTTTACCCACCTGCTTCCCCGCCTCTGATTCCCCACCTCAGATTCCCCGCCTCAGATTCCCTGCCTCTGATTCCCTGCCTCTGATTCCCTGCCTCTGATTCACTGCCTCCCTTTCCGTGCAACTTTCCCCGGCCTACGTTTCCCCACATATCTTTCCCCACCTCTGATTCCACGCCTCTGATTCCCCGCCTCTGATTGCCCGCCTCTTATTCCCTGCCTCTGATTCCCTGCCTCAGATTCCCTTCATCTGATTCCCTGCCTCTGATTCCCCGCCTCGGATTCCCTGCCTCTGATTCCCCACCTATGTTTATCCGCCTCTGTTTCCCCACCTCAGGTTCACCGCCTCAGATTCGCTGCCTCTGATTCCCTGCCTCTGATTCCCCGCATCTGATTCCCTGCCTCTGATTCCCCGCCTCTGATTCCCCACCTCTGAATCCCCGCCTCTGATTCCCCCCCTCTGATAGCCCGCCTCCATTTCCGCGCAACTTTCCCGGCCTCCGTTTCCCCACATCTCTTTCCCCGCCTCTTATTCCACGTCTCCGATTCCCCGCCTCTGATTCCCCGCCTCTGAATCCCCGCCACTGATTCCCCGCCTCTGATACACCGCCTCAGATTCTCGGCCTCTGATTACCCTCCTCTGTCTCTCCACCTCTCTTTCGCGTGCGCTCTTTCCCCTACACTCTTTCCGCACCTCTCTTTCCCTCCCTCAATTTCAACAACTCTGTTTGATCTGTTCTATGTACCTCATTTTCAACACACAAATTCCAACCACTATGTTTCACCCATCTCTTTCCCCGCCTCTATTTATGCACCTATGTTTACTTGCTTCTGTTTACCCGCCTGTTTACCCGCCTCTGATTCCCCACCTCAGATTCCCGCCTCAGATTCCCTGCCTCTGATAACCTGCCTCTGATTCCCTGCTTCTGATTCCCTGCCTCTGATTCCCTGCCTCTGATTCCCTGCCTCTGATTCCCTGCCTCTGATTCCCCACCTCTGATTCCCCGCTTCCGATTCCGCACCGATGTTTCACCGCCTCTGTTGCTCTGCTTCTGATTTCCCGGCTGAGATTCGCCGGTTCTGATTCCGCACCTCTGATTCCACGCCTCTCTTTCTGTGTCTCTGATTCCCCGCATCTGTTTCCCCGCCTCTGATTCCCCGCCTCTGATACCCAGCCTCTGATTCCCCACCTCTGATACCCAGCCTCTGATTCCCCACCTCTGATTCCCTGCATCAGATTCCCGCCTCGGATTCCCCGCCTCTGATTCCCCGCCTCTGATTCCCCGCCTCTGATTCCCCACCTCTGATTCCCTGCCTCTGAAAACCGGCCTCTGATTCCCTGCCTCTGATTCTCTGTCTCTGATTCCCTGCCTCTGATTCCCTGCCTTTGATTCCCCACCTCTGATTCCCAGCCTCCGATTCCGCACCTCTGATTCCCTGCCTCTGATTCCCCGCCTCTGATTCACCGCCTCCCTTTCCGCGCAACTTTCCTGGCCTACGTTTCCCCACATCTCTTTCCCCACCTCTGATTCCACGCCTCTGATTCCCCGCCTCTGATTCCCCGCCACTGATTCCCCGCCTCTGATTCCCCGCCTCTGATTCCCAGCCTCTGATTCCCCGCCTCTGATTCCACGCCTCTGATTCCCCGCCTCTGATTGCCCACCTCTTATTCCCTGCCTCTGATTCCCCGCCTCGTATTCCCTGCCTCTGATTCCCCACCTATGTTTACCCGCCTCTGTTTACCCACCTGTTTCCCAACATCTCTTTCCTCACCTCTGATTCCACGCATCTAATTCCCCACCTCTGATTCCCCGCCTCTGATTGCCCGCATCTGATTCCCGGCCTCTGATTCCCTGCCTCAGATTCCCTGCCTCAGATTCCCTTCATCTGATTCCCTGCCTCTGATTTCCCGCCTCTGATTCCCTGCCTCTGATTCCCCGCCTATGTTTATCCGCCTCTGTTTACCCACCTGTTTCCCCACATCTCTTTCCTCACCTCTGATTCCACGCATCTAATTCCACGCCTCTGATTGCCCGCCTCAGATTTCCTGCCTCTGATTCCCCACCTCTGATTCCCCGCCTCTGATACCCTGCATCTGATTCCCCGCTTCTGATTCCCCGCATCTGATTCCCCGCCTCTGATTCCCCGCCTCTGAATCCCCGCCTCTGATTCCCCACCTCAGATTCCCCACCTCTGATTCCCTGCATCAGATTCCCTTCATCTGATTCCCTGCCTCTGATTCCCCACCTCTGATTCCCTGCCTGTGAATCCCTGCCTCTGATTTCCTGCCTCTGATTCCCCGCCTCTGATTCCCCGCCTCTGATACCCCGCCTCTGATTCCCCACCTCTGATTCCCTGCATCGGATTCCCCACCTCGGATTCCCCGCCTCTGATTCCCCGCCGCTGATTCCCCGTCTCTGATTCCCCACCTCTGATTCCCTGCCTCTGAAAACCTGCCTCTGATTCCCTGCCTCTGATTCTCTGCCTCTGATTCCCTGCCTCTGACTCCCTGCCTCTGATTCCCCACCTCCGATTCCCCGCCTCCGATTCCGCACCTCTGATTCCCTGCCTCTGATTCCCCGCCTCTGATTCACCGCCTCCCTTTCCGTGCAACTTTCCTGGCCTACGTTTCCCCACATCTCTTTCCCCACCTCTGATTCCACGCCTCTGATTCCCCGCCTCTGATTGCCCGCCTCTGATACCCCGCCTCTGAATCCCCGCCTCTGATTCCCAGTCTCTGATTCCCCGCCTCTGATACCCCGCCTATGAATCCCCGCCCCTGATTCCCCGCCCCTGATTCCCCGCCTCTGATTCCCCGCCTCTGATTCCCAGCCTCTGATTCCCCGCCTCTGATTCCCCACCTCTGATTCACTGCTGCCCTTTCCGCGCAACTTTGCCGGCCTACATTACCCCACATATCTTTCCCCGCCTCTGATTCCACACCTCTGATTCCCCGCCTCTGATTGCCCGCCTCTGATTCCCAGCCTCTGAATCCCTGCCTCAGATTCCCTGCCTCAGATTCCCTTCATCTGATTCCCTGCCTCTGATTCCCCACCTCTGATTCCCCGCCTCTGATTCCCCGCCTCTGATTCCCCGCCTCTGATTCCCCGCCCCTGATTCCCCGCCTATGTTTACCCGCCTCTGTTTACCCACCTGCTTCCCCGCCTCTGATTCCCCACCTCAAATTCCCCACCTCAGATTCCCTGCCTCTGATTCCCTGCCTCTGATTCCCTGCCTCTGATTCACTGCCTCCCTTTCCGTGCAACTTTCCCCGGCCTACGTTTCCCCACATATCTTTCCCCACCTCTGATTCCACGCCTCTGATTCCCCGCCTCTGATTGCCCGCCTCTTATTCCCTGCCTCTGATTCCCTGCCTCAGATTCCCTTCATCTGATTCCCTGCCTCTGATTCCCCGCCTCGGATTCCCTGCCTCTGATTCCCCACCTATGTTTATCCGCCTCTGTTTCCCCACCTCAGGTTCACCGCCTCAGATTCGCTGCCTCTGATTCCCTGCCTCTGATTCCCCGCATCTGATTCCCTGCCTCTGATTCCCCGCCTCTGATTCCCCGCCTCTGAATCCCCGCCTCTGATTCCCCCCCTCTGATACCCCGCCTCCATTTCCGCGCAACTTTCCCGGCCTCCGTTTCCCCACATCTCTTTCCCCGCCTCTTATTCCACGTCTCTGATTCCCCGCCTCTGATTCCCCGCCTCTGAATCCCCGCCACTGATTCCCCGCCTCTGATACACCGCCTCAGATTCCCCGCCTCTGATTACCCTCCTCTGTCTCTCCACCTCTCTTTCGCGTGCGCTCTTTCCCCTACACTCTTTCCGCACCTCTCTTTCCCTCCCTCAATTTCAACAACTCTGTTTGATCTGTTCTATGTACCTCATTTTCAACACACAAATTCCAACCACTTTGTTTCACCCATCTCTTTCCCCGCCTCTATTTATGCACCTATGTTTACTTGCTTCTGTTTACCCGCCTGTTTACCCGCCTCTGATTCCCCACCTCAGATTCCCCGCCTCAGATTCCCTGCCTCTGATAACCTGCCTCTGATTCCCTGCTTCTGATTCCCTGCCTCTGATTCCCTGCCTCTGATTCCCTGCCTCTGATTCCCTGCCTCTGATTCCCCACCTCTGATTCCCCGCTTCCGATTCCGCACCGATGTTTCACCGCCTCTGTTGCTCTGCTTCTGATTTCCCGGCTGAGATTCGCCGGTTCTGATTCCGCACCTCTGATTCCACGCCTCTCTTTCTGTGTCTCTGATTCCCCGCCTCTGTTTCCCCGCCTCTGATTCCCCGCCTCTGATACCCAGCCTCTGATTCCCCACCTCTGATTCCCTGCATCTGATTCCCGCCTCGGATTCCCCGCCTCTGATTCCCCGCCTCTGATTCCCCGCCTCTGATTCCCCACCTCTGATTCCCTGCCTCTGAAAACCGGCCTCTGATTCCCTGCCTCTGATTTTCTGTCTCTGATTCCCTGCCTCTGATTCCCTGCCTCTGATTCCCCACCTCTGATTCCCAGCCTCCGATTCCGCACCTCTGATTCCCTGCCTCTGATTCCCCGCCTCTGATTCACCGCCTCCCTTTCCGCGCAACTTTCCTGGCCTACGTTTCCCCACATCTCTTTCCCCACCTCTGATTCCACGCCTCTGATTCCCCGCCTCTGAATGCCCGCCTCTGATACCCCGCCTCTGATTCCCCGCCTCTGATTCCCCGTCTCTGATTCCCCGCCTCTGATACCCCGCCTCTGAATCCCCGCCTCTGATTCCCCGCCACTGATTCCCCGCCTCTGATTCCCCGCCTCTGATTCCCAGCCTCTGATTCCCCGCCTCTGATTCCCCACCTCTGATTCACTGCCTCCCTTTCCGCGCAACTTTGCCGGCCTACATTTCCCCACATATCTATCCCCGCCTCTGATTCCACACCTCTGATTCCCCGCCTCTGATTGCCCGCCTCTGATTCCCGGCTTCTGATTCCATGCCTCAGATTCCCTGCCTCAGATTCCCTTCATCTGATTCCCTGCCTCTGATTCCCCGCCTCTGATGCACTGCCCCTGATTCCACGCCTATGTTTACCCGCATCTGTTTACCCGCCTGTTTCCCCACATCTCTTTCCTCACCTCTGATTCCACACATCTAATTCCCCGCCTCTGATTGCCCGCCTCTGATTTCCTGCCTCTGATTCCCCACCTCTGATTCCCCGCCTCTGATACCCTGCATCTGATTCCCCGCCTCTGATCCCCGCGTCTGATTCCCCGCCTCTGATTCCCCGCCTCTGATTCCCCGCCTCTGTTTCCCCGCCTCTGATTCCCCGCCTCTGATTCCCTGCCTCTGATTCCCCACCTATGTTTACCCGCCTCTGTTTACCTGCCTGTTTCCCCACATCTCTTTCCTCACCTCTGATTCCACGCATCTAATTCCCCGCCTCTGATAGCCCGCCTCTGATTTCCTGCCTCTGATTCCCCGCCTCTGATTCCCCGCATTTGATTCCCCGCCTCTGATTCCCTGCCTCTGATTCCCTTCCTCTGATTCCCTGCCTCTGATTCCCCACCTATGTATAACCGCCTCTGTTTAACCTCCTGTTTCCCCACATCTCTTTCCCCACCTCTGATTCCACGCCTCTGATTCCCCGCCTCTGATTGCCTGCCTCTGATTTCCTGCCTCTGATTCCCCGCCTCTGATTCCCCGCCTCTGATACCCCGCCTCTGATTCCCCACCTCTGTTTCCCTGCATCTGATTCGCCGCCTCGGATTCCCCGCCACTGATTCCCCGCCTCTGATTCCCCGCCTCTGACTCCCCGCCTCTGATTCCCTGCCTCTGAAAACCTGCCTCTGATTCCCTGCCTCTGATTCTCTGCCTCTTATTCCCTGCCTCTGATTCCCTGCCTCTGATTCCCCACCTCTGATTCCCCGCCTCCGATTCCGCACCTCTGATTCCACGCCTCTGATTCCCCACATCTGATTCCCCGCCTCTGATTCCCCACCTATGATTCCCCGCCTCAGATTCCCTGCCTCCGATTCCCTGCCTCAGATTCCCTGCCTCTGATTCCCTGCCTCTGATTCCCCACCTCTGATTCCCTGCCTCTGATTCCCCGCCTCTGATTCCCTGCCTCTGATTCCCCGCCTATGTTTACCCATCTCTGTTTACCCGCCTGTTTCCCCACATCTCTTTCCCCACCTCTGATTCCACGCGTCTGATTCCCCGCCTCTGATTCCCCGCCTCTGATACCCTGCCTCTCTTTCCCTGCCTCTATTTCCGTGCCTATTTCTCTGCATCTCGTTTCCCACATCTCATTTTCCCCCTCTGATAACCCACCTCGGATTCACTGCCTCCGATTCCCTGCCTCAGATTCCCTGCCTCAGATTCCCTGCCTCTGATCCCTGCCGCTGATTCCCCGCCTCTGATTCCCTGCCTCTGATTCCTCGCCTATGTTTACCCGCCTCTGTTAATCCGCCTGTTTCCCACATCTCTTTCCCCACCTCTGATTCCACGCCTCTGATTCCCCGCCTCTGTTTCCCCGCCTCTGATTCCCCGCCTCTGATTCCCCGCCTCTGATTCCCCGTCTCTGACTCCCCGCCTCTGATTCCCTGCCTCTGAAAACCTGCCTCTGATTCCCTGCCTCTGATTCTCTGCCTCTTATTCCCTGCCTCTGATTCCCTGCCTCTGATTCCCCACCTCTGATTCCCCGCCTCCGATTCCGCACCTCTGATTCCACGCCTCTGATTCCCCACATGTGATTCCCCGCCTCTGATTCCCCGCCTATGATTCCCCGCCTCAGATTCCCTGCCTCCGATTCCCTGCCTCAGATTCCCTGCCTCTGATTCCCTGCCTCTGATTCCCCACCTCTGATTCCCTGCCTCTGATTCCCCGCCTCTGATTCCCTGCCTCTGATTCCCCGCCTATGTTTACCCATCTCTGTTTACCCGCCTGTTTCCCCACATCTCTTTCCCCACCTCTGATTCCACGCCTCTGATTCCCCGCCTCTGATTCCCCGCCTCTGATTCCCCGCCTATGATTCCCCGCCTCAGATTCCCTGCCTCCGATTCCCTGCCTCAGATTCCCTGCCTCTGATTCCCTGCCTCTGATTCCCCACCTCTGATTCCCTGCCTCTGATTCCCCGCCTCTGATTCCCTGCCTCTGATTCCCCGCCTATGTTTACCCATCTCTGTTTACCCGCCTGTTTCCCCACATCTCTTTCCCCACCTCTGATTCCACGCCTCTGATTCCCCGCCTCTGATTCCCCGCCTCTGATACCCTGCCTCTCTTTCCCTGCCTCTATTTCCGTGCCTATTTCTCTGCATCTCGTTTCCCACATCTCATTTTCCCCCTCTGATAACCCACCTCGGATTCACTGCCTCCGATTCCCTGCCTCAGATTCCCTGCCTCAGATTCCCTGCCTCTGATCCCTGCCGCTGATTCCCCGCCTCTGATTCCCTGCCTCTGGTTCCCCGCCTATGTTTACCCGCCTCTGTTAATCCGCCTGTTTCCCACATCTCTTTCCCCACCTCTGATTCCACGCCTCTGATTCCCCGCCTCTGTTTCCCCGCCTCTGATTCCCCGCCTCTGATACCCCACCTCTGATTCCCCGTCTCTGACTCCCCGCCTCTGATTCCCTGCCTCTGAAAACCTGCCTCTGATTCCCTGCCTCTGATTCTCTGCCTCTTATTCCCTGCCTCTGATTCCCTGCCTCTGATTCCCCACCTCTGATTCCCCGCCTCCGATTCCGCACCTCTGATTCCACGCCACTGATTCCCCACATCTGATTCCCCGCCTCTGATTCCCCGCCTATGATTCCCCGCCTCAGATTCCCTGCCTCCGATTCCCTGCCTCAGATTCCCTGCCTCTGATTCCCTGCCTCTGATTCCCCACCTCTGATTCCCTGCCTCTGATTCCCCGCCTCTGATTCCCTGCCTCTGATTCCCCGCCTATGTTTACCCATCTCTGTTTACCCGCCTGTTTCCCCACATCTCTTTCCCCACCTCTGATTCCACGCCTCTGATTCCCCGCCTCTGATTCCCCGCCTCTGATACCCTGCCTCTCTTTCCCTGCCTCTATTTCCGTGCCTATTTCTCTGCATCTCGTTTCCCACATCTCATTTTCCCCCTCTGATAACCCACCTCGGATTCACTGCCTCCGATTCCCTGCCTCAGATTCCCTGCCTCAGATTCCCTGCCTCTGATCCCTGCCGCTGATTCCCCGCCTCTGATTCCCTGCCTCTGATTCCCCGCCTATGTTTACCCGCCTCTGTTAATCCGCCTGTTTCCCACATCTCTTTCCCCACCTCTGATTCCACGCCTCTGATTCCCTGCCTCTGTTTCCCCGCCTCTGATTCCCCACCTCTTATTAACCGCCTCCCTTTCCGCGCAACTTTCCTGGCCTACTTATCCCTACATCTCTTTCCCCACCTCTGATTCCACGCCTCTGATTCCCCGCCTCTGATTGCCCGCCTCTGATTCCCCGCCTCTGATTCCCCGCCTCTGATTCCCCGTCTCTGATTCCCCGCCTCTGATACCCCACCTCTGAATCCCCGCCTCCGATTCCCCGCCTCTGATTCCCCGCCTCTGATTCCCAGCCTCTGATTCCCCGCCTCTGATTCCCCACCTCTGATACACTGCCTCCCTTTCCGCTCAACTTTGTTGGACTACATTTCCCCACATATCTTTCCCCACCTCTGATTCCACGCCTCTGATTCCCCGCCTCTGATTGCCCGCCTCTGATTCCCTGCCTCTGATTCCCCGCCTCGGATTCCCTGCCTCTGATTCCCTGCCTATGTTTACCCGCCTCTGTTTCCCCACCTCAGGTTCCCAGCCTCAGATTCGCTGCCTCTGATTCCCTGCCTCTGATTCCCTGCCTCTGATTCCCTGCCTCTGATTCCCCGCATCTGATTCACCGCTTCTGATTCCCCGCATCTTATTCCCCGCCTCTGATTCCCCGCCTCTGAATCCCCGCCTCTGATTCCCCACCTCAGATTCCCCACCTCTGATTCCCTGCATCAGATTCCCTTCATCTGATTCCCTGCCTCTGATTCCCCGCCTCTGATTCCCTGCCTGTGAATCCCTGCCTCTGATTTCCTGCCTCTGATTCCCCGCCTCTGATTCCCCGCCTCTGATACCCCGCCTCTGATTCCCCACCTCTGATTCCCTGCATCTGATTCCCCACCTCGGATTCCCCGCCTCTGATTCCCCGCCTCTGATTCCCCGCCTCTGATTCCCCACCTCTGATTCCCTTCCTCTGAAAACCTGCCTCTGATTCCCTGCCTCTGATTCTCTGCCTCTGATTCCCTGCCTCTGACTCCCTGCCTCTGATTCCCCACCTCCGATTCCCCGCCTCCGATTCCGCACCTCTGATTCCCTGCCTCTGATTCCCCGCCTCTGATTCACCGCCTCCCTTTCCGTGCAACTTTCCTGGCCTACGTTTCCCCACATCTCTTTTCCCACCTCTGATTCCACGCCTCTGATTCCCCGCCTCTGATTGCCCGCCTCTGATACCCCGCCTCTGAATCCCCGCCTCTGATTCCCAGTCTCTGATTCCCCGCCTCTGATACCCCGCCTATGAATCCCCGCCTCTGATTCCCCGCCCCTGATTCCCCGCCTCTGATTCCCCGCCTCTGATTCCCAGCCTCTGATTCCCCGCCTCTGATTCCCCACCTCTGATTCACTGCCGCCCTTTCCGCGCAACTTTGCCGGCCTACATTACCCCACATATCTTTCCCCGCCTCTCATTCCACACCTCTGATTCCCCGCCTCTGATTGCCCGCCTCTGATTCCCAGCCTCTGAATCCCTGCCTCAGATTCCCTGCCTCAGATTCCCTTCATCTGATTCCCTGCCTCTGATTCCCCACCTCTGATTCCCCGCCACTGATTCCCCGCCTCTGATTCCCCGCCTCTGATTCCCCGCCCCTGATTCCCCGCCTATGTTTACCCGCCTCTGTTTACCCACCTGCTTCCCCGCCTCTGATTCCCCACCTCAGATTCCCCGCCTCAGATTCCCTGCCTCTGATTCCCTGCCTCTGATTCCCTGCCTCTGATTCACTGCCTCCCTTTCCGTGCAACTTTCCCCGGCCTACGTTTCCCCACATATCTTTCCCCACCTCTGATTCCACGCCTCTGATTCCCCGCCTCTGATTGCCCGCCTCTTATTCCCTGCCTCTGATTCCCTGCCTCAGATTCCCTTCATCTGATTCCCTGCCTCTGATTCCCCGCCTCGGATTCTCTGCCTCTGATTCCCCACCTATGTTTATCCGCCTCTGTTTCCCCACCTCAGGTTCACCGCCTCAGATTCGCTGCCTCTGATTCCCTGCCTCTGATTCCCCGCATCTGATTCCCTGCCTCTGATTCCCCGCCTCTGATTCCCCACCTCTGAATCCCCGCCTCTGATTCCCCCCCTCTGATAGCCCGCCTCCATTTCCGCGCAACTTTCCCGGCCTCCGTTTCCCCACATCTCTTTCCCCGCCTCTTATTCCACGTCTCCGATTCCCCGCCTCTGATTCCCCGCCTCTGAATCCCCGCCACTGATTCCCCGCCTCTGATACACCGCCTCAGATTCTCGGCCTCTGATTACCCTCCTCTGTCTCTCCACCTCTCTTTCGCGTGCGCTCTTTCCCCTACACTCTTTCCGCACCTCTCTTTCCCTCCCTCAATTTCAACAACTCTGTTTGATCTGTTCTATGTACCTCATTTTCAACACACAAATTCCAACCACTATGTTTCACCCATCTCTTTCCCCGCCTCTATTTATGCACCTATGTTTACTTGCTTCTGTTTACCCGCCTGTTTACCCGCCTCTGATTCCCCACCTCAGATTCCCGCCTCAGATTCCCTGCCTCTGATAACCTGCCTCTGATTCCCTGCTTCTGATTCCCTGCCTCTGATTCCCTGCCTCTGATTCCCTGCCTCTGATTCCCTGCCTCTGATTCCCCACCTCTGATTCCCCGCTTCCGATTCCGCACCGATGTTTCACCGCCTCTGTTGCTCTGCTTCTGATTTCCCGGCTGAGATTCGCCGGTTCTGATTCCGCACCTCTGATTCCACGCCTCTCTTTCTGTGTCTCTGATTCCCCGCATCTGTTTCCCCGCCTCTGATTCCCCGCCTCTGATACCCAGCCTCTGATTCCCCACCTCTGATACCCAGCCTCTGATTCCCCACCTCTGATTCCCTGCATCAGATTCCCGCCTCGGATTCCCCGCCTCTGATTCCCCGCCTCTGATTCCCCGCCTCTGATTCCCCACCTCTGATTCCCTGCCTCTGAAAACCGGCCTCTGATTCCCTGCCTCTGATTCTCTGTCTCTGATTCCCTGCCTCTGATTCCCTGCCTTTGATTCCCCACCTCTGATTCCCAGCCTCCGATTCCGCACCTCTGATTCCCTGCCTCTGATTCCCCGCCTCTGATTCACCGCCTCCCTTTCCGCGCAACTTTCCTGGCCTACGTTTCCCCACATCTCTTTCCCCACCTCTGATTCCACGCCTCTGATTCCCCGCCTCTGATTCCCCGCCACTGATTCCCCGCCTCTGATTCCCCGCCTCTGATTCCCAGCCTCTGATTCCCCGCCTCTGATTCCCCACCTCTGATTCACTGCCTCCCTTTCCGCGCAACTTTGCCGGCCTACATTTCCCCACATATCTATCCCCGCCTCTGATTCCACACCTCTGATTCCCCGCCTCTGATTCCCTGCCTCTGAAAACCTGCCTCTGATTCCCTGCCTCTGATTCTCTGCCTCTTATTCCCTGCCTCTGATTCCCTGCCTCTGATTCCCCACCTCTGATTCCCCGCCTCCGATTCCGCACCTCTGATTCCACGCCTCTGATTCCCCACATCTGATTCCCCGCCTCTGATTCCCCGCCTATGATTCCCCGCCTCAGATTCCCTGCCTCCGATTCCCTGCCTCAGATTCCCTGCCTCTGATTCCCTGCCTCTGATTCCCCACCTCTGATTCCCTGCCTCTGATTCCCCGCCTCTGATTCCCTGCCTCTGATTCCCCGCCTATGTTTACCCAACTCTGTTTACCCGCCTGTTTCCCCACATCTCTTTCCCCACCTCTGATTCCACGCCTCTGATTCCCCGCCTCTGATTCCCCGCCTCTGATACCCTGCCTCTCTTTCCCTGCCTCTATTTCCGTGCCTATTTCTCTGCATCTCGTTTCCCACATCTCATTTTCCCCCTCTGATAACCCACCTCGGATTCACTGCCTCTGATTGCCCGCCTCTGATTCCCTGCCTCTGAATCCCAGCCTCAGAATCCCTGCCTCAGATTCCCTTCATCTGATTCCCTGCCTCTGATTCCCCACCTCTGATTCCCCGCCTCTGATTTGCCGCCTCTGATTCCCCGCCTCTGTTTCCCCGCCCCTGATTCCCCGCCTATGTTTACCCGCCTCTGTTTACCCACCTGTTTCCCCGCCTCTGATACCCCACCTCAGATTCCCCGCCTCAGATTCCCTGCCTCTGATTCCCTGCCTCTGATTCCCTGCCTCTGATTCACTGCCTCCCTTTCCGTGCAAATTTCCCCGGCCTACGTTTCCCCACATATCTTTCCCCGCCTCTGATTCCACGCCTCTGATTCCCCGCATCTGATTGCCCGCCTCTGATTCCCTGCCTCTGATTCCCTGCCTCAGATTCCCTGCCTCAGATTCCCTTCATCTGATTCCCTGCCTCTGATTCCCCGCCTCGGATTCCCTGCCTCTGATTCCCCGCCTATGTTTACCCGCCTCTGTTTCCCCACCTCAGGTTCCCGGCCTCAGATTTGCTGCCTCTGATTCCCTGCCTCTGATTCCCCGCCTCTGATTCCCTGCATCTGATTGCCCGCCTCAAATACTCCGCCTCTGATTCCCCGCCTCTGATTCCCCGCATCGGATTCCCCGCCTCTGATTCCCTGCCTCTGATTCCCCGCCTATGTTTACCCATCTCTGTTTACCCGCCTGTTTCCCCACATCTCTTTCCCCACCTCTGATTCCACGCCTCTGATTCCCCGCCTCTGATTCCCCGCCTCTGATTCCCCGCCTATGATTCCCCGCCTCAGATTCCCTGCCTCCGATTCCCTGCCTCAGATTCCCTGCCTCTGATTCCCTGCCTCTGATTCCCCACCTCTGATTCCCTGCCTCTGATTCCCCGCCTCTGATTCCCTGCCTCTGATTCCCCGCCTATGTTTACCCATCTCTGTTTACCCGCCTGTTTCCCCACATCTCTTTCCCCACCTCTGATTCCACGCCTCTGATTCCCCGCCTCTGATTCCCCGCCTCTGATACCCTGCCTCTCTTTCCCTGCCTCTATTTCCGTGCCTATTTCTCTGCATCTCGTTTCC